>NC_056536.1:7580504-8196218 GCF_910596095.1 Thunnus maccoyii | reverse complement strand
TCCATATAAAAGCTGACTTTGTCACCGGTGTCCAGATGGATGTTACCCTCTACATCATCAGGAGTGTAGGTAAGGTAGAACACTTCCTGTGGAAAGTCACACCACTGTCAAGCTTTGTTGAAGGTTGTGGGACAGACCTATTAACCCTAAAACTATTTCATATTGAAGACTAACAATAACATAAAAGAATGTATGTATATGAAGGACAGACAGTCATGTGCTGTCGAGGGTGAAGCGGTCACCTGGTGTAGCTGGACTGAACACATGCAGACTTTGAGCTTTAGACAACATATGGTTGTATATTATTAACATACATTATCATAAGTCATAACGTGGAAGCAGATGCAAGTCTGCATTTAGCAAAACCAAGCCAAGCATGGAACAAATGAGTGTTGTCTGTACGTTTGGGAGGAGTGGAAGGCTGGAATTTCCATTACATTGACATTTGGCTTATCATTGCTCAAGCACGCTGTAATTCGTCATTCGTCTCTTACCCCATTTCTTTCATAGCAAACACTTCCGGTGGGCACCTGGCCAGGAGCAGACTTTCCATCCAAGTGCACTGGGATTGCTGAGACAACCTGCAGAAAAGGAGGAAATTGCAGGTAGAGGAGATTAACATGCTGCCTTGAGAAACTTAAGACTGAATATTCATTGTAATTACGTAGCCCAATTAAACTACTACTGGACATGTAATGGATGAAATGGCTGAATTTTGAATGTCACAGTAACAAGTATATCAAGTTTGACAGATGTGGAGCAGGTGGAACAGGTCAGAGTTGCATGATTTCAGAGAAAAACCTGTATTCACAGTCAGGCCACTTAACAGTCTCTAGCACGTTGATGTCTCCTGAACAAGTTGTTCAGTGAATGAATCAGTATGAGTGTGCTGCTTTGCGGTGTCAGATTGCACTCTGCAGTCAGATTTATTATGTGAACGCATTACAAGACAAGCGGCGTCACTTGAATGTTATGAACTGTACATCACCAATGAGGCAAACAGAAAGTCTTGAATGGCACGCATATGCCTGCTGAGCTCAACTTAATGATGCAGCACTTGGAATCACTGACTCTTTCTGACTCTGACTTGTTTTGTTTGGGAGACTGACCAACTGAGCTATACTAGTTGCTGTGAGCATTCACAGATAAATAAAATACACCCACTGAGCAGTTACATTGATCACTTGACCATATTTGTTCAATAGACATTCAATACCTCCAGCAAACATGCATGCCAGCGACAACAAGCCAATTTAGAATTTAAATGCATTGTAAAGCTTGATGAAAAAAAAGCTGCTTGTTTTTTTGTTTCAATACAGGATTAGGAGGAGGGGGGGTCAAATTTTACAATGTGACTGGATTTACATCCCCTGCCCAAAAAAAAGGAAAAAAAAAAAAACAAAAAAACAATGGGCCATACAATTGTTAAGTTGACAGACAATGACAGAACCAAAAATAAAATGGTGTTCCTTAACTGGATGAATATAACCATGCAGCACAGTAAAGGGATAGGCGTGCAGGTCTGGCCCCACCTGGCCCGAGATGCGCTCCTCTGGCAGCACCTCTGGCTTTATCTTAAGCAGCTTCACTGCTATGGGCTTGCCAGTGCGCCTGTCAGAGGATACCTCAAACTCTACATCATCTGAGGACAGAGAAACAGAAGGAAACCAAACACTTAGCTCACTTAAAAGTATACAAGGACAGATTAAGTTTAGGTGATAAAGCTCAAGTGTTTTTTCCTTTTCCACAAAGAGTTCTGCAGGTTAAGTATTTTTGATTCATTCCCAAGTCCAAGGGCTCTCACCTCCTATTTTAAGCTCCTGCAGGTTACCATTGTACTGGGAGCAGTGGAAGAAGAGACGAGCCTGGCGTTCGGAGCACTGGATGAAGCCATAGGAAGTCAGAAGCTTCTCCACCACGCCTGTCTCTCTAATGCCAGGCCCTGTGCCGTTGGCGTATGCAGTGTGCCCATTGTTATGGAGCATACCTGGGTCAAAACTCATCTGGGGAAGAGGAGAAGCAAGTATTAAAATACAATCAGGGTCAAAATGTTATAGACAAAAACAGTTTAATGCAGTGTTTGATGCCAACCTTAAAAACAAAAACACTTCAAACATGCAGATACAGCACACTTCAGAGGAAGTGGGGAGAAAAAGGCAAAAGTAAAGCTAGATTAGAGCTTTCTGGGGCTATCTGGCCATCAACAGCGGGGAGCACACCATTGATAATGCCTAGACAGAATTTCAGGATGATTCATACCATTCACTGGGGGGGGAGGGGACAAACAAAAGGAAAAAAAAACAAAAACAAAAAAAACCACACTGTGACATTTCCTGGCTGGCTTCCAAGTATCATGCACTAAAACTACAATTCACTCTTTTAGTCCCAAATCATCAAGACACTAGCAAAGAAACGACAGAAATTTCATGCAATTCTGGTTAAAGAGATGTTAAATCTTCCAAAACTGTTCACCTCCCTTTACCAACCAACCTGTGCTTATACTGGAAAACCAATAAAAACTGACTTATCGAAATCTGCAACGATATCTGGCTTAAACTTGTTTTCCACACGACTACAAACCATGCTGTTAGCAAAAAAAATAAAAATCACATAACAGCAGCTCATGGGGCTGTTAAGTCAGTGTGGGCACCGCCAAACATGCCCTCTTACTGATCTCTGATACAAGGGGGTCCGCTTGTGTTTTTTACTTCCAGGGTGGGGATGGCAAGAGACAGAGGAGGAGCGGGGGATAGGCATGGGACCAGTAGAGGTAGAAGGGGCAGAGCCAGTGTTGCGGGCTACTGGCGGTTCAGAGCAGCCTCTTTCCATTTCTGACACTGAGGATAGGACTTGGATATGCTGTTGGGAGGAGGCAACAGCTTTGAAAAAGGAGCATAATCATATTCATTCTTTTTTTTTTATTGTTCTGTTATCCAGATATCACAAATTGTTGTGTGGTTATTACCAAGCCAGCAATAGGGTATAAAATACTGTATCCTCTACTTGACTTTGCTTATCTACCCATATTTCATATGACACCCAGTGTTTACTCAAAAACCAATGTTTCAGAGGCCTACCATATACACACACACACATTTCACAGCAATATATTCCATATTGTTCCTGCGGACAAAGTTTCCACCATTGCTATTTTCTAATATGTTAGGTCATCACAACCACCATCAATACTCAAATATTGTGGGAAATCCTGACACCAAAATACCAAGCAGAAAACCTCAAGACAACTCAGTAACAATGGGTCTGGTACCATGACAATCTCACATTAGGGCATCAATCAATCAATCAATCAGTAGCACTAATAAGTGATTGAAAATGCTAGTGCATTCAGAAGAGAAGGCAGACTAAAATCTAAAAAGATCAACCAACTTCTTTGTGCAGCCAGTTCAGATGAAGTGGTTTAAATGCAGTTTCGCAAATGTTACTCGACGTTGAGTAAAATAAAAACTACTTAAAAAGATGGAGAGAATCAGAAAATGCGAATGACAGGTCAAACAGCGGTGCATCTACAGTGGACAGAGAGTTGGTGATGGGTTATGGGTTATGAGGGGGGGGGGGTCCCAGAGCAGCCTCTTGTATTAGGCCCTGTACTGCACTATCACAATGAGCTACTCTTAACACAAGACAGAACAGATATGTTGGTCTTTACCCTTTAATGTCTTTTAGCACAGAACATTAAAGACCTAAATACACAGGCAGCATACCCGTCTAAACATTTGGTTTGGTTGCCCGTGCAGTGATTTCTCTCAACATCTGTGTTTTCATCATCAGTTTTCACAGTGACCAACTGGTACGTAGTTTTAAGTTTAGTACTTTTAATGTAGCCCAACATGATTTGCCCGTGTCATTGCCCGACTAAGATTCCATTGGATTAAGATGGGAAAGAAAGGGGGGGGGGGGGGGGGGATGGGAGGGGGGATAAAAAGGCACTTCCAGGAATTGTGAAAAGCGACAAATTTCTGCAGTCTTATCAATAGAACACCCCTCAGCCTGCAACAATATACCTGAGCAGAGGCTAGTCTCGGGAGCCCGAAAGGGATGAAAGAGGTTAGGCCATTCACAGCAGAGAGATGCAGGGCAGGTGGGTGGATGGGTGTTCGATGGGGGTGGGGGTGGGGCACGTAGAAAAGAGGCGGGAAGGTGGAACTTACGGATCGGCCATATGGCGACAGGCTGAGTCCGACAGGGGAGGTGCTGCTCAGGTCAGCGCTAACAAACGCGGTGGGTGGCGACGCAGGCAAGGTAAACTCAACAAAGCCTTTCCAGGGGCTGCCCATATTTTCCCATAAACTCGGACCAAACTTGCTTGAGCACTTGCTGAACTTGATTACTTGTTTGAATTTTTTGCTTGACTGTTAAGTACTATATTTATGCAACCACCCAATGATACACCGCTGGATGTCTGCAAGGGTGAAGAGAGGAACAAACATAACGGGTAAGGCAGATAGGTCAGCCAGTGTGTCAAGTGTCACAAACAAAGGAAAAGGGCTGTGGGCTTTTATCCCCCAGGGAGGGAGTTGAAAAGGTAAAAATCAGGGAGAATATGACTTGAAAACGACAGAATAGGAAAAAGGTGCGGGCTGGGTGTGGGTAGGCAATCGAATCTTTCTCAAACTAAATTGAATAACCAGTTTAATTGTTTGGAGGTGGTGGCGGTTCAGTTTGAGGAATTCCCAGCTGACTTATTTGAAGTTAAAAAAAAAAGAAGTTATCTTTAGCAAACGGCAATGTAGAGGTCACTGACATAACAAAATCCAATCTTAAACTTGGCATCAATTATTGCACTCATTCCACATTAGATCATGTGCTACGAACAATGAATATACAAGATTTATTTATGACAGAGCATTGCAGCAGCTGATTTCAATAATATTCCTGCTCTGTTTGAGGGCATGCTAATCAGTGAAATCAGCTGCTACAAATTAATAATCACTGATTGATGAGGCAACAAAATCCAGATAATGTTTCAATACAAGCCATTTTAAAAATGGTAGAGCACATGTTGGGTGTTTTTTTAATCAAACGAGGAGGACAAATGCACTGTTATTTGTGTTCAGTGATTAAAAGAAAACAACCTCTGCATTGCTGCCCAAAATCTGCAGCTGGCCAAACTGAATCAGAATTTAGTGTTTCACAATCTGTGTTTGTACATCTGGAAATTAGGGTAAAGTGAAAATAACCAATTACAGTTGCTGAATTGAACTGGAATTCCAATATAATATAGTGTTATATCCAAATTCTTAAACCCCTTGCAGGGAAAAAAACATTCAGCATATTGGGGGAAGTAAATCATTCAAAATATGACAAAATCATAAGTGACTAAATTAAAAACTTCAAGAGATACAGTTGACATTAACATGACAGGTCTCATGTTATGAAGGGACAACGAGTGAGACCCACCTTTATTAGTCGTCTTGAATCTTGTGATTCTCAGGATCTCGATGACTATGCAGTTCCTGCAGATCTCTTCACGCACACAGTTGAACACACACACACACACTTGTTACAGGTTTCTGGCACAAGTTCTAGATGGTTGCATAAAGCAAAAAAGGGGGAGAAATCTAGCGCAAAAAGGCAAACGCAGGTGCAATAACACTGCTTAGAAAAAAAATACAATGAAAACAGTGGGAGGAGAAGAGGGAGGGAAAGATGGGGGAACTATGGGGGAAAAAAAAAAACTAGCAGACAGCAGCCCACTCCACACCCCGGTGGTGAGACGGTGGTGTGGTGAGGATGAGGAGGGCTAGGAGCAGCGTTGGGACGTGTGCTTTGTCAAAGCTGTTGAGTAGGCACAAACTTCTGGTTTCAGATCAGTTATTGTCTTCTCATAAAATGCTTGGGCATTGGATTGCTTCTCTTCTGCGTGTTTCAATTGGGCTGATGTGTGTCTTCTTTGGCCGTTTCAGGATGAAGTGATCCTTTTTTTTTTTCCACGTGTCTTCAGTGTTGCAACTTTGCTTGTTTTGGGAGGTTTCTCTTCAGTTTCTTTGTTATGATCTGAACTTGAAGCAGTTGCGGATGGTACAAAAATTCAGTTCCGTTTCACTTCATACTGTTGAGAAAAAGTAGATTTGGTTAGCTGAGCAGAATTGATCACTTTGATTTCATCTTTTGATGATCAACAACAACGTCATAGATCAAACCTTTAGATTTAACACAAAAGTCAAGAAGCCTACAGACTGTGCAGTGAGGCAGAGAAATTGAATTACACCATCAACTGATAAGAATTTCACATTCCCTGTCACATGAAAAAAAGTTACAACACTGAGGACTAGTGACCTAAAGTCTTTCTGAGAACACTAGATTCTTTACCCCCAGACTCACAAGTATAAAAATAGGGTTTCCTCAAATGCCTCTGGATACAGCCCACAATACCAGGCAGCTGACTAGATGCAGCAGGCAAGAGCTGTGGATCAACAAGTCCTTGTGCATACCTTCAGTTCAGGCCATGATATTTATGGCACCATTTCTGACCAGGGCCCTCTGTTTTGTCATTCAACTCACAACTGTTTTGCACATTTACTGTACATGTTTAGAGTGCAGGTGAGGCCTACCTAGCAACCAAAATGAATTAAGTTTGAGTGTGTAAATTTTACTTAATTTAGTTAGAAACTCAGAAACTGATCTCCATCAGTAGGTCAGAGCAGAGTGTTGTTGACCAAAATACACTGCTTTGAAAACAAGTAGGGTGAACCATCCAGGGACACATGATATCTATTCTGCTGTAACTGTGTTGCAATGATTCCTAGTACATCTGCTTATAGCGGGTTAAAATATCATGTTGTAAAAATGATCATATGGAGTTCCTTGCAGTAGAGAGAGGCAGGGGGCTTTTCTTGAATGGGCCTCCTAGGTATTAATATCCAAATGGCAAATCCAGATTAACCAACAAACACAGTTGCGTTTTGTTTTCATTTTATAACACTTGGATAAATACTAGACCCGCAGGAAGTAAAGCGGTACATCCTAGTGGTGCTACAAACAAAGAAGTCAGTTATCCAGATGGATTGGTTAAGTGGGTTAAAGGTTATGAGCAATGAACAGACACGACTCTTCTTTGAAAACAACCTTGGAGGGCACAGGCTTTTCTGCTCCCCCTTTTTTTTTTAATCTTTTGGTGACGCAGAAAGTGGGGGAAAAAAGCCGTCCACCCACTAAAACACCAGCACCGATTGGTCGTTTTCGCACTTCCTGATGAGTATTTAACTACAGTTTCGCTCGACAATCATTAAACAAGAAACATTAGGAGCTATACAGTCTGCCCCAGTTACGACAGAATAGCTAATAAACCCACGTAAAGGGTCTTCATCACGACGGTGCCACTCCTCGTCTGGGCCCGAACAACAACCACTCTGACAGGAGTCACCATGTGACTTCCCAGCAGTCCGCCATCCTCAGCTGGAGCTGCTAACATGGCCTGATCCGGATCCAACACGTTGCGGCATGCAACGCTATCGAAAACGTCACATCTAGCTGGCTAGCCAGCTAATCCCTAAAAACACGTCAAACTCTTAAAATGTGTACTCCAGCGATCGAGGATGGTTTACTTTTCGGTTTTTAACGTGTTTGTAGGTCACAATAGCACAAACGACCACCAGTTAAAGCATAAAACTCGTTGTCTTAATGACCTTGTGTGGGCAAACAGGACCACACAGATTAGCATCTCGCTAACGCTGTGGTCGTAAACAGCCAGTACCTGCGGGCGTTTCCGACTGTTAAATGAAAATTAATTCACTGCGACAATGTCATTACGACACAAGTTAGCTCAGATTAGCCATGCGCTTTTAGTTATTTAGTTGTTGTGGTTTCTGGCGGGTACGTGGCTTTGAGTGATCATAAAGTTCACGGAAACTACCCCCAATCATTGTTACTCTTCTACAGCGACACAAGCACACAAAGCTCCATCAGCTGCATTTAATGTTTCATGGTTCATTCTTTAAAATGTACACGTTTGCTGAAACTTTTTAAGACTTGTTAACGATGATTTCTGTACCCATGGGACGAAAGAATAATGACTTTCTTATTTTGTTAAAGTGTGTCGTGCCGAATATTAACGTTACATATTAATTTTTAAGACAACAACCGAGTTTGGAAAACGTGGGTATGCAAGTGACTCGCCGACAGAACGACCACACCTTAAAAACATACTTCATCATACGAGCTGTGTACACCTGCAGATAATCCAGGTCTAAATAAAACTGTCACCAGCTGAGTTTGTCCTCTTTGTACACAGATAACGGTGAAAAAATAACGTTACCGGAGCTAACCGCACGAGGACGGGACAACAAAGAAGCTGCCACAACACAAGCTCGAGCTCAATTCTACTCAATTACTGCATCTGTCACTAAATGTTTTAACACACCAGTTTTACACAAGTGCTGGCTCTTTGGGTACATTTGGGGTTTAGAGATAAATAGCTGTTTAATTCTACCGTTCTCAATGCTAAGCGGCTAACGTTCGCTATGATTTACGGTGAGGAGAAACACGGCTGCCCGCACCAAGGCCCAGGCTCTGCGTACGACTAAAACGCTGGTTAACCCGTTCGATTCTCAAATCCCACTGGATAATAAAGATAAAATGTGTTATTGACACGTCTGAAAAATGGTTTAAATGGTTCTATAAAATAGGCATTTTTATAAAAAACTCACCCCAACAGCTTTCAGCACTGTCACCAGCGCCGCTAGAAGCAGCACGGCACATTACGTAGTGATTAGCAAGCGGCTATCGCGATATTTGACAACGTGAATACGACCAGAGAGCCTAAAAGGAAAGAGCGACCCCCGCCGCACGGCTGCCGAGGAGTAGTCTCCATTGTGCTCCCGAAATGACACTTCGTGTACATTGGGTACATAATAACGAAAATATTTTCTCTAACTCACTGTGTGGGCTCGAAAGCAGACATATAAAAGTCGGCATTAACAATCGGCATTTGTCATTCAGTAGTATCAGACATAAAGATAAACAAAATAAAATAAAGAGATGTTAGTGGGGATAATACAAGATACCCATTATTCTGGAGATAACAAAGGAACATCTACTGATAATAAAATATAATAGAGAGATGTTAAAATACAATAAAGGAATGTTAATAGTAGGGATGATACAAGACAGCCATTAATGTATAAACTAACTAACTTGGAAAAGTCAAGACCCTTAAACCGACACAAATTAGACCCCCATCTGCCAAGGTTTTTGCTTTTAGATGTTTTGTTACAGAAAGTGTATGAAACCCATGACCAAAATAGTCACACATTCTGTCATTGGGATACTGATGGATGGACTTAAATAAATGAAAATAGATTATTCCTCTCTTTGTTTGTGCCCACAAACACCCCGAAGGACCCCTGGACCCTATGAATAACAACATTTAGCAGCGCACTGCACCTTCTTTCTCTCATTGAATCCTTGACAGTGACTGTTCTCCTCCTACAGTATAATCTCTGAGGCCACACGTTGCAACTTGAGGGTGGACTCAAGAATGTAATCCATCGTAGAGGAAATGTCATTTGAGGCCGCAGTGCCTCTCACGTAGTATCCCTCAAGATTTCACAAAGAATTTACACTGTAAAAGAAGTGTTGGAAAGATTTAGGCTAAAAATAGACTATGCTTGTGTTTTTCACAATTCAGATAGTGAACCAATATTTCATTTGTTTTTTTCACTGTGTTCATTCAAATTTATTGCGGTTAGATATGCAAGACGTTATAAAATAGGAAATTGGGTACTAACTGATGTATTTGATGTGATATTATATTTTGTATTCAGTGGCTTGGATAGCAATATATCACTTATGTAATTCAGCTGCTGATCATTCTTGGCAAATTCCTCATCCACAAATCTAAATGGTCTCCAAACCTGCTTTCATCGGTTTACTGTTGAGCTCAAGCAATGTTGGCACCTCAAACCTTAAAAAAAGTGATAAAATATATTTAAAAGCTATAACAACAGTAATGGTAAAATAGTGAAATAAAAACTAGATAAAATAGATACACAAAACAAAAATAAAAATGATGACAATGAAAGACAATAAAATATATTAATAAAAATATATTTGAAAGCTATAACGATACTACTACTACTAATAATAATGAAATAAAGTTAAATAAAAGCCAGACTAAAAAACTAGATAATTTGTATTAAAAAGACAAAACAAAACTAAGACAAAATCAATAACTCGGATAAAAAAATGTAATAATAATAATAGTAAAATAACAAAAGAAATAGAATAAGATTTTACAACATAAATACAATAAAATAAGTGAATAAAATAAATGTCTATAAACCATTCTTAATCAGAAGCTAGGCTGAAGAGGCAGGTTTTAAGTTTACGTTTAAAGATTTCAATTTTTTATCCGTTTCCTTGTTTCCTGCACTTCTGTAACATACGAATTTCCCCTCTGGGGATCAATAGTCTTATATTAAATCAATCTTACATTTGCCACTGTGAAACTTCCAGGGAACTTTAACTCTCCAGCAGATGGCAGCGTCCACCTCAAATATGTTCTGTAATGGTTGCGTTTCAAGTGATCATTTAACCCTAACCATGATCTTTCGTTGAGGGCCGCCAGGCTCTCGGGGGCATGGCTGGGGCCCTGCAGGGGACTAGAGGGGACAATGTTCTAGCGTACTTAATTTTTTTCTTCATGTCAGTGCTGCTCCACAAATAAATTATATTTACTATTTGAAAATGAGAAAACACTTTATGCACCAATGCAAGCCCAAGTTGCAGGACAGTACAACATTCAAACTTATGTATTCTGGATACTGCAGCAAATACAGCAACCTAGTTGTGATACAGTAGCATCTGTACTAATGTCATGTAGAGTAGCAGGAATGGACCCAAATGCAGTGACCGTAGGCGAAGCAGGTCTGAAGAAAACTTCTTTATTCAGTGTGAATAAAGGAGAAAACCAAAAGCTGGAGGGTAAAAAAGCAAAACTGAACGCTGAGGCAAGCAGAACAAATGGAACAGGATAGACCAGAACAAAACAGAGGATCCAACAGACTCAATAGAAAACCAGGGCTAAAATACAAACTGAACTAATGAGCAAATGGGGAACTGGTGACTGGACACAAGAGCAGGCTGGAAGCTGATAGGCTGAGGGAAACACAGGGAGCAGGGCAGGGCTGATGAGACTGATACGGGGCAGGAGTGGGGAAGACACATGAACAAAGGAGGAAAACAGAGCAAACAGAAAACCAAAACCCAGAAAACAGAATTAGGCTCAAGAAGGCCCAAAATGCCAGCAGGCCAAATGGAAACAAAACACACTGCACAGAGCCAAATGAGCTGCAAGAACTAAGACATGCAAACTCATACTGAATCATGTGAAGGCAAAAGAACTACTTCAGCTCTGCGTGCTCACATATACACAAACTCAGGAAATCAACCAATGCACCTGCTTGTCAGCTATTATTATTATATTTAGGGAACATTTTTTTGGAACATACTCAGCATACAGATTGACAGCAGACATGTGGATCATGGGAGGAGCACTGAGTTTTTTTTAAAACCTGATTTTTCTGATGATAGTTTTGGGAAACACTAAAATAATAAAATGGACCATTTCTTTGGTCTCTGGCAATATTCATGGAGGTAATGAAACACATTTTCAGCTTATTTTCAGTAATAATGAGCCCTGGCACTAAGCGGGTGGTGTTATGTGATTCACAAGGTAACCTAGATGAAGGAAGAGCAATATATTTCCTTCTACCTGTGTGTAACCTGCCCATTGAGACAAACAGTAAGTTGAGCTATCCCTTGATAATTGTTCTCCTCTTTCAACAACTCTGAATAAGAGACACAAAGAGCTCCGGAAACACATCAGATGTCTGAATACCAACGACCAGGAGTATATGGACGGATGGAGAAAGATCAAGGAGGACATTCACATCCAACGCTAGACCATCTTTGAACAGAGATGGAGGTTACCATCTCCCCCATATATAACCAGCTGTTATCATGTGAGAGAAATTGGTCATGTTTTAACAAAACTGTCTTCTTAAGAACTAAGCAACTCCATCCACTGAGGAGAAAACTTGGTGTGTCCAGATTTTTTGTTTGTTCTTATTTATTTGTCTAGTATTCAACATGGTGGTTCTCCATGAGGTTGAGATTGCCCTTACCTTTCTTCCTCGGCCTTACAGACAACAGCCAATGCTCTCAACAGGCAAACCCACTCGGCTTGGTGCTGTGGACACGTGTAAAGTTTTTAACTTTTAAATATACATTATTAAGTTATTGGACAAGAAAAATACATAAAAGTAAAGAGAACAGTTTCAATAAAATACATAACAATAGCAGTAATAATACAATCAACATAATACATCAACAGCAATAATAAATAGAGCATAAATGACAATGTTAGCAAGGTAGGTGCTTTAAATTTGAAATATACTTGAAGTTTTGCACAGGGAGAAATGATATATACATGAAAGTAAAGACAACAGTTTCAATAAAACACACAAACAACATCAATGACAATACCATCATCGATCTTAATCACCAACATAACACATCGTCAGCAACAATACATCACTAATAATAGTGACAAATAAATTTACAGTGTTAACATGTGCCAAGGTCTGAGTCTCTTTTTGTCTGATGTCCATTGGTCTTTGTCTTTTCAGTTCAGTTACTATTTATTTAAAGACAACATCAGTTGTAATAGTGGCTTGATGAAGGACAACAGAACACCTTGTCTTCCATATTTTTGTTACTACTGTACATATAATAGTCCAATAAAATTCATGATGTGACCTTAGCATTTATTTTGTTTTTGGAAGACACCATACATCACTGTACTATAGTTTACATTTCTCCCAACTGATATGAGCCACACAAGGTCTTGTTTACTTTCTGATAAGCTTTTAGTAAAAATATTTTTAATACATACCTGTGAGTCAGATTCATCTAAATTTGTGTAGGGGAAAATGCTACACAGTTTAATATATACGTTTTTGCTGGTCATTTCAACCCAATCAATATTTAGGTGCACAACCTTAGTCATAAAGTCACTATACATAAGTTTATAATATGGAATAGAGCTTCACGCACGTCCCTTTTTTTTGGTCCAGCTCAGGGCTTCACCAATCCACATGGCCTTCTTTTGATGCCTACTGCAATGTTTTTAGAAAAAACTATCTTTAATTTGAAACCCAGATCTACAGCTCCAAGGCCTCCATCTTTTTTTTAACTTTTGTACAGTAACTGCCTCTTTGTGACTTCTCTAGTGGTTCCCCATATAAAATTGACTGCCATTTTATTTATTTTCTTTATTGTTTGTTCTTTAGGAGGGAAAAAGGTAGCTAAAAACAACAATTAGGATAAAACAAAAGTCATTATTATTAATATTCTAGTTTTGTAACTATTTGATTTATTTTCCCATTTCTGTAGTTCCTCTTTTATCTCCCTTTCCTCGCCATCCCAGTTTTTTTCATAGCAGTTTTTATTAGTTATTTGTACACTTAAAATCTTCAAGTCATTTCTGTCATGGACATTAATCACAGGTCATGTGTCTTCCCTTCCAAACCAGACTCCTTCTGTTTTGCTATGGTTTAGTTTTGCACCAGATACCTCTTCATATAAAAATAGCACAAAAAATGAGGAAATTTGTGTTTGGTATATTTCTTTGTTGTAACAATGCTTCTTGGCAATAAATCTTATAGCACTGGAAAGCCTGTTTATCTCCCTTTTAAATGGTGCCACATTTGTAAGGAACTTATGGTATACAATATCCAGATAGTTTTCTTTAAACACTATGAAAATCATAAAGTGAAAATTAGGTTCTACCAGGTTGTATCAGTACAAAAACATCTATCAGACTAATTTAATTTGATTTGTTAAACAAGGCAACTTAAATCAATTTGGACCGGGGCAGAAGTAGATTACTAACTCATTCACAACAACAGCCATGGAAATACATGTTTTGTTTTTGCAGACTGAGTGTTTTTACATGTGCATTAGTATCCTGAGGCCTGTACTACGAAGCCAGTTCAACATGCCCAGGTTATCCTATGATTATCTGGCCTCACTGAGCCTAACATTGGCCGTCCAGATAACCAGTACTACGAAGCTGGTTATCAACTAGCTCAGTTAACTCTGGGTTTTCCAGCTTCGAGCGTGTTCATGTGAAGGTTGTAAATTATGAGCAACATCATCAGAACCATGAATGAAGTACTTCATATAATATGAGATGAAACAGTGATACCAAGTACCTGTGGAAAACTTCTGTTTATGGGACAGAAAAAAGTCATATTCAACAAAGTGAAATGTAAACAAGCCTGTAATCATACAACACAATAAGATGTAGAAACACTATAAATAATTTCCACATATTAAAAATTGGCTGAGGCTTAAAATGCATGTGGGTATTATTATATATGACTTAAGTATAGAGTGAGTAATTTTTGCTATTTAGTTGGATGATAAACTATTCTGATTATGTCACATAACATTTTTAAAAAAAAGTAATGCCAGACTGTTTCTGCTACTGAAGCAAAGAGTGGAAAAGTATTTAATGATTGATGAGGTCTATCTGACCCAAATATTGCATTTATTATCATGGAGCCAATTAACAGTGTGTGAATTATTTTTCTAATAAAAGACAATATTTCGTTTTTATTTCCAGTTATCATCACACAGTAGTCTCATGTTATTCTGAGCTGCAGTGATGGATCAGAGTGTAAAATCATCCAAACTATCAGCTGTCACTCCGGGATAAAATAAACTTTGCATAATTAAAATGCAGCTAAAATCATCATTATGTGTTTAGTGTCGTAACGTTTGTTAGAGGCTCTGTTTTAAAACCAGAGTGGAAATAGAAAGCCTGGAACAATAAAATGTTTCCGCTGACATATAAAAATATGTTTTGCTCTTTTTTGTACTTATCACTTTATTGTAACTCAGAACTTTTGTCCATGTCGGGATCCTGTAGGAGTGATGACTCTTTTTTTCCAGTGATCTGATTGGTCAGTGGTCGAGGTGTTGACAGGTTGTGATCCGATCCTCTGAAGTTAACCTGCTCCGGAGCAGATTAGCTGTTCAGCATCAGTTACCATGGTAAGCAGTGAACCACCGTCGTAGAACTGAAAACCCAGAAACCTAAAGTTTAAAAGTTAAAGTTACCTCGCCAACCCCAAATCCTGCTTCGTAGCACAGGCCTCTGGTTTTGAGTCTTATGCTGTTTTTGATTATATTCCGGATATGGAACATGAAGAACCTGGTTATTCATATTCCTGTATACATGATCATAACAGTATCCAGGTTTCTGATGGTCTGCCTGCAGGTGTGTCTTGATTTCTCACGATCTCAGCCACTATGAGATGGTTCAGAAACTTGGATCAGGTGCTTACTGGTTTCTATGGGAGTGAAGTATATCCAGGTTTATCAAAACCAGGAAAAGGTCTTATCCAGGTTTCTGAAACCGGGATAAGCTGTTTACATGCATAAAACATAACCAGGATGCTCCAAAAACCCGATCATAACCAGGATATTAGTGCGTATGTAAATGCACTTATTAATAACTAACAACAAAGGGCAACATAGTAATGATGATTGTTGAAATGACACAATTTCAGATGTCAAAATTGTGTGTTATTCTTTAACACCATATGGTGTTAATGAATGTTATGTTTTTTTTTTTTTTTTTTTTAAAGTTTCCTGTTAATTAAAGTGTAACTTCACCTCTAGGTCTGAGCCTAACTGCAGCATCATTTTGACAAATATTAAAAAGTGCAGGCAATAGCACATTGAATGTTTTCAGTATGATAAAGTAAAACATCTGTAATAGCAGCGGTCAGTATTACCACAGCGACAATTATAAAGCATTTTTCGAGTTTTTTGAACAGGCTGCAAAATGTTGAGACTGCGATTCCACCGGATAGGGGTTGTGTGTCTCTGAACAAACCACCAAATAGACCGTCATAAATCATCATCATAAATGATTATGATTCATTAATAAACATTTTAGAAGTCATCAGGTCTGCGGTTATATTTAATGAGCCATTAATGAAAATCATGAAAGTCTGCGGTTATAAATGTTAGTAAAGTAAACAATTAAAGTCAATTATTAATAAGCAATCAAAATTAAATGGATTTCGGTCTGGATGCCCTGCAACCCTTCTTTCTTTCTTTTTTCTTTCTTTCTTTCTTTCTTTATTTGCAAAAGCAGCAAGAATTTCATTGTAGACATTTCGAGATGAACATCAAACTTGATTAGCTGAGATCTCTCCGTTATATAGCGGCTGTGTGATAGAGAGGCACATTCTTGTGCACATAATATAACAACTCGTGCACACAAGATAAAAAGTATAACGTTTCGGGACTTAGCCTAATTAACGTTTTCTCATTATGTTGAGAAAAACGTAATTCAGCCAGCATTACTTTTCTAGCTAAACGCTTTTGCTGTGGCGATTTAGTTGAATATGAACGTAATTTCTAGGAGACACAAGGTTGCACAGACACAGATAGAGAAATTAATATATTAAGTTTATAGAGAAATAAATTAATTAAGAAGTGTAGAAATGCATAAATAAATATACGTAGATATAAATTGACGTTTATTGATTTATTTAGTCCTTCTATTTATCACACCAGACATGTTTTTTTTTAATATGCTCTAATGCGTGTGCATGTGTGCGTGTGTGCCCGCGCATGTCCTTTGGAACGCAGTAACGTTCTAGAACGCGCGTCATAAAGTCCTGAGTCTTTGAGCTTGTGTGTCAGTAGGAGAGAACAGACCAAGAGAGACTTCAGCAGAGAGAGGCAGCAAGATGCATAGCAGGAATGAGCTGGTGGTTTTACTTTCAAACCAACACTTTCACGTTTTTCTACGGTGAATCTCCAAGAAGAGGAGTGCAGCTGGTGTGAAACGAAACAGGACCAGACAGCAGGAAAAGCAAAACGACTCACCAGGCTTTCAGTGTGGTAGGGACATCTTCAGTTCAGAGGTTTTCACCCACCACAGTGTGGATTACTCACCCACCAGTGTGTAGGTTCATCAACCATCATGTTTGTTAACTTACATGATGGATGAAAACCTTTCACCAACTTGTTACAGCCGAAACTGTTAAATTAGCTTTACTAAGGATGATTGTTATGCTAGATCATATTATGTGATGAAAAGCTTATCTATAGATCCTCTGAGGTCCTTGTCTGTTGAAGACATTGTCTAGTGCTTACAAGTTGTAATATACTGACCATCAATAGAAAAAACACCTTTCAGGACCTCAGGGGCTACTACAATCATTCAGTAAGGTAACTGTCAGTTGTTCAGTGTTTAACTCTAAACATTCAATTGTCAGTTTGGCTATTTAACAGTCTTGCAAAAGTACATCAATGACAACTAAATCAAAATCAACTTGTTCATCTTCCATTTTCACATTAAGGTTTTATTTTCGTGCGTCAATAGGTGAGACTTTTTCCAGGTTTTGCAGTTGACTTTTGACATTTTGACATGAAGGGTTTTGATTTTCTTTACTTGTTCATCTTTCATTTTCACGTTGATGGTTTTATTTTCATGTGTAAATAGGTGTTTATCTTCTTCATGTGTTGATTAAGGGTCATAAGTTTTGCATGTTTAATGGTGCTATTTCCATTTTTTCCAGGTTTTGCAGTTGACTTTTGACATTTTAGTATCATGTTTTGTCACTAAGATTCCTTTAACTTTTCAAGTTTTCTCTCCTTGCATGTTTTTACATTTTTTGAGGTTTTTTCTTCATTTTTTTGACACAACAGTTAAAGTTTTGGATGTTAATTGAAGGGTTTTGATTTTCTTTACTTGTTCATCTTCCATTTTCACAGTTATGGTTTTATTTTCATGCGTAAATAGGTGTTTATCTTCTTCATGTGTTGATTCAGATTCATAAGTTTTGCATGTTTACTAATGCCATTTCCATTTTTTCCAGGTTTTGCAGTTGACTTTTGACATTTTAGTATCATGTTTTGTCACTAAGAGTTGCCGAACTTTTCATGTTTTCTCTCCTTGCATGTCTTTTCATTTTTTAAGGTTTCTTTCTCTTTTTTTGACACAAAGGTTGAAATTTTGGATGTTAATTGAAGGGTTTTGATTTTCTTTACTTGTTCATCTTCCATTTTAAAACTCATGGTTTTATTTTCATGTGTAAATAGGTGCTTATCTTCTTCATGTGTTGATTCAGATTCATAAGTTTTGCATGTTTAATGGTGCTGATTAGACTTTTTCCAGGTTTTGCAGTTGACTTTTGACATTTTAGTATCATGTTTTGTCACAAAGAGTCGTTTAACTTTTCAAGTTTTCTCTCCTTGCATGTTTTTACATTTTTTGAGGTTTTTTCTTCATTTTTTTGACACAACAGTTAAAGTTTTGGATGTTAATTGAAGAGTTTTGATTTTCTTTACTTGTTCATCTTCCATTTTCACAGTTATGGTTTTATTTTCATGTGTAAATAGGTGTTTATCTTCTTCATGTGTTAATTCAGATTCATAAGTTTTGCATGTTTACTAATGCTATTTCCATTTTTTCCAGGTTTTGCAGTTGACTTTTGACATTTTAGTATCATGTTTTGTCACTAAGATTCCTTTAACTTTTCATGTTTTCTCTCCTTGCATGTCTTTACATTTTTTAAGGTTTCTTTCTTCATTTTTTTGACACAACAGTTAAAGTTTTGGATGTTAATTGAAGGGTTTTGATTTTCTTTACTTGTTCATCTTTCATTTTCACGTTGATGGTTTTATTTTCATGTGTAAATAGGTGTTTATCTTCTTCATGTGTTGATTAAGGGTCATAAGTTTTGCATGTTTAATGGTGCTGATTAGACTTTTTCCAGGTTTTGCAGTTGACTTTTGAAATTTTAGTATCATGTTTTGTCACAAAGAGTCGTTTAACTTTTCAAGTTTTCTCTCCTTGCATGTTTTTACATTTTTTGAGGTTTTTTCTTCATTTTTTTGACACAACAGTTAAAGTTTTGGATGTTAATTGAAGAGTTTTGATTTTCTTTACTTGTTCATCTTCCATTTTCACAGTTATGGTTTTATTTTCATGTGTAAATAGGTGTTTATCTTCTTCATGTGTTGATTCAGATTCATAAGTTTAGCATGTTTACTAATGCCATTTCCATTTTTTCCAGGTTTTGCAGTTGACTTTTGACATTTTAGTATCATGTTTTGTCACTAAGAGTTGCAGAACTTTTCATGTTTTCTCTCCTTGCATGTCTTTTCATTTTTTAAGGTTTCTTTCTCTTTTTTTGACACAAAGGTTGAAATTTTGGATGTTAATTGAAGGGTTTTGATTTTCTTTACTTGTTCATCTTCCATTTTAAAACTCATGGTTTTATTTTCATGTGTAAATAGGTGCTTATCTTCTTCATGTGTTGATTAAGGGTCATAAGTTTTGCATGTTTAATGGTGCTGATTAGACTTTTTCCAGGTTTTGCAGTTGACTTTTGACATTTTAGTATCATGTTTTGTCACTAAGATTCCTTTAACTTTTCATGTTTTCTCTCCTTGCATGTTTTTACATTTTTTAAGGTTTTTTTTCTCTTTTTTAGACACAACAGTTAAAGTTTTAGATGTTAATTGAAGGGTTTTGATTTTCTTTACTTGTTCATCTTCCATTTTCACAGTTATGGTTTTATTTTCATGTGTAAATAGGTGTTTATCTTCTTCATGTGTTGATTAAGGGTCATAAGTTTTGCATGTTTAATGGTGCTGATTAGACTTTTTCCAGGTTTTGCAGTTGACTTTTGACATTTTAGTATCATGTTTTGTCACAAAGAGTCGTTTAACTTTTCAAGTTTTCTCTCCTTGCATGTTTTTACATTTTTTTGAGGTTTTTTTCTTCATTTTTTTGACACAACAGTTAAAGTTTTAGATGTTAATTGAAGGGTTTTGATTTTCTTTACTTTTTCATCTTCCATTTTCAAACTCATGGTTTTATTTTCATGTGTAAATAGGTGTTTATCTTCTTCATGTGTTGATTCAGATTCATAAGTTTTGCATGTTTAATGGTGCTGATTAGACTTTTTCCAGGTTTTGCAGTTGACTTTTGACATTTTAGTATCATGTTTTGTCACAAAGAGTCGTTTAACTTTTCATGTTTTCTCTCCTTGCATGTTTTTACATTTTTTAAGGTTTCTTTCTTCATTTTTTGACGCAACAGTTAAAGTTTTGGATGTTAATTGAAGAGTTTTGATTTTCTTTACTTGTTCATCTTCCATTTTCACAGTTATGGTTTTATTTTCATGTGTAAATAGGTGCTTATCTTCTTCATGTGTTGATTAAGGGTCATAAGTTTTGCATGTTTAATGGTGCTGATTAGACTTTTTCCAGGTTTTGCAGTTGACTTTTGACATTTTAGTATCATGTTTTGTCACTAAGATTCCTTTAACTTTTCATGTTTTCTCTCCTTGCATGTTTTTACATTTTTTGAGGTTTTTTCTTCATTTTTTTGACACAACAGTTAAAGTTTTAGATGTTAATTGAAGAGTTTTGATTTTCTTTACTTGTTCATCTTCCATTTTCACAGTTATGGTTTTATTTTCATGTGTAAATAGGTGTTTATCTTCTTCATGTGTTGATTCAGATTCATAAGTTTTGCATGTTTACTAATGCCATTTCCATTTTTTCCAGGTTTTGCAGTTGACTTTTGACATTTTAGTATCATGTTTTGTCACTAAGAGTTGCAGAACTTTTCATGTTTTCTCTCCTTGCATGTCTTTTCAGTTTTTAAGGTTTCTTTCTCTTTTTTTGACACAAAGGTTGAAATTTTGGATGTTAATTGAAGGGTTTTGATTTTCTTTACTTGTTCATCTTCCATTTTAAAACTCATGGTTTTATTTTCATGTGTAAATAGGTGTTTATCTTCTTCATGTGTTGATTCAGATTCATAAGTTTTGCATGTTTAATGGTGCTGATTAGACTTTTTCCAGGTTTTGCAGTTGACTTTTGACATTTTAGTATCATGTTTTGTCACAAAGAGTCGTTTAACTTTTCAAGTTTTCTCTCCTTGCATGTTTTTACATTTTTTGAGGTTTTTTCTTCATTTTTTTGACACAACAGTTAAAGTTTTGGATGTTAATTGAAGGGTTTTGATTTTCTTTACTTGTTCATCTTTCATTTTCACGTTGATGGTTTTATTTTCATGTGTAAATAGGTGCTTATCTTCTTCATGTGTTGATTAAGGGTCATAAGTTTTGCATGTTTAATGGTGCTGATTAGACTTTTTCCAGGTTTTGCAGTTGACTTTTGACATTTTAGTATCATGTTTTGTCACTAAGATTCCTTTAACTTTTCATGTTTTCTCTCCTTGCATGTTTTTACATTTTTTGAGGTTTTTTCTTCATTTTTTGACACAACAGTTAATGTTTTGGATGTTAATTGAAGAGTTTTGATTTTCTTTACTTGTTCATCTTCCATTTTCACAGTTATGGTTTTATTTTCATGTGTAAATAGGTGTTTATCTTCTTCATGTGTTAATTCAGATTCATAAGTTTTGCATGTTTACTAATGCTATTTCCATTTTTTCCAGGTTTTGCAGTTGACTTTTGACATTTTAGTATCATGTTTTGTCACTAAGATTCCTTTAACTTTTCATGTTTTCTCTCCTTGCATGTCTTTACATTTTTTAAGGTTTCTTTCTTCTTTTTTTTGACACAACAGTTAAAGTTTTGGATGTTAATTGAAGAGTTTTGATTTTCTTTACTCGTTCATCTTCCATTTTCACAGTTATGGTTTTATTTTCATGTGTAAATAGGTGTTTATCTTCTTCATGTGTTGATTAAGGGTCATAAGTTTTGCATGTTTAATGGTGCTGATTAGACTTTTTCCAGGTTTTGCAGTTGACTTTTGACATTTTAGTATTATGTTTTGTCACTGAGATTCCTTTAACTTTTCAAGTTTTCTCTCCTTGCATGTTTTTACATTTTTTGAGGTTTTTTCTTCATTTTTTTGACACAACAGTTAAAGTTTTGGATGTTAATTGAAGAGTTTTGATTTTCTTTACTTGTTCATCTTCCATTTTCACAGTTATGGTTTTATTTTCATGTGTAAATAGGTGTTTATCTTCTTCATGTGTTGATTCAGATTCATAAGTTTTGCATGTTTACTAATGCCATTTCCATTTTTTCCAGGTTTTGCAGTTGACTTTTGACATTTTAGTATCATGTTTTGTCACTAAGAGTTGCAGAACTTTTCATGTTTTCTCTCCTTGCATGTCTTTTCATTTTTTAAGGTTTCTTTCTCTTTTTTTGACACAAAGGTTGAAATTTTGGATATTAATTGAAGAGTTTTGATTTTCTTTACTTGTTCATCTTCCATTTTCAAACTCATGGTTTTATTTTCATGTGTAAATAGGTGTTTATCTTCTTCATGTGTTGATTCAGATTCATAAGTTTTGCATGTTTAATGGTGCTGATTAGACTTTTTCCAGGTTTTGCAGTTGACTTTTGACATTTTAGTATCATGTTTTGTCACAAAGAGTCGTTTAACTTTTCAAGTTTTCTCTCCTTGCATGTTTTTACATTTTTTAAGGTTTTTTCTTCATTTTTTTGACACAACAGTTAAAGTTTTAGATGTTAATTGAAGAGTTTTGATTTTCTTTACTTGTTCATCTTCCATTTTCACAGTTATGGTTTTATTTTCATGTGTAAATAGGTGCTTATCTTCTTCATGTGTTGATTCAGATTCATAAGTTTTGCATGTTTACTAATGTTATTTCCATTTTTTCCAGGTTTTGCAGTTGACTTTTGACATTTTAGTATCATGTTTTGTCACTGAGATTCCTTTAACTTTTCATGTTTTCTCTCCTTGCATGTTTTTACATTTTTTGAGGTTTTTTCTTCATTTTTTTGACACAACAGTTAAAGTTTTGGATATTAATTGAAGGGTTTTGATTTTCTTTACTTGTTCATCTTCCATTTTCACAGTTATGGTTTTATTTTCATGTGTAAATAGGTGTTTATCTTCTTCATGTGTTGATTAAGGGTCATAAGTTTTGCATGTTTAATGGTGCTGATTAGACTTTTTCCAGGTTTTGCAGTTGACTTTTGACATTTTAGTATCATGTTTTGTCACTAAGAGTTCTTTAACTTTTCATGTTTTCTCTCCTTGCATGTTTTTACATTTTTTTGAGGTTTTTTCTTCATTTTTTTGACACAACAGTTAAAGTTTTTGATGTTAATTGAAGGGTTTTGATTTTCTTTACTTGTTCATCTTCCATTTTCAAACTCATGGTTTTATTTTCATGTGTAAATAGGTGTTTATCTTCTTCATGTGTTGATTCAGATTCATAAGTTTTGCATGTTCAATGGTGCTGATTAGACTTTTTCCAGGTTTTGCAGTTGACTTTTGACATTTTAGTATCATGTTTTGTCACTAAGATTCCTTTAAGTTTTCATGTTTTCTCTCCTTGCATGTCTTTACATTTTTTAAGGTTTCTTTCTTCTTTTTTTTGACACAACAGTTAAAGTTTTAGATGTCAATTGAAGGGTTTTGATTTTCTTTACTTGTTCATCTTCCATTTTCACATTTATGGTTTTATTTTCATGTGTAAATAGGTGTTTATCTTCTTCATGTGTTGATTAAGGGCCATAAGTTTTGCATGTTTAATGGTGCTGATTAGACTTTTTCCAGGTTTTGCAGTTGACTTTTGACATTTTAGTATCATGTTTTGTCACTAAGATTCCTTTAACTTTTCAAGTTTTCTCTCCTTGCATGTTTTTACATTTTTTGAGGTTTTTTCTTCATTTTTTTGACACAACAGTTAAAGTTTTGGATGTTAATTGAAGGGTTTTGATTTTCTTTACTTGTTCATCTTCCATTTTCAAACTCATGGTTTTATTTTCATGTGTAAATAGGTGTTTATCTTCTTCATGTGTTGATTAAGGGTCATAAGTTTTGCATGTTTAATGGTGCTGATTAGACTTTTTCCAGGTTTTGCAGTTGACTTTTGACATTTTAGTATCATGTTTTGTCACTAAGAGTTCTTTAACTTTTCATGTTTTCTCTCCTTGCATGTTTTTACATTTTTTTGAGGTTTTTTCTTCATTTTTTTGACACAACAGTTAAAGTTTTTGATGTTAATTGAAGGGTTTTGATTTTCTTTACTTGTTCATCTTCCATTTTCAAACTCATGGTTTTATTTTCATGTGTAAATAGGTGCTTATCTTCTTCATGTGTTGATTCAGATTCATAAGTTTTGCATGTTTAATGGTGCTGATTAGACTTTTTCCAGGTTTTGCAGTTGACTTTTGACATTTTAGTATCATGTTTTGTCACTAAGATTCCTTTAAGTTTTCATGTTTTCTCTCCTTGCATGTCTTTACATTTTTTAAGGTTTCTTTCTTCTTTTTTTTGACACAACAGTTAAAGTTTTGGATGTTAATTGAAGGGTTTTGATTTTCTTTACTTGTTCATCTTTCATTTTCACGTCGATGGTTTTATTTTCATGTGTAAATAGGTGTTTATCTTCTTCATGTGTTGATTAAGGGTCATAAGTTTTGCATGTTTAATGGTGCTGATTAGACTTTTTCCAGGTTTTGCAGTTGAGTTTTGACATTTTAGTATCATGTTTTGTCACTAAGAGTCGTTTAACTTTTCATGTTTTCTTTCCTTGCATGTCTTTTCATTTTTTAAGGTTTTTTTCTCTTTTTTTGACACAACAGTTAAAGTTTTAGATGTTAATTGAAGGGTTTTGATTTTCTTTACTTGTTCATCTTCCATTTTCACATTTATGGTTTTATTTTCATGTGTAAATAGGTGTTTATCTTCTTCATGTGTTGATTAAGGGTCATAAGTTTTGCATGTTTAATGGTGCTGATTAGACTTTTTCCAGCTTTTGCAGTTGACTTTTGACATTTTAGTATCATGTTTTGTCAGTAAGATTCCTTTAACTTTTCATGTTTTCTCTCCTTGCATGTTTTTACATTTTTTGAGGTTTTTTTCTTCATTTTTTTGACACAACAGTTAAAGTTTTTGATGTTAATTGAAGGGTTTTGATTTTCTTTACTTGTTCATCTTCCATTTTCACATTTATGGTTTTATTTTCATGTGTAAATAGGTGTTTATCTTCTTCATGTGTTGATTAAGGGTCATAAGTTTTGCATGTTTAATGGTGCTGATTAGACTTTTTCCAGCTTTTGCAGTTGACTTTTGACATTTTAGTATCATGTTTTGTCAGTAAGATTCCTTTAACTTTTCATGTTTTCTCTCCTTGCATGTTTTTACATTTTTTGAGGTTTTTTTCTTCATTTTTTTGACACAACAGTTAAAGTTTTTGATGTTAATTGAAGGGTTTTGATTTTCTTTACTTGTTCATCTTCCATTTTCAAACTCATGGTTTTATTTTCATGTGTAAATAGGTGTTTATCTTCTTCATGTGTTGATTCAGGTTCATAAGTTTTGCATGTTTAATGGTGCTGATTAGACTTTTTCCAGGTTTTGCAGTTGAGTTTTGACATTTTAGTATCATGTTTTGTCACTAAGAGTCGTTTAACTTTTCATGTTTTCTTTCCTTGCATGTCTTTTCATTTTTTAAGGTTTTTTTCTCTTTTTTAGACACAACAGTTAAAGTTTTGGATGTTAATTGAAGAGTTTTGATTTTCTTTACTTGTTCATCTTTCATTTTCACGTTGATGGTTTTATTTTCATGTGTAAATAGGTGTTTATCTTCTTCATGTGTTGATTAAGGGTCATAAGTTTTGCATGTTTAATGGTGCTGATTAGACTTTTTCCAGGTTTTGCAGTTGACTTTTGACATTTTAGTATCATGTTTTGTCACAAAGAGTCGTTTAACTTTTCAAGTTTTCTCTCCTTGCATGTTTTTACATTTTTTTGAGGTTTTTTCTTCATTTTTTTGACACAACAGTTAAAGTTTTGGATGTTAATTGAAGGGTTTTGATTTTCTTTACTCGTTCATCTTCCATTTTCACAGTTATGGTTTTATTTTCATGTGTAAATAGGTGTTTATCTTCTTCATGTGTTGATTAAGGGTCATAAGTTTTGCATGTTTAATGGTGCTGATTAGACTTTTTCCAGGTTTTGCAGTTGACTTTTGACATTTTAGTATCATGTTTTGTCACAAAGAGTCGTTTAACTTTTCAAGTTTTCTTTCATTGCATGTTTTTACATTTTTTTGAGGTTTTTTCTTCATTTTTTAGACACAACAGTTAAAGTTTTGGATGTTAATTGAAGGGTTTTGATTTTCTTTACTCGTTCATCTTCCATTTTCACAGTTATGGTTTTATTTTCATGTGTAAATAGGTGTTTATCTTCTTCATGTGTTGATTAAGGGTCATAAGTTTTGCATGTTTAATGGTGCTGATTAGACTTTTTCCAGGTTTTGCAGTTGACTTTTGACATTTTAGTATCATGTTTTGTCACAAAGAGTCGTTTAACTTTTCAAGTTTTCTCTCCTTGCATGTTTTTACATTTTTTTGAGGTTTTTTCTTCATTTTTTTGACACAACAGTTAAAGTTTTGGATGTTAATTGAAGAGTTTTGATTTTCTTTACTCGTTCATCTTCCATTTTCACAGTTATGGTTTTATTTTCATGTGTAAATAGGTGTTTATCTTCTTCATGTGTTGATTAAGGGTCATAAGTTTTGCATGTTTAATGGTGCTGATTAGACTTTTTCCAGGTTTTGCAGTTGACTTTTGACATTTTAGTATCATGTTTTGTCACTGAGATTCCTTTAACTTTTCATGTTTTCTCTCCTTGCATGTCTTTTCATTTTTTAAGGTTTTTTTCTCTTTTTTAGACACAACAGTTAAAGTTTTGGATGTTAATTGAAGAGTTTTGATTTTCTTTACTTGTTCATCTTCCATTTTCACAGTTATGGTTTTATTTTCATGTGTAAATAGGTGTTTATCTTCTTCATGTGTTAATTCAGATTCATAAGTTTTGCATGTTTACTAATGCCATTTCCATTTTTTCCAGGTTTTGCAGTTGACTTTTGACATTTTAGTATCATGTTTTGTCACTAAGATTCCTTTAACTTTTCATGTTTTCTCTCCTTGCATGTTTTTACATTTTTTAAGGTTTTTTTCTTCATTTTTTAGACACAACAGTTAAAGTTTTTGATGTTAATTGAAGGGTTTTGATTTTCTTTACTTGTTCATCTTCCATTTTCAAACTCATGGTTTTATTTTCATGTGTAAATAGGTGTTTATCTTCTTCATGTGTTGATTAAGGGTCATAAGTTTTGCATGTTTAATGGTGCTGATTAGACTTTTTCCAGGTTTTGCAGTTGACTTTTGACATTTTAGTATCATGTTTTGTCACTAAGAGTCGTTTAACTTTTCAAGTTTTCTCTCCTTGCATGTTTTTACATTTTTTAAGGTTTTTTCTTCATTTTTTTGACACAACAGTTAAAGTTTTGGATGTTAATTGAAGAGTTTTGATTTTCTTTACTCGTTCATCTTCCATTTTCAAACTCATGGTTTTATTTTCATGTGTAAATAGGTGTTTATCTTCTTCATGTGTTGATTCAGATTCATAAGTTTTGCATGTTTAATGGTGCTGATTAGACTTTTTCCAGGTTTTGCAGTTGACTTTTGACATTTTAGTATCATGTTTTGTCACTGAGATTCCTTTAACTTTTCATGTTTTCTCTCCTTGCATGTTTTTACATTTTTTAAGGTTTTTTCTTCTTTTTTTTGACACAACAGTTAAAGTTTTGGATATTAATTGAAGGGTTTTTATTTTCTTTACTTGTTCATCTCCATTTTCACAGTTATGGTTTTATTTTCATGTGTAAATAGGTGTTTATCTTCTTCATGTGTTGATTAAGGGTCATAAGTTTTGCATGTTTAATGGTGCTGATTAGACTTTTTCCAGGTTTTGCAGTTGACTTTTGACATTTTAGTATCATGTTTTGTCACAAAGATTCCTTTAACTTTTCATGTTTTCTCTCATTGCATGTCTTTTCATTTTTTAAGGTTTTTTTCTCTTTTTTAGACACAACAGTTAAAGTTTTGGATGTTAATTGAAGAGTTTTGATTTTCTTTACTTGTTCATCTTCCATTTTCACAGTTATGGTTTTATTTTCATGTGTAAATAGATGTTTATCTTCTTCATGTGTTAATTCAGATTCATAAGTTTTGCATGTTTACTAATGCCATTTCCATTTTTTCCAGGTTTTGCAGTTGACTTTTGACATTTTAGTATCATGTTTTGTCACTGAGATTCCTTTAACTTTTCATGTTTTCTCTCCTTGCATGTTTTTACATTTTTTTGAGGTTTTTTTCTTCATTTTTTTGACACAACAGTTAAAGTTTTGGATGTTAATTGAAGGGTTTTGATTTTCTTTACTTGTTCATCTTCCATTTTCAAACTCATGGTTTTATTTTCATGTGTAAATAGGTGTTTATCTTCTTCATGTGTTGATTCAGATTCATAAGTTTTGCATGTTTAATGGTGCTGATTAGACTTTTTCCAGGTTTTGCAGTTGACTTTTGACATTTTAGTATCATGTTTTGTCACTAAGAGTAGTTTAAGTTTTCAAGTTTTCTCTCCTTGCATGTTTTTACATTTTTTAAGGTTTTTTCTTCTTTTTTTGACACAACAGTTAAAGTTTTTGATGTTAATTGAAGGGTTTTGATTTTCTTTACTTGTTCATCTTCCATTTTCACAGTTATGGTTTTATTTTCATGTGTAAATAGGTGTTTATCTTCTTCATGTGTTGATTAAGGTTCATAAGTTTTGCATGTTTAATGGTGCTGATTAGACTTTTTCCAGGTTTTGCAGTTGACTTTTGACATTTTAGTATCATGTTTTGTCACTAAGATTCCTTTAACTTTTCATGTTTTCTTTCATTGCATGTCTTTTCATTTTTTAAGGTTTTTTTCTCTTTTTTAGACACAACAGTTAAAGTTTTGGATGTTAATTGAAGGGTTTTGATTTTCTTTACTTGTTCATCTTCCATTTTCAAACTCATGGTTTTATTTTCATGTGTAAATAGGTGTTTATCTTCTTCATGTGTTGATTCAGATTCATAAGTTTTGCATGTTTAATGGTGCTGATTAGACTTTTTCCAGGTTTTGCAGTTGACTTTTGACATTTTAGTATCATGTTTTGTCACTGAGATTCCTTTAACTTTTCATGTTTTCTCTCCTTGCATGTCTTTTCATTTTTTAAGGTTTTTTTTCTCTTTTTTAGACACAACAGTTAAAGTTTTGGATGTTAATTGAAGAGTTTTGATTTTCTTTACTTGTTCATCTTCCATTTTCACAGTTATGGTTTTATTTTCATGTGTAAATAGGTGTTTATCTTCTTCATGTGTTGATTAAGGGTCATAAGTTTTGCATGTTTAATGGTGCTGATTAGACTTTTTCCAGGTTTTGCAGTTGAGTTTTGACATTTTAGTATCATGTTTTGTCACTAAGAGTCGTTTAA
The DNA here is from genome assembly GCF_910596095.1 of Thunnus maccoyii. Lineage (NCBI taxonomy): Eukaryota > Metazoa > Chordata > Actinopteri > Scombriformes > Scombridae > Thunnus > Thunnus maccoyii. Next base: position 8,166,832 of record NC_056536.1, on the reverse strand, counting down.
CTTTTCATGTTTTCTTTCCTTGCATGTCTTTTCATTTTTTAAGGTTTTTTTCTCTTTTTTTGACACAACAGTTAAAGTTTTAGATGTTAATTGAAGGGTTTTGATTTTCTTTACTTGTTCATCTTCCATTTTCACATTTATGGTTTTATTTTCATGTGTAAATAGGTGTTTATCTTCTTCATGTGTTGATTAAGGGTCATAAGTTTTGCATGTTTAATGGTGCTGATTAGACTTTTTCCAGCTTTTGCAGTTGACTTTTGACATTTTAGTATCATGTTTTGTCAGTAAGATTCCTTTAACTTTTCATGTTTTCTCTCCTTGCATGTTTTTACATTTTTTGAGGTTTTTTTCTTCATTTTTTTGACACAACAGTTAAAGTTTTGGATGTTAATTGAAGGGTTTTGATTTTCTTTACTTGTTCATCTTCCATTTTCAAACTCATGGTTTTATTTTCATGTGTAAATAGGTGTTTATCTTCTTCATGTGTTGATTAAGGGTCATAAGTTTTGCATGTTTAATGGTGCTGATTAGACTTTTTCCAGGTTTTGCAGTTGAGTTTTGACATTTTAGTATCATGTTTTGTCACTAAGAGTCGTTTAACTTTTCATGTTTTCTTTCCTTGCATGTCTTTTCATTTTTTAAGGTTTTTTTCTCTTTTTTAGACACAACAGTTAAAGTTTTGGATGTTAATTGAAGAGTTTTGATTTTCTTTACTTGTTCATCTTTCATTTTCACGTTGATGGTTTTATTTTCATGTGTAAATAGGTGTTTATCTTCTTCATGTGTTGATTAAGGGTCATAAGTTTTGCATGTTTAATGGTGCTGATTAGACTTTTTCCAGGTTTTGCAGTTGACTTTTGACATTTTAGTATCATGTTTTGTCACAAAGAGTCGTTTAACTTTTCAAGTTTTCTCTCCTTGCATGTTTTTACATTTTTTTGAGGTTTTTTCTTCATTTTTTTGACACAACAGTTAAAGTTTTGGATGTTAATTGAAGAGTTTTGATTTTCTTTACTCGTTCATCTTCCATTTTCACAGTTATGGTTTTATTTTCATGTGTAAATAGGTGTTTATCTTCTTCATGTGTTGATTAAGGGTCATAAGTTTTGCATGTTTAATGGTGCTGATTAGACTTTTTCCAGGTTTTGCAGTTGACTTTTGACATTTTAGTATCATGTTTTGTCACTGAGATTCCTTTAACTTTTCATGTTTTCTCTCCTTGCATGTCTTTTCATTTTTTAAGGTTTTTTTCTCTTTTTTAGACACAACAGTTAAAGTTTTGGATGTTAATTGAAGAGTTTTGATTTTCTTTACTTGTTCATCTTCCATTTTCACAGTTATGGTTTTATTTTCATGTGTAAATAGGTGTTTATCTTCTTCATGTGTTAATTCAGATTCATAAGTTTTGCATGTTTACTAATGCCATTTCCATTTTTTCCAGGTTTTGCAGTTGACTTTTGACATTTTAGTATCATGTTTTGTCACTGAGATTCCTTTAACTTTTCATGTTTTCTCTCCTTGCATGTTTTTACATTTTTTAAGGTTTTTTTCTTCATTTTTTAGACACAACAGTTAAAGTTTTTGATGTTAATTGAAGGGTTTTGATTTTCTTTACTTGTTCATCTTCCATTTTCAAACTCATGGTTTTATTTTCATGTGTAAATAGGTGTTTATCTTCTTCATGTGTTGATTAAGGGTCATAAGTTTTGCATGTTTAATGGTGCTGATTAGACTTTTTCCAGGTTTTGCAGTTGACTTTTGACATTTTAGTATCATGTTTTGTCACTAAGAGTCGTTTAACTTTTCAAGTTTTCTCTCCTTGCATGTTTTTACATTTTTTAAGGTTTTTTCTTCATTTTTTTGACACAACAGTTAAAGTTTTGGATGTTAATTGAAGAGTTTTGATTTTCTTTACTCGTTCATCTTCCATTTTCAAACTCATGGTTTTATTTTCATGTGTAAATAGGTGTTTATCTTCTTCATGTGTTGATTCAGATTCATAAGTTTTGCATGTTTAATGGTGCTGATTAGACTTTTTCCAGGTTTTGCAGTTGACTTTTGACATTTCAGTATCATGTTTTGTCACTGAGATTCCTTTAACTTTTCATGTTTTCTCTCCTTGCATGTTTTTACATTTTTTAAGGTTTTTTCTTCTTTTTTTTGACACAACAGTTAAAGTTTTGGATATTAATTGAAGGGTTTTTATTTTCTTTACTTGTTCATCTTCCATTTTCACAGTTATGGTTTTATTTTCATGTGTAAATAGGTGTTTATCTTCTTCATGTGTTGATTAAGGGTCATAAGTTTTGCATGTTTAATGGTGCTGATTAGACTTTTTCCAGGTTTTGCAGTTGACTTTTGACATTTTAGTATCATGTTTTGTCACAAAGATTCCTTTAACTTTTCATGTTTTCTCTCATTGCACGTCTTTTCATTTTTTAAGGTTTTTTTCTCTTTTTTAGACACAACAGTTAAAGTTTTGGATGTTAATTGAAGAGTTTTGATTTTCTTTACTTGTTCATCTTCCATTTTCACAGTTATGGTTTTATTTTCATGTGTAAATAGATGTTTATCTTCTTCATGTGTTAATTCAGATTCATAAGTTTTGCATGTTTACTAATGCCATTTCCATTTTTTCCAGGTTTTGCAGTTGACTTTTGACATTTTAGTATCATTTTTTGTCACTGAGATTCCTTTAACTTTTCATGTTTTCTCTCCTTGCATGTTTTTACATTTTTTTGAGGTTTTTTTCTTCATTTTTTTGACACAACAGTTAAAGTTTTGGATGTTAATTGAAGGGTTTTGATTTTCTTTACTTGTTCATCTTCCATTTTCAAACTCATGGTTTTATTTTCATGTGTAAATAGGTGTTTATCTTCTTCATGTGTTGATTCAGATTCATAAGTTTTGCATGTTTAATGGTGCTGATTAGACTTTTTCCAGGTTTTGCAGTTGACTTTTGACATTTTAGTATCATGTTTTGTCACTAAGAGTAGTTTAAGTTTTCAAGTTTTCTCTCCTTGCATGTTTTTACATTTTTTAAGGTTTTTTCTTCTTTTTTTGACACAACAGTTAAAGTTTTTGATGTTAATTGAAGGGTTTTGATTTTCTTTACTTGTTCATCTTCCATTTTCACAGTTATGGTTTTATTTTCATGTGTAAATAGGTGTTTATCTTCTTCATGTGTTGATTAAGGTTCATAAGTTTTGCATGTTTAATGGTGCTGATTAGACTTTTTCCAGGTTTTGCAGTTGACTTTTGACATTTTAGTATCATGTTTTGTCACTAAGATTCCTTTAACTTTTCATGTTTTCTTTCATTGCATGTCTTTTCATTTTTTAAGGTTTTTTTCTCTTTTTTAGACACAACAGTTAAAGTTTTGGATGTTAATTGAAGGGTTTTGATTTTCTTTACTTGTTCATCTTCCATTTTCAAACTCATGGTTTTATTTTCATGTGTAAATAGGTGTTTATCTTCTTCATGTGTTGATTCAGATTCATAAGTTTTGCATGTTTAATGGTGCTGATTAGACTTTTTCCAGGTTTTGCAGTTGACTTTTGACATTTTAGTATCATGTTTTGTCACTGAGATTCCTTTAACTTTTCATGTTTTCTCTCCTTGCATGTCTTTTCATTTTTTAAGGTTTTTTTTCTCTTTTTTAGACACAACAGTTAAAGTTTTGGATGTTAATTGAAGAGTTTTGATTTTCTTTACTTGTTCATCTTCCATTTTCACAGTTATGGTTTTATTTTCATGTGTAAATAGGTGTTTATCTTCTTCATGTGTTGATTAAGGGTCATAAGTTTTGCATGTTTAATGGTGCTGATTAGACTTTTTCCAGGTTTTGCAGTTGAGTTTTGACATTTTAGTATCATGTTTTGTCACTAAGAGTCGTTTAACTTTTCATGTTTTCTTTCCTTGCATGTCTTTTCATTTTTTAAGGTTTTTTTCTCTTTTTTTGACACAACAGTTAAAGTTTTAGATGTTAATTGAAGGGTTTTGATTTTCTTTACTTGTTCATCTTCCATTTTCACATTTATGGTTTTATTTTCATGTGTAAATAGGTGTTTATCTTCTTCATGTGTTGATTAAGGGTCATAAGTTTTGCATGTTTAATGGTGCTGATTAGACTTTTTCCAGCTTTTGCAGTTGACTTTTGACATTTTAGTATCATGTTTTGTCAGTAAGATTCCTTTAACTTTTCATGTTTTCTCTCCTTGCATGTTTTTACATTTTTTGAGGTTTTTTTCTTCATTTTTTTGACACAACAGTTAAAGTTTTGGATGTTAATTGAAGGGTTTTGATTTTCTTTACTTGTTCATCTTCCATTTTCAAACTCATGGTTTTATTTTCATGTGTAAATAGGTGTTTATCTTCTTCATGTGTTGATTAAGGGTCATAAGTTTTGCATGTTTAATGGTGCTGATTAGACTTTTTCCAGGTTTTGCAGTTGAGTTTTGACATTTTAGTATCATGTTTTGTCACTAAGAGTCGTTTAACTTTTCATGTTTTCTTTCCTTGCATGTCTTTTCATTTTTTAAGGTTTTTTTCTCTTTTTTAGACACAACAGTTAAAGTTTTGGATGTTAATTGAAGAGTTTTGATTTTCTTTACTTGTTCATCTTTCATTTTCACGTTGATGGTTTTATTTTCATGTGTAAATAGGTGTTTATCTTCTTCATGTGTTGATTAAGGGTCATAAGTTTTGCATGTTTAATGGTGCTGATTAGACTTTTTCCAGGTTTTGCAGTTGACTTTTGACATTTTAGTATCATGTTTTGTCACTGAGATTCCTTTAACTTTTCAAGTTTTCTCTCCTTGCATGTTTTTACATTTTTTGAGGTTTTTTCTTCATTTTTTTGACACAACAGTTAAAGTTTTGGATGTTAATTGAAGGGTTTTGATTTTCTTTACTTGTTCATCTTCCATTTTCACAGTTATGGTTTTATTTTCATGTGTAAATAGGTGTTTATCTTCTTCATGTGTTGATTAAGGGTCATAAGTTTTGCATGTTTAATGGTGCTGATTAGACTTTTTCCAGGTTTTGCAGTTGACTTTTGACATTTTAGTATCATGTTTTGTCACAAAGAGTCGTTTAACTTTTCAAGTTTTCTCTCCTTGCATGTTTTTACATTTTTTAAGGTTTTTTCTTCTTTTTTTTGACACAACAGTTAAAGTTTTGGATGTTAATTGAAGGGTTTTGATTTTCTTTACTCGTTCATCTTCCATTTTCACAGTTATGGTTTTATTTTCATGTGTAAATAGGTGTTTATCTTCTTCATGTGTTGATTAAGGGTCATAAGTTTTGCATGTTTAATGGTGCTGATTAGACTTTTTCCAGGTTTTGCAGTTGACTTTTGACATTTTAGTATCATGTTTTGTCACTAAGATTCCTTTAACTTTTCATGTTTTCTTTCATTGCATGTCTTTTCATTTTTTAAGGTTTTTTTCTCTTTTTTAGACACAACAGTTAAAGTTTTGGATGTTAATTGAAGGGTTTTGATTTTCTTTACTTGTTCATCTTCCATTTTCAAACTCATGGTTTTATTTTCATGTGTAAATAGGTGTTTATCTTCTTCATGTGTTGATTAAGGGTCATAAGTTTTGCATGTTTAATGGTGCTGATTAGACTTTTTCCAGGTTTTGCAGTTGACTTTTGACATTTTAGTATCATGTTTTGTCACAAAGAGTCGTTTAACTTTTCAAGTTTTCTCTCCTTGCATGTTTTTACATTTTTTAAGGTTTTTTCTTCTTTTTTTTGACACAACAGTTAAAGTTTTGGATGTTAATTGAAGAGTTTTGATTTTCTTTACTCGTTCATCTTCCATTTTCACAGTTATGGTTTTATTTTCATGTGTAAATAGGTGTTTATCTTCTTCATGTGTTGATTAAGGGTCATAAGTTTTGCATGTTTAATGGTGCTGATTAGACTTTTTCCAGGTTTTGCAGTTGACTTTTGACATTTTAGTATCATGTTTTGTCACTGAGATTCCTTTAACTTTTCATGTTTTCTTTCATTGCATGTCTTTTCATTTTTTAAGGTTTTTTTCTCTTTTTTAGACACAACAGTTAAAGTTTTGGATGTTAATTGAAGAGTTTTGATTTTCTTTACTTGTTCATCTTCCATTTTCACAGTTATGGTTTTATTTTCATGTGTAAATAGGTGTTTATCTTCTTCATGTGTTAATTCAGATTCATAAGTTTTGCATGTTTACTAATGCCATTTCCATTTTTTCCAGGTTTTGCAGTTGACTTTTGACATTTTAGTATCATGTTTTGTCACTAAGATTCCTTTAAGTTTTCATGTTTTCTCTCCTTGAATGTTTTTACATTTTTTAAGGTTTTTTCTTCTTTTTTTTGACACAACAGTTAAAGTTTTGGATATTAATTGAAGGGTTTTGATTTTCTTTACTTGTTCATCTTCCATTTTCACAGTTATGGTTTTATTTTCATGTGTAAATAGGTGTTTATCTTCTTCATGTGTTGATTAAGGGTCATAAGTTTTGCATGTTTAATGGTGCTGATTAGACTTTTTCCAGGTTTTGCAGTTGACTTTTGACATTTTAGTATCATGTTTTGTCACTAAGATTCCTTTAACTTTTCAAGTTTTCTCTCCTTGCATGTTTTTACATTTTTTTGAGGTTTTTTCTTCATTTTTTGACACAACAGTTAAAGTTTTTGATGTTAATTGAAGGGTTTTGATTTTCTTTACTTGTTCATCTTCCATTTTCAAACTCATGGTTTTATTTTCATGTGTAAATAGGTGTTTATTTTCTTCATGTGTTGATTAAGGGTCATAAGTTTTACATGTTTAATGGTGCTGATTAGACTTTTTCCAGGTTTTGCAGTTGACTTTTGACAGTTTAGTATCATGTTTTGTCACTAAGATTCCTTTAACTTTTCATGTTTTCTTTCATTGCATGTCTTTTCATTTTTTAAGGTTTTTTTTCTCTTTTTTAGACACAACAGTTAATGTTTTGGATGTTAATTGAAGGGTTTTGATTTTCTTTACTTGTTCATCTTCCATTTTCACAGTTATGGTTTTATTTTCATGTGTAAATAGGTGTTTATCTTCTTCATGTGTTGATTAAGGGTCATAAGTTTTGCATGTTTAATGGTGCTGATTAGACTTTTTCCAGGTTTTGCAGTTGACTTTTGACATTTTAGTATCATGTTTTGTCACTAAGATTCCTTTAAGTTTTCATGTTTTCTCTCCTTGAATGTTTTTACATTTTTTAAGGTTTTTTCTTCTTTTTTTTGACACAACAGTTAAAGTTTTGGATATTAATTGAAGGGTTTTTATTTTCTTTACTTGTTCATCTTCCATTTTCACAGTTATGGTTTTATTTTCATGTGTAAATAGGTGTTTATCTTCTTCATGTGTTGATTAAGGGTCATAAGTTTTGCATGTTTAATGGTGCTGATTAGACTTTTTCCAGGTTTTGCAGTTGACTTTTGACATTTTAGTATCATGTTTTGTCACAAAGATTCCTTTAACTTTTCAAGTTTTCTCTCCTTGCATGTTTTTACATTTTTTTAAGGTTTTTTCTTTATTTTTTTGACACAACAGTTAAAGTTTTAGATGTTAATTGAAGGGTTTTGATTTTCTTTACTTGTTCATCTTTCATTTTCACGTTGATGGTTTTATTTTCATGTGTAAATAGGTGTTTATCTTCTTCATGTGTTGATTAAGGGTCATAAGTTTTGCATGTTTAATGGTGCTATTTCCATTTTTTCCAGGTTTTGCAGTTGACTTTTGACATTTTAGTATCATGTTTTGTCACTAAGATTCCTTTAACTTTTCAAGTTTTCTCTCCTTGCATGTTTTTACATTTTTTGAGGTTTTTTCTTCATTTTTTTGACACAACAGTTAAAGTTTTGGATGTTAATTGAAGGGTTTTGATTTTCTTTACTTGTTCATCTTCCATTTTCACAGTTATGGTTTTATTTTCATGCGTAAATAGGTGTTTATCTTCTTCATGTGTTGATTCAGATTCATAAGTTTTGCATGTTTACTAATGCCATTTCCATTTTTTCCAGGTTTTGCAGTTGACTTTTGACATTTTAGTATCATGTTTTGTCACTAAGAGTTGCCGAACTTTTCATGTTTTCTCTCCTTGCATGTCTTTTCATTTTTTAAGGTTTCTTTCTCTTTTTTTGACACAAAGGTTGAAATTTTGGATGTTAATTGAAGGGTTTTGATTTTCTTTACTTGTTCATCTTTCATTTTCACGTTGATGGTTTTATTTTCATGTGTAAATAGGTGTTTATCTTCTTCATGTGTTGATTAAGGGTCATAAGTTTTGCATGTTTAATGGTGCTGATTAGACTTTTTCCAGGTTTTGCAGTTGACTTTTGAAATTTTAGTATCATGTTTTGTCACAAAGAGTCGTTTAACTTTTCAAGTTTTCTCTCCTTGCATGTTTTTACATTTTTTGAGGTTTTTTCTTCATTTTTTTGACACAACAGTTAAAGTTTTAGATGTTAATTAAAGAGTTTTGATTTTCTTTACTTGTTCATCTTCCATTTTCACAGTTATGGTTTTATTTTCATGTGTAAATAGGTGTTTATCTTCTTCATGTGTTAATTCAGATTCATAAGTTTTGCATGTTTAATGGTGCTATTTCCATTTTTTCCAGGTTTTGCAGTTGACTTTTGACATTTTAGTATCATGTTTTGTCACTAAGATTCCTTTAACTTTTCATGTTTTCTCTCCTTGCATGTCTTTACATTTTTTAAGGTTTCTTTCTTCTTTTTTTTGACACAACAGTTAAAGTTTTGGATGTTAATTGAAGGGTTTTGATTTTCTTTACTTGTTCATCTTCCATTTTCACAGTTATGGTTTTATTTTCATGTGTAAATAGGTGTTTATCTTCTTCATGTGTTGATTAAGGGTCATAAGTTTTGCATGTTTAATGGTGCTGATTAGACTTTTTCCAGGTTTTGCAGTTGACTTTTGACATTTTAGTATCATGTTTTGTCACTAAGATTCCTTTAACTTTTCAAGTTTTCTCTCCTTGCATGATTTTACATTTTTTGAGGTTTTTTCTTCATTTTTTTGACACAACAGTTAAAGTTTTGGATGTTAATTGAAGAGTTTTGATTTTCTTTACTTGTTCATCTTCCATTTTCACAGTTATGGTTTTATTTTCATGTGTAAATAGGTGTTTATCTTCTTCATGTGTTGATTCAGATTCATAAGTTTTGCATGTTTACTAATGCCATTTCCATTTTTTCCAGGTTTTGCAGTTGACTTTTGACATTTTAGTATCATGTTTTGTCACTAAGAGTTGCAGAACTTTTCATGTTTTCTCTCCTTGCATGTCTTTTCATTTTTTAAGGTTTCTTTCTCTTTTTTTGACACAAAGGTTGAAATTTTGGATGTTAATTGAAGGGTTTTGATTTTCTTTACTTGTTCATCTTCCATTTTAAAACTCATGGTTTTATTTTCATGTGTAAATAGGTGCTTATCTTCTTCATGTGTTGATTAAGGGTCATAAGTTTTGCATGTTTAATGGTGCTGATTAGACTTTTTCCAGGTTTTGCAGTTGACTTTTGACATTTTAGTATCATGTTTTGTCACTAAGATTCCTTTAACTTTTCATGTTTTCTCTCCTTGCATGTTTTTACATTTTTTAAGGTTTTTTTTCTCTTTTTTAGACACAACAGTTAAAGTTTTAGATGTTAATTGAAGGGTTTTGATTTTCTTTACTTGTTCATCTTCCATTTTCACAGTTATGGTTTTATTTTCATGTGTAAATAGGTGTTTATCTTCTTCATGTGTTGATTAAGGGTCATAAGTTTTGCATGTTTAATGGTGCTGATTAGACTTTTTCCAGGTTTTGCAGTTGACTTTTGACATTTTAGTATCATGTTTTGTCACAAAGAGTCGTTTAACTTTTCAAGTTTTCTCTCCTTGCATGTTTTTACATTTTTTTGAGGTTTTTTTCTTCATTTTTTTGACACAACAGTTAAAGTTTTAGATGTTAATTGAAGGGTTTTGATTTTCTTTACTTTTTCATCTTCCATTTTCAAACTCATGGTTTTATTTTCATGTGTAAATAGGTGTTTATCTTCTTCATGTGTTGATTCAGATTCATAAGTTTTGCATGTTTAATGGTGCTGATTAGACTTTTTCCAGGTTTTGCAGTTGACTTTTGACATTTTAGTATCATGTTTTGTCACAAAGAGTCGTTTAACTTTTCATGTTTTCTCTCCTTGCATGTTTTTACATTTTTTAAGGTTTCTTTCTTCATTTTTTGACGCAACAGTTAAAGTTTTGGATGTTAATTGAAGAGTTTTGATTTTCTTTACTTGTTCATCTTCCATTTTCACAGTTATGGTTTTATTTTCATGTGTAAATAGGTGCTTATCTTCTTCATGTGTTGATTAAGGGTCATAAGTTTTGCATGTTTAATGGTGCTGATTAGACTTTTTCCAGGTTTTGCAGTTGACTTTTGACATTTTAGTATCATGTTTTGTCACTAAGATTCCTTTAACTTTTCATGTTTTCTCTCCTTGCATGTTTTTACATTTTTTGAGGTTTTTTCTTCATTTTTTTGACACAACAGTTAAAGTTTTAGATGTTAATTGAAGAGTTTTGATTTTCTTTACTTGTTCATCTTCCATTTTCACAGTTATGGTTTTATTTTCATGTGTAAATAGGTGTTTATCTTCTTCATGTGTTGATTCAGATTCATAAGTTTTGCATGTTTACTAATGCCATTTCCATTTTTTCCAGGTTTTGCAGTTGACTTTTGACATTTTAGTATCATGTTTTGTCACTAAGAGTTGCAGAACTTTTCATGTTTTCTCTCCTTGCATGTCTTTTCAGTTTTTAAGGTTTCTTTCTCTTTTTTTGACACAAAGGTTGAAATTTTGGATGTTAATTGAAGGGTTTTGATTTTCTTTACTTGTTCATCTTCCATTTTAAAACTCATGGTTTTATTTTCATGTGTAAATAGGTGTTTATCTTCTTCATGTGTTGATTCAGATTCATAAGTTTTGCATGTTTAATGGTGCTGATTAGACTTTTTCCAGGTTTTGCAGTTGACTTTTGACATTTTAGTATCATGTTTTGTCACAAAGAGTCGTTTAACTTTTCAAGTTTTCTCTCCTTGCATGTTTTTACATTTTTTGAGGTTTTTTCTTCATTTTTTTGACACAACAGTTAAAGTTTTGGATGTTAATTGAAGGGTTTTGATTTTCTTTACTTGTTCATCTTTCATTTTCACGTTGATGGTTTTATTTTCATGTGTAAATAGGTGCTTATCTTCTTCATGTGTTGATTAAGGGTCATAAGTTTTGCATGTTTAATGGTGCTGATTAGACTTTTTCCAGGTTTTGCAGTTGACTTTTGACATTTTAGTATCATGTTTTGTCACTAAGATTCCTTTAACTTTTCATGTTTTCTCTCCTTGCATGTTTTTACATTTTTTGAGGTTTTTTCTTCATTTTTTGACACAACAGTTAATGTTTTGGATGTTAATTGAAGAGTTTTGATTTTCTTTACTTGTTCATCTTCCATTTTCACAGTTATGGTTTTATTTTCATGTGTAAATAGGTGTTTATCTTCTTCATGTGTTAATTCAGATTCATAAGTTTTGCATGTTTACTAATGCTATTTCCATTTTTTCCAGGTTTTGCAGTTGACTTTTGACATTTTAGTATCATGTTTTGTCACTAAGATTCCTTTAACTTTTCATGTTTTCTCTCCTTGCATGTCTTTACATTTTTTAAGGTTTCTTTCTTCTTTTTTTTGACACAACAGTTAAAGTTTTGGATGTTAATTGAAGAGTTTTGATTTTCTTTACTCGTTCATCTTCCATTTTCACAGTTATGGTTTTATTTTCATGTGTAAATAGGTGTTTATCTTCTTCATGTGTTGATTAAGGGTCATAAGTTTTGCATGTTTAATGGTGCTGATTAGACTTTTTCCAGGTTTTGCAGTTGACTTTTGACATTTTAGTATTATGTTTTGTCACTGAGATTCCTTTAACTTTTCAAGTTTTCTCTCCTTGCATGTTTTTACATTTTTTGAGGTTTTTTCTTCATTTTTTTGACACAACAGTTAAAGTTTTGGATGTTAATTGAAGAGTTTTGATTTTCTTTACTTGTTCATCTTCCATTTTCACAGTTATGGTTTTATTTTCATGTGTAAATAGGTGTTTATCTTCTTCATGTGTTGATTCAGATTCATAAGTTTTGCATGTTTACTAATGCCATTTCCATTTTTTCCAGGTTTTGCAGTTGACTTTTGACATTTTAGTATCATGTTTTGTCACTAAGAGTTGCAGAACTTTTCATGTTTTCTCTCCTTGCATGTCTTTTCATTTTTTAAGGTTTCTTTCTCTTTTTTTGACACAAAGGTTGAAATTTTGGATATTAATTGAAGAGTTTTGATTTTCTTTACTTGTTCATCTTCCATTTTCAAACTCATGGTTTTATTTTCATGTGTAAATAGGTGTTTATCTTCTTCATGTGTTGATTCAGATTCATAAGTTTTGCATGTTTAATGGTGCTGATTAGACTTTTTCCAGGTTTTGCAGTTGACTTTTGACATTTTAGTATCATGTTTTGTCACAAAGAGTCGTTTAACTTTTCAAGTTTTCTCTCCTTGCATGTTTTTACATTTTTTAAGGTTTTTTCTTCATTTTTTTGACACAACAGTTAAAGTTTTAGATGTTAATTGAAGAGTTTTGATTTTCTTTACTTGTTCATCTTCCATTTTCACAGTTATGGTTTTATTTTCATGTGTAAATAGGTGCTTATCTTCTTCATGTGTTGATTCAGATTCATAAGTTTTGCATGTTTACTAATGTTATTTCCATTTTTTCCAGGTTTTGCAGTTGACTTTTGACATTTTAGTATCATGTTTTGTCACTGAGATTCCTTTAACTTTTCATGTTTTCTCTCCTTGCATGTTTTTACATTTTTTAAGGTTTTTTTCTTCATTTTTTAGACACAACAGTTAAAGTTTTTGATGTTAATTGAAGGGTTTTGATTTTCTTTACTTGTTCATCTTCCATTTTCACAGTTATGGTTTTATTTTCATGTGTAAATAGGTGTTTATCTTCTTCATGTGTTGATTAAGGGTCATAAGTTTTGCATGTTTAATGGTGCTGATTAGACTTTTTCCAGGTTTTGCAGTTGACTTTTGACATTTTAGTATCATGTTTTGTCACTAAGAGTTCTTTAACTTTTCATGTTTTCTCTCCTTGCATGTTTTTACATTTTTTTGAGGTTTTTTCTTCATTTTTTTGACACAACAGTTAAAGTTTTTGATGTTAATTGAAGGGTTTTGATTTTCTTTACTTGTTCATCTTCCATTTTCAAACTCATGGTTTTATTTTCATGTGTAAATAGGTGTTTATCTTCTTCATGTGTTGATTCAGATTCATAAGTTTTGCATGTTCAATGGTGCTGATTAGACTTTTTCCAGGTTTTGCAGTTGACTTTTGACATTTTAGTATCATGTTTTGTCACTAAGATTCCTTTAAGTTTTCATGTTTTCTCTCCTTGCATGTCTTTACATTTTTTAAGGTTTCTTTCTTCTTTTTTTTGACACAACAGTTAAAGTTTTAGATGTCAATTGAAGGGTTTTGATTTTCTTTACTTGTTCATCTTCCATTTTCACATTTATGGTTTTATTTTCATGTGTAAATAGGTGTTTATCTTCTTCATGTGTTGATTAAGGGCCATAAGTTTTGCATGTTTAATGGTGCTGATTAGACTTTTTCCAGGTTTTGCAGTTGACTTTTGACATTTTAGGATCATGTTTTGTCACTAAGATTCCTTTAACTTTTCAAGTTTTCTCTCCTTGCATGTTTTTACATTTTTTGAGGTTTTTTCTTCATTTTTTTGACACAACAGTTAAAGTTTTGGATGTTAATTGAAGGGTTTTGATTTTCTTTACTTGTTCATCTTCCATTTTCAAACTCATGGTTTTATTTTCATGTGTAAATAGGTGTTTATCTTCTTCATGTGTTGATTAAGGGTCATAAGTTTTGCATGTTTAATGGTGCTGATTAGACTTTTTCCAGGTTTTGCAGTTGACTTTTGACATTTTAGTATCATGTTTTGTCACTAAGAGTTCTTTAACTTTTCATGTTTTCTCTCCTTGCATGTTTTTACATTTTTTTGAGGTTTTTTCTTCATTTTTTTGACACAACAGTTAAAGTTTTTGATGTTAATTGAAGGGTTTTGATTTTCTTTACTTGTTCATCTTCCATTTTCAAACTCATGGTTTTATTTTCATGTGTAAATAGGTGTTTATCTTCTTCATGTGTTGATTCAGATTCATAAGTTTTGCATGTTTAATGGTGCTGATTAGACTTTTTCCAGGTTTTGCAGTTGACTTTTGACATTTTAGTATCATGTTTTGTCACTAAGATTCCTTTAAGTTTTCATGTTTTCTCTCCTTGCATGTCTTTACATTTTTTAAGGTTTCTTTCTTCTTTTTTTTGACACAACAGTTAAAGTTTTGGATGTTAATTGAAGGGTTTTGATTTTCTTTACTTGTTCATCTTTCATTTTCACGTCGATGGTTTTATTTTCATGTGTAAATAGGTGTTTATCTTCTTCATGTGTTGATTAAGGGTCATAAGTTTTGCATGTTTAATGGTGCTGATTAGACTTTTTCCAGGTTTTGCAGTTGAGTTTTGACATTTTAGTATCATGTTTTGTCACTAAGAGTCGTTTAACTTTTCATGTTTTCTTTCCTTGCATGTCTTTTCATTTTTTAAGGTTTTTTTCTCTTTTTTTGACACAACAGTTAAAGTTTTTGATGTTAATTGAAGGGTTTTGATTTTCTTTACTTGTTCATCTTCCATTTTCACATTTATGGTTTTATTTTCATGTGTAAATAGGTGTTTATCTTCTTCATGTGTTGATTAAGGGTCATAAGTTTTGCATGTTTAATGGTGCTGATTAGACTTTTTCCAGCTTTTGCAGTTGACTTTTGACATTTTAGTATCATGTTTTGTCAGTAAGATTCCTTTAACTTTTCATGTTTTCTCTCCTTGCATGTTTTTACATTTTTTGAGGTTTTTTTCTTCATTTTTTTGACACAACAGTTAAAGTTTTTGATGTTAATTGAAGGGTTTTGATTTTCTTTACTTGTTCATCTTCCATTTTCAAACTCATGGTTTTATTTTCATGTGTAAATAGGTGTTTATCTTCTTCATGTGTTGATTCAGGTTCATAAGTTTTGCATGTTTAATGGTGCTGATTAGACTTTTTCCAGGTTTTGCAGTTGAGTTTTGACATTTTAGTATCATGTTTTGTCACTAAGAGTCGTTTAACTTTTCATGTTTTCTTTCCTTGCATGTCTTTTCATTTTTTAAGGTTTTTTTCTCTTTTTTAGACACAACAGTTAAAGTTTTGGATGTTAATTGAAGAGTTTTGATTTTCTTTACTTGTTCATCTTTCATTTTCACGTTGATGGTTTTATTTTCATGTGTAAATAGGTGTTTATCTTCTTCATGTGTTGATTAAGGGTCATAAGTTTTGCATGTTTAATGGTGCTGATTAGACTTTTTCCAGGTTTTGCAGTTGACTTTTGACATTTTAGTATCATGTTTTGTCACAAAGAGTCGTTTAACTTTTCAAGTTTTCTCTCCTTGCATGTTTTTACATTTTTTTGAGGTTTTTTCTTCATTTTTTTGACACAACAGTTAAAGTTTTGGATGTTAATTGAAGGGTTTTGATTTTCTTTACTCGTTCATCTTCCATTTTCACAGTTATGGTTTTATTTTCATGTGTAAATAGGTGTTTATCTTCTTCATGTGTTGATTAAGGGTCATAAGTTTTGCATGTTTAATGGTGCTGATTAGACTTTTTCCAGGTTTTGCAGTTGACTTTTGACATTTTAGTATCATGTTTTGTCACAAAGAGTCGTTTAACTTTTCAAGTTTTCTTTCATTGCATGTTTTTACATTTTTTTGAGGTTTTTTCTTCATTTTTTAGACACAACAGTTAAAGTTTTGGATGTTAATTGAAGGGTTTTGATTTTCTTTACTCGTTCATCTTCCATTTTCACAGTTATGGTTTTATTTTCATGTGTAAATAGGTGTTTATCTTCTTCATGTGTTGATTAAGGGTCATAAGTTTTGCATGTTTAATGGTGCTGATTAGACTTTTTCCAGGTTTTGCAGTTGACTTTTGACATTTTAGTATCATGTTTTGTCACAAAGAGTCGTTTAACTTTTCAAGTTTTCTCTCCTTGCATGTTTTTACATTTTTTTGAGGTTTTTTCTTCATTTTTTTGACACAACAGTTAAAGTTTTGGATGTTAATTGAAGAGTTTTGATTTTCTTTACTCGTTCATCTTCCATTTTCACAGTTATGGTTTTATTTTCATGTGTAAATAGGTGTTTATCTTCTTCATGTGTTGATTAAGGGTCATAAGTTTTGCATGTTTAATGGTGCTGATTAGACTTTTTCCAGGTTTTGCAGTTGACTTTTGACATTTTAGTATCATGTTTTGTCACTGAGATTCCTTTAACTTTTCATGTTTTCTCTCCTTGCATGTCTTTTCATTTTTTAAGGTTTTTTTCTCTTTTTTAGACACAACAGTTAAAGTTTTGGATGTTAATTGAAGAGTTTTGATTTTCTTTACTTGTTCATCTTCCATTTTCACAGTTATGGTTTTATTTTCATGTGTAAATAGGTGTTTATCTTCTTCATGTGTTAATTCAGATTCATAAGTTTTGCATGTTTACTAATGCCATTTCCATTTTTTCCAGGTTTTGCAGTTGACTTTTGACATTTTAGTATCATGTTTTGTCACTGAGATTCCTTTAACTTTTCATGTTTTCTCTCCTTGCATGTTTTTACATTTTTTAAGGTTTTTTTCTTCATTTTTTAGACACAACAGTTAAAGTTTTTGATGTTAATTGAAGGGTTTTGATTTTCTTTACTTGTTCATCTTCCATTTTCAAACTCATGGTTTTATTTTCATGTGTAAATAGGTGTTTATCTTCTTCATGTGTTGATTAAGGGTCATAAGTTTTGCATGTTTAATGGTGCTGATTAGACTTTTTCCAGGTTTTGCAGTTGACTTTTGACATTTTAGTATCATGTTTTGTCACTAAGAGTCGTTTAACTTTTCAAGTTTTCTCTCCTTGCATGTTTTTACATTTTTTAAGGTTTTTTCTTCATTTTTTTGACACAACAGTTAAAGTTTTGGATGTTAATTGAAGAGTTTTGATTTTCTTTACTCGTTCATCTTCCATTTTCAAACTCATGGTTTTATTTTCATGTGTAAATAGGTGTTTATCTTCTTCATGTGTTGATTCAGATTCATAAGTTTTGCATGTTTAATGGTGCTGATTAGACTTTTTCCAGGTTTTGCAGTTGACTTTTGACATTTTAGTATCATGTTTTGTCACTGAGATTCCTTTAACTTTTCATGTTTTCTCTCCTTGCATGTTTTTACATTTTTTAAGGTTTTTTCTTCTTTTTTTTGACACAACAGTTAAAGTTTTGGATATTAATTGAAGGGTTTTTATTTTCTTTACTTGTTCATCTTCCATTTTCACAGTTATGGTTTTATTTTCATGTGTAAATAGGTGTTTATCTTCTTCATGTGTTGATTAAGGGTCATAAGTTTTGCATGTTTAATGGTGCTGATTAGACTTTTTCCAGGTTTTGCAGTTGACTTTTGACATTTTAGTATCATGTTTTGTCACAAAGATTCCTTTAACTTTTCATGTTTTCTCTCATTGCATGTCTTTTCATTTTTTAAGGTTTTTTTCTCTTTTTTAGACACAACAGTTAAAGTTTTGGATGTTAATTGAAGAGTTTTGATTTTCTTTACTTGTTCATCTTCCATTTTCACAGTTATGGTTTTATTTTCATGTGTAAATAGATGTTTATCTTCTTCATGTGTTAATTCAGATTCATAAGTTTTGCATGTTTACTAATGCCATTTCCATTTTTTCCAGGTTTTGCAGTTGACTTTTGACATTTTAGTATCATGTTTTGTCACTGAGATTCCTTTAACTTTTCATGTTTTCTCTCCTTGCATGTTTTTACATTTTTTTGAGGTTTTTTTCTTCATTTTTTTGACACAACAGTTAAAGTTTTGGATGTTAATTGAAGGGTTTTGATTTTCTTTACTTGTTCATCTTCCATTTTCAAACTCATGGTTTTATTTTCATGTGTAAATAGGTGTTTATCTTCTTCATGTGTTGATTCAGATTCATAAGTTTTGCATGTTTAATGGTGCTGATTAGACTTTTTCCAGGTTTTGCAGTTGACTTTTGACATTTTAGTATCATGTTTTGTCACTAAGAGTAGTTTAAGTTTTCAAGTTTTCTCTCCTTGCATGTTTTTACATTTTTTAAGGTTTTTTCTTCTTTTTTTGACACAACAGTTAAAGTTTTTGATGTTAATTGAAGGGTTTTGATTTTCTTTACTTGTTCATCTTCCATTTTCACAGTTATGGTTTTATTTTCATGTGTAAATAGGTGTTTATCTTCTTCATGTGTTGATTAAGGTTCATAAGTTTTGCATGTTTAATGGTGCTGATTAGACTTTTTCCAGGTTTTGCAGTTGACTTTTGACATTTTAGTATCATGTTTTGTCACTAAGATTCCTTTAACTTTTCATGTTTTCTTTCATTGCATGTCTTTTCATTTTTTAAGGTTTTTTTCTCTTTTTTAGACACAACAGTTAAAGTTTTGGATGTTAATTGAAGGGTTTTGATTTTCTTTACTTGTTCATCTTCCATTTTCAAACTCATGGTTTTATTTTCATGTGTAAATAGGTGTTTATCTTCTTCATGTGTTGATTCAGATTCATAAGTTTTGCATGTTTAATGGTGCTGATTAGACTTTTTCCAGGTTTTGCAGTTGACTTTTGACATTTTAGTATCATGTTTTGTCACTGAGATTCCTTTAACTTTTCATGTTTTCTCTCCTTGCATGTCTTTTCATTTTTTAAGGTTTTTTTTCTCTTTTTTAGACACAACAGTTAAAGTTTTGGATGTTAATTGAAGAGTTTTGATTTTCTTTACTTGTTCATCTTCCATTTTCACAGTTATGGTTTTATTTTCATGTGTAAATAGGTGTTTATCTTCTTCATGTGTTGATTAAGGGTCATAAGTTTTGCATGTTTAATGGTGCTGATTAGACTTTTTCCAGGTTTTGCAGTTGAGTTTTGACATTTTAGTATCATGTTTTGTCACTAAGAGTCGTTTAACTTTTCATGTTTTCTTTCCTTGCATGTCTTTTCATTTTTTAAGGTTTTTTTCTCTTTTTTTGACACAACAGTTAAAGTTTTAGATGTTAATTGAAGGGTTTTGATTTTCTTTACTTGTTCATCTTCCATTTTCACATTTATGGTTTTATTTTCATGTGTAAATAGGTGTTTATCTTCTTCATGTGTTGATTAAGGGTCATAAGTTTTGCATGTTTAATGGTGCTGATTAGACTTTTTCCAGCTTTTGCAGTTGACTTTTGACATTTTAGTATCATGTTTTGTCAGTAAGATTCCTTTAACTTTTCATGTTTTCTCTCCTTGCATGTTTTTACATTTTTTGAGGTTTTTTTCTTCATTTTTTTGACACAACAGTTAAAGTTTTGGATGTTAATTGAAGGGTTTTGATTTTCTTTACTTGTTCATCTTCCATTTTCAAACTCATGGTTTTATTTTCATGTGTAAATAGGTGTTTATCTTCTTCATGTGTTGATTAAGGGTCATAAGTTTTGCATGTTTAATGGTGCTGATTAGACTTTTTCCAGGTTTTGCAGTTGAGTTTTGACATTTTAGTATCATGTTTTGTCACTAAGAGTCGTTTAACTTTTCATGTTTTCTTTCCTTGCATGTCTTTTCATTTTTTAAGGTTTTTTTCTCTTTTTTAGACACAACAGTTAAAGTTTTGGATGTTAATTGAAGAGTTTTGATTTTCTTTACTTGTTCATCTTTCATTTTCACGTTGATGGTTTTATTTTCATGTGTAAATAGGTGTTTATCTTCTTCATGTGTTGATTAAGGGTCATAAGTTTTGCATGTTTAATGGTGCTGATTAGACTTTTTCCAGGTTTTGCAGTTGACTTTTGACATTTTAGTATCATGTTTTGTCACAAAGAGTCGTTTAACTTTTCAAGTTTTCTCTCCTTGCATGTTTTTACATTTTTTTGAGGTTTTTTCTTCATTTTTTTGACACAACAGTTAAAGTTTTGGATGTTAATTGAAGAGTTTTGATTTTCTTTACTCGTTCATCTTCCATTTTCACAGTTATGGTTTTATTTTCATGTGTAAATAGGTGTTTATCTTCTTCATGTGTTGATTAAGGGTCATAAGTTTTGCATGTTTAATGGTGCTGATTAGACTTTTTCCAGGTTTTGCAGTTGACTTTTGACATTTTAGTATCATGTTTTGTCACTGAGATTCCTTTAACTTTTCATGTTTTCTCTCCTTGCATGTCTTTTCATTTTTTAAGGTTTTTTTCTCTTTTTTAGACACAACAGTTAAAGTTTTGGATGTTAATTGAAGAGTTTTGATTTTCTTTACTTGTTCATCTTCCATTTTCACAGTTATGGTTTTATTTTCATGTGTAAATAGGTGTTTATCTTCTTCATGTGTTAATTCAGATTCATAAGTTTTGCATGTTTACTAATGCCATTTCCATTTTTTCCAGGTTTTGCAGTTGACTTTTGACATTTTAGTATCATGTTTTGTCACTGAGATTCCTTTAACTTTTTATGTTTTCTCTCCTTGCATGTTTTTACATTTTTTAAGGTTTTTTTCTTCATTTTTTAGACACAACAGTTAAAGTTTTGGATGTTAATTGAAGGGTTTTGATTTTCTTTACTTGTTCATCTTCCATTTTCAAACTCATGGTTTTATTTTCATGTGTAAATAGGTGTTTATCTTCTTCATGTGTTGATTAAGGGTCATAAGTTTTGCATGTTTAATGGTGCTGATTAGACTTTTTCCAGGTTTTGCAGTTGACTTTTGACATTTTAGTATCATGTTTTGTCACTAAGAGTCGTTTAACTTTTCAAGTTTTCTCTCCTTGCATGTTTTTACATTTTTTAAGGTTTTTTCTTCATTTTTTTGACACAACAGTTAAAGTTTTGGATGTTAATTGAAGAGTTTTGATTTTCTTTACTCGTTCATCTTCCATTTTCAAACTCATGGTTTTATTTTCATGTGTAAATAGGTGTTTATCTTCTTCATGTGTTGATTCAGATTCATAAGTTTTGCATGTTTAATGGTGCTGATTAGACTTTTTCCAGGTTTTGCAGTTGACTTTTGACATTTTAGTATCATGTTTTGTCACTGAGATTCCTTTAACTTTTCATGTTTTCTCTCCTTGCATGTTTTTACATTTTTTAAGGTTTTTTCTTCTTTTTTTTGACACAACAGTTAAAGTTTTGGATATTAATTGAAGGGTTTTTATTTTCTTTACTTGTTCATCTTCCATTTTCACAGTTATGGTTTTATTTTCATGTGTAAATAGGTGTTTATCTTCTTCATGTGTTGATTAAGGGTCATAAGTTTTGCATGTTTAATGGTGCTGATTAGACTTTTTCCAGGTTTTGCAGTTGACTTTTGACATTTTAGTATCATGTTTTGTCACAAAGATTCCTTTAACTTTTCATGTTTTCTCTCATTGCACGTCTTTTCATTTTTTAAGGTTTTTTTCTCTTTTTTAGACACAACAGTTAAAGTTTTGGATGTTAATTGAAGAGTTTTGATTTTCTTTACTTGTTCATCTTCCATTTTCACAGTTATGGTTTTATTTTCATGTGTAAATAGATGTTTATCTTCTTCATGTGTTAATTCAGATTCATAAGTTTTGCATGTTTACTAATGCCATTTCCATTTTTTCCAGGTTTTGCAGTTGACTTTTGACATTTTAGTATCATGTTTTGTCACTGAGATTCCTTTAACTTTTCATGTTTTCTCTCCTTGCATGTTTTTACATTTTTTTGAGGTTTTTTTCTTCATTTTTTTGACACAACAGTTAAAGTTTTGGATGTTAATTGAAGGGTTTTGATTTTCTTTACTTGTTCATCTTCCATTTTCAAACTCATGGTTTTATTTTCATGTGTAAATAGGTGTTTATCTTCTTCATGTGTTGATTCAGATTCATAAGTTTTGCATGTTTAATGGTGCTGATTAGACTTTTTCCAGGTTTTGCAGTTGACTTTTGACATTTTAGTATCATGTTTTGTCACTAAGAGTAGTTTAAGTTTTCAAGTTTTCTCTCCTTGCATGTTTTTACATTTTTTAAGGTTTTTTCTTCTTTTTTTGACACAACAGTTAAAGTTTTTGATGTTAATTGAAGGGTTTTGATTTTCTTTACTTGTTCATCTTCCATTTTCACAGTTATGGTTTTATTTTCATGTGTAAATAGGTGTTTATCTTCTTCATGTGTTGATTAAGGTTCATAAGTTTTGCATGTTTAATGGTGCTGATTAGACTTTTTCCAGGTTTTGCAGTTGACTTTTGACATTTTAGTATCATGTTTTGTCACTAAGATTCCTTTAACTTTTCATGTTTTCTTTCATTGCATGTCTTTTCATTTTTTAAGGTTTTTTTCTCTTTTTTAGACACAACAGTTAAAGTTTTGGATGTTAATTGAAGGGTTTTGATTTTCTTTACTTGTTCATCTTCCATTTTCAAACTCATGGTTTTATTTTCATGTGTAAATAGGTGTTTATCTTCTTCATGTGTTGATTCAGATTCATAAGTTTTGCATGTTTAATGGTGCTGATTAGACTTTTTCCAGGTTTTGCAGTTGACTTTTGACATTTTAGTATCATGTTTTGTCACTGAGATTCCTTTAACTTTTCATGTTTTCTCTCCTTGCATGTCTTTTCATTTTTTAAGGTTTTTTTTCTCTTTTTTAGACACAACAGTTAAAGTTTTGGATGTTAATTGAAGAGTTTTGATTTTCTTTACTTGTTCATCTTCCATTTTCACAGTTATGGTTTTATTTTCATGTGTAAATAGGTGTTTATCTTCTTCATGTGTTGATTAAGGT
This sequence comes from Thunnus maccoyii, assembly GCF_910596095.1. NCBI lineage: Eukaryota > Metazoa > Chordata > Actinopteri > Scombriformes > Scombridae > Thunnus > Thunnus maccoyii. The sequence goes on along the minus strand of NC_056536.1, from coordinate 8,143,834 downwards.
TCATAAGTTTTGCATGTTTAATGGTGCTGATTAGACTTTTTCCAGGTTTTGCAGTTGAGTTTTGACATTTTAGTATCATGTTTTGTCACTAAGAGTCGTTTAACTTTTCATGTTTTCTTTCCTTGCATGTCTTTTCATTTTTTAAGGTTTTTTTCTCTTTTTTTGACACAACAGTTAAAGTTTTAGATGTTAATTGAAGGGTTTTGATTTTCTTTACTTGTTCATCTTCCATTTTCACATTTATGGTTTTATTTTCATGTGTAAATAGGTGTTTATCTTCTTCATGTGTTGATTAAGGGTCATAAGTTTTGCATGTTTAATGGTGCTGATTAGACTTTTTCCAGCTTTTGCAGTTGACTTTTGACATTTTAGTATCATGTTTTGTCAGTAAGATTCCTTTAACTTTTCATGTTTTCTCTCCTTGCATGTTTTTACATTTTTTGAGGTTTTTTTCTTCATTTTTTTGACACAACAGTTAAAGTTTTGGATGTTAATTGAAGGGTTTTGATTTTCTTTACTTGTTCATCTTCCATTTTCAAACTCATGGTTTTATTTTCATGTGTAAATAGGTGTTTATCTTCTTCATGTGTTGATTAAGGGTCATAAGTTTTGCATGTTTAATGGTGCTGATTAGACTTTTTCCAGGTTTTGCAGTTGAGTTTTGACATTTTAGTATCATGTTTTGTCACTAAGAGTCGTTTAACTTTTCATGTTTTCTTTCCTTGCATGTCTTTTCATTTTTTAAGGTTTTTTTCTCTTTTTTAGACACAACAGTTAAAGTTTTGGATGTTAATTGAAGAGTTTTGATTTTCTTTACTTGTTCATCTTTCATTTTCACGTTGATGGTTTTATTTTCATGTGTAAATAGGTGTTTATCTTCTTCATGTGTTGATTAAGGGTCATAAGTTTTGCATGTTTAATGGTGCTGATTAGACTTTTTCCAGGTTTTGCAGTTGACTTTTGACATTTTAGTATCATGTTTTGTCACTGAGATTCCTTTAACTTTTCAAGTTTTCTCTCCTTGCATGTTTTTACATTTTTTGAGGTTTTTTCTTCATTTTTTTGACACAACAGTTAAAGTTTTGGATGTTAATTGAAGGGTTTTGATTTTCTTTACTTGTTCATCTTCCATTTTCACAGTTATGGTTTTATTTTCATGTGTAAATAGGTGTTTATCTTCTTCATGTGTTGATTAAGGGTCATAAGTTTTGCATGTTTAATGGTGCTGATTAGACTTTTTCCAGGTTTTGCAGTTGACTTTTGACATTTTAGTATCATGTTTTGTCACAAAGAGTCGTTTAACTTTTCAAGTTTTCTCTCCTTGCATGTTTTTACATTTTTTAAGGTTTTTTCTTCTTTTTTTTGACACAACAGTTAAAGTTTTGGATGTTAATTGAAGAGTTTTGATTTTCTTTACTCGTTCATCTTCCATTTTCACAGTTATGGTTTTATTTTCATGTGTAAATAGGTGTTTATCTTCTTCATGTGTTGATTAAGGGTCATAAGTTTTGCATGTTTAATGGTGCTGATTAGACTTTTTCCAGGTTTTGCAGTTGACTTTTGACATTTTAGTATCATGTTTTGTCACTAAGATTCCTTTAACTTTTCATGTTTTCTTTCATTGCATGTCTTTTCATTTTTTAAGGTTTTTTTCTCTTTTTTAGACACAACAGTTAAAGTTTTGGATGTTAATTGAAGGGTTTTGATTTTCTTTACTTGTTCATCTTCCATTTTCAAACTCATGGTTTTATTTTCATGTGTAAATAGGTGTTTATCTTCTTCATGTGTTGATTAAGGGTCATAAGTTTTGCATGTTTAATGGTGCTGATTAGACTTTTTCCAGGTTTTGCAGTTGACTTTTGACATTTTAGTATCATGTTTTGTCACAAAGAGTCGTTTAACTTTTCAAGTTTTCTCTCCTTGCATGTTTTTACATTTTTTAAGGTTTTTTCTTCTTTTTTTTGACACAACAGTTAAAGTTTTGGATGTTAATTGAAGAGTTTTGATTTTCTTTACTCGTTCATCTTCCATTTTCACAGTTATGGTTTTATTTTCATGTGTAAATAGGTGTTTATCTTCTTCATGTGTTGATTAAGGGTCATAAGTTTTGCATGTTTAATGGTGCTGATTAGACTTTTTCCAGGTTTTGCAGTTGACTTTTGACATTTTAGTATCATGTTTTGTCACTGAGATTCCTTTAACTTTTCATGTTTTCTTTCATTGCATGTCTTTTCATTTTTTAAGGTTTTTTTCTCTTTTTTAGACACAACAGTTAAAGTTTTGGATGTTAATTGAAGAGTTTTGATTTTCTTTACTTGTTCATCTTCCATTTTCACAGTTATGGTTTTATTTTCATGTGTAAATAGGTGTTTATCTTCTTCATGTGTTAATTCAGATTCATAAGTTTTGCATGTTTACTAATGCCATTTCCATTTTTTCCAGGTTTTGCAGTTGACTTTTGACATTTTAGTATCATGTTTTGTCACTAAGATTCCTTTAAGTTTTCATGTTTTCTCTCCTTGAATGTTTTTACATTTTTTAAGGTTTTTTCTTCTTTTTTTTGACACAACAGTTAAAGTTTTGGATATTAATTGAAGGGTTTTGATTTTCTTTACTTGTTCATCTTCCATTTTCACAGTTATGGTTTTATTTTCATGTGTAAATAGGTGTTTATCTTCTTCATGTGTTGATTAAGGGTCATAAGTTTTGCATGTTTAATGGTGCTGATTAGACTTTTTCCAGGTTTTGCAGTTGACTTTTGACATTTTAGTATCATGTTTTGTCACTAAGATTCCTTTAACTTTTCAAGTTTTCTCTCCTTGCATGTTTTTACATTTTTTTGAGGTTTTTTCTTCATTTTTTGACACAACAGTTAAAGTTTTTGATGTTAATTGAAGGGTTTTGATTTTCTTTACTTGTTCATCTTCCATTTTCAAACTCATGGTTTTATTTTCATGTGTAAATAGGTGTTTATTTTCTTCATGTGTTGATTAAGGGTCATAAGTTTTACATGTTTAATGGTGCTGATTAGACTTTTTCCAGGTTTTGCAGTTGACTTTTGACAGTTTAGTATCATGTTTTGTCACTAAGATTCCTTTAACTTTTCATGTTTTCTTTCATTGCATGTCTTTTCATTTTTTAAGGTTTTTTTTCTCTTTTTTAGACACAACAGTTAATGTTTTGGATGTTAATTGAAGGGTTTTGATTTTCTTTACTTGTTCATCTTCCATTTTCACAGTTATGGTTTTATTTTCATGTGTAAATAGGTGTTTATCTTCTTCATGTGTTGATTAAGGGTCATAAGTTTTGCATGTTTAATGGTGCTGATTAGACTTTTTCCAGGTTTTGCAGTTGACTTTTGACATTTTAGTATCATGTTTTGTCACTAAGATTCCTTTAAGTTTTCATGTTTTCTCTCCTTGAATGTTTTTACATTTTTTAAGGTTTTTTCTTCTTTTTTTTGACACAACAGTTAAAGTTTTGGATATTAATTGAAGGGTTTTTATTTTCTTTACTTGTTCATCTTCCATTTTCACAGTTATGGTTTTATTTTCATGTGTAAATAGGTGTTTATCTTCTTCATGTGTTGATTAAGGGTCATAAGTTTTGCATGTTTAATGGTGCTGATTAGACTTTTTCCAGGTTTTGCAGTTGACTTTTGACATTTTAGTATCATGTTTTGTCACAAAGATTCCTTTAACTTTTCAAGTTTTCTCTCCTTGCATGTTTTTACATTTTTTTAAGGTTTTTTCTTTATTTTTTTGACACAACAGTTAAAGTTTTAGATGTTAATTGAAGGGTTTTGATTTTCTTTACTTGTTCATCTTCCATTTTCAAACTCATGGTTTTATTTTCATGTGTAAATAGGTGTTTATTTTCTTCATGTGTTGATTAAGGGTCATAAGTTTTACATGTTTAATGTTGCTGATTAGACTTTTTCCAGGTTTTGCAGTTGGCTTTTGACATTTTAGTATCATGTTTTGTCACTAAGATTCCTTTAACTTTTCATGTTTTCTTTCATTGCATGTCTTTTCATTTTTTAAGGTTTTTTTTCCTCTTTTTTAGACACAACAGTTAAAGTTTTGGATGTTAATTGAAGGGTTTTGATTTTCTTTACTTGTTCATCTTCCATTTTCACAGTTATGGTTTTATTTTCATGTGTAAATAGGTGTTTATCTTCTTCATGTGTTGATTAAGGGTCATAAGTTTTGCATGTTTAATGGTGCTGATTAGACTTTTTCCAGGTTTTGCAGTTGACTTTTGACATTTTAGTATCATGTTTTGTCACAAAGAGTCGTTTAACTTTTCAAGTTTTCTCTCCTTGCATGTTTTTACATTTTTTTGAGGTTTTTTCTTCATTTTTTTGACACAACAGTTAAAGTTTTTGATGTTAATTGAAGGGTTTTGATTTTCTTTACTTTTTCATCTTCCATTTTCAAACTCATGGTTTTATTTTCATGTGTAAATAGGTGCTTATCTTCTTCATGTGTTGATTCAGATTCATAAGTTTTGCATGTTTAATGGTGCTGATTAGACTTTTTCCAGGTTTTGCAGTTGACTTTTGACATTTTAGTATCATGTTTTGTCACTGAGATTCCTTTAACTTTTCATGTTTTCTTTCATTGCATGTCTTTTCATTTTTTAAGGTTTTTTTTCTCTTTTTTAGACACAACAGTTAAAGTTTTGGATGTTAATTGAAGGGTTTTGATTTTCTTTACTTGTTCATCTTCCATTTTCACAGTTATGGTTTTATTTTCATGTGTAAATAGGTGTTTATCTTCTTCATGTGTTGATTAAGGGTCATAAGTTTTGCATGTTTAATGGTGCTGATTAGACTTTTTCCAGGTTTTGCAGTTGACTTTTGACATTTTAGTATCATGTTTTGTCACTAAGATTCCTTTAAGTTTTCATGTTTTCTCTCCTTGAATGTTTTTACATTTTTTAAGGTTTTTTCTTCTTTTTTTTGACACAACAGTTAAAGTTTTGGATGTTAATTGAAGGGTTTTTATTTTCTTTACTTGTTCATCTTCCATTTTCAAACTCATGGTTTTATTTTCATGTGTAAATAGGTGTTTATTTTCTTCATGTGTTGATTAAGGGTCATAAGTTTTACATGTTTAATGGTGCTGATTAGACTTTTTCCAGGTTTTGCAGTTGACTTTTGACAGTTTAGTATCATGTTTTGTCACTAAGATTCCTTTAACTTTTCATGTTTTCTTTCATTGCATGTCTTTTCATTTTTTAAGGTTTTTTTTCTCTTTTTTAGACACAACAGTTAATGTTTTGGATGTTAATTGAAGGGTTTTGATTTTCTTTACTTGTTCATCTTCCATTTTCACAGTTATGGTTTTATTTTCATGTGTAAATAGGTGTTTATCTTCTTCATGTGTTGATTCAGATTCATAAGTTTTGCATGTTTAATGGTGCTGATTAGACTTTTTCCAGGTTTTGCAGTTGACTTTTGACATTTTAGTATCATGTTTTGTCACAAAGATTCCTTTAACTTTTCAAGTTTTCTCTCCTTGCATGTTTTAACATTTTTTTGAGGTTTTTTCTTCATTTTTTTGACACAACAGTTAAAGTTTTAGATGTTAATTGAAGGGTTTTGATTTTCTTTACTTGTTCATCTTCCATTTTCAAACTCATGGTTTTATTTTCATGTGTAAATAGGTGTTTATTTTCTTCATGTGTTGATTAAGGGTCATAAGTTTTACATGTTTAATGTTGCTGATTAGACTTTTTCCAGGTTTTGCAGTTGGCTTTTGACATTTTAGTATCATGTTTTGTCACTAAGATTCCTTTAACTTTTCATGTTTTCTTTCATTGCATGTCTTTTCATTTTTTAAGGTTTTTTTTCTCTTTTTTAGACACAACAGTTAAAGTTTTGGATGTTAATTGAAGGGTTTTGATTTTCTTTACTTGTTCATCTTCCATTTTCACAGTTATGGTTTTATTTTCATGTGTAAATAGGTGTTTATCTTCTTCATGTGTTGATTAAGGGTCATAAGTTTTGCATGTTTAATGGTGCTGATTAGACTTTTTCCAGGTTTTGCAGTTGACTTTTGACATTTTAGTATCATGTTTTGTCACAAAGAGTCGTTTAACTTTTCAAGTTTTCTCTCCTTGCATGTTTTTACATTTTTTTGAGGTTTTTTCTTCATTTTTTTGACACAACAGTTAAAGTTTTTGATGTTAATTGAAGGGTTTTGATTTTCTTTACTTTTTCATCTTCCATTTTCAAACTCATGGTTTTATTTTCATGTGTAAATAGGTGCTTATCTTCTTCATGTGTTGATTAAGGGTCATAAGTTTTGCATGTTTAATGGTGCTGATTAGACTTTTTCCAGGTTTTGCAGTTGACTTTTGACATTTTAGTATCATGTTTTGTCACTAAGATTCCTTTAAGTTTTCATGTTTTCTCTCCTTGAATGTTTTTACATTTTTTAAGGTTTTTTCTTCTTTTTTTTGACACAACAGTTAAAGTTTTGGATGTTAATTGAAGAGTTTTGATTTTCTTTACTTGTTCATCTTCCATTTTCAAACTCATGGTTTTATTTTCATGTGTAAATAGGTGTTTATCTTCTTCATGTGTTGATTAAGGGTCATAAGTTTTGCATGTTTAATGGTGCTGATTAGACTTTTTCCAGGTTTTGCAGTTGACTTTTGACATTTTAGTATCATGTTTTGTCACAAAGATTCCTTTAACTTTTCAAGTTTTCTCTCCTTGCATGTTTTAACATTTTTTTGAGGTTTTTTCTTCATTTTTTGACACAACAGTTAAAGTTTTTGATGTTAATTGAAGGGTTTTGATTTTCTTTACTTGTTCATCTTCCATTTTCAAACTCATGGTTTTATTTTCATGTGTAAATAGGTGTTTATTTTCTTCATGTGTTGATTCAGATTCATAAGTTTTGCATGTTTAATGGTGCTGATTAGACTTTTTCCAGGTTTTGCAGTTGACTTTTGACATTTTAGTATCATGTTTTGTCAGTAAGATTCCTTTAACCCCTCAAGTTTTCTTTCCTTGCATGTTTTTACATTCTTTTGAGTTTTTTTCTTCATTTTTTTTGACACAACAGTTAAAGTTTTTGATGTTAATTGAAGAGTTTTGATTTTCTTTACTCGTTCATCTTCCATTTTCACAGTTATGGTTTTATTTTCATGTGTAAATAGGTGTTTATCTTCTTCATGTGTTGATTAAGGGTCATAAGTTTTGCATGTTTAATGGTGCTGATTAGACTTTTTCCAGGTTTTGCAGTTGACTTTTGACATTTTAGTATCATGTTTTGTCACTGAGATTCCTTTAAGTTTTCATGTTTTCTCTCCTTGAATGTTTTTACATTTTTTAAGGTTTTTTCTTCTTTTTTTTGACACAACAGTTAAAGTTTTGGATATTAATTGAAGGGTTTTGATTTTCTTTACTTGTTCATCTTCCATTTTCACAGTTATGGTTTTATTTTCATGTGTAAATAGGTGTTTATCTTCTTCATGTGTTGATTAAGGGTCATAAGTTTTGCATGTTTAATGGTGCTGATTAGACTTTTTCCAGGTTTTGCAGTTGACTTTTGACATTTTAGTATCATGTTTTGTCACTAAGATTCCTTTAAGTTTTCATGTTTTCTCTCCTTGAATGTTTTTACATTTTTTAAGGTTTTTTCTTCTTTTTTTTGACACAACAGTTAAAGTTTTGGATGTTAATTGAAGAGTTTTGATTTTCTTTACTTGTTCATCTTCCATTTTCAAACTCATGGTTTTATTTTCATGTGTAAATAGGTGTTTATCTTCTTCATGTGTTGATTAAGGGTCATAAGTTTTGCATGTTTAATGGTGCTGATTAGACTTTTTCCAGGTTTTGCAGTTGACTTTTGACATTTTAGTATCATGTTTTGTCACAAAGATTCCTTTAACTTTTCAAGTTTTCTCTCCTTGCATGTTTTAACATTTTTTTGAGGTTTTTTCTTCATTTTTTGACACAACAGTTAAAGTTTTTGATGTTAATTGAAGGGTTTTGATTTTCTTTACTTGTTCATCTTCCATTTTCAAACTCATGGTTTTATTTTCATGTGTAAATAGGTGTTTATTTTCTTCATGTGTTGATTCAGATTCATAAGTTTTGCATGTTTAATGGTGCTGATTAGACTTTTTCCAGGTTTTGCAGTTGACTTTTGACATTTTAGTATCATGTTTTGTCAGTAAGATTCCTTTAACCCCTCAAGTTTTCTTTCCTTGCATGTTTTTACATTCTTTTGAGGTTTTTTCTTCATTTTTTGACACAACAGTTAAAGTTTTTGATGTTAATTGAAGAGTTTTGATTTTCTTTACTCGTTCATCTTCCATTTTCACAGTTATGGTTTTATTTTCATGTGTAAATAGGTGTTTATCTTCTTCATGTGTTGATTAAGGGTCATAAGTTTTGCATGTTTAATGGTGCTGATTAGACTTTTTCCAGGTTTTGCAGTTGACTTTTGACATTTTAGTATCATGTTTTGTCACTAAGATTCCTTTAACTTTTCATGTTTTCTTTCATTGCATGTCTTTTCATTTTTTAAGGTTTTTTTCTCTTTTTTAGACACAACAGTTAAAGTTTTGGATGTTAATTGAAGGGTTTTGATTTTCTTTACTTGTTCATCTTCCATTTTCAAACTCATGGTTTTATTTTCATGTGTAAATAGGTGTTTATCTTCTTCATGTGTTGATTAAGGGTCATAAGTTTTGCATGTTTAATGGTGCTGATTAGACTTTTTCCAGGTTTTGCAGTTGACTTTTGACATTTTAGTATCATGTTTTGTCACAAAGAGTCGTTTAACTTTTCAAGTTTTCTCTCCTTGCATGTTTTTACATTTTTTAAGGTTTTTTCTTCTTTTTTTTGACACAACAGTTAAAGTTTTGGATGTTAATTGAAGAGTTTTGATTTTCTTTACTCGTTCATCTTCCATTTTCACAGTTATGGTTTTATTTTCATGTGTAAATAGGTGTTTATCTTCTTCATGTGTTGATTAAGGGTCATAAGTTTTGCATGTTTAATGGTGCTGATTAGACTTTTTCCAGGTTTTGCAGTTGACTTTTGACATTTTAGTATCATGTTTTGTCACTGAGATTCCTTTAACTTTTCATGTTTTCTTTCATTGCATGTCTTTTCATTTTTTAAGGTTTTTTTCTCTTTTTTAGACACAACAGTTAAAGTTTTTGATGTTAATTGAAGAGTTTTGATTTTCTTTACTTGTTCATCTTCCATTTTCACAGTTATGGTTTTATTTTCATGTGTAAATAGGTGTTTATCTTCTTCATGTGTTAATTCAGATTCATAAGTTTTGCATGTTTACTAATGCCATTTCCATTTTTTCCAGGTTTTGCAGTTGATTTTTGACATTTTAGTATCATGTTTTGTCACTAAGATTCCTTTAAGTTTTCATGTTTTCTCTCCTTGAATGTTTTTACATTTTTTAAGGTTTTTTCTTCTTTTTTTTGACACAACAGTTAAAGTTTTGGATATTAATTGAAGGGTTTTGATTTTCTTTACTTGTTCATCTTCCATTTTCACAGTTATGGTTTTATTTTCATGTGTAAATAGGTGTTTATCTTCTTCATGTGTTGATTAAGGGTCATAAGTTTTGCATGTTTAATGGTGCTGATTAGACTTTTTCCAGGTTTTGCAGTTGACTTTTGACATTTTAGTATCATGTTTTGTCACTAAGACTCCTTTAACTTTTCAAGTTTTCTCTCCTTGCATGTTTTTACATTTTTTTGAGGTTTTTTCTTCATTTTTTGACACAACAGTTAAAGTTTTTGATGTTAATTGAAGGGTTTTGATTTTCTTTACTTGTTCATCTTCCATTTTCAAACTCATGGTTTTATTTTCATGTGTAAATAGGTGTTTATTTTCTTCATGTGTTGATTAAGGGTCATAAGTTTTACATGTTTAATGGTGCTGATTAGACTTTTTCCAGGTTTTGCAGTTGACTTTTGACAGTTTAGTATCATGTTTTGTCACTAAGATTCCTTTAACTTTTCATGTTTTCTTTCATTGCATGTCTTTTCATTTTTTAAGGTTTTTTTTCTCTTTTTTAGACACAACAGTTAATGTTTTGGATGTTAATTGAAGGGTTTTGATTTTCTTTACTTGTTCATCTTCCATTTTCACAGTTATGGTTTTATTTTCATGTGTAAATAGGTGTTTATCTTCTTCATGTGTTGATTAAGGGTCATAAGTTTTGCATGTTTAATGGTGCTGATTAGACTTTTTCCAGGTTTTGCAGTTGACTTTTGACATTTTAGTATCATGTTTTGTCACTAAGATTCCTTTAAGTTTTCATGTTTTCTCTCCTTGAATGTTTTTACATTTTTTAAGGTTTTTTCTTCTTTTTTTTGACACAACAGTTAAAGTTTTGGATATTAATTGAAGGGTTTTGATTTTCTTTACTTGTTCATCTTCCATTTTCACAGTTATGGTTTTATTTTCATGTGTAAATAGGTGTTTATCTTCTTCATGTGTTGATTAAGGGTCATAAGTTTTGCATGTTTAATGGTGCTGATTAGACTTTTTCCAGGTTTTGCAGTTGACTTTTGACATTTTAGTATCATGTTTTGTCACAAAGAGTCGTTTAACTTTTCAAGTTTTCTCTCCTTGCATGTTTTTACATTTTTTTGAGGTTTTTTCTTCATTTTTTTGACACAACAGTTAAAGTTTTTGATGTTAATTGAAGGGTTTTGATTTTCTTTACTTGTTCATCTTCCATTTTCAAACTCATGGTTTTATTTTCATGTGTAAATAGGTGTTTATCTTCTTCATGTGTTGATTAAGGGTCATAAGTTTTGCATGTTTAATGGTGCTGATTAGACTTTTTCCAGGTTTTGCAGTTGACTTTTGACATTTTAGTATCATGTTTTGTCACAAAGAGTCGTTTAACTTTTCAAGTTTTCTCTCCTTGCATGTTTTTACATTTTTTTAAGGTTTTTTCTTCTTTTTTTTGACACAACAGTTAAAGTTTTGGATGTTAATTGAAGAGTTTTGATTTTCTTTACTCGTTCATCTTCCATTTTCACAGTTATGGTTTTATTTTCATGTGTAAATAGGTGCTTATCTTCTTCATGTGTTGATTAAGGGTCATAAGTTTTGCATGTTTAATGGTGCTGATTAGACTTTTTCCAGGTTTTGCAGTTGACTTTTGACATTTTAGTATCATGTTTTGTCACTGAGATTCCTTTAACTTTTCATGTTTTCTTTCATTGCATGTCTTTTCATTTTTTAAGGTTTTTTTCTCTTTTTTAGACACAACAGTTAAAGTTTTTGATGTTAATTGAAGAGTTTTGATTTTCTTTACTTGTTCATCTTCCATTTTCACAGTTATGGTTTTATTTTCATGTGTAAATAGGTGTTTATCTTCTTCATGTGTTAATTCAGATTCATAAGTTTTGCATGTTTACTAATGCCATTTCCATTTTTTCCAGGTTTTGCAGTTGACTTTTGACATTTTAGTATCATGTTTTGTCACTAAGATTCCTTTAAGTTTTCATGTTTTCTCTCCTTGCATGTCTTTTCATTTTTTAAGGTTTTTTTTCTCTTTTTTAGACACAACAGTTAAAGTTTTAGATGTTAATTGAAGAGTTTTGATTTTCTTTACTTGTTCATCTTCCATTTTCAAACTCATGGTTTTATTTTCATGTGTAAATAGGTGTTTATCTTCTTCATGTGTTGATTAAGGGTCATAAGTTTTGCATGTTTAATGGTGCTGATTAGACTTTTTTCCAGGTTTTGCAGTTGACTTTTGACATTTTAGTATCATGTTTTGTCACAAAGATTCCTTTAACTTTTCAAGTTTTCTCTCCTTGCATGTTTTAACATTTTTTTGAGGTTTTTTCTTCATTTTTTGACACAACAGTTAAAGTTTTTGATGTTAATTGAAGGGTTTTGATTTTCTTTACTTGTTCATCTTCCATTTTCAAACTCATGGTTTTATTTTCATGTGTAAATAGGTGTTTATTTTCTTCATGTGTTGATTCAGATTCATAAGTTTTGCATGTTTAATGGTGCTGATTAGACTTTTTCCAGGTTTTGCAGTTGACTTTTGACATTTTAGTATCATGTTTTGTCAGTAAGATTCCTTTAACCCCTCAAGTTTTCTTTCCTTGCATGTTTTTACATTCTTTTGAGTTTTTTTCTTCATTTTTTTTGACACAACAGTTAAAGTTTTTGATGTTAATTGAAGGGTTTTGATTTTCTTTACTTGTTCATCTTTCATTTTCACGTTGATGGTTTTATTTTCATGTGTAAATAGGTGTTTATCTTCTTTATGTGTTGATTAAGGGTCATAAGTTTTGCATGTTTAATGGTGCTGATTAGACTTTTTCCAGGTTTTGCAGTTGACTTTTGACATTTTAGTATCATGTTTTGTCAGAAAGATTCCTTTAACTTTTCATGTTTTCTCTCCTTGCATGTTTTTACATTTTTTAAGGTTTCTTTGTCTTTTTTTGACACAACAGTTAAAGTTTTGGATGTTAATTGAAGGGTTTTGATTTTCTTTACTTGTTATCATGTTTTGTCACTAAGATTCCTTTAACTTTTCATGTTTTCTCTCCTTGCATGTTCTTATAGTTATTAAGCTTTTTCCTTCATTTTTTTGGCACAAAGGTTGAAATTTTGGATGTTAATTGAAGGGTTTTGATTTTCTTTACTTGTTCATTTCCATTTTCACAGTTATGGTTTTATTGTCATGTGTAAATAGGTGTTTATCTTCTTCATGTGTTGATTCAGGTTCAGAGGTTTTGTATGTTTGAGTGTGACATTTCGATTTATTCCAGGTTTTGAAATAGTTTGTCTTCTGTTACTTTACTTTACTTTTTTAGTTGTTCTTTTTTCATTTTCACATTTATGGTTATATTTTTTTTCATCCATAGGCGCTCAAATTTTTTATATGTTGACCTGTGTTAATTAGCCGTAATGATTGTTTTGTTTTCATTGTACTTAAGTATTAACATTTCAGCTTATAGTTTTTTTCAATTCATTAAGATATGTGAAAGTTTTTCACGTGTCTATTTAGTGTTATAGTGTTATAATTTTTACATGTGTAAATGTCATATCTGGATTCTTTTTGTTCTTTATGTAAACTTTTTCACATCGTAGCCTTATGTTTCATTATTGAGAGTTAGTACATTTTAGTACTATGTTTCTTTACTGGAAGTTGTAAAATTTATAGAGAGGCGTTAAAAGTTTTTCATACGTGATTTAGTTGTATAATTTTTCTATGTTTAAATGTTCTGTTTAGATTTTTTTTGTATATTTTGAATTTGACTTTTAAAATCTTAGTGTTAAGTTTCTTTATTGGCAGTCCCTTATCTCCTCCTAGCTCCTTAGCTCCCTCCTTCTCATGTATGATTTTGATTCTTTTCCTATTTGCAATTCCTCACAGTTTTAAAATTTGCACTTTAGTGGCAGTTGCACAGTATAGCTTTTTTTTTGTATTTGTTGAACTTCCATTTTAACATTTTAGTTTATTTTGTTAAATTAATAAGTGTATGTGTTGATTTAGTTCTAAAAGTTTTGCATGTTTAAATGTCTTATGTAGATTTTTTGTTTTGCATTTTTTGAAGTTCACTGTTGTCATTTTAGTATCATGTTCTCTTACTGAGAGCTGCTTAACTTTTTCATGTGTTTTTGACTTTTTTCGATTTTGCATTTCCTTACAGATTTTGAAGTCTCTTTCTGTTGATACACTTTTTGTATTTTTGTATGTTAATTGTAGTTTAGTCTGTAGTTTTGTGTGTTGACTGCAAATGCTTAATCTTCTCTAATCATCTCTTGTCTCTTCTCCCTCTGTGTGAGTGGTATCCTTGAGTTTGTGCGTGTGTGCAGTTTGTCCTCTTTCCAGGTCTCCGTGCTGCAGAGGAGGTTTTGCAGTTGAAGCTGTGCCAGTTCCTCCTGAGGTTTCTCCCTTTTTCCCCCCGTTAAAGGGGAGTTTTTTGGGAGTTTTTTCCTCATTTGAATAGATGGTCTAAATTGTTTGTAATCTGAGACAAATATGTGATTTTTAGTCATAATATCGTAAAATTGACTTGAATTGACTTTAAAGTTATAATTAAATCTTGTGGACATACAGTGCTTACTGGTAATAAGTGTAGCGTATTTTATTTTATTTGTGATCAATAAATTTCATCCTAATGTAATTCCTCAGACTGCTTTTTACCTTCTCTTTTCCTTCCTTTCCATATGACAAAATACACATGGTACACACAAAAACATCTTGTTGATGTAACTATTTGATCTTCTTCTTTTTTTTTTTTTAAATTAACTTAAAAATTACAAAAAATCCATTCCACACAGTGAAACACACTAAAATACATCAACTGTATTGACATGTGATAAAGCCAAATTGTTAGGAAATGCAAGAAAATATCATGGACTGTTCAAATGCAAGTTTAAAAATACAACAAAAATGTGTACAGTGCATTGCAAAGCAGTGCAATACATTGGAATCTAAAAAAATCAATTCATTGCAATGTAACTTACTAAAATACAAAAACCAACAACCAAAAATATATTATGTTTTGTAGATATAAAGTGCTTACCGGTAATAAGTGAATGTGTATTTTTCTTTATGTATGATCAAGCCAATAAATTTCACCTCAATGTAATCCTCCAGCAACTGCTATTTTACCTCATCTTCTTTGACAAAACACACCTTTATATCCCATGGTGCACACAAGAAAACAATACTCAATCTCACCCCAATTAAGTGGAGTCTTAAAGCAAGAGATCAGATCCTATCTGGACATTACTTTGTGTGTTTTCAGTTCCTCTTGTAATGCGTTGAATAAGCACTGCACAGTCAGTGTCATGAAACAAGGTGGCTACTACTTCACACACCTATCATGGGAAGGCAAAGATGCTGGGCTGTGAGGGCAAACAATATCTGAAACAAGACTTTGAACCTCATATATGCACACAACATTCAGAGCTTGACTTTATAATACATCTTCTTGGCTGTTTTTCTTAAGAGAATCCAGTTTGTAGATGTTGTGTTAAATATACTAAGGTTGGTCTCATCTTCTGTTGTTTTAATATATTCCTCGAGTAAAGAAAATAATGAAAAAGTTCTTTAATTATCTAATCATTAACACTGTTGATGATATACTGTACACTATACTTACATGAAACCCCTAATGGCTGTAATGTTGAACCTCGTTGCAGCCAAACACATCTTTCAGATAGATATTATACATTTAGGACATATAAATTATTACCAGCTTGGCTTTTTTTTCACCATGCTTTTATTATTGATAAATGTGGGTATTTCTAGCAGCTGGAATTAAGTCTAGTAACTTCTGCATGAGCCTATTTGTGGACTTGAAGGATTGTAGGATTGGGCGGCCCTCACCACTGCGGACTCAGATGGACCTAATTAATGTAAAAGTCTGCGATGAGTATTATCTGCGAGTGCATTCATTTCTGGGCACTTGGATATGGCCCTTCTCTGGCTAATCCGGGAAATCACCAACTGAACTGAAGTAGAAGTGAAGACAGGTTGAAGGAAAGAGGAAACACCAACAAAAGTAACACTTGAGTAGAAACTGAAACTGAGCACACAAAACAGTAAAAGAGTATAGGAGGGTGGAATTTTACTGAAAATGCAAGTACATTTATATGGACACAAATATACTTTGAGATATGGGTAAACTTATCATAATTTACCCAAACTTATGCTACATAAAATTAGAGGGAAATGTTGCTTTTGACATGATGTCATTGTTGAATGAATCACTATGGCTTAACCTGCACAAAATGTCTACACAAGTAGGTGGAAATGGTCCACTGGTTATTTTGGCAATATAGATCTACCAGGTAACATATCTCCTAAATCATTTTCATTTACATTAAAAGATAAAAGTAGTGCATATAATTTAAATAATATAAATAACGTTTTAATTTAAAACAAATCATTTCCCAGACTCTGATTGGTGTTGTTTTTTTAACTGAGTTTGTTAGATGGTCCATGTCCAGGAAACATTCCTTCAAAGATAATGTTTAAATCTACAAACATGGCTGCTGCAAACAGTTTTGGTCATTGCTCTGGATCTGCTCCAGTGCCTCGCTTCCATTTTCTACCCCGTCATCCTCCTGCTCCTCTTCTCTTTGCGTCTGCTCTTCAGTGGTGGTGATAGACATTGCAGCCTGACAACCCTCGTCAGTCCTCCTTCTCTCCTCCTCTCCCTCCTCCTCCTGCTCCCCGTGTGTTTCCACCTGCTCTAGGCTGCCCTTTGAGCAGTCGTCCTCCTCTCCATCGCCTCCGCCAGTCCCTGTCCTTTTCGCTTTTCTCGTGAACCCGCCTCTTCTCCCGTCATCCTCTCCATCCTTACCTTCGGCCACTCCTACGACCCCGTCTCCCTCTGCTTCTCCAGTCCCTCCTTCAGTTCCTGCCCCGTTCCCTGCTGCTGGACATTTGTGGTCTCTATAGTAGCTCTGTCTGGTGAATCCCTTGTTGCAGGTGGAGCATCTGAAGCGGTAGTTATCTGTGTGGGACTGCTGATGCTCGAGCATGTGAGCCCTGCGGCTAAACGCCTTCTGACAAAACAGACACTTGTAGGGTTTGATACCTGGAGGAGAGAGAAGTTGTGTGAGAATCAGTGTAATGTAATGACTTCAAGTGAAGAGTTTCCTCAGACTCAGTTAAAGCTTTATGTAAACATGTGTTGTATGTAACTGCAAACTCAAGTTTGAGTGATACAAACAAAAAACTAAATTCTTGAATTTAAAGCTACTCTGCAGAAACTGCCTCTTACAGCTAAAGATGTTGTTCCTATCACTTCATTTAATCTCTTGACTCTGCAAACATGACCTAAGGATTTGTAATCAACTCTCATTTTGTAGATACACTATATCATTCATGCAACAGCAAAATTCCCAGATCTGGATCACCACTAATATCTACTCTGTTCACTAATTGTCATTGAAATCTGTTCTATTTTTTTGCTGCTAACACACAGGCCTTTGAATAAACAAGAAAGAAGAAAGTTTTATTAATGCTGTTTTTTTAAGCTTATTAGAACATCACAAAACTCAGAACAGCACATTAACCTCATGTTTTTAAACTGTTGTCTGGCCATGCAGCAGCACAAACCAAATTCCATTTATTAGGTAGCTGCAGAAGTTTCAGAGGTGGATATGTCACAATCTCAGCTCATATTACCAAAAATACCTGCATGACTAGATACCTTTTATAGTAAGTTGAGCATTTTTGTGATTTGGGTGAACTGGGCCTAGACATTAAACCATATTGTGCAGGTATACAGTGGTTCATTGGAATGTAAATATGTTTGACACTGAAATTAAGAGTTTGCTAGATTCTCTGTAGCCTGACTTTTTATTACAATTACAGGTTATGCACTGAGGTCACGTTTTTCATGGAATAGCACACATCTCAATATTGAGTGGCAACACAAATGTGCTACAGCTGCTGTGAATGTGCACACCACAAAAATAACTGTGATTAAACGTCTACAGTCATGCTAGCAGCTCTCTGAAGCTCTACTTAAACAGCTGTGATTTGATCTAAATGCTAATGTCAGCAAGCTAACATGCTTAGAATGACAATGCTAACATGCTAATGTTTAATGTTTACAATGTTCACCATCTTTGGCTAGTTTGTTACTATTCTAACATCTGAAACAATTTGAAAACCTATTGGATTATCTGAAAAATGCAATGTCACATAGTGGACGGTGACACTTGATAAAAATATTATTGATATTATTATTGACTCACCAGAATGTGACAGAATGTGGGCCTTGAGTTTGTCAGGTCTGTTGAATTCTTTGGTGCACCCTACATGTGTCCTGATGAAAAAAACCCCAGTTAGTATAAAATTTAATTATCTTATAAGAAATGTAAGAAAATATGAAAGGAAAGAATCAAAGAAATAAGAAATAAAGAATAAAAAAGAGGGCCAGAAAAGCAGAAATGAGGAGAAAAGAGAAAAGCAAAGAAGGAAGGTTAAAGAATGAGTGAATTCAAACTGCCAATCTTGCATTTCTAATTAATCAGGAGTGACTTCAGCTAATAGGACATTCCTATTGGAGAACCTCACCTGAAAGGACACTTGTATTTTTTAAAGGGTTCGTGGATGAGCATGTGTCGCTTCACTTTGTCCTTCCTGTTGAACGTCGCCTCACAGAGGGAGCATTTGTATGGCTTTTCACCTGGAAAATGGAATCAGCATCAAACTCACACCTGTACTTTGATCAACGACCTTTGTAGTTATTAGTTGGGTTAAGTGATATGCCTGAGCAGTGACAGCCAGGAGTGACACCTACTGGAACTAAAACATCATCAACATTGGTCTCAGCTGTGCCGAAGCCCCCGCCTATGAAACTAAACTAATGCACAATTTTTTAGTGGCTTGACTAAAAGTCTCCAAGAAAAAAATGTCAGAGATGAATGCACAGGATGGATGCTTCATGGAAGTCCTTCAGACCTGAGTGAATACGTGTGTGCAGTTTGAGGTAGTGTTCTGTCTTAAAGGCCTTCTTGCAGATCTGACACTTGAACCTCCCTCCAACGCCATGAGTGGGAAGGTGCCGTCTGAAGTACCTCTCACACGGGAACACCTGATGGCCAGAAAGAGAACAAATCAGACACTGCACAAAGTCTTAAAATGTGACATGAAAAACAAAAAACCCTGAACATCACAAACCTGAACTAGTTATTAAACATTTTAAGGTAAGGATATTAAGGAATGGTAGGTTTATGGCAAGTATAACTTCTAGGGTCCAAATATCTCCACAAGAATTGCAGATGACGTTAAATATTCCAGGTGTATACATTGTGTGTTTTGTACCTTTTCACAGTGTGGACAAGGAAAGCTGTGTGAGGCTGTCAGTAGATGCTGTTCCAGGGCCTCCTGGGTAGAATATCTGCTTTGACATTTCACACACCTGAAGGGAAACACAAGATAACAAGTGGTGGTTTTTGTTAGGAATATGAATGCAGTATCAACCAACTGCAGTAACATACAATAAGACCAAAGCACACAGGTTCATGGGTATAAAGAAATCAATGTTGACACCAGAGTTGAACCAGTAAAGCAAGAACATAAAATGAGCAGTGAGTCCATGTCAGCTGACTTAATGATGCCAGTGTTCTTAATTCCCGCTATCATTCACATAGAATCAATACACAAGGATGAGCGGTTGAGCTGACCTGTAGATGGTGGTTTCTTTGCGTGTGTTCTGCTGTGGGCAGAAGCAGTGGGAGTACTGGTGGACTCCCAGTTCGAACAGCGAGGGGAACACCTTGCTGCAGAGGTGGCAGCGGTAAGTCAGCTGCTCCTGGTGCGTCCTAATGTGCTCCAAGAACTGATCCAACTTCTGGAAGGTCTGGGAGCAGGACTTCAACACACACTTGTAAACCTGCAGGAAAGCAAGCAGTGTTATTAATGTTGACATTTAAAAAAAACACAAACAGACTTCATGAGCTTTTTTGTCAGAAAATCAAACCCATGACACAAAGAGAACAAAAACATAGAAAGATAATCTAAACCTGTTAGCTTCTCGTTATAAAAATGATGCTGTTCAGCATCTGATTCTGAAGCTATCAGATGCACAGAAACACACCACACAGGCAGACTTTTCAGATCAATCAGGGCTTTCAACTGCAGTACGACACAGAGAAGAACCAAAAATAAAATCAAAAACAATGGTCACTGTGATGTATTATCTTATTATCAACTCTCTACAAGTAGTTTTCCATATTGTATGGAAGTTATACGCAAACAATGACTGTCTGGACGGTAGGAAAAATGTAAAACATTCAGTAAAATGGTTAGCTGTAATGTGGTAAATGGTACATATAAAACATTTTTATTGACATGACTTTACCATTATTATCGTATCAGTGTCTACTAAAGACAAAAACATGAGAGTACAAGACTTCTTCAGACATGTATGGCTGACATGATCTTCAGTCGTCTTTTAAAGCGCAGCCTTTGTAACCTCTAAGCGACCCTGCCACCGACAGACACACACCCCACATGTACCTTCTGCAGCACTCACCTGCTCCCCTTTGTGCTGGGTCAGGTGGGACTTGAGCTGGAAGTAGGTCTTGAACTTGCTGGCGCAGAACTGGCACTGGTAGGAGCTGTCAATCACAACAATCTGTTTGGTCTGAGCTTGGCACTGTTGGTTCTGGTTAGATTCATGCATCTGGACCTGAGGATGCCTGTTCTGCACATCTTCTCCTCCCCTGCCCTCCGGATCGACCTGGGCCTCAGTCGCACTCTGTTCCAGCTCTCCTGGAGACTCTGCAATGAAGCATTTTATTTACTGTAAGGGCTGGGGCTGTAAATCTGATGCTGGATCAGTAAATGTTACTGATTTTACATCTCTCTTTTGCTCTCCACTGACTCATTAGCAGTTAAATGCTCTATTCTGTTTTCCAGGTAGTTATTGACTTTGTCTGTCTGCCATTTGTTGCTGGACAGGTAGCGTACAACGGGGTTTATCAGAGCTTTTTCACTGATAACAGCGAAAACAGAACAGAAAAGTTGTCGGCTTTAAAACCAAAACAACAAGCGGAAAGATGCTAAAACGCTCTATAGAGCTGTAAGGAACTGCAGAGTTGGTGATCATTTTCTATGAGCAACTTCTTTCACATTCGACGTAGTCATTTGACCCTTTGTTGGCATGAAAATATTGATTAGTGCATCTTTAACACAAATACATGACACTGGTATTGATCTTGTTGTCAGAAAGAAATTAAATAAGCATATTTAACTAAGTCACTATAAGAGCATCTAAACAAGTGCTCAGAGTTGCATTGAGTTAATTTTTTTAGTCACAGTGGTAGAATTCAGTACCTGTTTGAGCTGCCTCTTCTTCTGCATGTGTTTGACTGGTCTGCTGCTGTGGCCCCTCCTCTTGTTCACCTTGCTGCTGCTCCCTGCCCCCTTCATCCTCATTGGCTGACACTGGCACCACCTTTACTGTGATTGGTAATCTTGAGACTGTGCTGGCCACACCCATAGGCCACACCTTTAGGATAAAGACAGCTGATGTTACTGTGTTGTTAGCGTTATGTTGCATTCACAAACTTTATGTTTTAAAAGATATTTCAAAGTGCTTATGATACATTTGACTTAATGGACTCTGTTTTCAGTAACCCAGCGCAACTTACAAGTCAAGTGCACCATGCCGGTACATCAGGTGTACGCCGACACATTTTTGGTAATTATGTGGCAAAAAGGGGAGTCCAGACTTTTGAAAAACAAACATAGATTTATGTCAGAAAGTATCATCACAAACTGTTCAGAACCTTGTGTGTCTGCATGTGTTTCTTCACGTTGGACTTCTGAGCAAACGCTCGGCCACAGACGATGCACTGAAATGGTTTCTCTCCTGTGTGGCTGCAAAAAGCAAACAGTAAGAAATCACGACTGGAAAGGAACAGAGTCTATTTTTGGATGGGTGCAGTCCACCGTGCCGGACAGGGACTCACCTTCTAATGTGCTGCTGAAGATCAAAGTTTTTCGAAAAGATTTTGTCACAGAAATTACACTTCAGCTTTGGACCTTTGCCTTTCAGCTGCTCTGCTGAGGAGATGAAAATTAATCCGACGATCACTGTCATACATTTCGTATCTATGTCATTATGTCATCATATGAAATTTAATTAATCATTACTGGTATAAGAGGATCATTTAGAAAAAATTTAAACTTGCAATGTTTTTCTCCACACACACCTGTGGCTCCGTCGGGGCTCTTTTTGCTACACCTTGGTCGTTTGGGAATGATGACCTTTTCAAAGTCACCCAGCTCCGTCAGGTTGGTGGTGATGCTGCAGGTCTTGGTTTTGGTGCCCTGCTTCCCGGGACTGTAGACAGGAGGGGTGTTGTATGACTGGCTCTCCACACACTGACTGGGCACCTGAGGGAAAACATTATCTAAGTTCAGTATTCCTTTTGCAGCCATTATAGCCAGAAACAACCTTTTTTTCCTCCTGCAACACCAGTAGACCTGGAATTAAATGGTGCATAACATATTAATAACTGAGATGATAACCAAACAGCGAGATTGACTCACTTGTACAGGATGGAAAGGCTGTAGACCCAGGGTGTGGATCTCTGCACTACCACCCCCCGCCATATGTGGCAGTGTGCTGTACACCTGGACCACCGAGTTGCTGTGGCTTGCTGGGACTTGTGACGAGAGCGGTTGTTGGGTGGGCTGTCCAGCTGGCAAGGGGTGGGCTGGTGTCTGGCCGGAGGGCAGGGGGTGTGACGACTGCTGTTGCTGCTGCTGCTGCTGCTGCTGCTGCTGCTGCTGTTGGTGATGATGATGATGGTGGTGGTGGTGGTGATGGTGCTGAAGGTAAGATACCCCAGCTGTGTGCATGCTGAGGTTACTCTGAGATACAAAAAAAAAAAATGAAGGAGACAGATTAACGCAGCGCCATACTGTACGTTTATTGTATGCTCGGAATTACTCAAACTGTTGTTAATCATCTCACACTCCAGATTTTATTGCATCTAAATAGAAAATGTGACATAGTACCAGACAAGACTGCGGTGCTTTATAGGGTCAAGGCATACGAAAGTGACAAAAGGTAAAATATCCACTCTGTACTACCTGTATAGGTGTCTGCATGGTGGCCATCGGCTGGTCAATGGAAGTGAAGGCTGAGATAGCCGACATGAGAATGTCATCGCTGACCAGCACGTTGCCTTGGACCAGAGTGTGTGTCAGAGGGGAAGGAGGGACTGTGATGTAAGTGGAGACCTGGTGTATAAGTGGAGAATACACAAACATTATGTGTTCATTATTCAAACCCATCTAGATAAACTTCCAGGTACATTTGTAAGCTGTAAGTTTACAGATAAAATAACAAAATATGACCCAATCTAAAACAAACTGTTCCTGACGTAGCTGATTCACCATGAATTCACCAAACAATTTATCAGTTATCCACATTAAAAAAAAACAGTCTTTCTGTTCTCACCTGTCTGTTGGCAGGAGTCTGTGGTCCAGAGCTGATAGAGGGGACAGGTGTGTAGGCATTGGTAGAAGCCAGGGACACCGTGGACAGGGAGGGGGCGCTAGACTGGCACTGTTCCCTCTTGTGTGTCATGAAGGCTGGCAGAGAATTGAACTGTTTCTTACACTTCCCACACAGGAACACGTCCTCGTCGTCTGTAGTGAAGGACAAACACGGATGTTTGAGGCAAATGCAGCATAAAACAATGGACCTATACTACTGTATACTGCAGAGACATGAAACAAGTCATATAAAACACTGCTTTCTAATGCACATAAAAGTCAGTTTTGTATACATTACTGTGTTCGCATATTGTATTGTATTTCCAATTCATAAAACATAGCAGAAATCAGTCTTTTACTGTAATTCTATTCTTTTATGTAAGGGGTTTATTTTTACTATTTCAAAAGTCCCTACTACATCTGCCTCGCAAGCAGTTGGCCAACATGGCAACTGCCCCCTGTTACTCCTTTAGTCTGGTCTTGAGGCCTCATGGGTACAAGCCCTGCCACCAGGCACTCGCCCTCTAAGCCTCTCTCACAATCCTGAAGGGGGTCTTGGTCTCCGTAGAGGTCTCTCACTCACCTGGGACTAATTTGCCTTGTGAGATGCTAACACAAACATACAGTAACAGCAGCTAAAGCTAAAAGTAAATGCTGCTAATGAACAAGCACTGAGATGGAGATATTTTAGTGTAAGCGCAAACTAATAAAAATCATAACTACCTTGTAACTAGCTGTATAAATCAATAAATGCAAGTATAAGTTAATAAAACATTAACTCCTGGGGAAAAAAGCAGAGGTTCAATTTCACAAAACAAATTACATGTGTTCAGTGAGTGTGAGTATTGTTTAGGCAGACATTTACTCAAAAGATTATGAGACAGCTTTTGTCTAGATATGGGTGGTTTCCTGTACAACCTGAGCTACACAATTCCCCTGAAGAAAACCCTAATATGGTGGAGGCTGTGAAATTTGATAATACTAATTTCCTGTTACCTGAATAACATTTCCTGTCTTGCAACCTCAGCTATTCATACGAAGCACGTTCTATCTTCTTAACATCATCTTTGTGCATCAGCTGGTATTGTGTTAGAGATTCTCTACAAGCCAGTTTTAAACTTCAGGCTGGTTACCTGTGTACTTACCCATGGACTGGATAGTGGGAGTCCCAGACACGTTCTGGTTGTTTGGGTCGGGAACTCCACCTTGGCCATCCAGCAGAGACTGGACCGCCAACACTGTCTGGTTGTCCATGCCTGAAGAGGAGGAAGAAGATGAGGATGAAGAAACAGTGTTATATGTAATATTCTACCAAGCTCCACTGTATGTAATAGTCAGAGGTTGTATGTATCATTAAAATCTGAAAATATTGATTTAGGTGATATTTAGTGAGCAGCTGATCAGGTGATTACACAGCTGCTCACTAGAAAGATGTTTAACTGGGACATTTTACATGGATATTAGCGAGGTAATCCTTATGTTGTAAGATTACACTGTAAACTGTTCCTGATGTACAAAGAAAGATGGTCTGTTGATGTTTGGTACAAACTTGAAGTAATGAAGATGAAGTCCATTTCATGGTTTATTGCTCATTATATTATAATTTAAGGGCTACACTCTCCACTAAAATGCCCTTAATGTCTGATGAGTCTTTCTGGATGAATGATTTAAAAAAAAACAAAAAAACTTGAGCTGTCTCTCAAGAAGGGAAACTTTTGTGTAGCTGATTTTATTTGTAGAGCAGGTACAGAAGTTTTATTCTTTGTAATGTAAACATTTTTGTTCTTGTCTATGTTTGACAAATTTTTCACCATTGCAACTGCATTTTGTTGTCTTATTAGTCCACGTGGGCTTGGGACTTGTATGTGTGTTACACAATAACTAACAAACTTTAGGTTTTACGTCTGTTAAGGGGTCTAGATAATAAGCTGAGAAGAAACAACAGAGATTGTGTCTTTTAAAAAGACACTACAGGGAGGATGCTTACACTAACAGTGACTGACAGGGGTTCTGAATGACTGTCTGCTAAACCTTCAGACATGAAATGACATATTGGTCAAGACCAGCAGCTTTATTAATCTCTATATAAGAGTGTAGACAAATGTAATGACCACTACTACTGCTAATAAATACCTAAGGAGATTAAAATACACAAACCATAAGGTATCTGTAAATTCACTATACACAGACACACTGTTAGTCCTTATAGATATACTGTATTATATGAATATTACAGTGTGCTTTTATCAGATGGGCCTGCTGCTTCAGTATAAAATACAGTCTGAATTGCAAGAAAAGGCCCACATCGTTTCACTGCCAGACTGAAACAGGATAAGAACATCTTGCAATCTCAAACTGCTCATAAGGTCTGAACAAAAATAAATCTGTTCGTTTGTTTACAACCATGGACTCTCTCCCTGGCAAAGGATGTTTTGATTGCTATAACAAAAATAGACGCCTTAAAATGGGTTTGTTAAGGCTTTTCTGTATATTCAAATGGGCCTGGTATATTAACGTTGTTTAAAATGCAAATTCACGTTTTGTTCTAGTCGTAGTTACGTGGTTATTAACAAATTATTCCTACCTTCAAGCACTTCAAATATTGCCTGCGCCATCTTGCAGTTCTCCTGCTGCGCACGATAGGCGCTCGATTAGCAGAGGCTGCCTGCTGAGGTACGCTCCCTTCCACGCAGGAGAAGACGTCGTAAACATTAAAACCAACGAGTTGGAGGCAAACATTTGCCTTATTAATCGTCACAACAGACCGACGAGGGAGTTGAAATTATGTCTCAGTTGGAAGAATGGCGTGTTATTTTGTCTGAGGCCACCAAATTATGACGGCTGCGGTTTTTCGGCGCTCCAAATAACATTTTCACGCGTGACACAAATAAACACAGAACGTGACACTCTTGAGTTTGTGTTGAGAGCAAATACAGGTCGTATTGAGCATTATCAAGTGTAAGAAACCGTATCTTCATTTCAAGTAAGGTAACAAGATAACATGACGCTGATTTATTTGTTTTCCTCGTTGAACTTAAATGCACCTCCAGATCGACAAATCTGCGCTCGGTAAAAATGACTGACAGCCGCGTAGACCAATCAGAGACTGTTATTCCCGCCCAGCGGAAGGTGCGGCTTTTCAACCAATGGTAACCGTCGGACTGACGCACGTGCCGGTTTCGCGGCAAAAAAGATTTCGCGCGAAAACCGTCCGAGCCTTGTTTAGATGTAGATCAGCTGGGACAATAACAACAATAACAGTCGATAACTGGGTCGGGACGGCGCTTTTATAAACGGACTACACCCGCCGTGAGCAACCAAAGGACCAGCGGCGGCTGTTTTAAAGGATGCGCGCATATTTCACCGCTTTATTTCCTAATATTTCCAGTTTTGTCGGAGTGCTTCCTGCGTGCCCCAACAAAACGAGGGGGTTGAAGAACTGCGGCTAATAGCTAGCATGCTAATCTGCCCTATATTTTCATATTTGAAGATAACTCAAAGTATTCCGCTGAATTGTCGCTTTCATGCATGTGCTCTCAAAGATGCCTCTGAGTTCTGGTGATGCCGTTTGCTTTGTAGATAATTTATTGCGTTAGCTTACTCCTGGAAAGCTGCTATAAACTTTTTAATAGCCATTTAATTAAGCCCCGTCCTGAGTGTAAGGAGGAATAATAGTGTTTTATATGTGTACGCAGGTAGTTTGGCCGCTGTGCCGGATTGTTTGTTAACTTATTTCAGCTTTTGTTGTCGTGACATGCTAGCTCGTTAGCAGGGTTGGTAGTTGTGTTCAGGGCAGTGCGGCCAGGCCTCGCAGGACACATGAAAACAAAAGATTAGCTTGCTCCGTTGCTAGCTCGCTTCAACCTTCAGTCTTTATTATTGCCTCCGCCGATTTGCAACTCTTTCTGTGCCACATTATAAGCGACTAAACCTCAAGGCTCAGAGTTGGTATGCATTTAGCAATATTATTTTATTTGCCACATTTCCTGTCTGGCAGAACATCCTGTCTTGCTGTTTCATCATTTGTCTAAAATAGTTTTAGCACGTCGCTTGCAATAGAGTGTCACTTATGTTAATAATGTCAATCATAATGTGTTTGTAGTAGCTTGTTTATTAACAGTGAAATATAAAATAGAGAAAGAGGAACTTTGTAAAGAAATGTCCAAGCTGCCTAAGAACACCTGCAAGCAAACTTTCAGGAGGTTTCACCATTGTTCCTTAAATTCAATCAGGTGTTGAGACTCAGTCGAGCTACAGCATCTTGTTTTGTGAGCCCTCAACACCTCCAGAGTCCAGTCAAGGGATACTGTGTGAAACACTGCCATGTCAGAGACTTTGATAACAGGGCAGACATCGGAGGATCTGTTGGCTGACTTTGAGACTTTGCTGAACTCTGGGAGTATCAACCTGGGCGAGGACCACCAGATAGTGATCATCACCAGCCCCAGCAATGAGGGACTCCACCCGGCAGCCGCACCCACCAGCACGGGGGAAATCCTGCTGTTTGCCACGCCGCAGGGGCCCGCTGATGTGGGGATCCAAGACAAGAGACGGCCTGCCCTGGGAAGACCTCCGGTGAGAGGAAGGGGGAGGTGTGGGAAGAAGGGGAAGAGACAGAGGTGAAAGAAAGTGGCGGAGCGAGTAAGGAAGTGGTTAGCTGAGTACATGTCTTTATAGTCATATTAGTTAGTTATGTTGAAATGTGTCCATTGATGTGCTTCTGCCTGTGTAACCGAGCTGTAGAAGTTCATCCACCTGTTGCTTTAAGACATTTTGTTTTGCCTTTTTTCCAGCAGGTGGTTTCTTTTTCTATCCTCTAATACATGATGAGTACTTCATTATAATAACATGTAGCATATCATTAGGATAGTTTTTTTTTGTCTGTGTCTTTTTTTCAACCACTTATATGTTTTTCTTTTTATTTCTTCAGGTAAAGAGGAAGC
Organism: Thunnus maccoyii; assembly: GCF_910596095.1. NCBI lineage: Eukaryota > Metazoa > Chordata > Actinopteri > Scombriformes > Scombridae > Thunnus > Thunnus maccoyii. The sequence goes on along the minus strand of NC_056536.1, from coordinate 8,115,873 downwards.
TGGACCTTGATAGTGACCATCAGTATGTTAGCACCACTCGACCATCCATAGGCCAAGCACCACCTTCCACACCTGCCCCTCCCCGAGGTACACACACAGGCACAGCTTATTGTGCTTTTTTTTTTTTTTCATTGTTACCTGGAATTCACAGCAGAAGCAACAAAAGAAACCTCAGCATCCGTGGTGCGTGAGTGTTGCATCAACCAGTCCACACATACGTCCTTTCATCAGCACAGACAACAGCCTGACAAACTGTTTTTGTCTTCACCAGGCTGAATAGCGTCAGATATAACAACTACAACTTTTGGTCTGTCTGTGAAATGACAAAAATAGTTTTCAATCATACAGAGAGAGAGTGAACATTACTCTTTATTGATTCATTCAGCTTTTCCCTCCACTCAAGCTTTATATCGTCATAGTGAAACTGAAAGGACATAAGAGAATTGGGTGTTTTATATACAGCAGATAGTGGAGCTGAACTTTATTATGAACACGGAACTGAAAAGGCTTAAAAAGTGACACTGAAACATTTCATCCCGTTTCCCGAAATCTCTGTAGAGATCATAGTGGAACTGAAAAATTGCTACGAGTGATGTGAATTTCATTCGAAGCAGGCAAACTGTTAAAGATACGTATTTGAATCTCAGTTATTCTACAGACCTGCTACAATAAAGCATTGTTTACATGACGTGTCATATCATATCATGTAATTATTAGTAACTTCAGAACATCTGGATTTCATGTCATCACCTTTGCTTTTAGATATGATTTGTGTAAAATCATGAATTTTGTATTAGTTGCTGATTTACCAAACCAATGTTTGTACTGAAAGTGTGTTTTTATTATATTCCTGTGCCAAAATCTTTCCTGAAAGGAGTAAAACTGAAACTGGAAAAGATGTAAAAAATGCCATGTCTGCCATGGCTGACATTACAGAGTCCAACTGACACATAAATGAAGGGACTTCGGTGTCCAGTTCATCAAAAAAAGTTAAGAATTTCTTCTATAATATTTGAAAATTCTCTAATTTATAAAATTTGCGCAGATTGAAAGTCAAATATGCTCTATAATACTACTGTGTAAAAATGCTTAAATTTCCAGTATATTCTCTTCCCTTCCACTGGTACTGAGACACAGCTGGAGAGAGCAGAGCACTATCCCAGTATCACAGTGAACCAGTAAACAAGCTTCTCTTTCAGCAGTCTCACAGGTGTATCTGATCAGCTGCTGGAGCATCCAGCCTGTAGTGATATCTCCACTTTAAGAGGCTGACATAAATAATACGTTTAGTCAAGATTACAAGCAGTGAGTGAACATCAGGTCTTTAGGTTTGTTATAGACAGTATAGCATATAGAAATAACATTACAGCTCCATCCCAAACAAAACGGAATAAGTCATGAACAAATGAGCATCAAGCTGGTGTAATTTAACAGAATGTTAGCACAGGACTATACGTAGGGAGGGATCACTTAAGAGTCTAAATGGAGTTAAAGTTAAGTATTAATTAAAGATTCACTGTTTTGGGATGTGAGTATGGAGTTTAATACAAGAATGGAATATTCAGACAATATAAAAACTGGCATTTAAAAAAAAAAGATGTATAACTTGGACTGTTATCTAAGCTTTTTCATTAAATTGTGAATTACTGTATAATAATCCTTTAACCCATTTCATCCACTGAACTCTCCCCAAAAAACTATAATACAAAACAGGAGAAGAGGGGAAAAAATCAATCTTCTCTGGATATTGAGAAATGAGAAACTGCTCATTCCTCACTGGTGACTGGAGTTTAGATTTCACTCTTAAGCTTTGATTTGACACTTCCTCTAAGGCCAACAGCAGAATATCACTGGGTAAAAACCAGGTGAACCTGTAGTGCCTCCATTAGGGGGGGTGGGATCCTGTTTTTCACTCCTGCCTCAGTTTGTGCTTTAGGCTGTTGTTTAAAAAGAAAGAAATGATACATTTTTAAAGCTGTATGTCAACCTTTTCCTTTTCCTTCCAGTTCCTCGAACCACGACGGAGAAGTCACGGTATGACACCTCCTTGAACCTGACCACAAAGCGCTTTCTGAACCTGTTGTCCCAGTCAGCTGATGGCGTGGTGGACCTGAACTGGGCCTCGCAGGTCCTGGATGTCCAGAAAAGACGCATTTATGACATTACCAACGTTCTGGAGGGAATCCAGCTCATCTCCAAGAAGTCCAAGAACAACATCCAATGGCTGTGAGTATAAAGCAGCTTAAAGTGTATTATTATAATACTAATACTACAGCAGTAAAACAGAGTATAAATAAAGTGTAAATATGACATCTACCTGATGTATAAAACAAACAACTGCAACACTAAAACATCATAAGCACAAGTAAAGTGAATGAGAAATGTGAAAAAATTGAATTACAGGCAGTAACGGAGCCAGGGTGTGTCTTATTACAGCAGTAAAATTATAAACGTGGCTGGTATGTGTGTTTGGAGTCATAAACCATTCTGACCTTCATTTATCTCCGCTATCTACTCATGCAGTGGTAACCGTATTGACGGGGCATTGGTTGCCCGCCACAAGGAGTTGCAGAGGGAGGTGTGTGACCTCACAGAGGCTGAGGAGCAGCTGGACGAGCTCATTTCCAAATGCAACCTCCAGCTCAGACTGCTCACAGAGGACCCACAGAACAAGAAATATCCTTTTGACCTAACTGTGGCTCCGAGACCTTAAAGTTGTTACGAACCTTTTAGTAGATCTGACGAGTGTTGGCATGTGCAAAGACAAAGTACAAGACTCACCGAAGGTTTTCTCAGATAAAGACGACAGCGTAGGCATATAACTGAAACGATCAATACACAATGCTGTGCTCTTCAGCAGACTTGTGATTCTAATGAGCCTTCACAATACATGTAAATTCAATGCAAATCTGGATATTTTGCCCACATAATGTTTTATTTACATAGTATAACACTCATTCCCTAAAATACTGGTATGTATATACAGTAAGATATCTTAAAAGGTGCATAAAGACTGTACACCTGAGTCGGAGAATGATTACTTTCACTGCAGCAGCGGTCTAAAGGTTAGACGAGCAGTCTTGTGACCTCAAGGTCTCCAGTTCAAGTCGCAGATGGTCATGACAAAACTTGACCGCCCCTCATTACCATCACCAAGGTGCCCTTGAGAAAATACTTAACTCCCAACTGCTCCCCAACACTCATGCTCAGCGAATATGCTGTGAATAAATAAATGTAAAATATAATTTCCTCCCGAGCATCTAAAACTGACAATACTTTGTTGCACGCTTGTCAGTCTTAGGATGAAACCTCTTGCAGCTGGTTTTCCTTAATCGTTGTTTGTGTCACGCTGGGCTATGTGCGCTGCCAAGACTTGAGGAAGTCCTTTGATTCCCCGGACCAGCTGGTCATGGTGATCAGAGCTCCACCAGAGACCCAGATGCAAGTTTCGGAACCCAGCGAGGTACAAGCCTTAAAAATATGAATTAAGTTTGTTTTAGTTGATCGTTTTCAAACTTGCTGCTTTAGTTGAGCTTTCACGCGACAGTTGACATTTGTTTGGTCTCTCAGGGTTACCAGGTGTCACTGAAGAGCACGCGGGGTCCCATCGATGTCTTCCTCTGCCCAGAAGACAGCTCCGGCGTCTGCAGCCCCGTGACGGGAAGTAGTCCCTCGAAACCCCAAGCTGACCCTTCCTTGGCCCCGCCTCCCACACAACCCACAGACCAATCACAAGCCAGAACCTCCACAACCGCACCAGAAGTGGGTTTATCATCACCAGCGTCCACGTCGTCCACAGTGACAGCAGCCTCCCAGCAGGACCCTTCATCCCTGGTGTTAGGTGGCGACACAGGTGAGGGTTCAGATTCGTCAGTAAATTTGTTTAAATAATCTTAAGTAGTTTCCTTCCTCATGGATACAGTGAAAAAGGTATCAAGCACTTTATACAAATATCTTCAGTGGATCCTGCTGAAAACACTGAAACACTGAAAACATGAGAGAGTTAACTGGAATCGTTTGATCGGCCTCTGCAGTAATACGAACAGTGCATGTGATGTCACAAAACTATCTACCAATAAGAATGAAAACAAGTTAGGCAAGTTACACCTACAGAGTCCTGAGAAGAGGTCTAATCAGACACCACAAGTGAAAACACCTGTGTGGGTGGACCATGGGTGTTTAGGGGCTTTCATATATTTCATATATTATATATATCATAACCATAAGAAAAAAAGAGTCTCAACCCTAAAAATAATTTTAAAACCACAAAATTAAGTATAAAACTATTCTTCAGTTCTAACGGACATGATTTGAATCTGTGTTGAAATCGCCTGATATCACATTAACATAATCTGACATTTTAATTAACTTTCAAAAACATCAGGTTGAATATTAATGAACACTGCATACTTTTGAACTCCTGGCACAGTCAGCATATCACCACTCCTATAAAAATAAAATGTTAAAGATGGAATAAAAGTAAATGTTTGTGACTTTTCAGTTTCGTTTAGTATATGTGATGGTTCCACAAATAATAAATAATATCTACATGCACGAAGTCAGGTTTTCATAAAATAAGGAGTGTTACGGCCTTGTAAAGACCAAATATTATTCATAAAGGAATAACACACAGACATATAGTACAAGAAGCCTCTGTGTAACAAAACTGCACAAACTGTCCAGTCCTCAATTCTGCCACGAGCCTCGTTATCAGCAGTGATGCACTGACCAGATACGAGCCTCTTTTTCCACCGCTGAGTTTTCTCAGTCGGTCTTCTGCCTCCCCGGAAATGTCCCTGAAATGAGCTCAGTTCTTAGACATTTCTGCCGACTCACTCCTGCTCTCCTCAGATTGTTGAGTTTAGTTGGCAGCCATATTTCCTTCGTCACAGCTTGTTTTTATTAAAAACATCAAACCAAGAGGGTTTAATGTTTTTGCTTCGTAGCAGCTTGTCATAAGCACAGATGTATGCACATAAATCACAGAAATGCTGCTGCTGCTAGTCCTCTTTGGCTTGTGGACCTCAAATATGAACATTTGTCACTCGTTACCTCTCATACCCATCGTCTGCTTATCACGCTCCCTTTACATTTTCCTTGTAATTGAGGTTATAATCAGTAGCGCAGATTATTTCTCTAAAGTACGTGCTACTGAAGTAAGAGGTCTTTTTCACCGCAGACATTTTGACTTGTCATAGCAGGAAAAAGACGTTACTAATATCATTATATGCTCAGTACAGACAGTGACACAGCTAAATGAAACACAGCCATCGTTAACGTTATAATTTACATCTGTGCTTCTCCTGCTACGACATGTTAAAATGTTTGTTAAAAATGCCCATAAGAAAATAATCCATTACATGTGTGACATGTACTGTCAAAAACACAAAATAGAGGGTTTTTTTTTTAAAACTGTGATTAATCACAGTTAATTGCAAACACCCGTGGGTTAAGTGCTTAATAATATATAATTAATTGACAACCTTTTATCACATTTTACAAGCTTAATGATCAGTTGTTTGATTATTAGTTCATTAATCAAAAGTATTGTAAATGTCACTCTGATGCTTTCAGTCGTGCCGTATTTTTCACATTTTACTTCCTGTGACAGAATCTCTCCTGGGAGGCGACCCGTTCTCCAGCCTCGGAGACATGCCCGACTTTGACTTCTCACCCCTCTCCTCCTCGGACTTCCTGAACGGAGAGGGCCTCCCTCTCCCATTGGACGGTTTCATTAACCTGTCCCCCCCTCACAGTCACGACTACCACTTTGGTCTGGAGGACCACGAAGGCATCAGTGAACTGTTTGATTGTGACTTTGGTGACCTATCGCAAGTTTTGGGTGAGAGTTAGATGAAAAAGAGGAGGAGGAGGAGGAGCATGTGGGCGAATCCCTCTAGATTTAGGACTTTTCCTGTGTTCTTTGGGCTTCTAAAGGAAGACATCAACATTTTATGGACAAAGCTTTGTCATAAACCCACATTTTATTTGTAGGGTGTGGGGAAAATGTTTGGTGTAGTAATTGCCTGTGATCCTGAAAATACCACCCCAGCTGAAGATCTTAGAAAGACCCCCAAATTGTACAGCACTTCTCTTTGGCCATTTAAACATTTTAGACCAAGAACTTAGCTTTAGTATAGCTATTTAAATTATTTATATGAATGTTATTTTGATATTTTGTACCAAGTGAGTGAGTGGGCTTTTGTTGATAATGTTTTATCCGAGTGGATTGTGCAGGTGGTGTTTGTGTGTGGAGTGTGGACTCATAGGACTGGTTTCCTGAACACTGATTAGCTTGTATGCTATAACTCTTAAAGCTGGTGTCAACAGGCTCAGTCTGAAGTGAATTCTCCACGAGGGGGAAATGTCCACAGCCTGCAGCTTTAGGTTGAAGCTGCTTCAATGAAAACAGCTTTAAGAGTAGTGCAGATTCAGGACTGGGCTTTCCAAAAGCATCTTGGAACTTTGGTGCAGTTTCACACTATTTTAAAATATTTTTCACGACAACAGAAGTAACTCAAAGAACAAAACAGAAGTAAAAGGCTTCCATGTCACAAATAATGTGTGTCCCAAACACTGGAATCCTGAAAGACTGGATCTCTTTAACTGACAGTGACAGTACGTGTTGCACAGACTCCCACTTGGGATTCACAATGGTCAACTTTTAATCACCCTCCACACCTACTGACCAGCAGATGGTCAGCTGTAGTTGCTGAAAAATGAATTGCTGTCAGTTTCATTTTTGATGGGGTGAACACAAACTAAGAACTAAGATGCTTTTGGTGAGCGTTACGCTCATCATTCTTCAAGTAATTGGTAACCTAAAGGATTACCATGATGTTTCCAAAATCTGTTTTTTCTTCAAAAGACACGTCATTTAGGCATCTGGAGTAAACTCTGGTTTCACCAAACCCTGCTCAAAAGCCATTTTAGAGAGGTAGAAATTCCATAGTGTGATGACAGATGTGGTTTTGAAGGAAAAATAAGAGAATCAAATCTCACAGGACAAGATGTGTTTTGTTGGTGTGCAGGAAACCAGCTGATAATAGACTGCTGCAGTTATGCTAGCGGGTAAAAACTAATACTGAATAAGTTGTTCTCTATTAGTTAGCTAGGCGTTTAGCCATAGTCTCAGGTGTTCGGAGCAGAGCAAAGTCTTAAATGTTTTTGATGCAAATATGTATGAGAGTAGATGCATTTCATGGGTGTTGTGTAGGTTGATGGTCGATTTTTACAGGTTTAAAAAAAAAAAAAAAAAAGCTTCAAGACAGTGGTATTTTATTTTCTTTCAACTTTTTCAGCCAGCGGTTCAAACAAGATAAGTCCACTAGATGCCTGTAGACCAATGCTCACGAAACTAGCCGACTGTTATTGTCATGTGGGGAAGCTCCCGGCAGGTCCTGAGCCCTGACACATGGTTCAAGATGTTATCGATCCTTACAAACCATACAGTCTTCATGGCACGGTTTCTAATAGCATTGAGTGGTGTTTGTGTGTTGTCGCGGGTGAATTAAAGCACAGCTGCATCTTTGCTTTTACCAGTATAATCAATGTAGAGCAGTGGTGACTTTATGAAGGGTTAAGTGGAAGCAACAGGTTCTTGAAAGGTTTTTCATAACAGGGGCATCCTGTTATTGTTCAGTATATGCACTTAAAATCTGCTCAGAAAGTTAATGTTCATGCCTTAAATCAATGACCTCTACCAGGCAAAGGGAGATACCTGGGATATCTTATCTCAGCCCAAAAGGATCAATTCCTTCTTGTTTTTCTACAATTGTCGGATCACGCTTCATCTTCATATACTACTACATGCTTTGGTTGTTTTTTTTCTTTTAATATTATCAGTTGAAATAAGCAGCAATAACAAAGATGTTTTCTCATCATGTACTCAGAGTATGACATGATGAAAAAACTGTCCTGCTCCGTGTTGTGTATTGTTGAATAGTTTGAAATGTCTGCATCAAATCTCTTTTTCTTGTTCTAAGTTATGTAAGCTAACATGTTTTGCATTCCTGAAGTATTGGGTTTTAATGTGTGCATGTGTGTGGGAAATACAATTTGTTTTGTTGAATTTCATATTTATTTAATAGGGTTTTAATAGAAAAATGGTACAAAAATGTTTCATCCATTTTCTGGCAGGAAGGGATTTTATACCTTTTACTGGGTAGATCCAAGCGAATCGTGTGTTGATAAATGTGTCTTGTAATGGTGAGAAGAAGTATTTTGTTTGTAAATTAGCTTTTCTCATTATTAGTCCATTTAATTTTGCCTTGTCCCCCCCCCTCTTTCCTAGAGAATATATTTTACTGTCTTATGTGTAATTGTGCATGTGCAACCTCTGCATTGGCTAATGATGCCAAAAGATATTTTTCGAGACAAAAATATGCATAACTACAGTCTATTTGTATTTGTAATTTTGAGTGAACTGACTAAAGTGTAACTTCTTGTTTTATCTCCATATTGCAGGCAGCATTGCTAATGTAAGGTTGCACATGTATCACTGTGTAGCCTTTGGGTGCCTCTGACTGTCATGTAAAAAAAACACCTTGTAACTACAGTCATCTTTTTTTTTTTCTTACAGTAAAAGTGTAAATAATCTTCAGGGTAAAGGTGATGACCTTTTGGTCTGTAAAAACCTTACAATCCAGACTCCTGAAGAGTATCAACTGACAGCGCTGTTACGAGGCACTAAAATGTTTCTTTTATAACCCGTGTAATGCTCAGAATGTATCAGATCATATATTTTTTTTGTCTGTCTTGGTCTTTGACTTCCAGTGGCAGTTCAACAGATCGACATGTTGTCAACCTTTTTGTGAAAATTTGTGTCACATGTTTGGATTTTCTGCAGGACAAATGCAGTGCCTTGTTAAGGTAAAATGTTAATTCTTGATTAATATTCAAATCAGGATTTCTTTGTGTGTGGTCGTGGTGGAAGAATGCAATGTTTTCAAGTGTTGTGTGTGGTTTTTCTGGGGTTTTGTTTGAAGAAGTTCAAGATAACATTTGCACCAGGGTTGGAATCAAATTACCTTAATTTAAAGATACTACTGTATAAAAATGTATACTTTTATTTATCCTGTTTGGGGAATTGTATGAATTAAAGCATGTGTGGCATGCTGGATTTTCTTAAATAATGGGTCAGGACAGTATTGAATAAATTAGATTTGATCCAAGCTATAAAACACTATAAATATCTATAAAAAGTTCATTTTTATACAAAAGTGTCTTTCTGTGTGTTGAAGTCCACCATTGGACACAAAAAGGGTCCACAAGCCCGATCTGCTGACAGATGCTATGAAACTGCTGTGGTTTAACAGAGTGAAAGTGAATTGACTCCAACCCTGATTCTGTTCAAAGTGCTTTTAAGGGGAACAGTGGCTTTTCCAGCAACTTAACAATCAATCACATAATCTTTAAATGCTTTTTTTTTTTTTTTTTTTTTTTTTTTTTTTACAAATTTTATTTTTGTCGCTACATACTGGGTAAAAAAAAAAAAGAGGTTTGTACTTGTTAAGAATGGGTCTCAGTTTGCCCCTTTGTATCAAATTTTCTTTGACAAAAATAAAAAGTTAAGTATATTTTGTCTTTGTTTTGTAATACAAAGGTAAATATAACACCCGGAAATACAGTATTCTATTTAGCCACTGGCATTTATAATTACTTAAGAATGTTGATTGTAATTAAATACTTAACAAGCTAGACATTTTTATTGTCATCTGCGTAGGAACCACCAGGTATAATGAATTTTAAACACTACAAATCCAACATCAAAAAGTACACAATGCATAAAAGTATATGCAGTAAAAGATGTTACTGACATAGACCTCCAACAGTGTACGTTGTATACAGTACTCACACCAAGAACACCAATTAGGCCTACAATAAATATATAAGGGTGAGCAGTGATGCACGTTACTGATGGGAATGTCATTAGTTTTGTATTTGGTCATAATCAAAAAATATTTGACAAATTAAAATTTTGAACTGCACTAGGTAAAAAGTCAAAGATCACCTTGTCTGAAGCAGATTTCATGGCAATCAATCCAATAGTTGTTGAGAGATTTTACTCATGGTGGTGCGAAGGGAAAAGTCGAGATCACAGTAGACGATACATCGTCTGGGAAGCGTGGATGTCAGTACAAAGGTTTGTGCCAGTTCATGTGGTAGATGAGATGATCCAACGGCAGGTAAAAGTTTTTACTTATCAAGAGAAATTTTTGACTTACTGGTGGTGTTAGATGAAAAGTCAGGAAATGACAAAAATCATTAGGATTCACCCCCAGGGTACCAGGATATAGGTACCAAATTCATCATGGCATTCATCCAATAGCTGGATGCTATTGCTCTCTCTCCCCTCTATCTTTCATATAGAAAACCCACCAATCCACACAAACACACACACACCTACCTACACACATGCTTACTACAATGACAAAATCTAAACTAAACATATTTTTTTTGCTTGCCTGTTATATTGTTGTTGTTATTGCTGCTTGAGTCTAGAGGTTTGAGTCTAGTTCTCCCTCTTCTCTTCTACTGTATCATATATGTCTTCATGTTAGTCACTTGTATTGCACTATAAACAAATTTAAAAGAAAACTTACATAATTTGACTAAATGCAGAAAATGTAGGGTTGAGACTGGAATTATCACTGGCAGAAATAAACAGAAATGAACATTTATAGATTAGGCATTATAGGATTTTCCAGCACTATTCACTACATACAGTACAAGTTAATACAATCTCACTAATGCAGCTAGAGGGAGCCCTTCACCCAGAACAGTTCAGAGGACAGAAACAGAGAAACCCAGTCAGTTGTGCATTTGTTTGCAGAAGTAAGGAGGGTCAATTCTCTTTGAAATGTGATTTAAGGAATAATGATATTTTAGGAAAGTAATAATAAATGTATTTCCCAAAATGTCATACTATTCTTTCAAATACAATACACTTTCCAGTCTCAAACAGTCTTCCTATAGTTTACTCTCTGCTACCTCTGAAGTGAGAAGTCACAGTGAGGCCAATAAAATCACATATTACATATAAGATTAAATTCCACTCTTAACTTGCTGGTGCTCCTCAGTTAACCCCACAGGTTTAATAATTGTTAAAATGATTATCGGGTTAGTCTTGCAGCTATGGACCACTGTGTGCAGAAGATAGCACAAAAATGTTATTGTGATGGTGGATATCCACAAGAAAAAAACATGTTTATCAAGGTAAACATCTTTCTAGAGAAATTCATGCACTGGGTGTGTGTTCAAACAACAGTTAAAACAACAGCTCTCTGACAGCTTCAAAGCCAATAATTCAAACCTTCAAAGAGGTAGTATTAATTACTATCACACTTGACTTGTTGATGGTAACCTGGAGGTATAAAGAGATTAAAAAAATCATGGGTGTGTGTCCTGTGCTCAATTTTCTCTGGAAAGTCGTGCATGTAGATAAACAATCATTTGTTACTTAACACAGTATCAAACTAAAGAAGCATTTATTGAAGAAAATGTGTGTGTTTGCTTTCAGCATATATGTTGATGGACATGAGTCGTCTGTTAATGTTTGATAATGAGTGACATTATGACCCTCTTTGCCCTTAATGCTCTTTGAATTTTACTATTTATAGGTGATTATTACTCATGAACTATGCGTGTTATCATAATGATCTGTTTTGACCTGAGTCCTGTCACCATACAGTGGTAACATGATGTTTGCTGACAGATGCTATGAAACTGCTGTGGTTTAACAGAGTGAAAGTGAAAGAATTGACTCCAACCCTGATTCTGTTCAAAGTGCTTTTAAGGGGACAAAGAAAAGAAAAGAACTTACTTAAAATAGATACAAAATGCAACCATTTAAGCTGTATGTTCCTCCCATACACCAAAATAAAAACACAAGTCCCTCCCTAGTGCTTAAAAACTTACTTGACGTGCCTCCTCCGTTTTGCACCACCCTCTCATAAACAATGACAGTCCCTTATCAGCTAGTAGTTGGAGCCTTCTTGTCATTCCTTCAGTCACTTGCAACTCCTGCTGTCAGACCATGGACTGCATGCAACAGACAACACACAACATCACTGGTGAGTTCACGCTGCAAATCCTGCTTAAAAGTGCATTTCCTGTACATCACATTTGATAGAACTGCTTTGATTTTAAATAACGTTTTATTTGATAGTGTTGATGTCAGTTCTTAAGATTTTACATAAACTTATCATTCATCTCATTACTGGCTTGGCAAAACATTTACTAACAAACTTTTTTTAAACCTATCCCAGATCGAATGCATGTATTTTTAAATGATGTATTATTCCAAATTTCTTTTACTAGTTTGTTGAAACAAGTGGTTGACATCACAGGTATTTTACTCACCTAAGGTGCTAATAAATCACACATTTTTAAGTTGTGAGTGTAAATACCATGCTTGCAAAGCACAGTGTGTGACAGCGGATGATCTAGCACAGGTATGTGACAGAGAGGCAGTATAGTTTTTCAACATGTGTAAGAAAAAAAAAAAAACTCAGCAGAGGTAATAGCAATTTTGTAATTTTCCTGGACAAAGTATTATACCTTGTTTTGTCTCTAGTTCTGTACAGCAGCAGCCAGATATCCTATGATTCAGTGCTGTAAATGGTGTAAAAATGAATGACTGGCCTCTTTGGCCTCTTTGACCTTTATCTCCAAAACTCTCCTTTGCCCTTCTCTCCCTTTTATTTCATCTCATCACCTTTCATCAGCTCCTTACTTCTCAACTACTGTTTGATAGATCATTGTCAATGTTTCCTGTGAGTGAAAACTTTTTTCTACAGTCTGTAGATCAATGCGGTTTTAATAAAACGTCATCTGTTTTTCCAGACACTAACACTGACCACTGCCGACTGAAGTTAGTCAACTTTGAGACTGAAGAAAACCACATTTTCCATGAGACACAGGGGCTCAGTAAAGAGCACTTGGTGGTGCGGCGAGGGAAACCGTTCAAACTCACTCTGCTGTTTCGCAGCCGGTTGTGGAACCTTCAGACTGAGAGGCTAGTCCTGGAGGTTGTGCTAGGTATCAAAGCTCACATTAACTCTGCTCACATTTAAAGAGAGATTGTGTAATTTTTGAAAAGAAAAGTCTTGCTTTTACTTTTTTTTTTTAAGTCTTACAAGCAACAAAAAGAATCAAAAACATCCTTGCTTAGTTGAGTACACTATGGGGTTCTGCTTAACTTGCCACTGGTCTGGTATGACCAGGCTTTCTAGTGTTTACAAATGTAAAATAGATATTGCTGTGTAACTGACATTAATGAGTCCATTAGCTTACTGTATAGCTAATCTTTTACTTGTGCTTCTGTTATTCTTTGATGGAGCATTTGACCCCATGAATTGTTACTTGTGGCTATAGTTGTGGCTGTTCAGCAAAAGTTACTTAGTCTCCCTTTTAAAGGAATAGTTCAACATTTTGGGAAATACTAGCTTTATAGGTGTTGGTAGGCTTTTCTTCTCACTTAAAAGAGAGCTTCCAGTTTTCATGCTAAGAACACAAACGACAGAGTGTATCAATCTTCTCATCTCATTCTCGGAGAGAAAGCGAATTGGCATTTTCTTAAAATGTTGAACTAACACTGTATTTACAATAAACCCATTTTGGTGTTTTTTTTTTTTAATGAAAGGCAAAATCGACATACCAATACCCATTTTTTGGAGAACTAATATTATGTGTTGTTGATATTCAAAATGGGATCCTTTTCCTGACATTAAAAAATACTTCTGAACATGGACAGGATAGGGTCAAGACAGGACAGGAAAGAGCAGGACAGCACTGAGCAGAAAAGAAGAGGAAAGTAAAGGACAGAACAGAACAAAGTAAGACAGAACCAGTCCTGAAACAGGTCAACACAGGACAGGACAGAATAGAAGTAAACAGAAATACTTCATCCAGGACCTTTTGATATTTAAACTGGACCTGTAAGCAATTAGGTTACGTGGTATTACATATGGTCACATTTTACCTTGCATGCTTACAGGCTTAAGTAAACTCCCAGTTTTTTCTCCCACCATGCAGGCAGTCTGTCAGAGAAGATACCAGTCCAGTTCTCTGACAAGTGGTCTGACCCCCGAGGCTGGTCAGCCAAAATCTATCCATCCAACATGCGTCCCCAGTCGGTCGTCATCCACGTCTGCTCCCCTGTTCTGTCCTCAGTGGCGCTGTATGACCTCCTAGTCCACATAGAGACCATACAGGACAGGAGGAGCTATGCAGTAGGATCATTTGTGCTGCTCTGCAACCCATGGCTGAAAGGTGGGTCTATGTAGAAATACTTCACTGTTTGGATTGCAATTATCTTGTTATAGATGTCATTTCACAACTCTGACATTGCTTTTCAGATGATCCAGTGTACATGCCACTGGATGTCCAAATACAAGAGTATATCAAGAGTGATTATGGGCTGGTCTACATGGGCACCCATCTAAACATTAGTAAGCGGCCCTGGTCTTTTGGTCAGGTATGTGACACTCAACAGATGCAAATATCATGAATGGGTCATGTATAAAAAGCCTTATTGGTGTGAATGCTGAGAGCTTTATTATTATTCCTCTGTGTGTTTTTCGATTGCTAACTACTTCTGCATACTTTCTGCTACAGAAACCATTCAAATGTAAAAATGTTCAGCTCTTTAAGGACATTTATTCTATAACGTTTCTTCTTTCTAGCATATTCCAGTGATTTTATATAATTTTTTCAAATATTAAAATATATAATGGAAAGTCAATGGGAGGAGTGTTTGAAAGTTGATATCTCAAAAATTAAAAGTGCTAAAGTATTTATACAACACGGACAGGTGTTCCATGTGGAAACACTTAACATATTAAACATGGTACCAATAGCGCCACCATGTGGTCAGTTATTACGTGTTTTACATTTTGGCTAAGAATGGAAAAATTTTGTACCATTTTGGATTTTTTGGTAAACACATTTTTTGTTTCTGTTGGCACATATTTCATCTAATCTTCACCAAACTTGGTACATACCATATTTAGATGACCCCAAACAAAACATATGAGTTTGTGTTTGGGTATTACTTACCGTTTGTCTGTATTTTGTTACCAAATTTTTGAAGGTGAGGCCTGATGCACTTAATGGGCCATAACTCTGCAATGCTAAATACGATAGCAACCAAATTTGGGAATGTTGTACATACAGCCATACTACACAAGTGAGTACATTTGATACAATTCTACCCACAGGGGGTGCTACTATAATATTATAACATGATATTTCTACAATTCTGCTGTCTTTAATAAAACAAAACTTGGTACACAGATTCTCCATAAGATTGTGCACAGCATATTGAAGCATGGCACCAATAGACTCTCCTTGTGGCCATTAGTGAGACACCACCATACTACTTGTTCGCTCTCTCTCATATCTCTTAAAGGTAATATTTCATGGTAACCAAATTCAGCAAAATTGTACAGATGGGGATGAGGGAAAAGTCTGTAGCATTTTCAGCAACGCTTTGCAATTTATTTCAGCTGTCTGCATTCACACACATTTTCCGCAGGAAATGCATTTTCTAGTTTGCAGTTAAGAATACAGTCCATATCTGTGTGCAGTATGAGCCTGGGGTCCTAGAGGCATGCCTGAAGCTCCTGCAAGTCAGCCCGCAGCATCTCAGTAACACCCACAGAGACTACATTCTACGAGCAGACCCCGTCTACCTCAGCAGGGTGGTCTGTGCTATGGTAAGACATAAGAGACAAATATGTATGTGCTAGAATTAGTGGAATTTATTGAATAACACTTTTCTCTGCATTTACAAAGTAATGAAAGAAAAGTCAGTAATGTATCTGCTCCTGTCCAAGGTGAACTGTAATGACGACATGGGCATTCTGGTGGGGAAGTGGCAGGGCAGCTACAAAGGTGGTGTCACACCTACAGAGTGGAGCGGCAGCGCGGACATCCTTCACCGCTGGGCTTCATCCAACTGCAGGCCTGTGCGCTATGGGCAGTGCTGGGTCTTTGCATCTGTCCTCTGTACAGGTACTTCAAAGAGAATGTATTTATGCCAGAATTCATAGGTGACATCTGAGTCCAGCAGCGTTTACAGAGAGTAGAAAGTGCTCAAAGGTTTCAGTACATAGTTTGTGTCTTTGCTGATGTATTAAAGTGTGAACTGACTCTTTAATATGTCACCATAAGACTAGAAATTGGTATTAATACATTATTAAGTTATTAAGTTGTCTTTTATATTTTAACTAAGCAGGCTCAACAGTTTAGGCCTAAAAGCGATTTCTAAATCCTGGTCTATCTAGCTTTCAGGACTGACCTTTTTTTTCAGTGATGAGAGTGCTGGGGATTCCTTCCAGGGTGGTGACAGTTTTTAACGCAGCCCATGACGGTGATGGCAGCCTGAAAATTGAAGAGCTTTACACAAGCAGAGGGGAGAAGCTTGGCCTGTCAAAGGACAGCATTTGGTTGGTGTCTCTTGATCTCAAACCACAAAGATAACAGTTTATGTTTTACTTGCTTAACAGTCAGGATAATCTGGCAGATTACCTTAAAACTGAACTATCCATTATGAAGCACTGTATTTATTTTTTCAGTTCGGTATATTGTTATTTTAACATTACCCTAAATAATTCTGACTGTTTCACATGAACATATGAATTTGGAGAATAATAGAGGCCTGACTGTCAACACCCTCGTCATATTTTTACTTGGGTGTGTTTGTCTTGCAAGTTTTGACCTTTTTTCATGTTGATACACATTATTCCTCTTTGCATGCATGTCTTTGTTTATTGGTGCACGCTTACTCATTTCTCGAGTGTTTGTATATGTGTGTGCATCTGTCCTCTTACAGGAACTTCCATGTGTGGGTGGAGTGCTGGATGAGAAGACCAGACCTTGGTGAAGGGTTTGACGGCTGGCAGGTAGTGGATGCAACCCCGCAGGAGAGGAGTGCAGGTGGGATTTTCTTTTTTTAACTTTCTGAAAGTAATGATTAAAAATTTGTGACAAAAAACACCTACCTTGCTAGATGTGCCTGATCTAAACTGAACGTGACATGAGAGCTTCCCTCTTGAGTAAATGTTACATAGAGTGGAAAATAACAGATCAGGTGACTTATTAGTGACTGATAACTAACTAGTATGTAACAACAAACACATCTTTCTCTGTAGGGATATACTGCTGTGGCCCTTGCCCAGTAGTTGCTGTCCAGAAACATTGCCTCGGCGCCCCATTTGACACCTCGTTCATCTATGCCTCTGTTGACGCTGACGTCATACGGCTGATCGTGCGTGACGGTCTGGTGGTGGGGAGGATGGTGGACACTGAGTCGGTGGGACAGTTGATCTACACCAAGAGCATCGGCTCAGACAGACCGGAGAATCTGACGCAGACTTACAAGAGAACGAAAAATACAGAATCTTTTGTTGGCTTGAGGCTTGTCAGAGAGAGAGATAAAAGAAAGATTCATAAAGAAAAAGGTCAGATACACTATAAAAAAAGCCATTTTTTGCAGTGAGAGCATGATTCAAATGCAATATGTACAGACAGAAGGAGTAGGGTGTTTTCTGACTAAAGTTTTTCTTACCATTTTCTTATGATTTTTTAAGGAGAGCGAACAGCAGTCACTCAAAGAATGTCAACGCACACAGGTCAGTGGCTTCATGACAAAGCATCTTCACCCTCCTTTCTTCATGCAAACATAAATAAGTGCACCAAAATACATCTTATTAGACAAATGATTGGATCTTGTTTCTGATTTTCAACCTGAAAAAACTTGGCTGCTTTTCTTGAAACCTAAACCAGTTACCAAATAATTCATGGATCAATAGGCAGTGCATTGTATATTTGATTTTAAGACAGACTCTGACCAGCTTTTTATTTCTCTGAAAAATATCCCTCTATTTATCTACTTTATGAGCTGTTGTGGATTTTGCCATTGTAATGTAATCGTGTTGCTTTTTCATGACAAAATCTTTCTCACTTTTATTGAAGCATTATCTGCCTCATATTCTCTTCCCGGTACCTGGGAAGCTAGAGAAGGTAAGCTTTCATACTGCTCATACTGTCACAAATCAAACATAGCTTCATGTTCACAATGCCACAGGACATATTTAGGTGTGTGCCACTGCGAGGTAATAACACTATCATAGTCATGGGTACAATTCCCACTAGCACCAGCTCTGCTAAAATGTATATGCTAATTAGAAGTAACATGCTTAGTAGCAGTAATATAAACATTAGTATGTGCAAATAAAGAACTTTAGATTAAAGTATTTTAGGCTGCATATTCCTGATGTGTCTGAAATAACTCCCTTATTCATTCATTCACAATTCTCCTCATAACATCCTTGTTTTGCGTCACCACTAACACTTGAAATTCTAGGGATTCAGTATTCAGGTCAAATCAATTCAAAATATTTTATTTGTCCCACCAAAGCAAGTTGTTTAAGACCACAACTTTGTAATATGTGAAACATTTTCATTTTCATTTTTAGTCTGAACGCATTTAAGCTTGCACTGATCATTAGGACCAGGGAATATGCACACATTAGAGTTGTAATGATACGCTCTTTTTGTTTAATGTGTTTGTTTCAACCAGCCAAAAATGCTTGACATATTAGTTCTGTTTAGCTTGATTAAAAGTCCAAACAGCTGCCTCTGTTGTGTACATGTGCTGTATCTTGCAGTTGCCTCAACAGCAAGGTCAGAGGTCAAATATTACATGTTTTGAACTTGCTATGGTGACTAAAATGGACTTTATATCATATTTTAAATATCTTACATTGACACTAAAATCAAACAACATATTTAAATGGTTGTGCTCTGCAATGTTGTTGTCAGTGGGACGAACCAAGACCACCGTATTATTATTATTATTTTTATTTTCCTTTTAACAGTAATTCATTTTAGTTTTACCATTAACAATAAACCTGTGTGCAGCTCACATAAACTTCTTCAGTGAGTCAGATTGGATATGTATCATGGCCATGAGCTGTATTGTTTCATGACCTGCTGATAGGCTCAGTCACAATTATATTACTGTTAGACACAAAACAGTTACATAACCTTAAAGGGACATGCCACTGATTTTGCATGTGCCAGATTATTGTTCTCTTAAAAAAAAAAGTAACCATTTTACACCTTGAACTGTTGAGCATTTTGACTCCGTCCTTTTGCTTTTTCATTACAAAATCTCTCTTATTTTTATAACATGTCCTATTTCCAGTAGACCAAAATGTGAAACAGGTAATACTATGTTAAGTCACTGTTTTGATTTATTTCCACAATGTTACAGGATATATTGTATTGATGTTTTGCCTGCAAAATACTAACATTGCAAGATACTAACACTGTCAGAAGGTTCGATTTCCACTGGCATCAATTTTACAAAAAAAAAAAATGCATTGGTGATATGCATGTGCATTAGTTATATATTATTATATATATTATATTAGTAGTAGTAATATTAGTATGTGCTAATAAGCAGCTACATTTTAGATATATATTTATGCTGTGTCTTGAGATTTCCCTTAAATGGAACTAAGGGGTCTAGCCCAAACTGTAAAAACACAGCCCCACACCATTATTCCTCCTCCACTTTATAGCTGACATTATGCATTCAGCCAGGTAGCATTCTCCTGGCATCTGCCAAACCCAGATTCCTCCACGAGACTGCCAGACACAGCAGTAAAGGGTGACTGATCACTACAGACAACACATTTCCACTTTTTCTCGGATCAGTGGTGTTGTGTTTTACACCACTTAGCCGATGCTTTGCATTGCATATGATGATCTTTTGTGCCACTGCTCAGCCATGGAAACCAGTGTCATGAAGCTCCTGAACAACAGTTGTTGTCCTGAGGTAGTTTGGAGCTTGACAGTGAGCATTGCCGTTTCCACCTCTCAATAACGGCAGTTAACGTTGAAATCCGACAAACTGACTGAGTGGGAGCCATTCAACTGCAAATGTTTGTCAATGAAGATTGCATGGCTGATT
This sequence comes from Thunnus maccoyii, assembly GCF_910596095.1. Classification (NCBI taxonomy): domain Eukaryota; kingdom Metazoa; phylum Chordata; class Actinopteri; order Scombriformes; family Scombridae; genus Thunnus; species Thunnus maccoyii. The sequence continues at coordinate 8,095,889 of NC_056536.1, read as the reverse complement.
TATTTTATGCAGCTGAAACCATAAATTAGAAGGGGTATCAACACACAAAATCCAATGTGTACAAGGACTAAGTGTAACCATACAAAATGTGCACCAATGGTAAAAGTATATCTTTCACATGAAACAATCTTCTGTTTATCTGATAGTTACTTGAATCAAACAAAACTCTCCCTTTCATCTCCTGGAGGAATGTCACCCAGTTTGGAAGTGTCCCTAACCCTAGATAGGGTACCATTAGTGGGCGAGAACATCAACATGTGTGTGATGGTCATAAACCATTCAAGCAGCCCCAGGGTCCTGATGGAACATCTGAACGCTCAGCTGAAAGAGTATAACAGCAGCCTGGTGGAGACCTTCTGGAAAACACACAAACAGGTGCACATACAGCCGCATGAAGGTGAGGAGCCCTGCAGGTCTCTAAATATCAAGACGTTAATGATTTACAGAAAGTATGAATACAGTATGTACAGTCTCTGGCACTGTTGTTGGATTTCTTCATTCAATAGTATTTGATTTTTAGTAATATTTACTGTATTGTTTCATGACCTGTTATAGATTTGGTCACAACTATATTACTGTTTAATATGAAAGTTTTACAAAATCTTAAAGGGATATTAAGAGTCAGAACTTCTGATGCATCAATTCTGTCACCACCAATTTCATGGAAGCACATTACTAAATCACTGGAGGGCCCCTTTAAACATTTAGGTCTTACTATAAAGTTGTGGCCCATCCTCATGCTGCTGAAAGTTATTACAGTATATATATTTGAGTAAAACTAATATCAACTGATTAAAGCTAGCACTATGGGATATTTGCACCTTCTGTTTGATTTGTTTTTCTCATGTTCATTTTTACACTTCCTTTACATTCTCTGCAGTTTTGAGACTCTACCATGACATCCCTCCCTCTGAATATGAGTCAGTCCTGGCAGGTGATGACATTGTGAACCTGGCAGTGGTGATAAAGGACGTGAGGACAAAGGAGAGAGTCCTGGATACACAGGAGTTCAATATCGGTTCACCACAGATAACCATAGAGGTACAGCTGCATCCAGCCTCCCTACTGTTCAGCTCACAAAGTATTACAAATGCATTATTTAGAGTTTTCCTCCTTTATTTTTTCTACCTCATCTTTGTTCACTTTGATCTCTTTCATGAGTGTCAGTTGCATATGACAAGATGAAGTTTAATGAAGAGCAAAGGCAGAAGGATTCAGCTTTAATCCCTGCTCTCTGTGCATCTCTGCAACATAGTTTTGTGACCTAAATCTAATAACCAAAGGCAATGGACACACCAGAAAACATATTCTTTACTCCTTATTTGGATCCCCATTAGCCTCCACAAAGTGGTTGCTAGCCTTCCTGGGGGTCCAGGAGTCCATATAACAATAGAAGAATAAAAAAAACAAAAACAAAAACAAATAAAACCCCAGAAAAGGCTAAAGGCTAACACCAGATCAGAAAATAAGTGAATTTAATATATGTACCATAATTACTATGGTGAGGTAGACACTAGAACAATGTATGTACAATGAAAACAAAAAATTAATTGTTCAAAATAGATAGAAGAAAAAAAATATAGATGATAAAAAGGTTCCAAAAACAGTAACTAAAAATAACATCTATTCACATAGATGTTATTTTTTTCAATCATCCATTTTTGTTTCAATTTGTTTGTGAATATGGCCCAACCAGATGACCAGACATGTATTATACTTGTGAGAAGAACCAGTACATACACATTTTTTACAAAAGAATTCTGCTTTATTATTTCAGGAGACTGAAGACTACATTTCAATTTAGTCTCCACTGTGAGCACTGATAATTGTTTATGTATCTCACACACATTAGCATGGAAAGAATGGTAAAAAACTAATGGCTGCTCTGTTCTGTGCAGTTTTAATGTTTCTCAGCAGCACTTGACCAAATGACTGCACAATACTCCCAACACAACAGACTCACAACACGGAACAACAGTCACAACAGAAGATGGAAAATTTGCTGAACATTTCCTTGAAAAAACATTGTCCTTTCCCATCCAGGGAACAATACTCCCAATCTGATCAGAACAAGACAGTAAATTATATAATTTAACACCCAATAACATGTCTTTGTGACCTGCTCAGCTGATGTCCCAACTATAGACGAACTGAGTGAAGTAGCTTTAGCAAGTACCAAAAGCGAGGTGTTAGTGTTGATCATTGATGGTTTGGTCGTCATTGTGTAACCATGGCTTTTCCACAGATCGAAGGAGGGGGCAGCATCCAGTTAAAGAAGGAGCACACAGCCTGGGTCTCCTTCACCAACATGTTTACCAAGCCTCTGAATGGAGCTGTGCTGACCGTGGAGGGATCTGGCTTGTTACAGCACAAGCATGAGGCCAGGTAAGTCTGTTTCCAGTTGACTACAAGAAAAACAAAGTATCATCACTCTCAAGTCACAGGCTTTTGTTTGTACGGCTCTAAAGAGCAGTGGAAGTGTTAAAGTTGCAATCTGTCCCTCGGTCACATTCCAGTGTCACGCCCGCACATATCTTTCTTGAATGTTTGAGCTGGGAAGGGAACATGTTCTGTGGTTTAGGTATATGAGGAATGTGGTCTGGGAATGCTGTCAGGTATGTTTTTACAGCAGCAGGAATATATTGTTGCTACATCCATATTTGGTTTCTCTGTCTTTATACAGGCTGCAGGAAGTTTTGCTCTGTCTCTACCACTTGTTGGCAGAACTTACTTTTCTCTGGGTTGCCAGGTTTGTCTGGATTGACCAGTTTCAATAATCAGATTGTGGTCACTTAGTCTGTATTTAGTGCAAATTTTTCACTTCCCAGATAATCTGCCACTTGGTATTGTTTGTTCAGTGCGAAGTAGCACTGGAGTTTACTTGGAGTTTTTGTAGTAGATGTCAAATGATTAATGCACTTTTTCTTTTTCTTTGACTGTAATTTGGTTGGTCCACATTGTGTGATGGTTGTGATGAGGTCATAAACTGTTAGAGGAGCTAAGCCTCATAACTATGGAAAGCACTCCACCATGGCATCATGAAATTTTCCAGTATTTCATTTCAGTAAATTTTAATATTCCATACTTTCATTTTTCTGTTGTTTCCTCATTTATCGTGTTAATGATCCTCTCCCATCTCCACTTGTTCTCCTCTGCTGTTTCTCTTATGACTTTAACCGCAGAAACTTTGTCAATGAAAACTTTCCTGGTTTGGTTCTATTTCCCTCTTCGGCTGGAGCAATGGTGGCTTTTTATTGGCACAGACAATGAAGCAAAATTTTCACCCTGGATAGGAATAAGCTTGCTAATTAGATAAAATATTCTACAGAAATATCTGGTGAAGAGGTAATACATCACCATGTTGAATACTGGAACAATAAAACTGCTTTGGCATTTGCTTTTTTTGGCTTGAGAAAGGGCAGAAACTGAGTTCTGGGAGCCAGAAAAATCTCTGTACCTGGCAAAGTATTTGTTGAATAATTGGTGGTATTAATCATCACTCATCACCCACACACACAGATATTTTATGATAATTTTTGCTGTGGGACAGAAAATCTCCTACCAATTTCCCCCTTTTTTCATTTTCCACTATTATTACCTGCTCTTGTGCAAAGCAGTGACTTTCCAGACTGTTTCAGGGCTGTTCTGAAGACATCTTGTGTGTGTCTCCCCTTTCCCAGGCTGGTGCTCCTGCAGCCGGGTAGGAAGATAGAAAAGAAGGTTTCCATCATGGCTACTTCACCTGGCACTAAACTGCTGATGGCCACTTTCTCACACAGCAGCAACACTCGCATCGTCTCTAGGAGTTTCCAGAAAGTCTCTGTCATGACTGCATGACAAGCTTCAACAACATCTTTAACCTTTTGAGTAAGGTTAGATCGAAAGCATGCACCTCATGTAAAATTCCTTTTTTTTCTTTTTGCACTGAAACATGCAAAAAGTACAGTTTTTATTCTTTTCATTTCAAGCAAAGATGCAGAACAGATGCAGTCTATATTCACTGATCCACACTAAATAATTGATACTGTATATTTTGTATATATGAAACAGAATATTTGTGTATTTTGACATTCATGGTTATATCCCCTTTTATACAGTTAGGGTTATATGGTTTTGCATTCATGTACTAAACTCACTTGTGTATATCTTCACACTGCTTGTTCATATATAAATAATACAAAATGTATATTTTGCCATCGATATGATTCTAAAAATTGAGAATGAAATCTGTCAGGAACCAAAATATAATATAAATATTAATATATTTTTCAAAAAGTGGTGTTATATGACCTGTAAATAAAATTTTATCACAATGATCAGTCTTGTCTTGTTCATCATGTCAGTGAAGCTCATCACCCTCCATTGGCCCATATCACAGAACAGTTGATAGAAAACTGAGTCTGAATGATTCCTCTGTTCCTCTGACAAAGGGACAAATATGGATTCAAAACACTGTATTTTTCCTAATGTAATTAAGAAGACTTCTTAAAGGGAGCAGATGACAGTGAGTCCACTGGGAGATAAAAGGAAGAACGCACCTGTCTCACACTTGGACAAGATAGACGTTTTCACACTGATTGTTCATAAAATAATGTAAAGAATAAACACTGTTTATTTTACTTCTGATAGGATTCTAAAAATTGAGAATGAAACCTGCCAGAAACCCAAAGATAATATAAACATTTAGGTAATTAATTTTTTTAAGTGGCAACATGTGACCTATGATCAAAATCTTCCAAAAATGCCTACACTTCCCATAATGCACAGTGATAAGATTTTTCATTAAACCCTCCCTGCCTGATAAATGACCCCCAGTTATTATCATAGACTTTCTGATCAAGATTTGCAGTCCTTAAGCTGAAAATGAGATTAAAGCAATGTCATTTGATTCATTTTCTCAGACTTTATAAACCTTCTCCAGAACCACAGAAGACATTATACAACTGTAACACACACCGGCTGAGTGGCACTCTACATGATTTGACAATTGACAATTGTCAAAATCACATGTAAATTGGAAGAGTGCACCTTTACATCTTAGCATGGACTGTGCTGCATTGCTGTAACTCAATAACACCACTAGATGGCAGCATGGGAACATTCACCTGAAAATCTGTGTGTGGTGATGTTTTCTCTTTACAACTCACTGTGCAACTGTTTATTTAATACCAAGAAAATAAATCCTGTTTTTATACTTTAATTTGTCCTCTATGGTGGTTTTCATCAGGTTTTATTTGGCCTCGCCTGGGTCCTGTGATCTTAATCTGGAAATTAAAGGTTTAGTCTCAAACTCAATTTAAAAAAAGGTATAGCTTTTCCTCTCATGCAAGGGCAAACTAAGTGTGCATGTATTCATTTATGGCCAATCTTTTACTCCTTATCTGCAGTCAGAGAAACTAGACTACTGAAGGGACACAATTTAGGCTCCAATTTTCTTAAATGTATGTATGCAATATTTTTTCTCTGCACACTGCCAGCCTCTCTACATTATAATATACCGTTAATCAGCCACTTTACACATATATTGGAATAATGATGTTAAGAGACTGATCCTGTGTAATTTGTCTTCACAGTTCAGTAATTCACTGAAAATAAATAGAGTAAGGCTGTGAAGGTTAGAGATGAAGAGTAGGACAGAGACATTTACAATCACACTTTTCCATTGTGAGTGAGGCCTAAATTTACTGCATGTTTTTTCAAACTCTAATCCTGATCCTCCTGCGAGAAGAGGTTTACTGTAGCGAGCAAATCATTCGCCCCCTGTTGAGAAATAGGCCCATCAGGCAGCCTGTAAAAGTATACTGAGTGAGTCCGGACAAGGCCCGGACACTTTACTGCACAACTTGCACTTTTCCCTTTCAATATAATGGGCTTGTAAATGGAGTAATATAGAAGATCTAAAGTCTGTATCTGGGCATTTAATTTCAGGCAGCTCTGAGAGGTTTTGAGGTGTTTTACACAGATATACTTAGTTCCTATACAAATGCAGCTCACTGACGAGGATTGTTTTAACCTAAAGGATTTCAGGCTGACATGTGTGTACCGAACAGCTTGTGATCTCACCTCGGTGTCAGGGAGATTGAGGCAGAGGCGTTGGCAGACGGAGACGATAATCAGACTCCACGCTCGCTGATTTTCAGACAAATTAAACGTCAGGGGAAAGCAGGGAGCGGGACCGCTGGGCTGCTTTGAAAAGCTGAGGCTATCATAAATTATTAATGGCTCCCCATCACGGCCCCCCTCTCTTCATCCCTCGCTCTTTTCAACCATCCCTTTCTTTATCCATCCCTCTCTCTCCTCAATGTTGATCACACTTCTTCTTTCCTTCCTTCCTTCCTTCCTTCCTTCCTTCCTTCCTTCCTTCCTTCTTTCTTCTTCCTCTGACTCTTCCTCAGGCCTTTCTCTCTTTTTTAAAATCTTGCTCCTTCCTTCCTCTTCTGTTTCCGATCACCTCCTCTTTTCATCCCTCCCTCCTCCCTCCCTCCCTCCTTTGTCTTTAGTCCATATCTGTCTTCCCTCCCTCTGTTCATCTCCGCCTCCTTGCCTCCTTTTTGACTTCACTGATTTTCATCCCTCCCATCCATCTGTTCTTCATTACCTCTTTCCTCCTTAATCTTGATCACTTTTTCCTCCCCTGATTATCCTCTTTTTAATCTCTCCTTCCTTTTCAACCTCTTGCATTCTGCCCTCTCTCCCTTCTTCTTCTCTTAAAACTCTTCTTGTGTCTTGTTTCCTCCTTGCCTTTCCTTCATCACTTTCTCCTCTTCCTTTCCTCATCACTTCATCCTTTCATCCTCTGTCCTCTTCTTTTTTTATTTGTTACAGCTCCCTTATTCTCCCCCCTCCTCCATTTGTCATTATTTTTCTCCAGTGTTGGAAGCCTGAGCACCACATACAGAGCTGCCCTTTAAGTAACCTCGCAATGTTTTCATGTGTCATGCTGGAGTAACCTTAACTTTTGACTGGTTTAAGTGGAGACACAAGGTTACATTGAACAAGTGTAGTTAGTTGCTTTTCTATTTTGAGTTTTTGGTTCTTTTTTTTTTAACGGGGAAATTTCTCATTTTTCTTATTTCTGCCAAGCAGCTGTAACAGTAACATGCTGCTTACACACTGATGCTTCAGTATTAATAATCTAATGATATATATAATAATATACCAGTCAGAGAGACCAAACCACTACTTTTACTGCAATGCTTTAACAACATTTTGCTGCTAATACTTATGCACTCTTACTTAAGTAGGACTTTTCTTGCAGAACTTTTACTTATAATGGACAGTAGAAGAAGAAGTACTCAGATTCTTTACTTAAGTAAAAATACTCCATTACAGGTTAAAGTCCTGCACTTAAAATCCTAAATAAAAGTACAGACGTGTTACCATTACCTAAAGTATTAAAAGTAAAAATACTTGTTTTGCAGAAAATCGGGCTGTGACTATAATAAATACGTTTAATAAAATGCATTATTGAGTTTTACCACTTTGGGTTTTATTTATGTGAAACAAAGTTTAGAGGAGCTAACAACTCACAGACATCTGAAATATGACACTGAGACACAATTACACACTGATTTTATGTGTTGTTCGGGAACCGCTGGTTTAATCTGAAATAATTTAGCATAATTTAGAAGCTTGTGTTATTTCACGTAAAAATTCAATCTGAATAGTAACTAAAGCTGTCAAATAAATGTAGATGAGTAGAAGTAGAGTGGAAGTCAAGCAGCTGAAACTGTAAATACTCAAATACCTCAAAATTGTACTTTTACAGTACTTGAGTAAATGTACTTAGTTACTTTCCACCACTGGTAATGGAGTATTTTTAAATTGCAGTATTGGTACTTTCACTCAAGTAAAGGATCTAAATACTTCTTCAATCACTGCTTTGCAATGAGCAGAACATCCATCAGTGATTGCTTCCAGTGGAGTAATTTGTCAAGTCATATCATTGCTGTGGAAAGTATTACATGTTTTCATGAGCTCAATCCTGCTCCTGCACTCCTCCCTCTGTTTTTGCAGCCTGAGAAGCAGAAGTTTGTAAACTTCCTGCTGCAAGTTGACAAGAGGGGGAGCAGCGAGGGAGAAGATTGATAGATAGGCATTTGATGGATTCGTCTGAGCAGATGGAACAGCTGCAAAGCCCTGAAGTGGCCGTCCATCCTCAAACTCTTGTGAGCACACTGAGACAGGATTTGAAATGAGCCTATTCAACAGATTTAGAGCTAGGGCTTCAACCAGTGACGGTAAAAAAAAAGAGATTCATTGGGGGGGAAATGGACTCGTCCAAATGTTATTTGAAAGTACAGGCCTCCTCATTACAGCGGATAAAATATGAGAGAATTCTAGTCAAAATGCTCCGAGCTATTGCACGGGCAAGGGGGTAATTTTTCACAGTATTGTAATGGTCTATAACTGCTTGTAACGCTCTCTGTCTTGCGCTTTCATTCAGACACACAGTAACACACACACACACACACACACACAAACACACAAGCATGCACCTCAACCAGCAACCCCAGCGAGCTGCAATAAAGGCGGCGCTGATAATTATGATAATGAATCTAGCTTCTGTCTGCCATCTATTGTCACCTGGTAATGAGTTTGTCCCGAAGGTCACTGCTATAATAGCTCATTAGCAACACTGGCTAATGCTGCTGTGCTGTAGCCCACAATTGCCAGAGGTGCATTGGTCAGCCAGGCTATTTGTTTGCTGTAGCTGCTGAATTGCTGCCTGACTGGTTTGTCTTTCACCATTGATCAGTGTGGGTTTCATTACTGCTGAGGGACAATATGTGTTTTTGTGTGTTCATGTGTATGAGTGCCTCTGTAGACTTCTGTTTATTGAACATTAGCATGCATGCCTGAGGTTTAATGCACGTGTGTTTGGCCATGTATGTGAACGTTTTTTTGGTGGCTCTGAGGTGCAAAGCTAAACTACATGGGACAAAATATCTAGCAAAATAAAACTCAGGACAGAAAACAACATTTCACAAAATGCATAAATCAGGCATTACAAGACAGAATTTCACTAAAACAGAAAACACAATAACAAATCACAAAATGTTTTAGAAAACACAACATTTCAGAAAACGCAACATTTAAGGAAACAACTTTCCAGTAAACACAACATTTCAGAAAACATAATTTGATAAGGAAAGAGGAGAGAGAGGGAGAAGTGTATAACAATATTTATTGACGTTAACATCAGAAAGAGTTTTGGTGATTAGACTCCATCAATGTGAAGAACCTTCATAAAGTGTATAAACCCATATGAAGATAGGAGATAGGACAGGATCCTGACTGGAGTCTAGATGCTGGTTGTGGTCGAGCAGAGCTAGCAGGTGGTTTATGGAAACCTTTGGATGCCATGGAGGTCATGGTGATGGGGAGGAGGTGGGTTGCCATTCTGTCTGAAAGACAAAGAAGCATCTGGGGACTAATTGGCTTGAGGAACCCGGGCAGAAAGATCATTGGTCAGGTATGGTCATGTCAGAATTGTGAATGATTTTGATTTTGACAGCGTATGAAAGTGTAATGATGCGTAATGATGGAGAGAAATAGAACAGGGGGAAATAAACATTCACTCATAGTGGAATAAAGGCAGAATGAGAAGGAAATCTTCCTTCTTGAACTTTCACCAACGCCTCATTAATGTTTCAGAAAACACAACAATGATTCAGAAAAACACAATGTTTGCATAACAACAACAACACTGCAGAAACATTTCTGCAATGTGGTTGTGTTTTGTGAAATGCTGTTGTATTTTGCACCTCTGGGCCACCGTAATTTTGGCCTGTTTCTGTATCCTGTTTGTAAGTGTGTATGCTCATGTGTACATGAGTAAGAATGTGCGTATGTGTGTTCTAATATGACCAATACTCACTAACCTAGCGCTGCCTCATTAGCTCAGTGCAGATGGATGTCCCCGGTCACTGCATTTTCCTGTAGACAAACTCTTGCCATCGCTGCCTATGGGGCATCCTAATATAAATGAATTGGCCCCAGCAGGTTCTTGCGCAGGCACTTGGCAGCCCACCGATAACACATTTTCTCTCTAATGCAGACCTTATTTTTCAGCCTAGGACCCATATGACACATTCATCCTCATTCTGGGATCGAGGGACATGAAAAAATATCGCTAATTTTGTCATAGAACTACAGGTCATTCTGTGCCTTCTCATTTTTTTATGTACGGTGAACTAAGGATGGTGATTTCAAAGAAATCTTACTGTAAATTATAAATGAAACTTGTGAAATGTAATAAAATGTTGATGATATGTATAAGAGAGCGAGTGAGAGCATGTGTTATTGAGGATTATATTGCTTCTCAGGTAGGGAGGGTTATTATGTCCTGCCATGGCAAAAACAAAATATTCATGATATGTCCAGTTATTCACTTAGCCATTTGTTTGTTCATTACAGTAATAAAATTAATCAGACTAACCTTCCTGTTGTTCATGGGTCAAATTTAAAATATGGGTTTCTTTCATCTAATTGCCAGAAAATAACATAATACATGCTCTTCACAATTAAAATTAATGATCACTACTTTCATTGAATTGTGGGTGTTTTATTCAAATTTACAGCATCTGTGGTCTTCCTGGGTCAAATATGGCCCAGCTACTACCACGTGTTGCAATGTAGCAATATGTCACACTATTGTGCTTTTCAGAAGATCAATATGGCGTTAGATTTGTGCCTCATTCCTGAGCGAGCAATGGGAGATTTGGATCACAGAAAAATATATTTTTCAAGCACATTGATTATATTTTGAAGAGAAATTATACGCAAGCAAAAGATAATTTAGTTTGAGCAAACAAAAATGTATACTGTGCTCAATAAATGTATTTGCATGTTTGCTATTATCCATGTTAACGTGCAATAATAACCCCTCTCACTCAGTTTAACTCATATGCCCTCTCACAAACTCTTGCTAGGTGCGCTGGCAGACTGCTGCACACTAGCGCACATTGTCTCTCTCTCTCTTTCTCAACCTCTCCACTCTGTGCATGCTCAATTTTGCCTGCACACTCGGGCTACGGTCAAATAGTCTTTCTTGCCCAAGAAGGTTCCTAACTGAGTGAAATGAACCGGAGGTATCTAAGTGGCAGCCATGATAAGAGCTGGTCGAATTCTCTAAATGCTAAGGAGAGGTGCTTCAATGCTTCCTTTCTAATCTCCTTTAGCATTCCTTGCTGCAGCAATATTTAAAGTGACACACCATTCACAAACTCAAATGATTAAACCTGAAGAAGAAGAACGCAGTCCATTGTTGGGGGTGGTGTATATTTTGCTTCTCTTCCTGTAAAAGACAAAATAAAGTTTCAATAGAATAAAGTGTAAATAAATAACCAGTGTGCTGTGTATTCCTTTTTTTTCATTTTTAAACCTAATGATGCATTATCATTGTGTAAGGCAAAACAACAGCTATATTCTGTGTCAAAACACATTAGATATGCAGGAACAATTTCAGTTTTGCTCTGATAGTTCATTGAAGCATATCCTGTGATCTATGTCCAAAACATATGTCAGCGTCCTGTGAACACAATGCCATGAGCCTCCACGGTCTTCCTCCTATGAATGTTTCTTTGGTTTCGCTGAGTGAGTGACACAGCAGCAGCAAGCTACATGTCTCCCCAGATGCCCTTTTATAGGCTACTAATTGAAAATGGGCTCATTGGGATATATACAACACAGCTAGGTAGATGTGTTATTGGCCAATGGTTGAGTGCAGTAGTGTTGAACCCTTGATTACACATCAACAGCCTGTATCAACCATAAAAACTTCAAAGTACAATCAAGTCAACATTTCAAGGTGTTTACTGAGTTGTGTGATGGTTCTTAAGCTAATATATGCACAGGTTGATAACAGATCAGAATCGGGATATTAACCATAACACAGAAGTCTGTCTTTCAAGAAAAAGGGATATGAGACGTTTTTAGTGAGATGATTTTTTTTAATTCAACATGTTTGAAACTTAAGAATGATGATATGCACAGTAACATGTTATGCCTATCCTGCATACAGTACAGTGAGTGTAAGTAAGCATTCTCAATGTCCACATTTATATAGCCTGCATGAAACAACATGGTAAGAACGCACGCACCTAAGTATCTAAGATGCGCTTTTTGTAGTCCATCTTCGGAACATTGTAGTGTCACCACGGCAGACCCACGTCAATAACACCTGCTGTTGCATAATTACGTAGCCCAGTGTAAGTGCAGTTGGATTCTCTCAGCACTGCGCTTGTCTTTTCCTAAGTCCTTATGAATTCTCCTTCACATCTTTCTTTGATCTCATGATGTTTTCCATTGAAATCAAGGAAAAGTGGTTAGGAAAAGACGATAGGACATACTTCTCAACCACAGCCTCACTCAACAAATGTGCCACAAAATCAACCAATCGGAGAATTGGAGAATTCTGATGTTTTGTCTCCAATCACGACACATGCGGGATTTTAGATTTGCAGCCACCAGACACGTTATTGTTTGTGACGCCTTTGGGGAAACTGGTGACGAAACAGCCAATCAGAATCGACCTTATCCAATTCTCCAATTGGTTAATTGTAATGCTGTGCCAGGTTGAGTGAGTGTTAGAGAGAGAGAGAGAGAGAGAGAGAGGCTTACAAGACAATTACATTCATTTCCTGGAGTCTTATCGTAACTCTAACTATAACCACCATATGCCCAACCCTAACCCTTACCCTAACCTTAACATAACCCGAAACCAACCTTAACTTTAAACCAAGTCTTCACCCTAAAATTAATGATTTACGTTAAGGGGACTTGCTTTTTGTCCCCATAAGGGAGGCGAGTCCCCACAATATGACTGTGTAAACAGATTTACGTCCCCACAACGTGAGGAATACCTGGACCACAAACACACACATGAACAAACACACACACACACGCACACACAAAAGCTCAAAGCTACAGGTGTGTAAACCTGATTTCATCACAGCCTTTGATGTGCTTTTCCCTACATTTCTGCTTTTTTTTTTTTTTTTTTACTCAAAAACAAAGTATAATTTCATGTAAATGAGGTCTATTGATCATGAATTCCAAAATGAAGTGTAAAACCTGCGGTAATGAGTTGGAATGAAGTTGGCTACAAAGGTCTAACACAGAATTGGGTGTTAATTTATACTTTATGCTGTATAAACAGTCAAACTAGACCAGGTCAATTTTGACCCGGGAGGACAAAAATCGCACAGTTAATGGGAAGACAATACGAAGGTTAACTGATGGTTATATAAATAACCCAGAAGGTCACTTAATGGGCCAGTGTGTAAGATTTAGTGGCATCTAGCGGAATGGACTTAGCAGAAATGGAATATAATATTCATGTCGTTTTAATTAGTATATAATCTCATGAAAATAAGAATCAATGTGTTTTTGTTACCTTAGAATGAGCTCTTTATATCTACAGAGGCAGTGGATCCTCTTCCACAGAGCCACTGTTTCTACAGTAGCCCAGAACGGACAAACCAAACACTGGCTCTAGAGAGAGCTTTTTGTATTTTTTGCGAGTTTAGTGGCCACCGTAAGTTCTCCTACACACTTGGAAGGGGAGGATAGGGGGGGAGGGGTATTCAGTTGGTTGCAGTCTGCAGCCTCACCACTAGATATCACTAAATCTTACACACTGCACCTTTAAAAACACTTCTCAACTCTTCTAACCATTTGGACCGAAAACTATTCCATCCGCTGCATTTCCTATTTGTCCTATGAATCTTTTTCATGATTTAGTGAATATTTTTCTTTGAGGATTCTGGAAATATCTTGAGAATAATGGGATGTGTTTTTAAACAACCTTCTGAGTTTTTCAGACGTTGCAGGTTCATTAATAGTTCCGTGGCCTAAATGTATGCTAATACATGAGAGGCACAAACTGGAGCTTGTTTGTGCGAGTTATTGCCCAACACAGTTTGTAATTATATCTATATATATTATAGTCACAGATATAATATATAGGCCTAATATATATCCGTGACAGTGGCGAAACAGCAGTGTTTTAATGACAATACTGCCTTTAAAATGTAGTATATTTCATGATTTGCAAACAGGAAAACATATAAATGTTAGGTCCTACAGATGGTGCTTAGTTGTGTCCTTATGAGCTCAGCATCAAATCTGACAAAAAAAAGAAAAAAATGATCATAGTGCCCATAAAAATCAGGGAAATTGGATTTCAGTCAGCCATTTTGCAACAAGAATATGTGTCATAGTTTAATGAGTCAGTCAGCCATTTTGGCTTCTGGAGACATGACTTAATCAGTCAATTAGAGCGGTGGTTGATTAATATGACTGGACTGGGAGCAACCTCAGCCAAGAGAGAAATGGGCCGGTGAATGAATAATCACCACCGGAGTGCTAGAGTGCTGCTGTGTGAGTTATAATCATGAAAGATTAAAGGGGAGATAAACTCAAATTTTAAATATGGTCCTGGCTCTCAGCTACTGATGATCCATGGGCAATTTTTCTGAATGAGTGGAGAGGAAAAAAAGTTCAAAGATGGTTATTTGCCAATTGAACAATAACGATACTCTGGGGGCTATCAGGAACAAAGTAATGAATAGTAGTGGTACTGGCTGTATTTCTTAACGCTCATTCCTCACTTTAAAAAGGTTGTGTAGCCTTTAGATGCGAGACAACTGAACTGTATGTTTTAATAATCAATATTTTATGAGATCCAGAGTCATTTTCATTTCCTCTCAGCTCTGTTGTGGTCATCTTTGAATCAGGATAAATCATTAAACTGCTGCTTTGGAAGGTGTTATTAGCACTATCAAAGCTGATCGATTACTAAAGCTGCTACAGAGACACCAATGCTGGAAACTCAATACCTAAAATTTAATACTGGAGCTTTATTCCTAACTTTCATACCTCTCACACAATATGCTATTTTATATAGTGCTGAAATAGCGTTCACTGCTCCCCTGTGTGTGTCATCATTTAAGGACCAGTGGCAAAGAAATTTGTTCAGTCAGTTGTTTCAATTCCAGTAATATCAACCAGAAGAATTGTTGATATTCTGCAATTATACCGATATTTGTTTAGCCACACAGCATGCTGGTTCCTTTATAACACAAAAGACTTTCTGACATGTTAATAGGGTAAAAACAAACACTAATTTCTTCTCATGCTTTCCTAAAGGTATTAAAATAATCAGTCCAAAAAAACACAAGTACTTGTGCAGATGTGAAAATGAATAATATTGTTCTTGTATCACTCGCGTCACATTGCAAGTGAGAAGAAGACAGAATCGCAAACATCAAGCAACCTATGAATACAATCACATCATAAGAAGTAAGATAAACATGAAATATAAGTGACTGCAGTTATTTTGTACACCATCAAATATTGTTTCAAGTACGTTAATGCAGGAGTAATTCCAGTCATCTTCAAGCTGCAATGCCTTTATGGATGTTTCTATCACTGTCACTTAGAGTTAACATCAGAGCTAAACTGCTAGTTGTATTAAGCTGCGCGATAATCAAGTTTTTCAGTATGGATTGTATATTCAATGGCCTAGGTTTGGTATGTTTATTTATCATTTTTTGTCAGACAGCCAAACTATTCTGTTGCATACGTGCACTTTTCTATATCTCTCTTTTCTCTTTCATATGCACACATAACTACAAAAAGTTTACTGTGGTATTTGCTAATATAACTTGCCTAAAACAGGACTTGTGTCATATGTTTTTCAGATTTGAAACAGATTTTTACATTTATTTTTATTAATAAGTGGAGGGAATTAATAAATATTTACACATAACAACAACATCAACAACAACAACAATAATCATAAACTTTATTTATATAGCACTTTTCAAAACACAGTTACAAAGGGCTTTACAATAAAAAGAGAACACATATTAAAAACACAAAAAGATTAAAACTAAATAAAATGCCATTATATAATACATGAATTCACTAAAAAGCAATTTTAAAAAAGTGTTTTTAACAATTGATTTAAAAGAGGAAACAGAGTTCGCAGTCCTGATCTCAGCGTGAGCCCTGACTGTAAAGGCTCTATCCCCTTTGTGTTTAAGTCTGGACCTTGGAATAATGAGAAAATACACATCCAAGGATCTCAGGGAGCGGGAAGGGACATAAGGCAGTAGGAAGTCCAAAATATAACTTGGGTTGAGGCCTCTCTGGGCTTTATATGTAATCGATAAACTTTTGTAGTCAGTTTGAAGAGCAACGGGTAGTGAGTGTAAGGGAGCCTGGATTGGCGAAATATGTATATGTCCCAATATGAATCCTAGCAGCTGAGTTTTGGATGAGCTGTAGACGGGAGAGAGATTTCTTTTTTTACTGATGCCAGAGAGCAGGGGATTAGTCCAATCGACTGGTAATGAAGGCGTGGATATAAGTTTCCAGATTTTTGGCAGACACATGATATATTTTCACATATAACCTGTAGGTAGTTTCCTGCAACTAACAAAATATGGGATTGATTACATTCTTATTAGATCAGTGGTTACTGACACTTAGGTTCCTCTTTAAAAAGGACCTGATGTCTTATTTTCACTTTTGGGATGCATTTTCACCTACAGTAATAAAGTTGTTTGACAAAAATGATATATCAGATTAATTCCATGATGTCTGAAATATTTAAACTGTAATCACTTCTAAACTATAATCACTTCAGATCCACCACTGTTCATAAGATAAGATAAGATAATCCTTTATTAGTCCCACAGCTGGGAAATTTGCAGTGTTACAGCAGCAAAGGGGACAGCACACTAACAAGAAGCATCAGTAAAAAAGCAAGATGTGATAAATAAGTAGACAGAAAAAAGCAAAATATTGTAAGTGGGCAGACTAATGGTTGAATACACATTATTGCACATAAGAAATATTGATACTGCACAGTTTAATATACACTGATATTGCATGAGTGAACTGTCAGTTTTGGTGTGTGCAGTCTACTGGGAGCAGTGTTGATTGTAACGTCTCAAGGACCTGCGGTGAAGAAGCTTGTCACTGAAGGAGCTGCCCAGTGCAGTCAGAGCGTCCTGCATGGGGTAGGACATGTTCTCCATCAGGTATGATAGCTCATCATCGACTAGGCTGTACAGCTAGCCGACAACGTATGTACAGCTTGAAGTTGAGGGTTGCCCGATCATCCAGTTGGGTATCCTCCATATCCATCTCTTTCAATCTTACTGGTACATCTTACTGGTAACATTATGTGGAGTTTAAATGACAAGATTGTTTGAGATGGGTAAAAATATTGGTAGGGACAATTTGGCAACACCTTGACATTGATAGGGACATGTCCCTACCATCAATACACAAATCTACAGCCATGGCTCAGTAGTCTTTTTTCTCAGACATGTTGTGTCGCTGAATGAAAACAATCACAGGGACATGCCACTCTGTTATCCATGTAAGTGCTTTTACTGTTGATGAAACTTTTAATTAAGTATTTGAAGAAAGCATTTTTGAAGGAGTTTTATTTATCTATAACCTGGTAAGGATTACGTTAAGTGTAATCAAGCTTGCGGGACAGATAGTCCTGATAGTAAAGTCTAGAAAGTGCTCTATCTCTTAGCTTCATAAGTGTGTTGTGTGTTGGTAATATCTCCATTCAAAACAGCTTTTCATCTTGGCTGACTCTAGGACAAATTGATTTTTCAAAGCTTCTGAAAAATTTCAAAGAGAACACTGTTGATAAGGTGGGCTGTGAAAGCTTTCAGCATTAACAACTGAATTAAATCTTGAGGGGCTGCAACAACCTGCAATGTTCCACCGAGCAACACAGAAGGTCATTTCTGCCGGTGGCCATCAAACTTTACAACTCCTCCCCTCTCTGCATGGGATTACTGTAGGCTGACGCTTTCCACCCTGTGCTTTCCCCCTTCTCACAATAACTGACAACTAATTAAGATTTGCAATATATAATTATTATTATCATTCTGCTCAGTGTATAATAATATCGTTTCTGTTTTACATTGCACAGTGTATAATAATAATAATAATAATAATAATGATAATAATAATAATTCTATTCTTGTTTTATTTTTTTTATCATATTTCATTATGTACTATGTATATAATCATTGCAACATGAATAATAACTATTTATTATCTATTTCACTACTCTCATTTTGTTTTATACTATGTATATATTTGCTGCACAATGTATAATAACAACCTTTTCTTATTTAACTATTTATGTTATTTTATTCTATGTGATTTGTGCTGTTGTGCCACTTAAATTTCCCTCAGCACTAATTAAGTATTTCTTATTCTTATTCTTATTCAAGGTGAGCGCCACGTGATCAAGGGGTGTGATGGAGCAAGCACTAGTGCCAGCAAACTAATTTGCGAGTGTGTTTAGTGCCAGCTGAGTGAGCTATTATTACAAAACCGTTTTCAAAATCTGATTAAGTTGGAAGTTGTGTTTGCATGAATTTTCATGAAGAGTATAAATAATCATAATAATAATAATAATCATATTTTGGAGGGAGCTGGCTTTCTACAAAACGTTATTTAGTTTGTTTCTCCCATAATCATCATATTAACTTTTTTTTTGCATTGATTACATTTCAGTCACAACAATAAGGTGCTGCTTCATCAAAATGAAATTGAGGTGAAAGAGTGTGTGGCAGGTTGAGTAACGATCTTTACCACATTTTCTTTTTGCTACAGAGTAACTTCTCAAGGAAAGTTGCATTATATGCTTCTTCATTGATCACCTTCTGACAGCACCAATAGACAAGCTAGCAAGGTGACCAAAAAGTAGGCTAGTGTACTGACACCTCGGCTGTCTCTGCATGTGATCCTTGCCTTGCTGGTTGTAGTGGTCCCTCAAGAGTCTGTTTGGGAACATGAAGTTTGGTGGTTGGGAGTTCTCAGGACCTTGATGCCAGAGTTACTGGAGAGAGATTCAACATTCAGGCCATAATGCAAGAGTTCACGTCTGCATCTCTGGCACTTTGCTCAAAACCTGTTAATGGTGTAGCAAAGACTTGGTTAATTAAAGTTTAGGGGTAACTTTGCTGCAAATTTCTGGATAAAGCAATCAAAGCATGGGGTCATTGAATTCTTGTGGACTGTGTACATTTTTGAGTATTTTGGTGACTACGCAGAAGGGAGTCGGGTTTAGAAACTGGAAGGAGACTTTTGGAAATCTAGTTCCTGTCAGCTACAGAGAGAGAGAGAGAGAGAGAGAGAGAGAGAGAGAGAGAGAGAGAGAGAGAGGCAGCTTGTTTTACCTGATTAGTGATTTTACTTTATTTCCTGAAGACTGAGGATGGTTACTGCAGGAAATGAGAAAACTCACTCTATGCTTTATATACAATAATAAGTAGTGGATAATTCCACCATGAAGCAAAATAAATGTAAAAAGTGTTTTCAACACAGAGCCTTGGACCAACTCCAACCTCATCAGAGGGACAAATTTATTTCAGAGTCAGAAATGCATTGGCTTTAATTTCACGCTGCATGCATTTCGATACCAGCAAGAGGTGGAAAAAGAGAGACAAAGAGGAAGAGTCAGAAAATATGAAGTTTAATTTTCTGCCAAAAGTCACCATACCAAAGAGAATTAAAGTTGATACACTTACAAACAAAGGAGGAAGAGAAGGAAAACAAGATATGAGGACAGGGGGAATGGTTTATATTGAGGTTAGGTAAATTCAGGGACGGTAATTGGAATTTTGTTTTGGAATAATTTAATTCATACAGCATTTGATGTTTGTCTTTAGCAACCAATTGTCATGAAATTCCTTCATTTTATTTCTGGGAGAAGATTCAAAGAAAGGTTATGAACACAGTGAAATAGCTTTTGTCGGCGCTGGTGATAATGTTGTGAAGGCTCCTTGTGTTACAGAACTTTAAAAATAGTGGTCAATGAAATGAGAGAAATAAACAGACCAACACCTGAGAATATACTTGTGATTGAACCAACAACTTTTTCATATTGAACATTAGACCTAATTCGCACGGATCAGAATAATCCATGCCACTTATTACTGTGAGGTTACACTTTACATATTGTCCGATATACTGTAGCTCTGATGAGGTGAAAATCCTTAGCTTTTATCCCTGTGGACATGCCACATGACATCCTAGTGCCTTACATTTGGCCCCTGTCAGCATGATGCCACTTTCCAGTTCACACCCTGCATCCCTGGACCAGGCTGCCGGGTGTGTTAGAGGACTGCAGAGTGACTGCACAAGATATTGTGTTGTGTTATGGATTTACATAATGATACATTGGCTGCTGAAAGACAGTTTGAGGATGAAGCTAATGCAAGACTTAAAGTGACATAGGAGTCTGATTTTCTGACTCATAATTATGAGTCAGGATGATGATTATGATGACTAAACTGTGGATAACTTTTAATTGCTTACCGATACCAAAACCAAAGGTCTATATTTACGGTCCAATTTGCACATGTGTGTTTTTTTAGTGAAATACCTCGACATCTGTTGCAGAGATTGCCATGACATACAGTACAGACAGTTTGTTCCCCACAGGATGATTGTAATTTTTATGACTTGATAACTTTGGCGATCCTCTGACTTTGTTTTTTTGACCAAATACCTGCAAAACTAATGACATTTCCAACAGCCTCAGCTGTATTTTGTGTTTAGGGTTCATTAATGAATGTTAGCATAATAATATGCTATAGTTACATACTGAACTTGATAAACATAAAAAAAAAAAGTATTAGAAACTAGCAAAGTTGATAATCCTGGGAGAGAAGATAAAGGCTGAATCCAAACCTCCAGATTTGTGGACTGAGCCCACACAGACTTTTGTCATATGTACCATGACGTGTTCAACATCATTATTATTATTTTCTCTTACATTATCATTTGGATTCAGCCAAATTGTCAGATTTGACTATCATAAAACCTTCTATAATGCACAAAGCAGAGGCCATGAGGCTACAGGTTGGAATGACATCCACATTGTAATTTACAGTTTTATCTGTTGTCCCCACTACTACTGTGTCTTCATAATGGTCACAGCATTTTAATGTCATAAAATGCATTGTGTTGATAGAGCCAGCTATCTGTTTTTACTTTCGTGGTGAAAGTTGACTGAATTTGAATGAATAAGTTTCTCTTTTGACAGCAGCTTTGTGTTCCTGCAACAGCTCGTTTATCATGTGGGCTGGGGCTGTTGATACATTATGTCATCATTTACCACCTCAGCTCACCCACAGTTGACACAAACATAGAAGTATAGAGCTTGTCTGACAAGTATTAGGATGGATGAGGGAGAAGATGGCATGTACTGTATATGTGGTTTGTGTGTGTGTGCTGGGTGACAATGGCTCCACATGGCCCAGGGACTACAGATGGAAATGGGCTTTCAGCTATATCTAGTACAATAAATGTATTGTGCATTGTCCCTGTTAAATGAACAATCAAATAAAGCAGTATGCTCTTCCAGCTTTGACTTTGGCTTTTAAGGAAAGAAGCCTTTATGATATGTATTTCTATTTTTGGTGATTATGGTTATTTTTAGTGTCACTAAAATAGGAACCATCAGTGAGTAAATCCCCACTAACTGAACATTTAATGATGATTAAATAAATCTAACAGCTGTCTTTCTAAATTAGTTCCTCAAAAATAGTCACTAATTCAGCCATTGTCAAATTATGTGTAGAAAGCGAGTGAAGTGAAAACTACTGAATATATCCTCAATCCATCTATTCTTTCTCTCACAACTTCCCTAAAATCCATAGGTAGCCATTGGACAGCCCTTGGTAATTTGTCAGGAAAAAAAAACAAGATCCCAACACCCCTCACCTCTCCACCAGCTTTTCAAGCCACCAACAGTATTCAAACTGGCTAATTTACAAACTAAAATCCCCCCTAAAATAACCAAAAAATCTACACCAGTACTCTCTCTGGCTCTGTCACAGTTCTCTTTGCTTCAGTCTGCATGCAGCAGCCTCCTGCCTGCTTTACTGTACCTGCCAAGAGCTGCTTCTATTTATGGAGCCGTGAAACTGCTACAGGGACCTTATGATACAACATACATGACAAGACAACATAGGATATCATACAACAGCGCTGTTTTTACAGTGTGTGATTATTGCACTGATGAGACTGTAATTAGGCACAGAAATGGAAAATCCTGAAAAGAATGAGTTTCATAAAATTATGATTTATTGCAGGTTTGTTTGATCAAATTATTTTCCTGGAATTTCATGTATAACAAAATTACCTATTGTCACCTCTCTTGCTGTGGAGTGTGCTTTAGCATGCTGTATATAATTACTGAACTGTAACAATGAGTTCATGTTCTTATCTGACAAGATGATTGTGTATTCCGCAGATCAACCCTTGACCCCGTCTGTTGTTATCTGAGTCTAGGCAGAGCCAATAAGCTTTGGAAAGCTTTAAAGATGAGGATGCACAAGAAGCTTGTCCCATGGCAATGGCTGAGTCACTGCTCTGCTGCCTGTGTTCACACTGAGAGCAAGGAAGCTTGACCATGTGAGGATGTTCAGTGTACTTATTTATTAGCTATTAAGCACACTCTAGCGGTGGCAATGTTGGTCTGTGCACCACTCGAGATTCCAGACTGAAAAATCTCAACAAAAACTGGATCAGATTCAAAAATAGCTTAAAATAAAAGTTTGAGTCAACGATAATGCCAGGATATTTGTATTACAGCCCTTTCCCCCTAGATGAGAATGTAAACATTAAGTGGGTGTCAGATAGAATCAAACTTTTGCCATCATTTAAAGTATTAACATTGATTTTTGGCCAATTTGGGGCAGCTAAAATTTGACATATAATCACATTATAAAGTCAATATGGCTAATGTGTTAGCAAACAAATGCCTATACATCCAGCAGATATTGGGCAACATTTGTGTTCATGTTCCTGGCCACCTGACCAACGCAAATCCAATATTCACTCTCCTGAAAGCTCTGTTTTTGTCTTCACTAACTCCTGAGGGAATATCTGGCTCTTTAGTGGGTTAAAGTCTCTACTGTGTTCACTAGCTAGTTGCTATCTCTGTCTGTCTGCTGCTTGGTTTCTGGGCAGGTAGCATATAGTGAGTTTATCTGAACCAAGTGGTAGCTCCCGGCCTGAAAAGTGAAGCCAATGCGGAAGTGCCTTAAACCTGCATTCTCTCTAATGGCCAATAGAGGGCAACTCCATTGGCTGCAAAAAGAAGTCCAATTATATGGAAGTCTATGAGAAAATGTCTCTTCTTCTCACTTGATTTATTACCTCAGTAAATACTTTTCTAATGAGTTTATGATCTCAATCACTAGTTTCAAGTCTTCTTCAATAGAGCATGATGTTCATTTTGTAAATTATGGTCCCATTTAGAGTAAAATAGATGATAAAGCACTGTATACTTTAGGGCGTGGCTATGTTGTGATTGACAAGTCGCTATCACAGTGACAATGTTGATTACGTAACATAACCATGGCGTAACCCCAGAGTATAGGCGTAGCTGCTGCTATTTCACAGTGTGTTTCCAGTTCATGAGAGTTAATTGTAACATTTTAGTCACCTAAAAAAGTCTTGTTCAGTGTCTGTTTTTCTGGTGAGTACATTTTGTTTTAATGGTTTTAGGCCTGTTTGCTAGCGGAAATTAGCGTTAGCATTAGCATTATCACTGTTAACCATAGATTGTAAATGTACCGTGCTAACCAAACTACCAGCTAGCACTATGGTCAGCTCAACCCTCTCGTCCAAATATGGTCACTTCTGGCTCCAAAAATCAAACATGATGATGGTCAAATCCAAGATGGCTAAACTTGAGGCTTCAGAAGCGCAGTTCACAAACCAATGGGTGACGTCACAGTGACTACGTCCATAATTTTTACAGTCTATGATCTGAACTAGCAACAACACTGATGAGAATGGTGAGAGTTAAACAAAGAAGCAAAGTTCCAAGCAGTAAAAAGAAATGCTGAGGGGAGCTGTATAGTCAGGTGATACACCTATGTGGGTTCATCACTATGAGCAACATATTTCACATTACAACAGCCATTTGAAACATTGTTCATATAAAAATGTTGATTAGTGCAACTTTAAAGTGAGACACAGTGGATGACGACATGATCTTCTCTCAGCTGTAAGCACCCTGGTGTGGAACAGTGTCTATAAGCTAAGTAATTAAAAGGCCTAACCTTGTGTTGTGCCCACACTGCTCTTCACCATACTGGATACTCTTATTTACTTTAACATGCTGCATTCTGCAGATAAATATGAAGTCATGTCAGTCAGATTCCAGTGCAGCAAAAATAAAGTTAAAGTTGGAAAGTTTAGAGATGAGAACGTTTCACTGGATCAAAAGCTATGATGACATTTGATTTACTTTTAAGCACTTTCTAGCTAGCCTCATCAGAAATGATGCAATGATATGAAAGGCAATATCAAAGCAGCAAAGAGACATGATTAGCCTGTTAACTTTCCAGCTACATTTCACTCTATAGACATCATCTTGGCCCTTAGCACTGACCACAGTCAGCCGGAACTGAGTAAACCCGTCACAGTGTGAATTCAGCTTATACTGTAGTACAAGTAAATAAACTGCCGACACACATACACTCTTGGGTATTCATCCTGAGGCATAAAAGGAGGAAATTGTAGCCATCAAAACATAATGTGCATTCACCACATGCTCATTTTAAAATATAATATGTGCTACAAACTGAGTGATGACACAGAGAGTGATGGATGACTTTATAAACCTGGCTGAACTGAAACTCTCTCCCCTGTTAATGCCTGATCTTTCATCTATTGAATGTCTTGCTCTAAAATGTAAACCTCCATACTCCATGACTGTGTGTCTCATTTACCATAACTCTCCTAATAGGCGTGCCAGAATCAACCATCCCCCATACCTCATCTCACCTTTGACAGCCAGGACATCCTCCTTTCCTCCACAGTCACTAATCTGGGTGTTAGGTTTGACCCTCAGCTGACTTTTGATGACCATATGCAAAACCTCTTTCTACCATCTCAAAAATATCTCTAAACTCCACGCCTCTCTAACCCTGTTAGATGCAGAGAAACTTGTCTATGCCTTTATCTCCTCAAGACTGGACCACTGCAATGCACTCTTCACAGGGATCCCTGGCAGGAGCATCAAGAAGCTCCAGTACATTCAGAACAGCACTGCAGAGATCCCAATGAGAGTGCAAAAACACAACATATAACACCAATTCTGTGTTAATTGCACTGGCTCCCTGTCTCCCTCAGCATTGACTACAGAGTCCTGCTATTCACATACAAATCCATCAATGCACATGTGCCTCCCTACCTACAAGGACTGATCTCCACCTGCACTCTCGGATCTGCCAACAGCTTGCTCCTCTGGGTCCCCAGTACTAAGCTCTGCACCATAGGGGGTCGAGCCTTCTGCTCTGTTGCACTACGCTTGTGGAACAGCCTTCCTAACCATCTGAGGGCAAAACAGGCGTAGTCTCTTTAAAAAAAAAAAAAAAAGGGCCTAAAAACCTTTCTATTCAGGAAGGCTTTTTCATCTCAACTCTTATTACTATTTTCCTTATGTTGTGTATTTTATGTTATTAATACTGTAGCACTGTGAATTTCATTATGAATGAAAAGGGCGGTACAAATTAAATGTATTATTATTTATTACTTAAACCAAGTCCAGCGTGAGGAAACCTGTTCTACATGCACAAGTGAAAAGCAATTACAGCAGAGATCATTCTTGTACACACAAATGTCAAACCACTTGTCTCTGTCTTTGTCATCCAGCCTGTTCTGTCTGTTTGTGTCTCCCTCTCTACCTGAGCTACCTGAGCTGTACTGTATGTATCTGACATGATCATTCTGCAACCTTGAAATGAGATACATCCTTGTATGACAAGGACACCCAGGCATTGACTGTATTTTAAGTATTTAAAATCAATAAACCAAATTAGTATTGGAAGCCATTATTGTTTGAAGCATTTTAGCTTTCAAGATGTTCAGTGATTCTTGTGGTTGGAGGAGGTTGTATCACTAACAGACAAGCAGTGCTTTTACTCACCATGATTTAGATTTTCCAGGAAAATGACACAGAGCAGGCGAAGTGTGGACAGAGACAGAATCAAAGAAAGTAGTTGTTCTAAACTGAAAAGGTAATCAAGGGATTACACCACCTCATGTCAGTGCACAGTGTCATTTTGAACAGGCCAGACTGTTTTCATTCTGATTGCACAAAAGAATGGAAGAAACCATCACTTACTCTGATGGTAATTATTTAGCAGCTTGTTCTTCTTAGAGATTCAGAAATTGAATTTACTCAGAGAGAAACTGATGGATGGCATCTTGCTTCTAAATGCTAATTTGCAAAAATCAAGGAAGCCTTTTAAAGGTCCAAAAATGTTGTATATAATCTTGAGTGTCAACAAATTCTTGTTTCTGACAAATTATTTAATCTCATGAAATCAATCAGGGGGAAAAATGTATAAAAATGCACTGCTGAACCTTGTAGCTAGATGTGTCCCTTTAAAGTTGCAGAGTTAATATAACAGGACTGGGTGTTGTCAGTAAATGGTTTTACTATTAGTGGAATTAGATATGAATTTGTATGTACACCCATTACTACAACACAGTCACAGTACAGCATTTTGAAGTGTAGTAGCAAAATTTGGAGAACAAAGACTTGAGACATTTTCAGACAGTGTGATGCAGGAGACCTCAACAACAATTCATTTAACTCGCATATAGCAACACGCACTGTGTGTGTGTTACTAATGTTACCACACTCTAATGGTCATGTTTGGCATTGGAAAAGTAACTCACCAGATCAGTACATTTTAATAGTGTGTTTACTTTCCTTGATGTTATACTTTTTGTCTTGTTTTTTTTTTTTTTTTTTTTAGTTCTTACACCAGTTACACTATATTTACATTTGCTCTTCTACTCGGTACATTCTGAAGGGATTATTGAATTTTCTGAGAAGTCTATGAAGAAATGAACTGGAAATATGTTTCTACAAACAGAAAGGAAAGGGAGGCTGGCGCTTTTCAGCTGTATACCTCTATTATCTCTCCTGTACACCTCCCCCCTCCCCACTATGTTTGTTCCTCCCCCACTTTTTCTTCCTCACCGAGTAGAAAGGATTCTGCAGCACCAATACAGCATCAGCATGATGCCCACACCTTCACACACCCTAAATGCCATACTCCTTGCTGTTGTGACAGCTGAGAGGTGTTCATTCGAACAGCAGCTCCAATAGAAGCACCAGGATTCAGGATGGCTATAACCACACACACACACACACACACACACACACACACACACACACACCAAAGTGCACATACAGTGTTGTATGATCCTATGTAGGCCTACACAGACAGAGAGGCACATAAAATACATACACTCACACTACTACAAAGACATAAAGATGCACATGCACACTCTGCAGTGGACTGGGTTGCTATAGTAACATCAGTAGAGAGATACATAGAGCATCTTGTTTGGTCACTGAACCTTTTGAAATGATCATCACCTAAAGCACTTTTCTGATGACAGTGCAGACTTAAGATATGGACTTTATGGCATCCTCTCCTGCATCTACAGTATAACAAGATAGATTTATAGATATTGCTGCTTCTGTGTGTGAGCATGCTCATACATGCAATCAATGGGCTGGTCTAAATTCAGTTAAATTAGTTTTAATTAGACATACATGTCTCTTTAAATGTGTTTAAAGAAGTCTATTTTTGAATCTAATGTAATTTTTGTAATCAACAGTTGACAAGCTCTGCTGAAGTGCAACATTTAAAGAAAATTGCAATTTTTGACAATGTGGGTGTTATTATATATATATATATATATATATATATATATATATATATATATATTTGACATCATACTTGCCATTGTCATTGTAGATTGTATTTGTAAGTGTTCCATTATAAACAGCCTTAAAATAGTCCAATATGTCCAAAATTTGCAGCTTCAAACTGTCAAACCATAACCCAGCATGCAAAAGCGTTTATGTGGATGTGTAAGTGGCATTATTTCAATGTTTAACTGGATTTCATGTTTACAGGGGATGTGGGATGTGACCTTGCTATAGTGCAAATGAGAAGCTATGTAGATGGTCTTCATGAAGCACACAAAAGAAGAGAATCTAGAAAGCCTCTATCTTTATAATAATGCGGGTCAGTGCAATGTTTGCTGACCTGCTAAAGTATTTTGGTGAATTTCAATAGACTTCTAGTACTGTGTGACCACTGGAGACTTCACCGAAAGTAGAGATCATGAGGTCGCAAGTGAAACCTGGCTAGCATGACAAAAAAGACAGCGCATGTGCTGTCTGTGCTCCCTGATGCAGATACACACTCACTCATGTCCCAGTTCCTAGAGAGCAATTCATCTCCAATATCATCAACATTAGAGATAAATAGAAATGTTTTCATTGATCTTTGCGGTATCTAAACCAGTGACTGTATATTTCCATCCATCCATTCCAGCTATCAGTGGATTCAAACTCAACCTTCTTGTTGTGATGAGAGACCTAACCATTACTGCCCCTTACAAAATGAAAACTAACTGAGGCTTAAAGCTCAATAAATAAGAAGCATTGCAGCAAGAGAGAAATTAGGGATTAAAAACATTTTAAGAACACTACAAAAATTAAAAGCATTGCAACAGCAGATACAACTAATTCAGCCTTCGTCAAAACAATTTTTACACTACTAGGTCCTACAACTAAAACTATCTTTACAGCATAACATGTAAATACACCTAAAACAAAGAACAGGGAAATACAACAGCTGTAGTGTTGAAAACAATAAAGAGAAGAAAAGTTATTATTGAGTTAGGTTTCAAGCCAGGCCAGTACTTCACTGCATAAAACCTTTTTCTTTCCATTTTGTGTTCAGTGTTGGTAAAGCCAAGCTGAATATATTCTGTGTCACTTTGTTCAGCCTGCTGTGGAGAAAACTTCTTCTCCATCTCTGGAAAGACCGCTACAGTCAACGGACGTGCAAGGCGAGGGTCACATGACCCATAAAAGTCGAAATCAATAGGTTACTGGTACTGAAAAGTTGCATGGGGTAGTGCTGCTAACTAGCTGACTAACTAGCTAGCTAACTTGCTAGGTATTGGGAAATATTTCTTCAAAATGAAAGTGTTGTTCCGGAAACTAGCTACATTTCAAAAATTTTATTTTGATGACAAAGTTGATCCAAATGCTTGCAAACCACTCAGAATGAGCCCACGGTCGACTTTTTCTCTCCACTTTCTTGGAGGTGAAATCAAAGGTAGGAACACCAGAAATTCCAATTTCCAATTGTGTTGCTGTGGTATGTTATGTTTTGTTTTTTTGTTTTATTTGTTTTGTTTTGTCTTCCTGTCTTGTTTTGCTTCGTCGTTAAGATTGTGGGTGTTTGTTTTGTTGATGTGGGAAGTATATATTGTATATATACTAAATAAAGTCTTATAGAAATAAAGAAATTCCAATTTCATTGCATAGAAAACAATTGTGCATGCACAACTATGGTTGCAAGATGAAATGGACAATGAACTGGTAGATAATAATTTTAAAGTTTGCATTTGTTTTCTCTTCAACAGGTAAAACGATGGCTCAGATTGTTCACAATTTGTCCAACAATTCTGCTCTTTGCCCTGCAGGACATCACATATATTTAAAATGTAGAACCTTTTTATATCTTTGTTAAGTCCATGTATCATTTAACACATTACATTTGCAACTGAACAAACGGCAATGAGGCTGCCTTCATGACAGTAATATTCTAGTGATGTTGCTGCACCCATATAAAAAAAAAATAAGACCGGGGTTACAAAATGATGGAAATTTCCCCTAAGTCTACCATTCTGACAGTGGAAATGCTAAGGAAGTCTCAAAGCACTTGAAACACAAATTGTGCATAAGGCAGTACAGCTCAATATTAAGAGGGTGTTTCTGTGACACTGTGCACTCAGGGTATGGCTAGAGGGTCTATGAATGCAGGCTGTGCGGGTGGTGATGCACTGTGGTCGATAGGATTCACACCGGGCCTTCAATATCACAACATCACACCGTCTCTTCAGCTCAAAGCTCCATTTTAACAGAGGTAATCATTTATCCTCTGTGGATCCACTGAAAATGATACACACACACACACGCACACACACACACATTTTAGTCAATTCTCGCTCCCTCTGCTGACACCATCATAGATAGAGTGATGAAATGATTTTCTCCTCCAGTGCTTTTCAATTCACATTAGGGGGAATATTGTGCACCCCTTTTAAAACGACTGCAGGTAAATCAAAGTATATTGGGTCCACTGAAAGCCAACCCTTGTCTCTTTATCAGTGTGATCTAGAGAGAGCCATATATGTAATTGCATACCTACCTTTTTTAAAGGGGAGAGTAATTCTAAATAATATAGTGTACAATGGGATTTTCATGTGAAGCCTAAATTATAATCATTTTCCAAGCTATACCTATCTTTCTATTGATTCTACAGCAGGGATTATTTTAGAATATCACTGTGGCTGAGAGTCACACTGCATTTGCCACATACAGTATAAACTATACAGCACCCCCGCAATATGAAGTCTTGGATGGTGGATGATGGTACAAAGAAAGAAGTAGAGCTGGTCTGCAGCCAGTCATGCTGATTTTCTTTTCTCTCTTCAAACTTTGCTCAGACCTGGAATTGGTACAACTTTGTTAGCAACAACTTACATAAAGCCCAACAAGCCACACACACACACACACGTATCCGCAAACTCAAAGAAAACAGATTTCTGTTAAAACTGGCTGCAGAAAAGCTGATGAACAAACAGCTCTCTGAACAAGAACAAAGCACTACAAAGCAAATCAACACTCGATGCCAGCGTAATGACATCAGGGAATTAAATCACTTTAGAGAACTGCAGTCAGGTATTACTGCTCCACACTAACTCCAAAAAAACATACCAGCAAACTGAAATTCAAATTGACGGCGTGGACTATTTTTTTTTTTTCTCTTTCTTTTTCCACCTGGCAAAAAAGTACTAAGAGTAAGTACTATTTAAGTCTACTCTCTGTAGGAGTTCTCCCACAGAGAGTAGACTTAAATAGTCTCCTACAGTGAGGAGAAAATAGTCTTTTCTACTGTTTAAACGATGACAAATTGTATTCAAACAGTGTCTTGGGGGAGGAGGTAACATTTGTCATGACACAGTAAAAAGTCACATCACACAACCAATGCAAACTGTTTTCATCTGAAATATTTCCAAATGCAATATTGCAGGTAGCAGCTGTGGACATCAACAGATGTCTCAACTTAATGTTGGTGCTATATTTCCACAGGTTTTCTAAATTACTATTACTGCAACATCTGTTAAATGCTTACATGGCATTACAGAATATTCTATAAATTAACTTCATTAATTAACAATTATGGTTGATTTTACACATTTAAAACAGTTGTATAATGTCTCTGTGGCACTTGGCCAAGTCTGAGAAAATAACCCTGATGATGTCATAGTGATGTAATTACGGTTACCTCATCTTGGGCTTGGAGACTACAGATTTATACCAGAAGGCCTGCGTTACACACTGGGACTGTGGAGTATCAGACAGAGGGGGTCTAATGAAATATGCTATTGAATTGCATTATGGGAAATTTAGGATCCAGCGTTTTGGGGCTTTTTGGCTCGTACTAAGGACTAAATGAATTTGGACAATTCATTAAAAAAAATCTGTCTCTGCAAGTTTCCCGACTTTGTGGAAATGCCATACAAAATCCTGTAACATAACACATTTGATATAATTCAATCTAATTAATTTGTCACATAAAAATTGTTGATCAAATATTGGACTCCAAAGTTGAAGAACTCTTCAAGCTTTTTGTAGAATCTTGTCCTTTTCAAGCCATCTGCTGCAGTTTGGTTTACAGTTGGACTAAACGCCCACTAGCCTCAAGACTTGTTGATTTTATTCCTCCTCTGAAGCGTTTGCCATTTCATTCACCTTTGTTGGAAGGTAAAGTAGTGACAGGGTTCTTGTACACAGTTCAGCATTTGAAAAGGAAGAGGATGTAGTGGCTGCTGCAGCACTGATTCACACCAGGCACACAGGATAGATACATGACAGTCAGCGATTACCACCGGAGGAGAGTCATGCTTCCAAACTAAGAAACCTAAATATGAAAATCCTGTTAATAATATATTAATAACTTCAGGCAGTTTCACCCCAAACCCTAACATGCCAAGCCATTCTCTCTCAGTCTCTCTCTCTGCTTGCCCTTTCTCCCTTTTACTCTAAATTGTGAGCCTTTATCATGCCGGCTGTTGACAATCCTTGAGCAGCTTACAAAATGGAAGATAGAATTTTCAGTTAATGCGATTGAATCATACTGGATCGATTATTTGGATTGATTTATCTGTCATAACATAAGACAGTTCCAAATATTCCCTCCCCCTCAGCCTCCCTTTCACACACACACAAACACACACACAGAGGGGGAATGATGGGAGTTGTGGGCTCACTGTAATTACCCACAGTTCTCCACGGGACATCTGTTTGTCTGATAAGACTTGGGTTCATCTATCTCTCTTAAAAATCTGTTGGCTCTGAGAAATTGTCGTGGACCCCTGGCATGAAATGACCCGGTGCGGTCTGGGGGGTAACATCTATGTGTGTGTGGGTGGGTGTGTGTGTTTGTGTGTGTGGACAGGCTTTGCAGTTTTTACAGTTCCCATAGACAGACAACCCTGAATCACACTGAGCATCATGACACCTCTTTGTCTTTCACTGTACCATCCATCTAGTCATATATATACTGTTGATCTGTGCCTAGACAGGCTTTTAGAAATGTTGAGGTTACATGCAAATCTCCCCGGTGCTATGCCAAATTATTCATAATTCACCAGTTATATTTTCTCTCAGTTTTTGTCTTCTTAACACCAAATCCATAAATTACATTTTATATAAGTTTAAATTTGTCTAAAACAATTAAAGTTTATTGACCTTCACTCTAGAAAAATATAAAAAATCAGTCCTCAAACTCCACGAGGTGTAATTTGCATGTAATTGTGTGTAAAATCGTCTTCAAATTGTTAAAACCCTCAAATTACCAGGAACAATATCGCTTTGAATAATTTATTAATATTGTATAATCACAATTAATCAAGTAACTATGTGTGATGTGAAAGGGGTTGCTCATAGTGACAAACCCACAGAGAATTATCTCCTTATATAAGAGCAGAGCTTTTAGTCCACAAAACTCTGCACTTATAAAACTCTGTTTCCAGCCACAGCAGGCTGTTTCGGTGAAGAGCCTCTCATATACCCACTGCACTCTACCTGCCCAGCAGACAGGCAAACTTAGCAACTCGCTGGTGAAGTATTTAGCAGCTTCAGAACCAAACATTTCTCTTGGAAGCTGATGGAGACCAAAATAGAGCCAAAAGAATATCGGACATACATTAGTCAGGTGGACAGAAACATGACTCAGAGACACAAGTGCTATTGTTGCTCTGTGTCTTCTGGATGTGCAAACAGACAATACTTTGCATACATGTTCAGCACATCAACTTTAAAAGATGATAAATTAATGCAATTAATGCAGCTCTAAAAAATACACTTCAAAAGAACAAAACATTAACATATTAGATGAAAACTTGAAGATAACTTTAATAGGTTATGTGAAATTTAAAATATAGAACATGCTAACAACTCTGCTTCATATAAGAGTTGAGAGGTAATAACCACCACAGCAGGACTGAATGACACTCTGTATCTCTGTTTGTTTTAAATATAGGCACCTAGATGCGCCTCATCACAGGGCTTGTTCAGGGCAAACCCAGCACTGCGGCTGCCTGTCTGACGACCTGCTGTGTGAAGAGATCCATGTGCTTTGGATTCTTAATTTTCCTCAAAGTTATGCAAACATCTTGAGTCTGTATGAATGCATAGACAACAAAGAGCTGTGAGACTTCAGAGAGGCTGCAGACATGCAGTTCATGTCCACAGAACACCACTCATTTAAGAATCTGTAAGTGAAACAAAGCCATTTGGAGGATTTACTCCTTTACTTGTTTAATGAAATATGCTGCAGCATTATGAGCTGCAGCTCTTATTGCGGTGGTTATCAGAATTCATATGGGAATGATGCATTTAGACAGATTCATCTACATTTAATGACTCATTTTCAAAACAAGCTAATTCATAGCAATACATCTTTTTTACATCCAGGCCAGAGAGCTGTGAGGCAATAAGGCAGGGAGCCAGAGAATAAAGAAAAACACAGCACAGAAAAGACAGGTGAGTTAAGAGAAAGAGAGCTTGCCACCTTCAATTCTCTGCTCAGGGATGAAGAGATCGCTACCCTCCATTTCACAAGTCTGTCCCTGATGAGCTGGTTTAGTCAGTTCTGCTTAGAGGTGGGCCAGCCACAATTACTGGCAATCCACTTAAGTCGTGACAGCTTCCCTAAATGTGATAAATTACAATGGCGGGGCAGAAATAACATTCTAAACTTTTGTTTGATGAATTTGGTCTCTGTTTTGTTCCAAAACTTTGCAAGGTAATGAGCAAAGTCCCTCTCCTCCAGCAGTTTTAATTGGTGTGTTTTGTCTTGATTGGTTTTTCTGAGGCATGTAGGAGACTGTTGGTGTCTCTATCTATCTATCTATCTATCTATCTATCTATCTATCTATCTATCTATCTATCTATCTATCTATCTATCCTAATGTGATGACAACTGAACCATCCACATGCAACTGTGAGATGTAGTTAAAAGATCCAGAAAAAAAGCTGTTAAGTTTTGTCATATTACTATTTCCAAGCTCAAGAATGAACCTTTACACTTTACCCACACTGTAAAAAAAAAAAAGGTAAAAAAATGGTCAAAAGTCTGGCAGCAAAAGTTGCCAAACACTTACTGTCAAATAACAGTAAAAAAAACTTTAGTTATTCTACAGAGATTTATTTTAAAAATACAGATATTTACTTTGGACATTGTCTACAGTTTTACAGTCCAACCATTGTAAATTAAAAAGAAAATCTCATTATAAAACATTGCTAGAATGTTAAACAAATGTTTAAATCTGCACAAAAAAAATTACCTAATTTAAATGAAGACTTGTTTTCATACAGTAATCTTTGGTAAATTCATACGATTATCCAGTCTATCCACAAGAACCCCCCATCAAAGTACAGATTTCTGGATGTAAAACATTATGTAACATTACATTCAAATTACCCTCCTTTGACACCCATTAATGGTATCTTGAGAGCTTTAAGCTTTTATTTTATGTGATTATTCAATCTATTTACAGTAAATCCCTGGTAAATGTTGGTTTTATACTGTACAAAAAATAAGATCATGTGATAATGGTTTACAAAAACATAATTTTAATAATCACTAGGGTTCATAATTTTGTATTTTATGCAGTATTAATGTGTGTGGATATGTGGTATATTTACTCGCCAAATGGAAAATCTACCCGCATTTGGCGCTTGCACAACGAAACATAGTATTCTATCTGATGATTACTTCTTTCTGCTGTGGATTGTGTAGACTAATACATCCATTAATTTTGAACACTGAAATTGTTCAAACATTGAGCATCATCAAGGAAAAATGCTATCTTGTTTGCCTGATCTTGAAGGATTGCATTTGTCACACAGTTGATTAAAGAGAAAGAGACCATTCTGCTGCGGTTGAGTTACATTGACTTTGAACTAGTGAGGGACTGTGAACAGAACAGTGAAGCTCTGTCATGAAAAGCTGTCAATTCATAAGCTGTCTTGTCTGAACCAGAAATGGTCTGGTAATATTAAGCTTGAGAGAAAATCAGCGCAGGTATGGGAAAATTGAATGTTGCAAGGCTCGAAGGGGCCATGGCTGGGGCACCTGAGCAGGGGCCTCGACGGGTGCCCCAAGAGCCTGCAAGGCTCAAAAGGGCCACGGCTGGGGCACCTGCAGGTGGTTGTCGTTGTTATTGTTGCTGTTGCTTCTTTGGCCGTCTGTAGACTTACATGCAAGTGATTTGACTTTCAAGGGTATTTAGTAGCTGTTGTTCATTGAAACTCACTATAGTCCTCAATGTTAGTAGTCAGTTACACAATAGTGTGTTGAGTAGTATGTCATACATTTTGCATAAAAATCTGTAAATATGCCACTTGTGAAAATTCTGCTAAAAGCAGTGTAAATTAACAGTAATGTGTATTACTGTTAATTTGCACTTTTCACAAGTGGCATACTTACAGATTTGTACCATAAAGAGCAAAATGTACAACTCAACACACAATTGTGTAACCGACTACTAACAGTGAGGACTATAGTGAGTTTCAATTACCAACAACTTTCTGAATACTCTTTAAAGTCAAATCACTTGCATGTAAGTCTACAGTCTATTGGCAGAAACAAATGTTTGTGTAATGTTTGTGTGGTACCTGTGTTAGTGAGGGGCTTGGCTGCTAACTGCTTTTAGCAGTATTTTTCTGTAAAAGTAGAGAATAACAGTTTTATGCTGTATTTATAAAAGCACCAACAAACTGAATTTCAGCATGACACTATTGATTTTGCAGTAGATTAATAGTAACCCTGCATTTGCTCAGTAGTACTGGAGGGAAGGACATTGAAAATATCTCAATGACTCCCCCTACTTCGTCCGTCAACTCAGCAGTTGAAATGGGGAGTCAAGGGTAATGCACCGGCCGACGCACGTCCATCAGCAGCCCACGACTCCTATCCACTAACATTTGATTGGTGTCTTTACTATTTTCTTCCTATCAGGATTTTCTAAAAGGTCTGACTTAGAATCTCCCTGTAAGAATCTTAGTTATCAATGGTTTAAGATCTGGGTAGGTTTTGGTCACTTCACAATTAGTTGATCTAGTTTTATATCAAGTGTTTAAGTACTATTTGGATTCCGGTTTCGGATCGATCTTGTAACTGATAGTATTTACTTTTTGTATTTATTTTCTGTTTATTTTTTTAGGACACATCTTCTGTAGTGGACCTCAGGATCATCGGATGTTTCGGCCATTATCACTAGACATCCTCACCCGAGGGAGGCCCTGCCGAGGTTGATGGAGCCCCGGGGTGTGTCCCATAGCCAATTGATTGGAGTTGTAACTGTAGTTCTTCTGGTAAGTAGGTCCAGGTAAGTATAAGGAGTTGCTAAGATCGGTCGGTATTTAAGTTAGGTATTATGAAGATAGGTATTAGTTGTTGAGGTGCTAATTGTTCCTACAGTAAGTAGTATTGAGGTAAGCATTAGGATAACGGTAAATAGGGTAACTATTATGGTCAATATTGGAGGTAAGTATTTGCACAGCAGTAAGTCTTAGAATAAAGTAAGTAAGGTAGGTATTACTGTAGGTTAAGGTAGGTCCCAGACTAACTTAAATTATTAAGGTAAATATTAGGGTTAAGTATTAAGGTAGGAGGGAGGTGAATGTTAGGTTGCGTTTGGGTACATAGTTAATCAAGCAATTCTGAAGCTAATTGTATAGGGAAATTTTGGGCTGAGGCCCTAGAGCGAGAGTAGATAGGTCTAAAGGTAAGTTAAAGTTTTCTTAGGTATTTTGGAGGTCTAAGAGATTGGATCCTTCCAGGCTGTGGTTGACTCGTCCTCCAGAGTCTCTTCAGCTTCTATGGTCCATAGGGTTGTCCTAGGTCCCGGTGCATCCGCGGCCTAGCCACCTAAACTGGACTACGGGATGGAGAATTTGGAGGTTGTGAGAAAATTTGAAGGAGACCGATTGTTTGGGAGCGAAAGTTCATATTCATGTGTTTTGTGCACATCTAGGACTAAATCACTCACTCACCAGAAAGCGGCTATTGTATTGGTAAGTCAGATAAATATTTACATTTTGTATTTAAAAAGTCAATTAAGCATTTCATTGTGAAGTCCTTGTTAACTGGAATAATTAGCAATTAGGACTGTAACACAAATTATTTCTTATTTTTTATAAATCTGTTCCCCCAGGATCAAATTGACTGACATTGCCCTTTATACAGCAATCAGAGGTATGTTTTAAATTTGATTTTCTCTGCATCAGGAGTAGTATATTTGTATTGAATTATTCAAGAATATGTAGACTCAGTGCTTTTTATGTACTGAGCTATTACCAGACTGAATATCTGTCTGAATCCTGTTCAGACCAAAAATGGTCTGTATTAGTGTTGGCATGTTGCTTCAGGTAGCAGTGATGATACAGTTGGAGGGATAGATCCATGTGTTTTGAGACTATTCAGATGCCAAAACACTGCATCACACTTTAAGAGTAGGCTTAAAACTTTCCTTTTTGATAAAGCTTATAATTAGGGCTGACCAAGCTCGCCTTGGACCAGCCCTTAGTTATGCTGCTATAGGCCTAGACTGCCGAGGAACTTCCATTGATGCACTGAGCTCCTCTCTCCTCCTCTCCATCTGTATGTATTCATTTACCATTAATGCATGTTACTAACTTGACTTCTTCCCTGGAGTTCTTTGTGCTTTCTCATCCGCAGGAAACCCCATGGACCACACTGACATGGGGATGTCCTTCTCCTGCGGTTGCTGCTGTTTGTTGTTGCTAGTCATGTATCTATCATTATTGTTGTTGCTGTTGTTGTTCTGCTTCTCTGTCCCACTGTGTACAGTATTGTAAATAACTTTGCAAATATATTTAACAGCCCAGTTTCTGTAGGGGTGGATGGCATTTTTGTTTAATATCTTTCCTCCTGTTTCTGTTAAGTTAGGAGTTATGTCAGTGATTTGTATTTTTGTGTCTTTATGTTTAAATAGGTAATTTTAGGTTGATTAGCTTTAGTTCCCTTTTGTTTATTGTTTAGCAGTTAACTCACCCTGAAACCACAACTGTGAAATAAACATTTAAAGGCTGCAAAATCCTTTGTTGCTGCTGATTCTTGGGAGCTGGGGAGAGGGAGTATCATTTTCATGTTGCGCCAGGGTTTCTCTGAGGCCGGGTCATAACAATGTATTTTTAAATTCTTCTGCTTCTCCCAGTTTAAAGGCCCCTAATGATAGACCCACAGAGATGTTTTTGCCTATTTTGCTTGATTAGACCTCTACTTTGGAGTGTGTGGGCCTGTATAGACTGTCTTTGATTGACATCTTCCCTAAAGAAGTAAAACATATTTCCAATCCACTGGAGATAGAAATATGAACGTAAATTCAGACTATACAATATATATCTAAAAAACACAGCAGTAGAGTGGACAAAAGAGTCATTAAGTTTCATTCAGTGTATTCTGCTCATTCATCATTCACCACATTTGGATGACTCATTCAGTATACAGCAGGTTTAAGTGTTTAGTGTGTTCATAATGGAAAAGTGACAAAATTGACTTTTGATTGATTTTTGTGTGTGCTATTGATGGATAATATTCTCCCACAATGCAATGCACAAAACAAATTGAGGGAGCTACAGTACTCACAGCTGTGGCAGGCTCTGATGATGGCAGTGTACACACAAAAAATATTCCTCTGAAGAAGACAGTCAGATGGATATATTGGATAGTTGCTTGTAATTACAGTAAAAACTATACAGTAAATCTCATACATTAATTAGATCAGAGATCCAATATATCTACAGATAAGTCTGTAGATATATTGCTTGTAATTACTTTCAAATAATGTTTATATAAAGTAATGATTATTAAAATTATGTTTTTGTAAGCCATTTTGACATGATCCTATTTTTTTGTACAGTATCAAACCAATATTTTTACCAGGAATTTAATGTAAATAGATGAGATAATCACATACAATTAAAGCCTAAAGCTCTCAAGATACCATTAATGGGTGTTAAAGGATAATTTGAATATAATTTTACATAATTTTTTTTGTGTTTTACATTCAGACATTTGTGCTTTGATGGGGCAGTCTTAAGGATAAATTAGATAATTCTATGAATTTACAAAAGAATACTGTATAAAACAAGCCATTATTTAAATTAGGTAATTTTAAGGTATTTCTGCAATATTTTTAATTTTTTTGTGCATATTTATACATTTATTTAACATTCTAGCAATATTTTATAATTATTTTGTTTTTATTTTTTATTTAAAGTAAAAAACAGAAAGTTGCCTTAATTTTACATTCAGTAATAGGATGTGTATTATTTATATTTTTACATAGAATTCACTGTAATTTAACACTTAAGACCATTTAGTAATTGAATAATCTTGTTTAAAAAACTATAATATTCCATTATATTAATGTACAGATTACAGCCTTTATCTTATGGTGAATATTTTTAATAAAAATAATTTACTGTGTTTTATGGCATTTACACTTAATGTAGAAAAAACTGTAAAATAATACATTAAATTTCTGTGAAATAACTTTTTTTTACAGTGTAGTTGTGGTTTAGGACTTAGCAGGTTCAGAAAATCCATGTCTACAGTCTGAGTTGTGAGTGTGCTGGACAATTAAGATGTCTGTTGTGTTTGGACATGATGCATCACTCTCACAAGAAATCTCTGAGCTTGCCATTTGTTTTTGTCTGCCAAGTCACTGTCCAGTGCATTCTTAGTTGGCAAGATAACTTCTTGGATCAATCCATCCTTCCTGCTGTGCATTCTTTAGTTTTGGAATCGAATTTCAGCCATTATGTTTAATAAAAAATGTACATGAAATCATGAGTTTGCCAAATAGAGTACAAGGGTGGGCAGGAAGGAAATGGGGCCCCAAGCGCCTTCAGCAGCCAAATTGCTTCACATTAGCAACTGATTCTTCTTCTGAATTCCTTCATCCACAAACATTTCAGTGATTTCTGTCCCTTGGATGACCTCATAATTTACATTCGCAAATAAAGTCTATGAAAAAAGCAATGAGAAAAAAGACAAAACTGCCTAATACAATCATAAATCAAGTCCAAAACACACAACATAATTCCACAGATGTTCAAGTTCTTCTGCAGCCAGCCAGTAGAGGTCAATGGAAGGACCATCATGCCCACAACTTCCTCAGTTGACTTTGAAAGCCCATGTTGGTCTTGGCTCCTCAGGCTTCACAATGTCACGGCAACTCGCCAGCTAAAATGTTCATAACACGAGTTAGGAGCCAAGAAACACTGGGAAACACCAGAGAAAAGCCTTTGGCTGTAAAGGCCTGGCAAAGTGAAAAGACCTGATGCATCGTTGTTTATGCACAGCAGCAGCAGCAGCAGCAGCAGCAGCAGCAACAGTGGACTCTGATTTCTCTTTCCAAATCCCAAAGACTTCATTAATACAAATATATACTCATTATCAGCAATGAACTTGAAATATAGATGGATCAAAGCATCACGTGCATGTAGTAAATATATTTCTTTGTCTGTTTCTCTTCTTTCTGGGACAATAGATTGGTTCCATTTCATGTTCACATTCATCCATCCATCTGGCACTGCACATGCAATCCCAAATGCTGCTGATCAGATTTTGATGAAAGTAGGGAAATGATGCATTTCACCATTGCTCTCTAATATTTTTAAAACTGGATTAAAGGAATAGTTTAAAATGTAGGGAAAAACACTTATTTCTTTCTTAAAAAGAGTGAGATAATAATATTGATGGCAATCTCATGTCTTAAATACAGAGCTGGAGATGGGCACGTTTAGCCTAGCTTAGCATAAAGACTGGAAACATGAAACAGTCTGGTTCTGCCAAAATTAAAAAAAACATGTCTACTAAAAACTCTAAGGGACGGGTTATGCTTGAAAAGAAGTAGTTCATATGGCATGTTGTCTGACCTCGCTGGAAATAAAATGTGTATATATTTGCACCAGATGGCCGCTCTTAAAGGTGCCGGTCATCATATAGAAGGGAAGATGTGATAATGATGCACATTTTCAGAAGGTAATGGAAGGTATAGTATTGTACTCAGTTGTTCACATGAAACGTGACAGAAATAGTGTTAAGAGTGAAAGAAGAAGGCTTGAGAGAGAAGTTAAAATTCTTTTCTCACCTCTGCACGCTTGGCCAATCATGGCATATAGTGAATGTGAATGTTAGATTGGGGCTTGTAAAATTCCAAAAATGGTCAGACACAGCTCCCCCCAATCCAAAATTGGATAGGTGTGGCGGGAGAGGATTTCTTAAGCTATTTGACCACCCAACAAACACTTTTGACTGGAGTATACGCCAGCCTTAAAACTGAATGAACATGTTTTGATTTTAGCAGAAGTTACATATTGGAACAATTCTTGACGAACAGTTTATCTATCACCTACTTGCCAAATACAGTTAATGAGCATGGATTTTGGTTTCTATAAAGGTATGATGGTACTTCATACCTCATTGTGACTACAAAACTTGGTTGCTGTGCACAGTCACTGCTCCTGGCTGTTGTTTCTCAAGAAATACCATGAAACTCAACAAATTGTTTAAACATTTTTCTTGCTATGCAGTTAAACAAACAAGATACAACATGTTACAGTTTCTCTCAATTGCTTTGAAACATTTCTCAAAACATTTTTTAAGTCCTCAGCACTGAAGATGCATTTCCCAAAACAGCTCATACCTGCAGCAAAACACTATAGTTAACCTGCAAAAGGCTGTAAACCCCCCAAACCCTTTAAATCATGTTTCAAAATTAAGTTATTTTGTCAATGAATAGATCAATGGCACAAAATGACATGATTCTTTCAGATTGTGTAAAACCAAGGTGGTCAAAATGTTTAGATGTTTTGTCAGAATGACAGTGGACTCTGGAAGTGTGTTCCTCATCTCCTAATTTCCAAAGTCTTCTCTTACATGTTTTCACTGACACTGAATGCCTATTGGGCCAGACTGTTATTTTTCTGAAACTAGCTGACTGCTATTGTGTATCAAAGTGAAAACTCTTCAGATGCTGATTTCAACAGTACAAGGTTTCACATTCTACTTTATAAAGCAAAATATCACTTAGATTTGCATATAATATGAGGAAAAACAACTTTATTTTCCTGGAGTGGTACACAGTACAATACAGTAAACAGAAAAAAAAGAAAATTGAAACAAATCATAGGCCTACTATATGAAGTACAGTAACAAAACAAAGTTACAGTGCTGGGAATCACGGGACATCCTGTCAAAAAAACAATCTGTTTTGATCACAAAGACATAAACAACCAATAATTGTTCAAATTGTAGACAGTTGTAGTTAGTCACTTGCCTAAATGTGCAAAAACCTCTGCAAATGGTAACAAAGAATGAGAAATGCTCTTTCTGTTGTGCACAAGTAACAAAGTGTTGTGAAGAATTTCTTCAACTGTCATTCAAGACTTGAGCAATTGAGAAAAACTGTAATTGGTGAACTTTAGATGTGTTAATAAACGTCCTGCGTCCAGTCTTTATGCTAAGCTAGGCTAACTACATCCTGACTCCTGCACCGTACATAATACACAGACATGAGATTGTTCAATCTTTTCATCTCACCCTCAGAGAGAAAGCATAATAGTATATTTCCCAAAATGTTGGCCTATTACTTGAAGACAGGATGCCTTAATTACAGTTCAAACAAAGTGATGTTTTATTACTAATTGACCAAGAAGGGTGTTGTGTCATCTATGGGGTACAACATGAAAGCCTTTTCTCTGTTTATTTATACATTTATTTCTGTTTCTGTCTGTCTTTCAAGCATGTTCAGTTTGTGACTCACATGAGCGGCTCAAGGCTGTGTCAAGGTTGTTAGCTGCTACTGGCATAACACAACCAAATCTGTGCAGTCGAGTGAAATGAGTTGAGTTGCATTGTGGGTAATTGTGGGTAACACAAACACACACACACACTCACACACACACAATGGCTTTCATTCTTTATCGTCATTCTTTCTTGCACTCTCTGCTGTGTATGCATATCTCCTTTCTGACACACAGAATCACTGACATTTTCACCCTTCTTTCTCCTTCTCTCTCCTTCCACCTTTACCCATCCTCTCTCTGCCTTCCTCTCCCCCATCTCATTCTGATGCATGGCTGTACATTTGGCCTTTGTAGAGACAGCCTCGCTCCTGGAGGATTCTCCTGGAATCAATTTACCCTGCCTGTGCCAAGCCACTGATCAACAATTTACAGGCCATCAACTGCTGGGGCTACTGGGAGGCTGTTTAACCGGTATATTAGGTGTCTGACATGACAGAGCATTTACAGCGGACATAGTCCCTGCTTTAAACACAAAGAGTGCAACATATCAGCAATGCCTTTGATATTGAGTTGCACAATTGCAAAATATCTACACTGGTTTTGTTTAACCTGCAGTTAATCCCTCTCCTGTTTGCTGACATGTTGCCTTTTGGGACCGGAGTGGATTTAGTCGATGAAGATTTAGTCTGTTACACAAATGTGCTGCAGTAGAGTGTGTTCAGTTCTGAGCCCAGATCTATTAACTCCAACATTATGAGATGCGGCTGATCAGCCGATATTTCACCGAGGTGCGAGTCAGAATTCTATTTGCAACTTGGAATAGTATTTGTTACACAAACATCATAGAGAGGCAGAAAAATCAAGGCAAAATGACACTTTCGTTTCAAGCAAGAATGTAAAACATGCAACACCTACACAGCAGCACAATGAATGAAGCGCTAACACACTCCATTGGAGAGAAATACATTCAACACATTTCAGTGTGATTTCAGCTGCGGAGTTGAAGCCTGCATAGACACATTTGCACCTGACGTGCATGTTAGACTGATTCAGACATGTAAACCATATTACAGAGCCTTCACACATTTTTGCCTTTTGTTGAGCTGTGCAAAATAACAGTTTACAATTTAAAAACACAGCTCTGTGGTGCTGTATCCATGGAGATGAATTAGATTCAGTGGGGCTCGCTCTCCTTCTCTCTCTAGAC
This sequence comes from Thunnus maccoyii, assembly GCF_910596095.1. Classification (NCBI taxonomy): domain Eukaryota; kingdom Metazoa; phylum Chordata; class Actinopteri; order Scombriformes; family Scombridae; genus Thunnus; species Thunnus maccoyii. The sequence goes on along the minus strand of NC_056536.1, from coordinate 8,051,151 downwards.
CCTTTATGCATGGAGAGAAAGGAAAAGAGAGTGAGAAAGAGAAAGAGCAAGAAAAACAAGAGAGGAAGTGTGAGAGACAGTCGGGCAGTTCAAACGACAGACAGGCAGATAGCGGTTGACATGCGACGGCCATATAGAGTGGTGATGGCCGTGGTAATGCTACCTGGCGTTCTGTTCAGTGATTTAATAAGCTCGCCCAGCTAGCCATAAATCATCATCAGGCTGAGTTACAAAAGCTTAAAGGAGAAACACACCCTAAAACCAGAATTCACATCACTGCTTTTGAAGGAAAAGCGTGTTGCTCTGATTTTTGCGTTCAAGTTTGATGAACTTTCATGTTCCAGCATGTGTGACTGGGAGTCCTTGTGTAGCTTGGAACACATGCAAGTTTTTAAAACCAATCGAATGAGATCATTCTAAGCAATAGCTAAGGCTCTAATTTGTGGTATAATATTATAATGAATGTCATAATGAATGACAAAATTGTCACTATGTCTGCAAACTCCTCAAATGAAATACTTAGGTGAAGTTTACACAAAACTGCAGGATAACTGCAGTATAGTTATCATCATGAACTCTCTAAATGGGCTGGAAATTCACCACCAGTACTTCCACAGTCCACATCATCAGTCTCCCGCTGCCCAAGGAACAGCTCCAAGCGTCATATATACAATATAGTGACACAAATTACAGGCTTTGTTCATTTTTGTCAGTTTATGAAAGACTTGCTAACATGATAATAGGAACGACATGGGCAAAATTGGATTTCAGCTGTGATCTGTAATTAAAAATCCAACCTAACGGCCATTTTGGCAAGTAATTCACTGAGCAATGAGATGAGATTGAGATACATTCCTTTAATGCATCTCTGGGCACAGTTAGCTTCTGCCTGAGTGGTGTGTGCTTTACTACATCTAACAAACTCCATGTGCTACAAAATATGTTACAATTGCTCACTTTCACTGACAGTATTTATCATAATCAGCATCATCCTGTATTAATCCTGTATAGTCTCAGAGTCTACTTTTCCATTCTGACAAGTTGGACTGTAACCAGAATTTAACACACTATGATGTAGTTTTAAAGAAACATAAGAACATTTCTTAGTATTAATCAATGTGTTTGTCAAAACTTTACTCCATGATATGTTATAAAGCACTTATAACTACACCAGTTTTACACATTGAAGTCTGTTAACAGGTCTTGGGGAGCACTACTGCATATGTGAAAAAAAATTGTATAAATCTCTTTGTGATCCTGAGGGAGGTGCGTAAAAAAAAAAAAGTCTGAAAATGAAAAAAAAAAATCTGAGTGTGTGGAGTTAGGAAGAAGTGAGGTTATCAGACCTAATGTAAGTGCCAGGATTTGACAAGGGAGAAAAATTGATGGAATAAAATAGGTTGGTTCTCTTGCATCAATCTTGTTTTAATAACTGTCCATCGTGACTCCGACAATCAGTAACCAGGTTACTCAAGGTTTCTCCCCTACCCCCGACCTTATTTTGGAAAAGTGGTTTACTGATTTTAACTGTATTCGTGATTAAAGACGCTGCTTTCTTTTTTGGGGATTGTTTGTGTGTATGTGTCTGTGACTTACAGCACAGTGAGAGGAGAGGCAGACAGGCAAACAGCCCAACAGATGTTTGAATATAACAAACAGTCAAATGGTCAGTTGTGGAAACTGACGTATTTAGACTTCTACAGGCTACTTTGTCTTAGTTTCAGCTTTAATTGGACTTTGGATGGTATCATTTTAAATGCGAGGATGCATTGCTTCACTGTGCTTTCCCTGTCTGCACCCTTTTGTTATGCACATGCATGACCCGATTATGCATACACATGGCAGAGAAATCTACCTGGGAAAATCAGGTTTCTCTAATCCCCTACCCCGATTATGGTAACCTGGTTTCTCGTTTCCATGACTGAGTGTTAGGAGGTCAATGCTAAATCGGTTGATTACTCTTTTAACTGTTTATACACCAACATGAAGAAATGCTTTATTAATTCTTCATACACTGCTAATAAATGCCAAATATGGAGGTTAAACCTAAGTGTTACCAGCATTTCTGACAAGCCACCAAAAACAGTCATTACTTTATTTTTTTCCACATTTTGTATGCAATCATGCAATAATGTTCTGTAAAGGTTATCTCTAAATGCTGTTCCAAAGCCTTCTCCACGCTTCCCGGTAAGTGTTACCTAAAGATCATACTTCTCATTTAATAGGCGTTCTGTTTGGCCTGGTAGACCTTTGCCTGTACATGTTCACAATGCCTGAGATCAAGCCAATCCTGCAGAGAGACTTCAAACCCCTCAACAACTCGCTCATTAGGGAAACAGTATGCAAGCCACCCCTGCCTGTGACACTCATCCACCAAGCCCTCATATTTGGCACTCTACCTCTTGTTGGCCTCTTCAATCCTCATGGGGAAGAGTCTGCTACTGTGTGCCCAAATGCTTTGATTTTTAAAATATTCTACCACAGAAATCTTGCCTTGTGCATGTGATAAATGCAGAATTCAGTCAGGACAAATGTGTTTGTAAAGCATATTTCAAGGGCCATTAGATAATTTATGGCCTTTATTGTATGTTGGTAGGAGCTGCACCAACATCAACAGAACTTTTCTCTATCTGTATATCAGCAGATATTGGTTTCTGTGCTACATGATTGGGTAATATTGGTGGAGTTGGCATTAGTGCACAGATATCCTCATCTCTGTCTCTAAAGTACAGTAGTGCCCTCCAACTCCCCTTTAAGTACAGGACAGATGGCTCCTGTGTCGAGCTGTTTCAAGTAAGACGGCAACACACTTAAACACACGCCTGCACACAAACACACCTGCAGGTAGACTTGAACCGTAGGTCTTATCAGGTTGCCCCAGCTGTGTTGCCAGACGCTGGCCTCCACTCTCCGTCTGTCTGCCGGAGTTAAACTGGGGGCGTTTAAAATTAGATTTAACATCGATCATTTCCCCGGCCTGAATGGGGCCCAATGTCAGAGGCTGGCAGGGGCAATCCCTCACCCACCGTCCGTCTGCCTCGCCTCAACACACCATCAGTCAGGCCTGGGAGAGGAAAAGGGAGGGATGGAGTGAGAGAGAATACAAGTAAGGGAAGGAGAATGAAGACGGGGAGTCAGGATAGAGGTGGGGAGGAAGAGAGAAAGGGGATGAAGGAAGGATGGGGGAAGAAGATAAAAGGTGGAAAGGATGAATAGAGATGCAAGGACTGGGGTCGCTAAGAAGGAAAGGAAATAGAGAAGGAGTAAGGGAGGCAGGAAGAGGTGACAGAGGTGAGGAGGAGAGGTGAAGGAGGGTGAGAAGGAAGGAATGATGGAAGAGTGATGGATGACGGGAGGGAGGATAATGAAGACATTTACAAATAAAATCTTCATGCTCTCATTTTACATACCAGTTAGATAAATTTAGCACACTATATTTCATTAAAAAAAACTTTTATCCTTAAAGAAAACACTTAAAGAAAGTGTTGAGCAAATGTAGGTTCAGACAAAGTTTAAAACTGTAACATTAATTTATTATATCATCCCTGCACCTGAATGGATAGCTGAGATTAGACAGCAGTGATAGAGACTGCAGGTTCCTAACAGCAGTGTCATGTGAAACAACAGAAGCAACTATACCCAAAACTACTGTTAAATCATTCCACAACCAGAAACCATGGATTACCAGAACCATCTGGGATGCCATAAACACATGCACTGCAGCCTACAACTAGGGGCTGTAGTCTGGAAACATGGACAATTGTAAAGCAGCAATGTAAGGAGAGCAGTAAAGTAGACAAAAAGGGACTACGGGAAGAAATTGGAACTACAGTTCCAGGAGGGCAATCTCAGACGTATGTTGCAAGGTCGAAGAACTATGATAGATTAACCCCCCAACCCTCCCTCCTTTCCTTGTCAAGTGCTGATGCATCTCTAGCAAGTGAGTTTAACAACTTTTATTCTCGCTTTGAGGACACAAAAACTGCTGAAGCAGAGGTTAATGGTTGGGTGGGTGCACCTTTCACACCTATCACCCTTTCTGAGCATGACGTCAGGAGGGCTTTCAAGCATATGAACACCAAGAAAGCAGCAGGACCAGACAGTATCAGTGGGCGTCCTCAAGCGATGCGCTGACCAACTAGCGTCGGTGTTTACAATGATATTCAACCTGTCCCTGGCTCAGTCTGTCATACTCACATGCTTCACGTAGTCCACTATCATTTCTGTGGCCAGGAAAACAAGACCAGCCTGCCTGAATGACCACCGCCCAGTGGCACTCACCTCTGTAATGATGAAGTGCTTTGAAAGGCTGGTCAAGGATTACATCTGCTCCTCACTACACAGCATACACATACACATACAGTACAGTTTGCTTACTGTCCCAACAGATCAATGGAAGACACCATAGCACACATCCTCCACACCACCCTATCTTACCTGGACAAGAAAGAGGGCTATGTGAGATTACTGTTCATTGACTACAGCCCAGAGTTTAACACCATAATTCCCTCCAGGCTCATTACAGAGCTCAAGGACCTGGGATTAAAGGGACCTATTATGCTTCTCCTTATTTTCAGTCATATATGTAATGTTACAATGTCAGATGTTCATTTTAAACATGGCCAACGTGTCAAATAATAAGGTAAACGTATGTAGAAGTGATCTCTGTGAGCAAAAAGCACCAGCTTGAGACTGCTCTCAACGTTTTTCTGATGACACAGCTGTGGTGGGCCTGATCACAGATAACAATGAAAAGGCCTACCTGAAGGAAGTAGAGGACCTGACCTGGGTGCTGTATACTGACTCAGTGGTGAGAAAGACAAGGCAGAGACTGTTCCACCTCAGACACTTGAGGAAATACCGGGTATCCCCTCAAATACTGAGGAATTTCTACTCCTGCACTATTGAGTCCTGACAGAGAACATCACTGCCTGGTACAGAAACAGCACTGAACAGGATCACAAGGCCCTGCAAAGAGTGGTTCATTCAGCTTCAGAACATACAGTAGGCAGTGCTCTATCCTGCCTAAATGATATTTACACCAGGCACTACAAGAATAAGGCTAGGAGAATTCTGCCCTTAGGCCACTAGGATCCTAAATGAAGACACTGCCTAGACTGCCCCCCTACCCCTAACGGTCCCCTCCAACCCTGATCATACACATATATTTACTACTATTCCCATTCTATTTAAACCCTTTTTAATGCACAAATTGAAGTATTGGCAGGATTACATTTCAGAGACAGTGACAAATAAATTTGATTGATCGATTGATTGATTTTGATTTATATGACTTATTTGCATGGTAATTGTATTTTCATGCTACGTTTCCCTTTATGCGGTGTCACCACCGAGCAGAGGAGGAAGGTGATCTGCATATTAACAAGTTACATGGTGGGTAATACTGGGGCAATGTTGGATAATAGAATAAGTGTTCCTGGGTTATTGTCCCTGTGGTGCAGCTGTTTGAAGGATAATTTAAGGTGCTTTTGTTGAGCAGGAGGGGGAATGTGGTTAAAGACATGTTCAAATGAATGTTACCTTGAAAATGTCAATACCCTCAGATGCTGATATCTTCTTTCTCTGTCTGACAATAACGTAGAGATCCTTGCAGTGTACAGTGGTGCACAGTTTTACCTGGTTTATTATGTGTCTCTTTTCCTTGAACCAAATGAAGATGACAACTCAAATTATATAAATGAATAAATTAGAGCTGCTAACTTAATAATTGCCATGTTTTCAGACACATCTGATTTTCAGGATTCTGGATGTCTTTAAAAATCAAATAAGGGTTACGTGTTAAACATACTGCAGCATTTTTCAAAGATTTACTTGATTTCTGTGAACAACACAAAAAGTCTCCAATATAAAAACAATGATTGCTTCAAAGTCACAAACTCTACCCAAAAGATATTCTTTATTCATTACTTGACTGGCAGTTGCAATCTCAAGCTGCTGCACTCGTAATGTAACTTCTACATTTTGGACAATAGGATATACAAGGAAATGAAAGCAGATTTTGTAGAACACATAAATAGACAATAAGAAAGCCAGATTTTGTATTGGGCAATTTTAGTTACATTTCTGCTCTATCAACCTGTCTGACCCTTTGTCATTCAAGCAGTACATCCTTTTATAAAACACGCAATAAAGCCCTTCCAAGCATGAGATTCTCTCTGTAATGCCATCCATATACCACACCCCAGTTATGGCCTTGCAGCTATAATGCCTACTCATTGGACTGTCGCTACTACCATCAGCATCCTTGTTATGTTTGTGAGGCATGGCCTTGCCAAATGTGAGGGACATTGATTTTTATTTCCTTGCTCCCAAGAAGCAGAGTAGGGGTTTCTGGCACAACTTCACCTACTTCCAAGGTGCACTGAGAAGGGAAAAAAGTCTAAAGAGGTCAAAACTCCAGCAACACTTGTAGTATATAGAACAACTTTATTGTTAGACCAATGTATTTCAGCTTGTGGCCATCATCAGGGATATCATGAAACACATTACAAACGACATTTAAGTAGGGCAGGTATGAAGCAGAAGAAAAAATCAAAAAGGTAAAAAAATATAAAAGACCACCAATCATATACATCCACACACATATCAGCCAATGGGGCACCTACAAAGATGGGTTGGGTATAAAGTCATGTGGCTTCAGGCTAATTGTTGTCCCAGACTGGCAGAGAGGCAAGGGGAGTCTCCAACAAGGGACACGGGTGACACCATATTTGGTCCATTAACTGGAGATGTGCAACTTGAGTTTGTACAGAAGAGGCCTTAATCCAAAATGTGCCTTTTTGAAAACGTGCCCATTGGCTGATATGTGTGTTGATGTTTGTGATTGGTTATCTTTTATATTTTTTTACCTTTTTGATTTTTTTTCTTCTTCATACTTACCCTAATTAAATGTTATTTGTAATGTGTTTCATGATGACCCCAATAAAGGCCACAAGCTGAAACGCATTAGTATAAGTACAATATTCACAAGTACAATATTTTTGAGTGAACACAGTAATTAAGCAGTTAAGATCTTTTTGTTGTATGTTTCTGATACATTTGATCAGTAACTATTTCCCCTTCATAGAATAAATACCCAACTCTGTTTCCATTCAGTTAATTCCTGGCATGGCTTTCTTATTAATGCTTGTTCAATTAGAGTTTCCTTCACTTTGAGTTGAAAGTGAATTAGCCTAATGCTGTAGTATATGAACTGCAGTCAACTGTTTGTACAAAGGAGCCATTCAGGGTATGGAAATGGGTTTTACCTCAGGGATGAAATCATAGGGCTGTTAAAATAATGAGAGAAGAGACAGTTTCATCCTCACATTGAATGTTGAGGGAATAATGTATATGCAGACTCCAAAATGCTTCACCAGCCAAGGATTTATACTATACAGTATCAGTTACAATAAAAGTAGAGGTAAAACCATTTCTTGAACCTATTTCGAAAGAGTAGATGTCACTTTTAAACTTTATCTAATTTTGGAACAAAATCCAATCATATACTATATGAGTCTTTGAAAGAGTCTGGCAAGTTACTTGAAAAATGTAATCATTTACACATAACACATTACTCCTTAAAAAGTAATCATATTACTAATAACTCAACAGCAAAAATAATTGATCACTCATTACTCTACTTTTATTTACTTTTATTACTCAGCAGACCATCAACAGCAAGTTTAATGTTAGTACCAGTGACTGCATGAAGTCCTGTACTCTCAGTGAAGCTGTATTGTTCTCACACCCTCCAATTCTGAACTAAAGCAGGTGTTTCCAGAGTGTAGCCTTACCAGTGGTTGAAAATAGCAAGCCAGCTAAGAAGACACAATATGTAAAAGACAACTTTGGGTTTTCTTCTCTTTCAGTGCAGGCAGTGTCAGCTCTTGTTTCATATGTCTATGTGATCATTAGAAAAAAGATCATTTTGTTCCTCTGTAGACTACAGAGTTAAAATGAATGTGTATATTTAGAACATGTATAGTCCACTGTTTTTGTTTAGTGATATATTGTGTGTTGCTCATATGGAGTTTTAGTATATTTTTATAAATATCTCTTTTGAATGTTAGCTCTTATCATCCCTGTATCATATGTATTATTGTTATGTAGTGTGAGAGTAGGTTGTCAGAGTGTCTCCACTTACATGGCACAAAGACAAATTACTGTGCTTTCACTGTCGTTGTACGTGATAAAAATGAGGATGTGATTGTGTTTTCAATCACATCTGTGATTTCTTATGCAGAAGAAAATATGTCTAATGATGCCAGCAGGAATCTGAAACACAGAATGGAAGAGATATTTACTGCGTCTCCTTTCATATCGTATATTCATATTCACAACTTAATGTCACTGCACTTTGACAGTTTCAAAAACAACTATTTTGAATGTATGTACCATCTCTAGGCCAATTTTGTAATTCGGTGTATGGAGTTTGATAGCAGAGAGTGTCTTAGTGATCTAAAGCACAACAGAAGTTACCACTTCACACTAACAACTATCAATCAGTTGTAGAAGAGGCACACAGACCAATCTGACTGTTAAATCTTTTGTATTGGGTTTTTCTCAAGAATCAGTGTACTTTTACTTAAAGTCGAGTGCATGTTTAAGATAAATGTTCCATGAAGAGAACAAACCTTTCTCAAAGATAAAGTAAAATATCAAGAATCCTGGTACATCATTTACAGTACTGTATGTCAGTTCCCTCTCCTGTTTAGTGATTAGTAAGGAGTATGAGCTGTCTCTGACCATATCTCTGCTTTACTACCATTCCAAGTTAATTTAACATTTTTCCCAACACTGTCTTCTTCCCTCTCGACCCCTCTGTGATATCCATCAATCCTTAACTGTTGAGAGACACACTCATTTCACAGGTCAATTAATTTTAATCAGAGTGTGTCAATTTAATCTGAGTTCAAACCGCTAGACGGACACTTTGTGAAAATCTCATTAACCTTCCGATTTCCAATCTGCTCACTTCATCAGCAGGGCAGAGCAATGACTCAGTCATTTTCAAACCCACGCTTTTTCTGTCAGTAAACAAACTCCTGAATTTGGATGATGTCAAGGGAAAAAGAGGCACCTGGGAGGGGAAACACACAACATCCTCACACCGTAAATGACACTGACATTGACTTAGTGTCCTCGGGTAGGTGTTTTAATAGCAATAACACCAGCAAGAAAATCAATGTGATCTTAAGATAAGGTTAAGTTTAAATGATTGCCATGAAGATAAGGGACGACAATAGAATATAGAAAGCACTACAAGGAGGACATGTAGAGTCATCATCAGCATTGCAGTCTCGGAAGACCATAGATTGTGAGTTAGGTTTTGGTGCAGTGTCTGCTGTGGCTGTGAAATCCAATCTCTAAGAGGCAGACTTGGCCACAGATGTTACATGTTGTTGTTGCTTCCTCTTCATTCTCTTTGCTTCTCGGTGTTGAGCCAGGCTAGTTTCGTATATCAGTAGCCCACAGCAAAGTGCCTGCTGCCATTGAAGATGGTCTTGAGCTGCATCTTCCCAGGTGGCAGGGTTGATGTTGAGGAGCTTAAGGTCTTGCTTGCAGACATCCTTATAGCGTAGCTGTGGGCGGCCAATTTGCCTCTTGCCAGATGACAGGTCTGTGTAGAGAATGTCCTACACATGCGTGAAGGCTCTACACTATGTCCATGCAGATCTGATGTCTTTTTACTGCAGTGTAATTTCAACTATATCACTCTGCATCACACAGATCATTATCACAATTCTGTCCATATGAAAGGAAAGTCAGTCAGCCAGCACATAGACAGCAAGCTCACAACTTTAATTAGTATTGAGAGAAATGTCTCCATTCAAACTAAATTACAAGGGATACTACTGAGTGTTTGAAAAATTAGAAAAAGAGAGGACCCAGTAGAGCCACAGCTGATTCTTTCTTTCTTCTTCCTCTGTGTTGACAAAAAAGAAAAAAACACAGAAACCTTAAAGCTGCACTAATCAATATTGTCATATTTACAGTGAATCATCAAATGGCCATGTATGATGTGAAAAGAATAGCTCTGATTTACCTACAGTGACCTGTCACCCAACTCTGCAATTCCCCTAAACTCTACACGACAGTTTAGTGTCTTTCAGCTCATTGTTTTGTTGCTTTATCCCGCAACTTCATTGTCTTAGTTCACTCCCATCGCTCTCATTAACCTCGTTTCCAACAGAAGCAGGCAGAAGTTTTCAGCATAAAGCTCTGATAAACCTATATGCTACCTACCCTGCACAAAAACAGCACACAGAAAAAGCTAGCAACTAGCTGTTGAACATAATGTAGCTTTCAGGAGGTAGAGAGTGCTGCTTAAAGCTAAGTTCAAGAAGAAGACAGACTCCAGTCAAATATGTGGCCATGGCTGTATTACATGTCCTTACTTATTTTAATAGGTAATGCTTCCCATTGTTTATTTCTTTTGGCCATTTCATGATGGAGGGCCATTCAAACGGCTACTGGACATTGCTCTCCTTCTGTCTGGTTCAGATGTCCTAAGGTGGTGTGACCTTGATGCTAAAACGAACTCTAACCCTTTCTGCCATTGTCCCATGGAGTATGTGGTCACCACCTTTAGATTTGATTAAAATCTGGTTGAGCACTAATATGAATAAGTTTCATCATTTTTGCTTTTATAGATTTTTACCGGAAAAAAAAGAAATTAAATATGTGGAAGAATTTGGAACAAATGTAAATGACTCTGTATTACTCTGTACACCAGAGTCCCTATGACTAACTTCGACGTTTTTTTTAAAATCTGATTTTCCACATTTTTTAATATTCAAAGTAAACAACAACAAATTCCTTATATTTTATTAAAAAAATGATGAGCCCTAAGTATGAATGTAGCAATTACAGCAGAACAGATGTGCATGTTTGCATAATTAGGTCTTCATCATTATCAGATTTACAGATGGAACAACATAGACATATATACGATTGGCCCAATGCTCTGCTGTTATTTCCACCATAATACTGAAGATTTCACTAGGTGGTTCATTTAATTTACACCAGACTAGAAAATGAAGCTCAGTGACACTACTGAAAAATACTGTTGATATATTCTGAATCTTTATGCACAAAGATTACATCTCTTCAGTCGAGGTTGTACACACTTCATTAAGCCTGACTCTCATTGCAACTGAGGCTTAGTGCTTTTTATTCTAGAGGTTTCAGTGTAGCTGACAGACTAAATCAAGCGCACCCAACCACTTCGGCCAAGTATTCATTATTTGGACTTAGGTGTCGTGGAGAGCTGATAAGATGCAAGCTCATTTGTATGAAAGGCCAAGACACCCTTCAGAAACCACAGAGCCGTACAGGCTAGCTGCTGTAGTCAACATTGGCCTTTCATCTCTATCTCTATCTGCTTCGCTCTCCTATTCTCTTTCTTCACACAAGCACACACTCACACTGCTGGACACAAAAGAATAATAGGCGCGCACTGCAAAAAATGACAAGGTTGGCGAGAGATTTTATTCGCTTTCAAAGCTTATCAACCTCATTTTAAGATTGTTTCAGTCAACTCACTCTACTGCAGACTCCCAATCATAATGTGAATTGTCTCAGGACATTTGCTTCAAAAAAGAAGAAACAGGCTCAGAGTTTTTTGTTTCGAGATTCTATGATTATTTCCTGAAAGAGGTCATTTGAAGTGAAACTAGTGGAGTTCAAGAAAATGTGCAACAGTATAATTTCACACAAAAAATACCCTGAAGTAAGGGTGATATTTCTTGATACAAAGTACAAGCCCTTGCCAAGCTTGTAATTTTTACAGTGCAAGAATATGAGGACATGCACTCACAAATACACACAAGCAGGCACACATACACACTCACACACACTCATGCACTCTCTTTATCTCTCTCTCTCTCTCTTTCTCATAAAGACGCTCTCTGGCCTTTTTAGTATTCTGATGTGGTTCGTGATTCTCTGTCAACATTTGACTTCACAGGCGGTGGGGATCAGACTCATACAGAGAGAGGCCAACCGCCTGTGGCTCACCACTGCAGAGGACTGTAGCTGGAGATTACATGGACACAGAGACAGAATGACAGGAATACAGACAGACACTGACCCTCCTTACACCTTGACATTAAGGGGCATTAAGTAATCTTTGACCTTAAATGATCTCTGTAGCCAGCTACAGCCGTACGAAGTGCACAAACTAATAAATTGAACTTTAGAACAAGTTTTTGACCCGATCACCTGTCCCCTGGAGCTACGGTGGCCTGTAACTGCCACAAAACAATGAAGTGAGATTGTCACAGTTGAGACAAATAAGCTTGCTAATCACAGCAGAATTCGTTATCAACACCCTGGAGATATATTACGGCCATTTTGTGCTATGAGGCAGTTACAGTCTTACTTATAGCCTCTTTAACATTCATCTCACATCCAGTTTGCTTCTGGATATGATTCAGCTGGAGTACATTTACGCCTGACATTAAAATGCGATGTGGTATACACAGTGAAATTGGATTTCTCTTTCCCTTTCTGAAATGCAGATTGTGTCCTTTACTGACAGTAAACATCTCATCCTGCTTGTTGTTCACACGCAAGTAATCACACACAAAGTATCCCATCTTGAAGACGAGTTGCTTTACATTTATTATTTAGACAACATCAGTACAGCTTGTGACCAAACGCTGAATATGTGTACATGCAACATGCTTACGAATGGTTCAAACCTTTGGGGTGTCTTCTTCATCCACATCTGCTACTGAAGTGGCACTTCAGCATGTCTGGTGCAAGTAATCTCTGTTGTTATTATGGCTTTGAGGCGGATTAGAAATACCCAAACATTGCGTTTTTCTCGCTCTAGTGCAAGCACATTTCTTACTGTCAACCTTACAGCTGTTAGCGCGGTGCTCATGCTGACCTCTCACATCTGTTTCCATTACCCCAAACCACAATTCTATTAACACATAATACACACAGAGAGAAAATGAATAATAAAAAACACAAAATGTAGCAACATTGTATGTAACATTACTGTTGCCTCAGGTTGCCCCCACATGTGAATGCTGCTTTGTGTACTTATTTTAATCATTATAGACACAAAAATCTGTTTAAAGTGGGCATTTAGACTTAAAATAGATTGTTAAAAAACACAAGAGGCTTCATTGGTGAGGATGCATTTTTTCAGGTATCAGTAAGACGATGAAATAGGATCCAGTTTGAGTATCAGATCCATGAGTTTGAAGGGTCATGAGACACCAAAACACTGTATAGCACCTTTTAATATAAGACAGGACATAAATATAGAAAGCTATAACAGTGACAATCACTTTATTGCCTGCTTTTACAATTGCAAGGTTAAGAGTAGAATAATGCCATTCATGTTGCAGGGTACTATACCTGGAATATGTGCTTGAATGCCTTTGATTGGCCAGAACCTTGCTACATGCTGCTGTTTCGCATTGTTGCAAAGGTTGAGCCAGATTCAGCACTTCTGCAAGATGACCCTGCATTTTTTTTATGGCTCACTCCAGATTTCTATTGCTATAACAATGAATGAGCTGATTGAAATGAATGAAGAGGCTTTTTTCACAATTTAGCTAAATCACATAACCTCATACACATTTAGAAAAGGACTTGTGTTAACTGTCCCTGGACTCAGCGGGATAGAAAAGTGTTATGGTTTCTCATCACAAGCCCCCAAAACAAAGTCTGCTCTCTTCTTTCTCTGTTTGGAAGAAATTATCTTTGAACCAGAACCTGAATCTGAAGCTCAGATTTGATGTTCCAGGGCACTGACATGTATTGCAAAGTTTTCTGAACAGCTAATCCTGCTATCAGATCTCTGTATTGTGGGAATGTGATTATGTGTGTGGAAACGTGTGTGAGTGCAAGATAAAGAGAATCTGAATAGGAACAAGTGGTGTGCACAACTTTGTGTGTCCACCCCTACAATCGTGTACGCATGTGAATTTTCATGTGTCTGTGTTTGAGTGTGTGCAAATGTCATTCAAGACAAGCAAAGCCTCTGAGATTTGATCCTGTGTGTGAGAGCTAAAAAGGAGTGATGCAGGGATTAATAAAAGGGATTTCTTCAGTGTTGTGAATAATTCATTAGAAAAATGTGAGATTAGGACACTTTTGATTTTCTAGCATCACTTGTGACTCGAGCTTACCTCTTAAGAGTGGAGATGTAAGTGCATGCAGGGATTTGGGGAGGATGTTTGTGTGTGACAAAGACAAAGTAAAAATGTGGGAGTTACATTTGACAGACTGTCTTGTCTTGGAGGAAACCGACACAGACACAGAGCACATGAAAAACGCCACATAGAGTGACCCCAGCTGGCTTTCTTGCTGTGAGGTGACAGTGTTAACCACTGCACCGCTGTGCCACCTGTGAATGTTTTCCTGTCCTTTTTATACAACAACATTTTAGCATTTTGGCTCTAAGGCGGGCAATGCTGATCTGTTGGTCATTTAGTTGGTCCACCGTTGTGATCCGGACTGAAATCTCTCTAAAACTACTTGATTGGCACAACATTTTGTACAAAAATTCATATACTGGCTTTGGTCCCCCTCAGACTTATAAAAATTTGAATTTACATATGACTCTGTACATTCAATAAATTACGTTTTATGATCAGATGAGTTTCTAACTGATGGGGGTCAGAAGGGTCATCTCAGTGTGTCAAAACGTCCATTTTTGTTTTGTCTACATGAAAGCATTGTGCCTCTCTGTGAATTTCAAGCTCTTCAAGAATCTCTGAGATACCATTGAAATAGAAGCTCTCTGTATTTGGTAGCTCTGTGAATTTAAATTGGGTTTCCACTCACTATACTGTACATGAGGGTGAGCAGATTAACTCATGAAATTAATTTTCATGCCTTTAAGGACCTGCTAATCCACCTAAAACACTTTCGTCAGTATCAGTTTCATTGGAGAGTTTTTGTATCAAATTGTGTTCTATATTCTTTTTTCAGAGGCTTTTTCACCCCAGGAACAATGTGTGTGTGTGTGTGTGTGTGTGTGTGTGTGTGTGCAGGCTTCTCCACTATCACTCAAAGGCATGGGCCACCACCAAAGAACACCACAGCCATCATATTCATAATGGAGATAAAATTAATTTCCTTTCCCCTCCTCAACCTCTGCCTGCCACTCTCCACCTCCTCTCTCTTGCTCTCCCTCTCTCTTTCTCTCCCCTCCACCACCTACACTGTTCCTACATACATTTATATCTGAAGTCTAGTGTATGCCCTGCCTCCTCCCATCTTCTCTCTCTCTGTCTTATAAGTCTGATTTTTTCAGCCATGACATGGATTGCCAAATAATCCTTGAGGTCTTTAAATAAGCTTGAGTAAACCCAACTTCTCCAGCTTTTCCACTGCAGGAAGGTCACCAGAAATGAGGACCTTTCTAAGCTGCAACAGTGATCGTGAACATTAGTTGAAAATATAATGCTGCTTTTCACATCACAGGAATTGCCCTCAGAATGACTCGACCAACTAAGTGACAACTTTGAAGTGCTTATTGTGTGCCCTAATCTGCTGTTACACACTTAACACACTTAGTGAGCAAACCAAATTTTGCAGCATCAAACACAAATAACAACCATCGTTCACCATCAAATCAAGTGCTGGAGTCATTTCTTAGATTTAACCAGGATATATCCTTCAACAACCTGCCCAGTCTTAAATCTTTTCCCTCCAGACGTCCACCTCGGTCACGATTGCAGAGTCACTCCTCATTACTCTTCAGACTCCACCTTGTCTCTGTGCCTTTCCCCTCACCATAGGCAAGGTTCATACGCTCCAGCTGACTGCAGAGTCTAACTGATAATCCACACATACAGGTGGTCAAAAGCCTTTATTACTGCAGTGTAGAAGTAGAGCGAACCACAAATAGCTGTGCTACATATAATAATACAAAATAGAAGAGGACAGGAAGGCTAGTGAGCAGAATTAATATCAAGTCACTCATTGCCTAAAGACAGAAAGAGGAGATTGGATTTTTGGTATATTCAATATAAAAATTGAATTTCATTATTTATCTATTAAGATTTTCATGAATGTCATTACACAAATGTGGATTGAATTATTCTCTTTATATATATATTTTAAATGTATTAATTCATTAATGTGTTTTTTTCCACTTGGCACACCAGAGACTCCAAACATCACACATGTAATTTGGCAAACTTCACTAAACATTGTACCCTCAACCTGGCGGCACACCTGGTGTCCAAATGAAACTGAATGCAAATCACTAGAGTTGGGTTTTGACATTTTACCATTCATCCAAAATGCTTCCTCAAGTGACAAGTGGTGTCTCAGCCCCCTCGTCTGTTCAGGGCAGATTTCTGCTCTTTCACACGTCTTTCAAACCATCTGTCCTATCTGACGAGATATTTACATTTTGGTTTTCAAAACTGTGCTTTTGGCAGGTTAATGTGTTTTCACCAATGAGTTATTTCCTCTGCTGTGCATTTGTGAAGAGGCTCCTTGGTTTCTCCAAAGTACACATCTGCATAAGATTTCTTCTCTGTTGTTTTAAAATACAGTTCACTGAGTAAACAAAGCAAGATCTGAAAAATACCAAGATTATGTGTTTGGTCCAAATCCTTAAATTCTCAGTTGCACCACATTCTACATGTGGGATGACTATTGTTTGTCCAGTTTGATGTTTTTGGCTGTTTTCACATTTAACAAAGACCTACTTCGAATTTTCCATAGAATTAATGTGCCTCCTTTCTCTTGAATCTAGTGTTTGGGGTATGATTTCTGCAAATCAAAACTACCCCTAATTTGGTGTGATGTCGTAGTTTCCCTATGAGTAACACCCAGCGCCAATGTTCAGTGGTATTGCAGGAAGTGAAAGTAAAGGTTTGGAGGTATTAATTTGTGTTTTCTGTGCACCTCAGTGCAGAGTTTTCCCCTCTCAGTGAGGGACACTGCACAGTCAAGAAAACCCAATTTGCTGTAACTTGTCTCCTCCATGGTGAAACTGATGTTGGCATCCAATGAGTTTGTGTGTTTAGTGAAGGCTCAAATTACAGTTGGGCCTGATCTTTTCCCATGTGTTGTCCACATACCTCAGCTAGTGGCTTGTGGAATCCCCCTGTTAAACATTACTACTTCCTCTATGTTTAGATTTTGCTGCAACAGGGAATTGTGGTGAACCTTCACAGACATGCGAGAGGTAATTCAAGTGGTTCCATTCAAAACTGGGCATTAAATTTGATTTAACCCCCAAATTGTGGGGTGTAGATTTCAAGATGGCAGTATACAAAGCTGGAGCATTTCTGCAGTGGGCTAGACCTGATCCATATACAACATACCACAACAGTTATATAAGATGGTCAACCTTTGATATGGTTGACCATGTAATTCTTCTTAATCACCTTGAACACTATTCAGGCCTTAGAGGCACTGTTCTTAACGGGCTTTCTTCTTACCTTACTGGTAGATCTTTTTCTGTTTCTGTTGGTAACTCTGAATCAGATGAAGTCAGAATTCCATATGGGGCCCTTCAAGGGTCAATTCTTGGTCTTCTACTGTTTAATTTGTATATGCTCCCACTTGGGTCCATCATTCAACAATACAACATTTCATATCACTCCTATGCTGACGACACACAGATATACATATCTGTTTCTGCCAACCACCTTAACCCAGTGAATGATCTCATCCAGTGCATTACTGATGTCAAAAACTTCTTGCAGCTAAATGAGGACAAAACAGAGGCACAGCTTTGAGGCACCAGAATCACTCTTTTTTAACTCCCCTGTCGGTAAAACCCTGTGAGCATGTCGAAAACATGGGTGTGATTATGGACGTTGATCTTAACTTTCAGAGGCATGTTTCCAATATATCTAAGACTGTTTTTTATCATCTTAGAAATATATCCAAAGATAGATCTTTCCTGTCACAGCAAGATTCTGAAAAGTTGGTTCATGCATTCATTTCCAGTCGATTAGATTATTGTAATGGACACTTTGCTGGACTGGCAAAGCAAGCGCTTAAGAAACTCCAGCTTATTCAGAATGCTGCAGCCAGAGTATTAACCAAAACCAAAAGGTGTGAACACATCACTCCTGTTTTAATTTCTCTTCACTGGCTCCCAGTAAAGCAAAGAATTGATTTTAAAATACTTCTTTTTGTTTTTAAAGCTATGACTGGCCTATCTCCCTCCTACGTTGTTGACATGCTCTCTGAATACACGCCAGACAGATCCTTGAGATCATCAAATAAAGGTCTCCTCACTATACCAAGAATAAACTCTAAATTTGCTCATGGTGCCTTCAGTCATCACAGTCCTACTCTTTGGATTTCTCTACCACATGAACGCAGGTCTGTTACAACAGTGTCTTCCTTTTAAAGGAAAAAAAACATATCTTTTTTTGCAAGCTTTTAGTTAGTTTAATGGGTAAAATCTTCATTTTAGAAATAGTATTATTATTGTTATTTCTTTTTAATAATGATAATGATAATACCTTCTTACCCTACTCTCTTATTGTAATGCCTTCTCACTTTATATGTTTTTATGTTTATATGTTTTTATATATGTAACATCTCCGTATTTTATGTTTTATCTAATTTGTTTTATATATGTAATGTTAATGTAATGTTATATATTTTTGTCATGCATGATCTTTACTTGTTTTTAAGTACATTGAGTGAGGAAAATGATACAGTGTTGACAGCAAAGCTTATTCCCTGCAAAATTCCCATCCATAAATATGTACCACTGTATATTATGACCAAAAAAGTGTTGTTATGGAAATCTGAGATAAAGTATTTTATCTTGATTTGTGCCAATTAGGCGTTGATAGGGGATGGGACTTTAAATAACCCTGCTGATGTGATGCATAACTCAAATAATATCTAAGAGGAGAGAAAACTATTTGATTGCACCACTTGACTTGGGAAAAATGATAGGCCTAAGGGCAATCGTTTCTCATCATCTCACTCTCTCTCTCTTTTAATAATAGCATTGCCACTCTGAATTTTGAGCACACTTGTGTAGGACTCCACTGCATGATACAATCACACTGACCTCATGTGATTTAATGCAATCAGCCCTCACAGCTTGTGTGAAATTGTATTGTTCGGTTTCAAAGGGAAATGAGGTATGATTCAATGGAAATGATCCTACAGCGTCGCCCCAGAATAATTCTGCAGGGAAATGATGAGGCGATGTCATTAAGCAGACAGTTGTGTATGAAAAGCTTTTGGCTCCTTCAGGGATTGTGGAATGTGTTAATCATTGTGTAAAACATAAAGGATTTGTAATAACGGTAGCTTCAAGGCAGCTGCAGTGGAGAGGAAATTCAGAGTTAGTTGATTTCTAGGTTTCTGGTCTGTTTGACATGTTTTGATATAAAATTTCTAGAATAAAAAAAAGACCAGAAATAAACTCTGTTGTGAAAAGAAACAAGATGAAATAACATTTCATTACAATAAGCTGAGTTTTAAAATGTATTGTATTATTTTACAATGTCTTGGTTATTCATTTTGTTTGTAATTTATTCATATGATTTTTTATATTATGATTTCTTTTTTATTCACTATACAATATACTATAATTATATGTAAAGATTAATATTTTGGTTCTTCATATCAGAATTCTCAAGTGGTCTCTTGTCTTTTTTAACTGTCTCTAGTGTTAAAATAAAACACGGTGATGGTGTTAGTTTATATGCACCACATATCCGTAGCAAATTTCTGGAAGATCAAAACTCTTTTTTTCTAAATGGGGTTTTTATTTCTGCACTGAATGTGCATATTAATTTTATTTCTTTTAAAAACTATCTCCCATATTTTATTAATTCTGTTCAACAGCACTTTGTATTGCCTCTGTCTTTGAACAATAATAGAAGTCTACAGAGGAAAGCAGCAGCACGAGAGGAAAAGTCAGGGGATCACAAATGACTTCAGGCTTCATTTTCTGGAGACCATGAATGTCTGTACAACATTACACGGCAAAGTATCCAATAACTGTTGAGATATACAGTCCGAAGTGGCCGACTAACCAACCGATGTTGGGACCCTGGAGCCATGCTGCTATAGTGTGGCAGCTATAAACTTGCCTTTGACTTGCTTGAGTTTCTTCAGCTGTCGCTCTTTTTTTTTTATCTGTTCTGTCATCACTGCCATCACTGATCACACTAACACACTAACCAGTTCTTCTATTGCTCTTGCAGTTAATATGATATGATAATAAATTTCACTGACATAGAATTTTTTTCTTAAAAAAGTTACAAAGTGTTTAACAGTAAATGAAACTGCATGTTCCTACTTTATCAGATCAAATAAAATGCATAATTTACTGTTTGCCAGTTTACCACATGTTTAATTCATTGATGACTCAGAGAAACTGTTGCATAAAACATTTCATGCATGGATTATTACTTGATGTTTTACTGCAGTCCTTGTCTTTTACAGTCCAGGCTTGACCACATCAGATGAACATGCGGCTCATCGTCATTGCTTTCACGCAATGTGGGGTAGCTGCTTGTCCATCTGTCAGCTACACTAAACTATCAATTATAAATCTGGTTTTCTGGTACACAAAACTTGTGATATATACTCATTATTTTATGATGACTCACCATCATTACTAATTTTAAGCATCAAAACACAATTTGGGAAATACTGGATTGCAGCTGATCTAATTTACCTTGCTGAATATGCTTACAGCATTAGTACAATGTATATGAGATTCAAAAATTTGCTGTTAGGTTTTAAACTCCACGCAGCTGTCAACCTCATAAAAAAGAGCCCTCTCTACTTTTCCCAATCAAGGCTTTGTATTCATCTGAAACTGTCTGGCTGTCTCTAGCTGTGGGATTTCCATATAAATTTCTCTTTAGCCCCTCTTGCTCCCTTTTATTCTCTTCCACTCTGTTTCTCTCTCTTTCCTTTGATCAAGAGCTTTTTCCCTCGTGTTTGTTGGGATGTCAAGCTTGACTGCTTGGCAGTGGCCTTCCTTTTAAATGTTGTTTCTATTGCTCTACTGTCACAGATCACTGGCTAGAGACTGGAGTGGCAATGGAGGCTTCTATACCAAGCACGACTCATACATTTCCCAACGATGCTCATTGAAAAGGTGATTTTCGGCCTGTCTGGAACAATAAGCCAGCTTGGCATACAAAGCTCCCCTGGTAGGAATACAGCAAAACTGAGATCTTAAGACCAGGATCTCTCAGGAAGTCTGATGACGTATGATGAGGAAACATTCATGTCTAATTTTACTTATATCATTAATAGGGGGAAAAAACATATTTCTGTATTACTTCGTGCGCAACATGCTATGTGGCTATCTATCTATCTATCTATCTATCTATCTATCTATCTGTATAGTCATTGTCCATACTTACTGTATGCTGTGTTGCAGACCTCAAAGACCTGAATTGATATCCCCTGATAGACAACTGGACTTGAAAATCTGTATCCAATCAGCGTTACGAAAAAGCTTGAATAAACTAAATTTGTTCAAAAATATTTCAGGGTAAGTAAATCAGATTGCAATCCTGCTTGAAGCACAAAAGAGGCTTTTTTATAATGTATTATAAATTGTAGACATGCTGAGGATTAAACGTTACCAAGTGAATTAAGTAAATGTTTCTTTTTATTTCCAGCTTTACTGAAATTAGAGGTAAATTGCTGTGGTACTCATGAGCTCTAGTCACGCTGTCATGGATACAACCAAGCTTTACGACAGTATCATGTAACGTTTTACGGCATGCATGTGTTTTTGTGGGCAGCGGGTTGTTATTAGCTAACTGCTGAAGTGTATGCTCTTATTTGTTTCCAACGCTTGAACAAAACATTTTTACGTTTTCCAAGCCAGAGAAATGGATGTTGGAGAGCTCCTGAGCTATCAGGTAGACATTTTATTCTGCTCAGCAGTGTTTAGGGAACTCTAACTCTAACTTAACGTTAGCAGTTAGCGTGCTAGCTAGCTACAGTATGTGACAGCAGTGAATGAAAAGCTACGATGTTAGCGTTAGTTATCGCCTAAAACAGGTTTTACACACGCATACTCAGACAAACGCATAGGCATTTGTACACTTGCTCATTTGAAGAGGTTGCATGGTTTTGTGTTCAGTGCAGTTACACAAACTCTTAACTTCTACTCCGTTTCTGTCTTGCGTGCCGGTTTCCGTTTAAAAAAACTAGCAATTAATACAGTTTTATTATTTTGGTAGACGCACAAACTCCATATTATACGAAGAATAGCATTTTATCAATCGTTGGTTTTCATTATCAAATTCGGCACACGAGTGACCTGTAAAATAACTCGGTATTTCATTAAAATCGTAGCTGCTGATATTTCATGAAAGACAGTGTTTCCTTGCTGAGTTTCTTTTGTGGTGTTTGCAATGTTGTATTCAGTCAGGCATACAGCTGCAACGATTAGTTGATTAGTTAAACATCAGAAAATCATTCGCCAACTATTGTGATAATCGTTTTGAGTCGTTTTCTAAAGAAGAAATGCTAAATTTCTCTGGTTCCAGCCTCCTCAATGTCAACATTTTCTGGTATCTTTAGTCCTCTGTGACTTACTGCACATTTTATAGACCAAATAACAAATCGATTAATCAAGAAATAATCAAAGAATTAATTGATAATGAAAATAGTTGCAGCCCTATTCAAGTACATAGAGATACTTATAGGTGGGATGGAAAAACTTATTTCTTCATTCTCACTTCATTACTTATCTCTGATCACTTCTTATGTATGAAATGTAAAGGAGAATACCTGTCTGCTTCCTCTTCCACCCCATTTTATGCAAGCTACATCTTAGTCATTACAATTCCTTTGTGTGTCATTACATTTCTCTGTCTCCTCTTATCTCGCAGCCTGATAGAGGAGCAAAGCGTCTAAGGGAAGAGGATGGAGGAGCAGCAGGAGAGGATGACTCCCGAGGAGGGAAACAGCAGAAAGGGCTTAGTGTCAGAGAGTTGACCAGACACAGAGAAGCAGGAATAGGAATGGAAGGAGGGATTGAAATGAGGGAGACTGAGGAGCTGACTGGGGATAGGAAGAAGATCCTGGAGAAACTGATGGACCAGGATGAAGAAGAACCTGAGGTGGGTGAAATTCTTAGTATAATTATTATAAAGTTGTTACATTCATTTTCTGCAAAGTGTTATTTTTATTCAGAAACACATTACATGCACACACTCTTGATGTACTTTCTTTTCATTCACTTTGTCTCAGCAAGTTGCTGTAGCTTCTCATAGTTAGGACTTAAACTGCGACCTTTTGTTTATTGTGTATGTGCAGGTGTTGTTGGTATTGCTTCACTGTTGACACTATTCATTGCACACAGAACAATGGAAAATATAGACATTTCTAATGAGTAATTATCACTATTTATTTATAGGTGTCATGCAGCACTGTGCATGTGAAGTGGTATGATAGCTTTGAGTTGGATTTTCAGCACCTCTGAGAATCATCACCCATCACACACACCAACGCTGCCTCTCGAAAGAACAAATGTGACCTCCATACAGTGTGCTTAAAGTTGCAGAAGAGTAGAACAGAGAGTAGAGATGGCATGTCAAATGTGTTGCTTCGCCTTGATTTTCTCTGTTGGAGATTTGAGGTTTATCAGGACTCAATAAGTGTGCCAACATTCAAATGAGGTTTCTGTTACTCTTGGTAATCTGCATTGCTTATTTTCTCCCGGTACTCTTGTACTCTGTGTGAGTTACAACGAAACATGTCTAAAAATGTGATGGTTTCAACTTCTTAGCTACTGTAGGTGAGAGTGTGTTTATGTCTAAATGTCCATATTTCTGCACTTTTTTCAACTGTTCTTATTATCTCAAACTGCAGCCTTTTCATATATTCAATGTGTCAAGAGCTACTCAGAGCAAAATGCTGCACTGTTCCATAATGTCGGGCAATTGTAATTTCCTACCCTGTCATTATTATTATATAAGACTTTCCTTGCTTTTAAGCCAACAGGAGGTCAAACACGTCCCCTTCCAGTGAAGTGACCTCAGATTCCCTCCGATTGTTGAAAACGTCTGGCACTCTGCTTCACTCATATGATTAAGCTTAGTTTATGCTTGATGCAGTGTCCTCAGTGCAAGGGTGTGTGCGCCAAAAATGATGTCATTGCGTCTTTCACGTTGAGCACAAAGGCTCCGCAAGTTGTTGCAGCTCTTGGTTGCGCACGCCTGAACTTTTTTAACTGCTCGTGGACATGCTGACTGAAGTAGCTGATGTGCTTGTCGATTACACACATCGACCACAGTACAGCTATATCCTCCACTGAGACGTCTCTCTGCATGTAAGGGATGGACAGACCATCCCCTTTTGCGTCCCCTTTGTAGTTTTAATAGCCATAAGCAGATAAATTCTTCCTCAGCAATGACGAGCTCCAGGACAGCGTGTGTAGCTTTTTGGATAATAACATTCTACAGGTAACAGTCGTTGACTTCTTGCTTATTCACAGAATATTTTGTTTGTACATCCCCCAGGTGTTTCGGAGAATACTGCAACAAACAACACGTTGAGCATAAAAGCGTCTGTGCATGCTCATAGCTCACGCCCCATTTGCAGAGGCTTGTGCAACTACAAACAAGGCTTTAGGATGAACTTGATGTCCCTTTGTTGTCATTGCAGCCGTTCCTTCAATAAAATGTGATTTCTCTTTCTGTCTTCCTTTTCGTCTTTTCCTGCCTACTCCTTTTCTTTTGTACTAATCAAACAGGCGGAGCCAGTGGATGAGAGTTCAGTGAAGAAAATGATCCTGACCTTTGAGAAAAGATCGTACAAAAATCAGGAACTTAGGATAAAGTTTCCGGACAATCCAGAAAAGTAAGCATGAATGACACCCTGCATTGTTTTCTGTGGGTCATATTTTAGGATTTTGTTAAAACAAATCTTTTTTTTATAACTGACAATGTATGTATGCATGTATGTAAGCTAAGTTTTGTGTGGACTTATGGAAGCTTAAAATGCTTAAATTCATTTTTTGGTAAATTGACACTGTGTGCATCACTATCACCAAAATAGAATTTTCTGTTGTCTGCCACTTCTCTTCAAGACAGGATGTGTCTAAAACTAATGAATGAATTTCTGTCTGCCTCAACTGTGCTTTGAGATGAATGATAACGCAGAATGCTAACATACTAACGAAATTTCTTCTTCTTTAAACCAGGTTCATGGAGTCGGAGCTGGATCTGAATGACATTATCCAGGAAATGCATGTGATTGCCACAATGCCAGACCTCTACCACTTGCTGGTGGAGCTTAATGCTGTGCACTCACTGCTGGGCCTCCTCAGTCATGAAAACACTGATATCCTTTCACTTAAAGATTGATTCAGTCTGTCTGTTCATTTTAATCCATTCATCCCATGTTTAGAATTTGGCATTTAACATTGATTTTTAAAAGATAAGTCTGGTGATATTATTATTTATTTATTTTTTTACTTATGGTCAATAAATCCCGAGAAAAGACCAAAAGCAGTAATAATAACACTGTAGTTTTGTTTTTTAATCAATCCCACATACAAGTGCACTAAAATAAATTGGTTGGAGTGAATTAAATGTCATATAATATAAAACAAAACAGAACAACTCAATGACACAAACTTATTGTCCTTAACCTGAGCTACATGTCGCCATAGCAGTAGTGGATCTGCTGCAGGAGCTGACAGATATCGACACACTCCACGAGAGTGAGGAGGGTGCTGAGGTACTCATAGATGCTCTGGTGAGTTCAGGATTTACATCAGTCTTTGTTGATATTGATGAAACAGCACTCTGTGGGGTCAATACTTCAGGTCTGGGCTCTGGCATCCAAAACAGGCAGATGAGATTGATTCCTTTAGTCTCTGTTAATGAATCAAAAGCAAGGACATTTTGAGTTTTTGATCACAAAACTTTTGTTATATTGCTGCTGGGCAAAAAACCCTTTTGAGACCAGCATCTGTCTACATTTGATATATTGATACTAACAGATTATGAAATTTAGGATTATGTTAAATGACTAAAGTAAAAACACTTTCTTCAACTTCAAACATTTACTTATTTGTTAAAAGAAATTGCTTATTGACTTTTGAAACATACAAAAGCCAAAATTGAGAGCTTATTGTTTATTTAAGAAAGATTATAAATGTGACAATATATATAGTATAATTTGGTTAGAAGAGATCACTCTGCACAGTTGGTATGTTACCACTGCATATAGAAACTGGTAGATACAGAAGTGTGATTGAAGATGAAAGATTCTGTGAAGACTGCTATCTAAATGAGGTGGAGAATGAAATTCATTTCATTCTATACTGTTCTTTATATCATGATTTATGACAAATTTTGTTTGAAAAAGTTTATGTTCCAGACTTCGATCTAATAGGTTTTGATAATGTTTTTACGTTTTCTGAATACCTTTCTAAAGCATGGGATAGGAGGAGAAAAGTAACATGGTAGTTAAATTCCTAGGACTCTTATCTCATATGGACTGCAGACTATTGTTTTATTTACTGGATCCTGGAGCATTATTTGGGGGATGTGTATGTTTTATGTTTAAAGATGCTTATGTTTATGTTTGGCTGATATATAGCCTATGTATTGTGCGGATAGATGATGGTGGGTAACATGCCGTTATGTTTGATTTGTTGTAGGTTAATGTTTCTGAACAATCCCATGAGGGATGAATCATGTAAATGACCAGACACAAAAAAACCTTAACTAACTAACTAAACTAAACATACTGTAGTTTAACTGAGCTACTGGGGTTTGCGTGCACAAAATACTTTGTGTCATGGTTTAATGATCTTTTTAGTAATATACCAGTATGAGTTGTTGTGGCAATGAAATGCATTTGAGATTGAATTTCACAAAGTGACAAGAACTTAGTCAAGGTGAGGGGAAAAAAATCAAAATATTATGTCAGCCACATGATTATAGCATCTCATCTCACACTCTTTATGGTTATCTAAAACTTTTCTTTGTTACCCTCCAGCTGTATCTGTTGGCATCAATTCTTCTCCCTCTCTCTATATATTTATCCCTCTCTCTCTTTTGTTGTTGAGCCTGTAGTGTTGTATATGAACCAGGGAAGATTTTTGATGCCCCATTATGTGTGCTGACATTTAGACTGATACAGACAAAGACAAAGGTCAAACTACAATTACTATTTGCCAATATACCTATAAAGGGGGAAAAAACAGCGTGCCCCAGTTCCTTCACAGCTGTCACTATGACACTACATCAAAGACTCTGTTGGCTTGAATGTGCCAAGTTTTGTGCCAAGCTACATCCCACTGGTATTTGTCAGGGATATTGGGAGTTGTTTCTCACCACAATGAATGACCAGTTTTGTCTGACGTCTCAAGGGTCTTTGAGCAGGCTGACTTGATAATTTACACTTCTAGGCATCCACATAGGACATTTGAATCCAGGAGTTCAGTGAAAGAGACATTGCAATCAGGATCACAAGCACACTGATATATTTGAAATCGAGATAGTATGACTTCTTTGTTTTGGGACACATTTAACCAGTAAACACAAACCCATCCTCCCCGTGGAGAAAAAAAAATAGTGGTTGGCTTCTTTTAAGGCAGAGCAGAGTGTTTCCAGAAGAAGAATATGCCAGCCTTTTAGAGGAGCACTCAATTGTTTGGCTTTAAACTACAGCACTCTACTTTTTGCCATAGTAAAAAAAACAGCAACTTTGAAATCCTCCCCAGCGCCACAAGCACATCCATACACAGCTCTGTTGTTGGATTGTGTGAACTACATACGTTATGTTTGAGGATAGTTTGATGATCATTTGATTTGCCTTTCCGTGTTTGCATAATGTACTGTTGGAATAATAATACTAAAAAGTGGAGTGATGTCTTAAGAACACATCACTCTGAACCATTTTGATGAGCATCAAGAGGCTAGCTGGCTGGCTAGTATCTGACAGGAACAATAGTACAGACATGTTGGATGAATGTCAACTTTTGACCAAAAAAAACTGCACTGTGTGTGTGTGAATTGGATTGTGACATGATATTGGGTGAGACAGTAGCTCAGGTGGCTTTGCAACACTCAGGAAAAAAGGCATCATATAAATGCAGTCCATTTACCATGCGATGGAGCGCCATAAACCACACTCTTCTTTACAGTAACTTCCAAGGGAATTGGTTTAAGGGCAGCAAGGGTTGGTTGAATCCATTTGTCTCTCCTTTTTGCTGTAATGCCTCCAGCTCCTCTGTCCTTGCTGCCAGAAGGCCAGGTGGTATCCTTGATAAGATGAATAAAAATGATCCACGACGGTCTCTGGTGGCTCATAAATCTGTGTCGACTGTCTGTCTTCTTTCATCTGTAATAGTACTTTTATCCAGCCAGTCGGCTCCCTGCGAGGCGAGTTCTGTTTGGTTATGAGTCTCCAATCTTGACTTGAGTGATAACACTTGGACATGTTCAGAGAAGCTCAGACAGAAACCAAGTGTCATCTGCCAAGACCGAGGCTTAAAAGTGAACATTCATTTTGTCATCTCTTCATTCCTCCGCATCTTCTCTCTTTGTGAAATGAGTTTAACTTTTCTTCTGAAACATCACTTCACGTAGCAAAATATAAAGATAAGGATTGAGTTGCCAGACTTCAAACAATGTGGAAAAAGTTGAAAGTTGTGATATTTGAAAATTATTCTGTTAAAAATTATACTGATGTAATGGTGGGAAATTTCAAAATCTGTTCTCAACCAACCCAACCTCAACAATCATACTATGTTACTTGTACTTCATAGTATACAATAGTCATGTTAAGTAGGGGAAACATGTTTTTGAGTTGTGTAATGTCATGTAAATGACATTCTTGTACAAGAAGAGCTTTGTTTGTAAAAAAAAATGCAGTTTCTGAGTGAGTCACCCTTCTTTGAGCTTCCAGTTATCACTAAACTTGTATGAAATAAAAGTTTAGTCAACGTTGACAAGGTTTCATAGTGTTTATATAGAAGAATTAAATGTTTAATCCAAGATGGACTTGGATGTACCTCTTGAAGAGGAAAACAAAAATCAAAACTTCATTGACATTAATTTCAACCTCTCGATATCAAACTTTTGTTTCTGTGTCTGTAGTTGGAGGTTCAGGTGGTGGCCTTGCTGGTGCAGAATATGGAGCGGCTGGATGAACAGGTTAAAGAGGAGGCTGACGGCATCTATAACACACTGGGTAAGGAGACGTACGCCGAGGCCTTGATGATGAAGCTCCAGTCAGTGTTCATCCTCAGGCAAACTGCCATCAACAAAAACAGCATTTGTTTTTTCATGATTTTATCCCCAAAAGACCTATTATATATACATACAGGTGACAAATTAAAGGAATGGCTGCTCTGAGATTTAGTTAAGGGACAAGGGACTGTACACAGTATATTTTCAGCTGTTTACTTAAAAAAATAATAATTTAATTTCCTCCAACTTGCCAACGCTCTGTTTGTTTGTTTCCTACAGTATCAAGCAGAGCCTTCAATTGGATACTGTTGGGTGCAGGACAGAAACAGAGCTACTGTCGTTTCACTGTCACCTGTCCAATTTGCGCAAAATGCATCTGAATCAAACTGCTGAAAACTTGGCACCCAACGCCCAAACATGCAAAATGTTTTGAACTGAATCCCAGTCTATCGAAACTGGCCAACAAAGCTTGTGCCAGGAGTGAAATATGGAACTGCTTTGCTTACAAAGACTGCTACTGTCCTCTTGTTCAGTAGTGGGAACCAAAGTAAGATTGCAAGCAGTATCTTAGTGTTTTTTATGCAGCACCACATCATATTTTAATTATAATCAAGGTGTATTCTTATATTCCTCATTCAATGCAGGGTAGAATATTATATGTAGAATGTAAGTTGTTGATAATTATTCCGCATTTTCTTTGACGTTTTTGTTTTTAAGAAAAATACGATAGTTATTCTGTTTTCTTTGTGAATATTCTTGTTGGTTGTCAATCAAGAGCAACAACATTACTAACACAGTTTTAGACAGCGTTGGTATTTAAGTCACGATTGTAGTATTATCACAACTCTATTACTGTATGCACAATCCTCACATACCAATCTTCCTCTTAGTAGCAAAACAAGCTGGGCTGCAATATAACCAGTAAAAAAATTGCACAGCGTTATGCATTCATTCATATTCAAAATGTGGTACTAATATCTGGGACAAATTTACTGCACACTGTAGGTGCTGCAGAGACGCTTCTCTATGCCTCTATACTGAACATGATAAAAAACAGGTTTGGATAAAAATAGCAGCTCAACGACACTAGAATATTTAGAGCAAGCATTATTAATCAACCCTTTCTTGTTTAGTGCTGAAACATGACAAGCTCTTCCAGCGGGAGGCACATCTTCAAGGTGTGTATGAGCCAGAGCCGGAGCTTTTGGGCGGCACAGTGACAGGGAGTCCTTGTGGACTCACACAGAGAGGGTAGCCTAACTTTATTTGTATTCTATGAGCTTTAAAGTGTAACTACATCCCTACGTCTGAGCCCCACTATATAATGTCTCTATGTAAAGCAAGTAAACAAAGTAGGTTTGTCCTTCGTGTTCCTTGAGAACTGTCAATCTGATCTACTTCATTCCTGGCAGGTGGATTGCTAGGGAAACGAGGAAGTGCAATGTAGATGTGTAAAGTTGTTTGGATGAGCGGTTCTTGAGAAATATATAAAAATACCTCAGAAATGACGTTGATTTGCTTCTTCTTCTGACCATGGAGTCTATGAGTGGAAATACGGGCAGCGCCACATTGTGGTCGGAGGTGGGATTACATCCATCGTGTTAATGACTTAAAAATGTTTAAGAGACTTAAGCTCTATTGAACTGTGTAACGTTACTATGAACGAAACTTGGCAGAATCTTGCAAGATTAGTGCTGGATGTCTCAGGCACATTCAGAAATATATAAAAAATACCTCCTAAACAACGTTGCTTCTGCTTCTTCTTCTGCACGTTGATTCAACGAGTGGAAATACGGAGAGCGCCACTCTGCCATTGCAGCTCACATTGTGGTCAGAGTTGGGATTACATCCGTAGTGATAAGAACTACCATAGAGAATGAATTGAAAAAATTTAGAGAGTTAAACTCTATTCCCATTCCTGACATGCGGGAACTTTGTATGTATGTTCAAGACATAGTGCAGGATGTCTCAGGCACGTTTTGAACAGACACTAATGATCAACTTCAGCTCAACTCAAAATTGTAGTCTCCAGATATTCTGCGTGTGAGGCGTTTAGGGAGCATCAGTAAATTGTAGATTCTACCAATAGCCTGCATGTGAGGCATTTAGGGAACATGGGTAAATTATAGCGTCTACTGATAGCCTTGGTATGAAGCGTTTAGGGAGCATTGGTAAATTGTAGCATCTATTAGTAGTCTACATGAGAGGTGTTAAGGGGATGAGCACTGTTCTCTCTAGGTATTGAGAAATTGACCCATTCCGAACAGGCATGATTTGGACGGGCACTGCTTGTTTTAAAATGTTGAATTGCAGTGTAATCGGAACCGTTACTGAACCTGTCCGACCGCAGCTCTGCAGCTCTGCAGCTTTGCAGCTCTGCAGCTTTGCAGCTCTGCTCCACAGCTGACAGGTCCACAGCGGAAAGGTTTGCTGACAGACAGTCTTGGCAGAGCTCCAGTTACACCATGATTTAATGTTTGAAAACAAGATTTTACCAGCTGATTACTGCAGGAACAGACAGCCACAGAGTTGAAGAGCTGCAGGGCGAGATGTGAGGAGGATTTCTGTTGTTTTTGTGGCTGCCAGCAGTGCTTCCTCCCATGGACAGTAACAGACAGAGAGACCCCTCCAGCAGGCCAGTGCAGCTGTTAGCTACTGAAGCTAAAACTGCCTCGATCAGCATATATTTGAAAATGAGCATGGGCAGTTTCACAGACTCACACTCAAGGGTGGGCATTGACATTCTACCATTTATATAAATTTCATGATGTAGAGAACTCCCAAACAGTCGACTCTACGTCAGCATTGGCCCCGGCTTTTCAGGACTGATTTTAAACAGCAGATGACAGGTTTAGCCATTTTTAACCCATGAAATGCTGATTGGTATAAATTTGGTGTCAGTGTCGATATTAACACCGGCATTGATGTGTTTCATCACAGTACAGTGATATAATTTAGTTTACAGCTCAAAAAACACGTTTTTAGTGTGCAGTGCCTCTTTAACAATGTGTCCCCCTGCTACCAGGTGTCCTCGCCATTTTCAGTGATGGAAAAAGGAAACTGTCAGTGTCTCATTGAAATGTTTTGGCAAAGAAGAGGCACCTTTAAAACACTAGCAGTGTCCAGTGAAATATTTTTTCCCCACTGGCTGACTTGGCCAGTAGATCAGAGTTTTACTGGCCCTTTGTATATTTTCACTAGCCTTGCAGCCAAAATTTTTTTCCATAATTTTGGTGATTTATTCATTGTATACATAACATGTATAACTGGGAAGCTCCCTGAAAAGAAAAACCCCAACTTAAAAGGCAGACTCAAGGAATCACCCCAGCACCCCAAAAATTCTTATATATACACATACATACATACATATACATACATAAACAGGGTGACAAATTAAAAGGAAAAACTGATACAGGCCTGAATGCTTGACCCCTACAGTGAGGGGATCTGGTGGCTCTGTTATGCTGTGGGGGACACCTTGCTGGCATGGTTTGATAAAACTTTTCCCACACCCAAATATTTTAAGAATATACCGTAAAAAGCCTCACTCCACCCTATTATTGGGGCACTTTCATTCCGATTAAGCCGCATAAGGTGTAATAGGCATCTGACATTGTCTGTGGATGACCTTCTTTTTATGAATCCTACTTGATTTGATTGTATTAAGTGTGATAAAATATTTTCCAGCCTCATAGAAAGAACCTTCATCAGAATTTTGCAGTCGACGTTGATCAAACTAATAAGTCTAAAACTTGCTGGATCAGTTGGGTCTTTATCTTGTTTAACAATTAGGGAGATCAGAACTTCATTAAATGTTTCTGGCAGTTTCCCCAGTGAGAACAAATCTTCATACACAGTTGTGAGGATAGAAGCCAATTTGTCAACATACTTCATAAAATATTCTGAGGGAAAACCATCTAAACCAGGCATTTGTCCAGCTTTCATAAATGAAATAGCGCTTTTGACCTCCTCTACAGTTATGTGGCTGTCCAGATAATCTTTCTGATCCACTGACATTTCTGGCAAGTTAATCTTTGAGAAGAATGTCCTGTAATTACCCACCTCTGGATTAATCTCAGACCTATAAAGTTGGTTATAAAAATTTGCAAATACCTTGTTAATGTCCCTTGTGTAACAGCTGCTATGGTATAACTAATCTTTTTTTGGTATAGGCTAATTGTCTAGCCAGTAGTTTCCCTGATTTTTCTTTCTCCACTCTCATAGAAATTACTTTTTAGTCTGAACGGGGCATACTCAGCTTTTTTTATTGCATATTTTGTTTATTTGAAATCTCAAGTCACACATTTGTTTGAGTAGTAGATCAGTCTGTTTCTCAGACATTTTGTGTAATTCTTTAAGGTGAGATTTAAGATTCTTCACTCTTTGTATTTGCTCCCTTTTTTTCTGCTGGAATAGGCCATAATTCCTCCCTTTTATATAAGCCTTAGAGGCCTCCATTACTAAACCTAGTTGCACTGCAGCATGATCTGTCGATGCTATAGGTCCTATTGAGCAGTCTGAGACACTCTCCACCAGATCCTTACTGATCAAAAATAATCTATCCTGGAGTGAGATTTATGATTATGGGAATAGAATGTATATTCTCTCTCTTCCGGGTTGACAAGCCTCTATATATCCATCATTTGATTATCCTTCATCAATAGTTTAATTGCTATTCTGTCTTTTGGTACATTATTAGAAAAAGTGGAGTCCCATTTAAAACTTGATTAAAATCTCCAGCTATAATTGTATGCCCATCAACTATGCTCCCCACTGATTTATTTATTTTATGAAAGAAGCCTGGATCTTCCATATTTGCAGCATAGATATTACATAAATTAACTTTTATGTCATTATTTTTGGCTTCCAAACATAGGCTCTAATTCTTCCTTCTTCGTCCTTTTGTGCCTTTTATAATGAAAAAATTCAGCTTCTTATGCACCAGAATAGCCACTCCATGTTTTTACTAGAGTATGAACTATGATATAACTGACCCACCCAGTCTCTTCTAAGTTTAGCAGCCTCCGAATCGATCAAGTGAGTTGTTAAAAGGCTATGTGGGCTTGTTGGGACTTGAGGTATGATAAACACTTGTTTCTTTTTATGGGATTTTGTAGCCCGTTTACGTTCCAGGGCACTATCCTTACACAACTAGCCATAGCTTAACAAATGTGTTTTATGTGCCTCATACTGAGATGATAACTCGCATAGAGGCAGGGGGGTAGTGAATAAAAAGGGAAAAGAAAAAGAGGTGCTGCCCAGCTGCCTGTAAAAACCTAAGTAAACAAATACCACATAAAAATCCTCGTTCAGAACAGAGAGCATTATATAAGACCCTCATATATGGAACCCTATACCCACCTCCTACCCTTCCCTTACTCTCGAGAGACCCACCTCAAACATGATCTGTTAGGCACACTGAACTGGTCACCATCAAGAACCCCCCACCACCCCTCACAAAGTCATCTATTGGTAGCTATTTCTCATTACAGTATGTGTATGTGCTGGCCAACCAGCAGAAAGTATTGAAAGTATTTCACAGGCAACATTTTAGTGATATTATTTGTGTTATTCTGAGACTTATACCAATAAAAGCAAAAATAGTACCAATTCTTTATTATCCTGACATAACTAGATCTAAATCAGGCTTTAATAATAAAATGTGACAGCAAAGTCTCCCTTGGATTAAAATAAAAATACGAAACAGACATCCTATTCAACAACTTCGAGCCTCGCTACAGTGGTTGGGCATACAGTCCTATACTCACTGTGTCAAAAGATGACTTGGACCAAGTGCAAAAAGTAAAATAACTGAGAATAGTGTCCCATTCATGTCACTGCACCCAGAGCATTGCTGTTCCATCAAACAGTTGCATAAATCCGGATCCCAATTTTATTCGTCTCCTGGCCAGATTGTTGGTCCTCTGGGTTAAAGCTCAAGTAGCATCTGGTGATTATCTCCGTTCCTCTGTTTCGTCCTTGTTAAGGAAGTTCATTGCCTCTCGGCGATATGTAAACTTCATTCTTTTCCCCTCCATGTAAAGCGTAGCTCAGCTGGATACGCAAGGGTGAAACGCACATCAAGATTTTGTAGCCGAATTCTAACATCTTTGTACTTTATCCTCTTCTCTGCTGTCTCTTTAGTCATGTTGGGAGAAAATGACAGCTTGCAACCTCCTCAGATTATATCATCCTTGTTTCTATATTTCTCCTTTGCGGCAGCCAACACTCGCTCCAGAAAATTTAGAGGGGTGTGATAATTGGTATGGGTGGCCGGCCTTCTTCAGGCATTGGTATTGGGGCTTGGTGCACTCGTTGCATCTGTGTTCTGTCCAGTTTAATCCCCAAGGCTTCGGAGATGATCTTCTTCGCACATTCTGATGGTTTTCAAGTTTGTCCCTCAGACTGATGAGCCGCAGGTTCTGGCGCCTGTCTCTATTAGCAGCATCTTCAATGGCCTGATGCAGTCTCTCACACTTTTTAGTACTTTTATCCGCTGTTTGGCGAACCTAGTAGTTCTCATCTTCTAACTGAGAGATTCTGCCTTCTGCGTCATGTAGCTGGAGCAGGGTTCCATCGACATCTGTTCTTAGCCCAACATTGGCCCCCTTAATTTCTGTCATATCTACTTGCAAAGCCGCTAAGAGCTTCCTAACTTGCCCCATCTCCTCTGTGGCCTTTATCAGGGACTGTTGCACAGCAGATAGGATATTTCCTTTGTTAATCTCTCCTTTGCTAGCATTAGCGTTTTGTTTGGCTGCTCTAGTTGCTGTAATGCATAAATCACCAGATCTATCACACAGTAAATGTGTTTATCACTTCCCTAAAACTTGTAGCACAGCCACTCTGGTTTAACTAGCGAATTTGGAATAACTAGGTAGGTTAATCGAGACGTTTCCAACTAGACGACCATCTTGCTTGATGATCTCAGGTGACTCTGGATATGTAATGTTGATATATTACACAAATATGCAAAATATAAAATCAGACAGATATTGGATCAGTAAATGAATGGTGTATAAATGTAGGTTTCTTCTTATTTTGTGTAAAGCCAGAGAGTATGGAACATTTCAGCGAGTATGATAATAAACCTTGATAATAAACTCAGAAAATGCTGAGAGATCTGCAGAAATGTACTTGTTAAAAGAGAACAGTAAGAGAAAGAACATAATGGCATTTGTTTGTGTGCAAGTGTTCGCTCCAAGCTCCTTCTGTCTGCTCCCGCGAGCCACCTGTCCACTCCAGACATGGAGTTGAACCGTAATGAATGAATGAGAAGTGCAGAGGAGGAAAACGAAACAGAAACTAAGAGCATCTGTCTTCACAGTAAATCATCTGTTGAGTGTTTGATGATTATTTATCTGTGCTTTACAACGCAACAACTGTGAAACAATCAGAAAATAATTTATTTCTCTCTGTCACGGCTTTGTTTTCGTCACCCTCTCCTCGCTCGACCACTGCTGCTCTGTCTCTCTGTCTCGCTCGCTTGCACGCTCAGCTCACTCACGCTCTCTCTCACTCTTCTTCTCTAGTCTTTTTTTAAATGAGTCGAGAAGCCGACAGCAAAGCCTAACTTTACTTTTAACCTTATCAAACGAAGAGAAATGTCCTCCCCTCGTCCTAAACTATATGACTCTGATTCGCCCGCATAAACTTTTACTCTCCTCGTGCCATCGGTTACGTCGGACCACGGAGAGTCAGAATCAGTATTTGTGACATAGCTCTGACAGCATTAAAAATAGAATGAAGGTCTATGGGAGGGCATGGGCCAGCAGATAGAGAAGTCACGATCTCTGTATTTAGCCTAATGCGAATCAGACTTTTCTGCCTCTCAGCTCTTTTTGTGTGGAATGAGTCTACTGAGATGACTTTTTTTTTCCCCCCTTTGTTGCTAGATTGAGGCCAAGTGTCAGGAGGGCTGTTTAGGTGTGTGTGTATTTGGCTCTGCGTGTGAGTGTGGGTTATATCGAGGGAGCAGCGCTAGTGCATCGTCTATTCAAGTTTGTGCGCGCGTGTCTCTGTTTGTGTGTGTGTTTGAGTTATCAAGGGAGCTCTCCAAGCTTGAATAAGCCTTTTGTCTGCCTTGGCTGCTCTCTGCTCTGAGCCTGCTGTCCTCCAGGATGCTGTCTGTCTGCTCTGTTTGAATCACTGATAAAGGCCCTTCCTCTCTATCCCACAGCACCCTTCCTCTCCATCTCTTCCTCCGTTTCCTTCTCTCAGCATTTCTCTGCCATCCGCAGCCCCCTTTCTCCAGATGTTCCTCTTTTGTATTATTTTTTTTTTGTTTGTTTTATTTCTTTTTATTGCCTCCCAACTTTCTCTATCATGCATGCTTGTTACGCTCTTGTTATTCCCTCATTCCCCAGTTCACTCACTCCTCATGTCCCTCATCCCCTCAGCTTTCCATCCCTCATCTTTGGTTTGTCTTCCCACCCCTTTCCCTCCCTTCTGTTTTTCCTCTCCTGTTATTTTCCTCACCATTTCTCCTAGCTTCCCCTCTGCCTCCTCCTTTGTAGCTCTGTCTCTTCCCTCCTTTCATCACCATCCCACAATCTTTCTGTTCCCTTCTGCTGCAGTCTGCTCTGATAGAGATATCATGTGGCAGGGACAGCTTTCTAATGATAATATTAGAAGAAGCTGGGACAGAATCCAGATGAACCCTCTATAAAAAGATAACCGTTATATTTCACAGTTCCTCTCCCTCAAACTATGTTTGCATGCCATCTGTATGTGTTAACTTTTGACTGATATTGGCTTTTGATTAAAGACCCCTGTAATTAAGTGGTGGTATGCACTGACACACCATTATAGAGAAAACATAGACCTAAAAACGTATTATTCTGCCATTTAGTCTACTTTTGGGTAATTTACAAATGGACTTTTAATTTCCCCTTTGGATCAATCAGTGAATCAATCAATGGGAAAGACCACAGCACAAATTTCCCCAGATTTTACTTCTATATCCAAATATCTATGTTTCAGAGGTGCTTGAGGATGTCATTTGTAACAGCAGACAAATGTACAGTCTCAGTCTGACACCTAAGAAGTAGGGTGTGATACTTATTTGTACGAATGCATTGATCTTTTGCACCAGTTTTTCTATCTACATAGACAACATCAGGTCAGGATTTACTGTGGCAATAAAACAGACTTTGTGGTCTGTCATGACAGAATGAGAGAAACACTGAATTATATAATGACAGTGACAAAGGAACCGTATTTATCAAGAGTGGGTCACGTCTGGCAGACACACAATACACTCAATAAGATCAGTATCGTCACCAGTATTGATCCAGCGGTTTGGATCGGTGCATTCCTAGTTGTTTGATCTCTAACAAGAAACAAAGCTGGCAGGTTTTTAGTGACTTGCTCAAGGACACTTTAGTATGGCAGAGACTGATTTTGAAGGGTAATTTTTGAAGTTTCATTTTGTTTGCTTCCCTCAGCTATCATAGAAAATATGGCAGAGTTCAGACCAGGCCTGTGCACAGAGGCAGCTCAGCAGGGACTCATGCAGTGGCTGCTCAAGAGAATCAAGGTAAGAACTTTGCAACTGGATAAACTTATTTCCTTTACTTTTATTGCAAAACCTTTTTTTTCACAGCTAATTGCATTTAGTATTAAGTCAAGTTCTTCTAAAACAAGCAAAAAAAAATCCTTTTGTGAGGAGGTAATTTCACCCAATTCACCATTATCCTGGGATGATTCCCCAAGATAATATCAGTCAGTTCTATGAAATTTTAGAAACAAACTGATTTCCGATGGAAATGACTGAAATAGTCTTAATTATTTTTTTTACTCGTTTCACACTGATTTTGATGGTTCAATATGAGACAACGGACATTGTTATGGTGGACATTATTGTATTTGAGCTATTTGTATCCGTTCATTTCTGTAGCAACATTTTCACTCTGCTGTGTTATAATCACGATGGTGACTGTCAATGTGTTAAATGGAAATTAGACCACTTGGTCCTGAAGTCAAAAGATATATAAGAATATAAATGGATATTGATGTTTTTACTGTTGAATTTATACTTGTCAGAATGTCTCCTCACGGTTAAAAAAGGCATATTTGTTGCAGAACGTATGATGTGTTTGTTAATACCCTGCTCCGTAAAAGAAAGGAGTTTCACAAGATGTGTGGTAATTGGAATTTGGTCTCTTTCCCTCTCAGGCAAAGATGCCGTTTGATGCTAACAAGCTGTACTGCAGTGAAATCCTGGCTATCTTGCTGCAGAACAATGACAGTAAGTGTGTCCCAAGAAACGGTTTGTGGGTTCCAAATGATATTAGTTTATTTTCCACGTTTCTGTCACTTCTCAGTTTCCTCAAACAGACTGCCAAACTCTATTCTTCCTTCCCTTTTTTCTTCATTTCTTCTATTCCCTTTAATTCCTCGCTCCATTCTCCGCTCTCTTTTCATCCCTTCCTTTCCATTTTATCCATCTTGGCTTATTCTTGTTCTCTCTCAGCCTTATCACTTTCTATCCTCCCCTTTGTACCTCTTCCTCCTTTTCCTTTTTGTTTCCTTTCCATGTCTCTCTTTCTATCAGCTCCTCTGGCTCTATCGCTCCTTGAATGTCCTGCCTTTCACAGCCTTTGTCCTTTCCTCTCTCTTGTCTTCATCTCCCCTTTCTCTCATTTCCCCCATCACTCTTTGGTTTCATGTTAACTTTCATATTTCCATGTTTTCTTTCCTTCTATCCCTTCTTTCTTCCCAATCCTCTTTCAGTCTCCCCATCTCACTTCTGTTCTTCCTCTCTCCTTGTTTTGCCTCTCCATTTGCTGTCTTCTCCATCCTTTCTCCTCCCCACTAAACCCTGTAAAGCCTCAGATAGCCACAGGACTATCAGGTCTTCGGACAGGTTTTCATTAATGGTACAAGCCATATTGATATTCAGTGGGAGTCCTGTCTTATTCTCCTCCTCTTCATCAGTGCTGCCCTCATTCATCCTCTCTCTACTGACCTTCAAATACAAAATGAAATTAAAGAAAATGTTATTTTTCAAAAAAACAAAGGAAATGTCCTCGCATGAATAATGTTCCCTGTTATAATACTGTCAGAATCTTGAAGTAAGAATGAGGCAAATCACACAACTACTATTAGAAAAATGATCATTAGGGAAAACGCTTGATATGTTAATTTGAATGTAATTATCGCTATCTTGCTGTCAATCTTGACTTAAAACACCACTCTGAAGGGTATACATATATGTAAAAATACTTTTTGCTGTGAATGAGAAGAGCATCTCATCACCACTAATTGAGACCTCTGTAGATTCACTATATTTTTACAAATGAAACTCTATTCGTTATGAACGCTTCACTGCCTAGAAAAGATAACAAAATACAAATGGCAAGGAAGTGCTGTGTGCAGAGAAAGCTAGACTTTATCAAAGCAATAGGATGAAGCTGTCACACACTATTATTGTTGGTAAGCATGGGCTGTGCCACCACCTGATATCAATTTACAGGGTTTCCGAGTGTTGAGGTCCTTTAAATTTTAGAGGCCCTCACTGCCTTTTGTGGCCGCTAAGAAGCAGAATTGTGTTCAGAAACCTTAAAAGAACAGTTGAATACTCAAGTCTACATGGAATAACTTGAGAGGAGATATATTTTTCCGTGTCCTCATTTTCTGTCTCTGAGGTCCCTCGTGGCCAATGTGTTAGTCAGTGTGTTTATGCTCATCTTATGCCACTGTAGCGCTTCTGTCACTCTCTCCCTTCCTTTGTCTTTTTCTCTTTTGCTAGCCTTCATCTATGTTCTTAAACCTTTTTCTCCGACTGTTTTTGCTCCCTACATGTCTATTTTTTTGTAACCATCTCAATTTAATCTCCTTGTTGTCCTGTTACTCCATTTTTATCTCTTAGTCTTCTGCTCACTTTGTTTCTCTTTGTCTCTTCAACAGATACCAGAGAACTATTGGGAGAGATGGATGGCATTGATGTGTTACTGCAGCAGCTCTCTGTAAGATTTTGCTCTTACTTTCTTTCTTTTGTTCAACCACTGCTCCTCTTACTCAGCCATCATCCATTTTAGCCTCATGGGGTAAAGCTCAATCATTTCTCAAACATGAACAGTATGCTGAGAGGTGGTGCTCTCCACATCAAGCCTAGCCTAACCCCAAGCCAAATTCTTCACCCTGTTTTCCCCCCCTACTATTAACCTCAACCAATACACTCCTCTGTAGATAACTGCTAATGAGGTTCTGAGCATCCTGTGACATGTCATTTCCTTCCCGCTCAGGTGTTTAAACGTCATAACCCGTCCACAGCTGAGGAACAGGAGATGATGGAGAACCTCTTTGACGGGCTGTGTTCCTGCCTCAT
The DNA here is from genome assembly GCF_910596095.1 of Thunnus maccoyii. Classification (NCBI taxonomy): domain Eukaryota; kingdom Metazoa; phylum Chordata; class Actinopteri; order Scombriformes; family Scombridae; genus Thunnus; species Thunnus maccoyii. The sequence continues at coordinate 8,009,661 of NC_056536.1, read as the reverse complement.
GCTGCCAGCCAATCGGGACCGCTTCCTCAGAGGGGAAGGGCTTCAGCTGATGAATCTCATGCTTAGGTGAGGCTGCACGCTAGAGGAAAAAGCCATGTCTTTTTAGTTTGCACATATCTTTTTCCCTGCAGTCAGTGTTCATTCACTTGTTGTTGCAGATGTCAACGCAGATATGTCGCACTTTCTGCTGGTGGTGCTCTTTGACTGTTCAGCCAGTCACCACCCAGGTTGTGTTTTTAATATTTAAAAAAGACTGTTATCACTTATTTAAGTGATGAGCACCATCACAAAAAACTGTTGTTAAACAGCACAGTGGAAATCAGTTGATTCCTCTACCACATTAAAATACTCGGTCTTTACTCATTATGAACATGACTGAGCCTGTCTAGTTTGCACAGTTTCAAATATGTAGCAGGGAAGATATTTGATGCACAGCAAACACGGTTTTGACAGTTGCTCATTTGGACTCTTTTGTTCATAATTATTACAGTGTTTGCTTAACCACTATCCTTGATGGACAAATTATTGCAGGCTGTTGTTTCAGTTAATGGATTACTTCTCAGCAAGCATTGATGCTATAAAATGTATGACTCTGGCTAAGTAAACACTAATAAGAATGCTTGTCAGAGGTTAAAATATTGTTTGTTTGAAAAGCTATCATTTTATTTTTGTTATAAAATAAATAGGGCACAGAAGAAGAATCTTCTTTAGTTGAAACTCCTGGGGGAGCAGGCAGCTTTGGGAGGCTTGAGGGAAGCTCTGACAAAAGGAACTTTAGAGTCAGCTGCCAAACAGCAACCTTTGTGTTGCAAGAGGCTTTCAAATTTAAAAAGAAATGACAAAACTATGTACATTTTTATAATTTATTATGTAACTGGTGGCGTGGGTACTTCAGTTGAATTCAGCTGAAGCTGGTCCGTTCGGTTAAAATGAGACTGTCTATCACTGCTGTTCATTTCAATGCAGTGTGTGCTATGTAAGTATTGTTCAGGCATGAATAAACTGAAATGAATGATGTTACAGGCTATTTAATTGGCAGAATGTTTAGATTCAACTGAGTCACAGATGGAAGAAAATATTTGTTATTATGCTGAAGTTATTAACTGATTATAATCAGCATCATCATTTTGTTTTTGCAAAATTCTTGACACAATTTCCAGAAACAAACGCATTATGTTTGAAGAATATTCCCTGTGTAATATCAACCTCCTAGATTAAGGAGGGAAATATAACCCTAACCGTCACCTCAGAACATCTCTTGATGCACACTGGCCTTCAGTGCTCAGTTCATTTCTTTTTCGTGCTTTCTGTACTGTGAAAATCTGAGCACTCATAGCATGACAGTGTGTAGCACAGCAGAGAACAGCATGTCTCTCTACTTGCCTGATGAGACGGCCGGTCCATTCAATCAGCAGTTGGTGGAGCACAACAAGGCAGAGATGTGACCTTAAAGAATCATAAAGACGCATTACACGCATTTATGAAACCATCACAGCTTCTGCACCTCTGAGCTGATAATCACCTCACTGGACACGTAGTTTTAAGGCTGGATCGATATCTCATTATCGGAATGCAAAAACACTTTTCTGGTAAATCATCCACCAGGGAAACAAAGAAAGAAAAAGAGGAGGGGAAAGAAGAGACCAACATATGACTTTGGGATTATTGTTCAAGTCTCATTTACTAAGTAACTAATTGTGTGTTTTTTAAGAACACTAAATGCTAATTTAATTTCTGATCACTTTAATTCTGCCTGATAGTAACAGTACAGAGAATACAGAACACCAGCAGATGGATTTATACTTGTCTGTTAAACAGTGTAGGCAAAGGTGATTAATAGACCACTGTCATTTCACCTGCTGATACCACCACCGCAACACTAGATGGATGTGTTCTACATTATCAGGTCATTATCATGCATTAGTCAAATATCCTTTAGTAGTCATGTTTACATACTTTCATTCACTGTTTGATATAAAGTCATGATGGGAGGGTTTTCTGTTTCTACCAATTACTGAAAATGAACCTATTGCTGTACAATCCTTTATCACTCAGGTAATCGTGTTTATATTCTTTCATTCAGTTTGTGATAGAGTGATCGCAGCCATTATAAATTATGTCTAGTTTTACTGTTAAGATTCCTGAGCTTTTCTTTAACATAATTTATGTTCCCTTCACTGTCAACAATCTCCACTGGCATCAGAAACATCTGTGAGAAAACACAACCACAAGCTGACCAATCTCAGTAGCTGCTGTCCAGACATCTAATTACTTTTTTGCAGAGGTGCATGTCAGCTACAGAATAGCTTTGGAGCCTCCACGAATAGGCTCTGTTTGCTACACCATAACATTGAAACACTCATGTACAAAGCCATCCTCAGTGACTGCAAATGTTTGGTCTATTGTGGAATATACTGTAAATCATTCAAGCTTAAAAATCTCATCACTTCAGACCACACATTATGCTGACTTTATTTTATTTTTATTTCTTTGAATATTTTCTCCAAAATTATTTTACTCTTTTCCATGCAGAACAGGCCTACAAAGTAATATCATAATCACTGCAAGAAAGCATAGTACCACAGCATAAATACACAAATACAAACTAGAATACAAAAACACAATACAACTTAAATTAAAGTGATCATTGTAAATAAATAAAAAAAGTTATAAAAACCTCTCTAGAAGGCATAAATACAGTGTTTTAGCAGAACACATGTGGCTCAAAACAGTTAGTTTTAAAGGGGCACAACGCTTTTTACACACGTCAGTTTACTCATCATGAGGAGTACTACTTATAACGTCCCAGATGATGTCAACAGGGTTATCTGGATTTGGGTTTAAGGCTTAGATTTTTAATAGAAAGCCTGTGTTACAAACTGGAAGTGTGGGGTTTGAAAAATGTGAATGTTTACCAGTCAGAATAGGCCTAAAGAAAGACTCTGTTGAGTTGCATTATGGGAAATACAGGATTTTTGAAACTTGTCCCATAGGACTAAAAGTTAGATCAGACTCTGCTGCTTTGGTTTTGGACAGTCTTTTTTAATCTATCTTTTGTGAGCACCCCGACTTTATGGAAGTGCAATACTAAATCACTGGAGTATCCCTTGAACACAGCAAAGTTCTACATTTTTTCACCAGCTCCCTCATTATCAGTTTTTTCATTCAGTTTCATTATAGTTTTAAAGAGAGATCAGCTCTTTGTCTTTGTCTGTATCGTGTCTTTAATTCTGACCAAGACAAGATAACAAAAAACTGAAAACAAAAATCATCCCTTCTCACTCGACAACATGTTTATTGGTTTTACATCAAAAACTCAATTTCATTTCCTACCAGAACTCTCCTACTACTCTACTCTTCTTCTCTTCTACTCTGCTGCATACAGATTTCACACTTCAAGTGTCTTGATAAATTACAGGCACAGCTAAATGTTTGTCAGACCAGACTCAGCTCCTGTACCAAAACCATTTTACAGACACATGTCCAAGAACCACATATTTTAGATCATGATGACCATTCACACCAGACTATCCAATGTTTTGATATTTTACATTTTTGAATGTACACCCCCCCCCCCCCCCTCCTTTAAGGGGATGTTGCCATTTTCCGATCATGTCTAAGACTGTTTTGGTTTTGTCTTTGGGGTTTATAGGCTGATTGCATCAGTCAGCACAGGTTAATAAACCTGCCAGAGTCCATCTTTAAGTGATTCAGTCTCATCTAGAATCTGAGTCTTATCAAAAACGTACTGCTGCTGTCATGCTGGAACCCACCGGACATCTACCCACGATCCATTTTGGCGTTACGAACGCATAGTTGACGACACCAGGAAGTTGAGTTAAGTCAGCTGTCTGCCAACTGAATTGCCTAGTTTCCCTTCGGAAAGTACACAGTGTATCGCTCCCCCGTGGCCACTCCAGCCGTCCATCATATATAATGTGTCTGTCTGGAGAACCAGACTCAACTGCCTGAAATATGTGTCCCTCCTCTGAGATAAACACTGTCATCTGTCATTGGTGGGAATGGAGGAAGTGACACTGTGACAGACAGCTACATTTCCTGAGAGGAAGTGTGGAGTGGGGGGGGGGTTGTGGAAGGTATAAAAAAAAAAGCTGGTCCCTTTTATCATACCGACGCAATGATGATAGAAAACAGATCGTCTTCATTGCAATTTATTTTTTAGAGAACACACATTTCCAGGTTTATTCTAGTTGTCTATTATATGACTAATTTATTTTCAGGTTTTCAGAATTACCTAAAAACAATTGCTTTATTTTCTTATAATTCCATTGTAAACTATGAAGTTTGAAAACAACAACACTGAGCTGGGAGAATATTTCGGGAAATGGGGTTAGTATTAGATTTGATAACCATCTTCAATCAATATTGGCAAGTATACCTTTTAATATTAATCTGACTTATTTGACATTCTCATATGCAGAAAAGTCAATATACCTGGCTTTGAGAGGTTGATATTATCAGCTCATCTAATTTACACGAGGAAAGTCTTGTGGAGGAGTTCATTAAATCTGTGATGAAGGAGGAGCCTGTTACTGCTTTTAAAGTACTGATTAAATGGTGTTCATAGGGAAACTTTAAAATACCAACCATATTTGTTACACCCATCTGGAGGGGTAAGGTACAAATGTAAAACTATGGTGTCTGTTTTTATCTGTGTTTTAGTTGATAATCATTGCCGTGAGCAAAAAATCTGTATTACTGCTAGAAAGGAAAAGAATGTATGTTAAACGGCTGAAATAATGTTTGAAAATGAAAATAAATGCATGAACAGAATACAGATCACTCAAAACACAAAATGTTTATGGCAGCTAGCTTAACTGTATATCTTTTAAGGACATTTCAGTCCTTTATATCTGTTAAAACAACATTATATATCTCTGACTTCAGTATTGCTTCCTCTCTCTGCTGCAGAGAAAAGAAAATGTCTCGAACCAGTGCTCTGAAGGTCCTGGACCATGGGATGATTGGACCAGAGGGAGCGGATAACTGCCATAAGTTTGTGGACATTCTGGGCTTGCGAACCATCTTTCCACTTTTCATGAAAACTCCCAAGAAGATGAAAAAAACCGGAGCTTCAGAGAAAGAGCACGAAGGTCAGTCATTAATAGAACAAGGCAGCAGTAGACATAATTTCTTAACAAATACTGCAATCAGCAGCAAATGTGTCACCCAGTTTTGACCTGTTATGGCAGTGTGAACTGTTGGGCCGTTCAGTGAAAGCTGTGGTGAGAAGCACCATTGCACAATTTTTCAATTAGACACTATCAGTAGCAAATGAGATGTTATAGCAAACATATAAAGGAAACTAACTAATGGAAACCAAACCACTGGGGCAAAGGGATACCAGTTGCCTTTCTGATAATGAGCAAGTATTTAGCTGGAGTGCAAAATGGATTAATGGATTCCACTGATACAATGAAGAAACTGCACAAATTAGGTTTATTTCTATAATTCCCTTATGTCCTAGAGAACCTGGATTGTGGACCAGTTCAAGCAATGGAAACTGCTGAAATTAGAGAAGACGTTAGAAGTCCTGGAAAATTACTTTTGTGACTATGGACCCAAAATGGTTGCAATGGTAGATGGTGGCAAAGTGTTTTTTTTTAACAACCTTTGAGGCACTTTATGGTATTATTAGATAGCGATAGTAGAGAGATGACAGAGAGAGAAGGAGAGAGAGGGGTGCAACAAAGGTTACTGGCCAGATTAAAACTGGGGACATTGAGGTTCATGATTGATTGCATTGATTATATTGTGTCCATTCTTCAGGACGTTGAGGTGCGGTATTGTTTCATTAAATATACACTTTGAGTTGTGTTATCTTATGTTGTGCGCTTTATCAAAGTCTTTAAAACCATATCTGTCCACCCCTGGACACTTAACCTGACATTATAGACCAATTTGAAGTTGTGCAGAGACCTAAAATGCAAAATAAAACCTTTTTATCAGGGGATCACAATGTCAGCCTGTATGTTAGTCCACCACTTTGGTCCAGACTGAAATATCTCAAAAACTATGAGATGGATTGCCATGAAATTTGGATAGATGTTCATGTTCCCCAAAGGATGAATCCTACTGACTTTGGTGATCCCCTCGCTTTACTTCTAGTGCCACCATCAGGTTGACATTTTTAGTGAAATATTTCAATATCTGTTGGATTAATTGCCATGAAATTTGGCACAGACATTCATGTTCCCCTCAGGATGAATTTAAATGACTTTGGTGATCCCTTAACTTTTCTTTCACACCATCATCAGATCAAATCTAATTGCATTCCCATCAGCCTCAATTGTACTTTGTTTTTAGTGCTAATCAGTGAATGTTAGCATGCTAGCATGCTAAACTAAGATAACATGGTAAAGATTATACTTGCTTAACATCAGCATATTCCCATTGTTACCAACATAATAAGAGTTTTAGCATGTTGACGTTAACATTTAGCTCAAAGCATCGTTACACCTGAATAAACAGACGGGTGACAAATTAAAGGAAAAACTGGTGCAGATCTGAATACTTGACCCCTACAGTGAGGGGATCTGGTGGCTCTGTTATGCTTTGGGGGGCATTTTGCTGACCTGGTTTGGGTCCACTTGTCCCCTTAGAGGAAAGGGTCACTGCAGATCAGTACAAAGTTGTTCTGAGTGATCACCTTTATCCTATAATGAAACATTTCTATCCTGATGGGAGTGGTCTCTTCAGGGATGACAATACCCCAATTCACAGGGCATGAGGGATCACTGAATGGTTTGATGAGTATGAAAATGATGTGAATCATATGCTATGGCCTTCACAGTCACCAGATCTCAACCCAACCGAACACCTATGGGGGATTTTGGACTGACATGTTAGACAGCGCTCTCCACCACCATCATCAAAACACCAAATGAGGGAATATCTTTTTGAAGAATGGTGTTCATCAGCCTTGACATTGATTTTACAGTCTCTGAACTCTTCTGGAGGGATGAACACCATTCATCTACCACCAATGGACATGAAGATATTATGCATAAAACAAGGCATGGTAACATATTTCGGTCGTTTTCATAGGACCAAAATGGTATGTGGGGTAGGTAGTAGGAACACACACACATACATATATATATATATATATGTATTCCATAATGGAAACATGGAACATACATGGAAACTCCTATATGTATGGTTGTAAAGGGTACAAAGTGCCAATGTCCTTCCATTTTTCCTTCATACAAAAATAGACACACATTTGAGAGATACTTATGGCAGAAAAATGTTTCAGGATTACATTTTTTGCCTCAGTATCTCCATGATTATTGAATTCCTTTGTCATAGGAATTGTAAGAAATGAAGAATAAACATGTTTTCAGTATGTTCATTGGAATGGAGGGCATTTGAGATGGGAATAGTATTTCTGGTCTGGTCAGGTTTATCAGAATCACTTATTAAAATAAGTGATTCTGATAAAACCTCTGGTGTCAGGAGGAATAAGTGGTATCCTAAATGGCCCTCTCAAGCTCCAGTGGGAGTATCTAAATGTGTTTCCACATAAAAGGTTGGATTTGTTTATACATGTAATTTGACAGTGTGTATGTTATAAAAGCTATATGCCCTCATAGTAAAGAATATAGCTTGCATTGATGACCTCTAGTAAAATCAGCCTACAGGAAAACATCTATTTCTTCACTCCAATCAATATTTCAGAGGCTGGGACTCACATAAGTACAGATAATAAGGGAAGACCCTGCTCCTTCATTGTGGACTTTTTTTTCCCTAGAGTTAAATCAATGCCTGTAACTATGTGTAATTATCTATGAAGGGAAGATGGAAGGACATTGGCACTTTGTACACTAAATGACTATACATTAAGCTATTTCCACATACATTTTCATGTTCCTACTAGCTACCTTATATACCATTTTGGTCCTATGAAGATGACAGAAAAATGCTACCATGCCTTGTTGTATTCATAGTATCTTCATATCCATTAGTGGTAGAGACCTCAAAAAAAAAACCTCAGACTTTGAACGAAATCTGAGATGGTGCTGCAACCACTTTCCTGGATTCTGTCTGATCTGACACAGAATGACCCAAGTACATAGTGTACATAGTGTACTACATGGAAGTGTACTAATGGAAGTATCCAAAATGAGACACAGTGTTAGTCTTGTTCAATGATAGGACAAATAGAACACAGAAGATCACTGGTTTATAATAACAATAATTTTGAATGCAATATTTTCCACAGATTAAACATACAACATAGCATGCCAGTTGATTTCCTAGAAAAATGTGTTCGTATATTCATATAATTTGTGCTGACTATTCCAAATATGCTGATATTTTACTCATATGTGATCAGCAAAAATGGTATTGTTGTTCATTAAAGTTACATGTAACATGTTATTGAACCTTTATAATGTGAATATGGTAATGACTGAGGTGTTAATAGTATTGATGATGCTTGACAGTGTCACAGCTTTTTGTTATTTGTCAAGTTAAAAAAAAAAAAAAAATCAATAGATTGCTGACTGTGCTAATTTAAGTGATTACACTAATCAAGATGGGGACACTTCTTTCTTCTGCTTCTGGCTTTCTGTGATGTGTAGTCACACTCGTTTCCTTACGACACACTCAATCCTAATCTGCTCATGTATCACGGTTTGCTGCCTCTTCGGCCTGTCAGTTTACACTATCAATTCAATCTTGATTGATTTTCCTGCCCGCGCTCTCAAACCTCTCTTGTCTCTGAGTGAGAGATAGGAAGTGCAAACAAGAGCCAGAGAGAGAGAGAGAGAGAGAGAGAGAGAGAGAGAAAGATAGGATGTCCATGTTTTACGGGGTGAGAGAATAAAATAGAGGAGACTGAAAGAAAAAGGTAGAAACCCTGTCCAACTCTATGTTCTTTGTTTGATTACTTATGTCCAAAATGTGGAATCCCTTCTCTCTCTCTCTGTCTGTATTAATTATGTTTAATACGTCTGGTGGGGCCTCCCAGTCCTGCAGAGGAGAACAAATTGTCTTCCATTGTGTCCCGTCTCACCCAAGGACCAGATGAATTAACCTTTGCCCTTCACAAGCAGCAGGAGGAAGAGTAGGGAAGATAACCCATCCAGTTAAATCTCCCCCCCCTCCAGTGTGTTGAAGCCTCTGGCACAGCAGACACACGCTTAAAAGACAGGCTTTATAAAGAGATGTTGAAATCCACCATGAAGGTTCTCTATCCCTGTGAAGTTTGGCAAGTGTGGTCTAGATCTGTGTAAGCTGTATCCAGAGAACCAGGGTATGATGATGTATGCAGTATATATTGGGGAGATATGAAAATCAGTATGATTCTGGCCTTTTAACTCAGCAGCTCTATTTGTTGACTCCTGCTTGGAGTCAAAATGTTTTAGTTCAGAGCTCAGAGTGTTTAGTAGTCTTCAAAGCAAACCATATAAACTTTACAGTAACTAAAGTAAGGTCTTTCCACAAACTTCATCATAATATCATAGTATATCATAGTTTAAATAAGCATCAATATAGACAAATTTGGGATGAAGGAAGCAGCTGCAGTGTATGTAAAATGTTAAACTTTTATCTCCTTTTGTACATCTTTGCCCAGCAGATATGCCCGAGACTTCCTGTAAAACCTATATGTTATAATCTTGTCATCGAAATGCTGTTGAAACAGGGTTTATGTGATCCAGACAATTTTTCAACAAGATTTAGCCCACTTTCATTTGATGCCTAGACGTCTTTTCACCAGCAAATCACCAAAACCAGGCATACAAGTGCTCTTATCAGCTCCTCCAACAATAACTTTCAACTTTGGAAAAAGAATATAAAGTAAAATTCACAAGTCTTTGGTCCTTGAAGTCATTCTAATTTAAATTAATCTCTTATGCTCCATCTGAGATAATACTCTCTGAATAATTTGAGCAGCAGCAATTTGAGCTCAACACACTTTACTAAAAAAAATAAAACAAAAGCCAAACTAATAGACAATACAATTGATAGATTACATCGTAATTAATAGATAACAGTGCAAGAAATCATAAGGTTGAAAGTTTTGAAAGTTTGATTTGTAATCATATGCTTGACAAATGATGAAAAGTAGCACCAGCTAGGGCGTACTACCACTCAACGTTCACATTTATCCAATTTCATAACCAAATTCAGACTATTATTTGGAGACTGAATAACACCCACATTCACATAAGCTACCTCTCCAACCATGATCAATCCAACCATCTGTGCTTTTATGGTCAGCTGAAGGATTAGTCTATATTCAACCATACAAGTTTTTAATATGCAGTAATTTAGATTTAGAAATAGTTTTTCTATAATAATTCATGTTGTGATTCTCTTTGATCAGAATTGCAGCCTGTATAGGATTTCCCATCATGATCCCATTGATTTGTCTTACAGCTATAGGCGTAAGGAGATGCCTGTCATAAAAGAAGGTGTATTGAGTGAGCCCTCCTTCTCTGTAAGACTACTAATTGAAAATGCTGTGAATCAAGTGGCTCTCCAGAATAACACAATAACGCTGTAGATTAATTAACTATCAGCTGCTTCAAACAAAAGTAATTAGGAGGTAGGGACCTCTCTGTCCTTCTATCCTTAGTGCTCTCTCTCGCTCACATTCATTCCGTGGCTCTCTCTATCATAAACCTTGGTGCAAAGATTGATCCCCATGAAATCCTTTCTGAAATTGACACAGCCCAAATGACCAGGGATTGCCGGACCACATTAGCATACAGAATGGCATAATTAATAGAGACGTTGTAAGTGCGTGGGAAAAAAAAAAAACTGAAAGGAAAACAAAAAAAATCCAAACAACAAATTGCACTTCTCTGCTTATGAATATTCTCATCACGACGCTGCCTTTCACCTTGTTTTAGGGTCTCAGTTTACTAGTGTATGTACTATGTCATTACCAGTGAAATGAGATTGTATGATTGAAATTGGTGGCAGCCGGTTGTTATATTTAGGCGGCTAATGATGCGAGCGAGTGTGAGAGGGAACAGAAGTAAACAACTAATTTACATGGCGAGGCACAATAGTCATAGCTCCATCTCCAGCACCACCTCGGAAAAGTGTTTCTTTGTGTACTCGCCCGCATGTGGGTGTTTGTTTGGCAGAGAGAGAGAGTGCACAAGGGGTGAGGCTGAGGCGGCTTTATAGTTGGTATGTTTAGAGTACCACGCAAACACCTTCGAGTGCAGTGAATGCCCTCTTTTCTAATGAATGCACTAAAACAAGTAATGAGAGAGGCACGCTGGCAGATATAGCTGTGCAATAGAAAAAAAAAAAGTCATGTTTTGTGTCACTGCAGTTCTTTTGGAAGTAAGCAATGGGGAAATATGAGAAAGCCCAATTACATCACCCCCCACCCAAATAATGGCAGCTTCATTTCAAAGACACAACATGCAATTTTTAACTGCAGTCTCTTTTTCTTATTTTCCCATTAATTTATCACCGATATCTCTCCTCTGATATTAACAAATGGAGATTTAGAAAAGCATGACCACACAGCAGAATATATGAGGTGAGATAAGTGCCTCCCTGTAACAGAGAAACTTAGTTATCTGGATTTAATGATTAAACTTAAACGTCACATATCTCAGTCAAAAGCAGAGAATCAAATGGAGTTCTCATTTGATCATCTCCCCCTCCCAGCGCTGAGCCCCTTTGGCACCGATTGAGATCAGTGACATTTTACATGATACAAGTTTGATTGTTATCTGTGTTGTCAGAGTCATGCTGTGTAATCCTATTATTAGTGTATTTCAGAGGGAGAGATTTGCAGTTGGATCCCTGTGTACGGACGCATCTAATTAACATCTTCATGTTTGGTCTTTCCTCCGGTGGAGATTGATCGTGTTCCATCTCTGTAAACTTATACTCTAATGAAATATACTGTGTTATATTTGGATGTATGTGAAATGTTTTATTTCAAAATTCAGTGCTCAGTTGAGGAAAAGAAAGGCTCAGTATTAAGAAGAAATGTATCAGTCAGTTGTACAGGAAAAGTTAATTTCATGGTAATCATATCAGCCATTTTTTGTATGTGTCTATGGTATTTTTTGAAGTGGGAGATAACAACATATGTTATATGTTTCCTAAGAAATCTTAATGAAACCCACAGTGTCTTGTTTTATAAGATCTAAAGGTATGTGAAAAAGGAAAGAAAGAATGTAAAAAAGTATGTGGTGCTTAATTTAAAAGTATATTAGGCAAGATTTGTCAGCTAGTGTTTGTAAACAGCATTTAAAGTTGGCCCCTCCTCCCCGTGTTAGCGAGCGAGACAGAGAAAGAGAGCAGCAGCGGTGGTCAAGTGAGCTAGAGAGTGAATGAAGAGATTGATTGTTTCACAGCAGTTACGTTCTAAAGCACAAATAAACATGAGTACACCTCTGTACAGCCCCGCCCCAACACACAGACCCACAGCTCTTGTCACAGAGACAGAGACAGAGAGCAGAGCAGACAGTGATGTAACCTGGTTGCTATGCTACGAGTCGCGACCTCAAACCTTGCGCGTTGTTATTGGCTCGGGCTACACACCCACTGCTCAAAGGTTGATGCCCAGAAGCATCTTGAACACAGCGAAATAATAAGAAAATACAGGCAGAAGGCAGTGTCTCTGCAGATAAATACACCCCCACACACTTCTAGTGGGTCATAAGTGATGATTGAGATGGATTACTCCTGTCTGAGTCTATACATTGTTTTTTAGGAAAATCCTGCGTACCTGCGTACCATACCTTTTAATAAATTAAAGTATACATTCATGTTCAAGATTCTACCTACAGTCCTCTGAGAATCCAACACTTTGTTCCCTTTCACAGCGACAACACCACACAACATATGACGCATAACACTTTAAATGGCATATGGAGTAGAGCCAGGGCACAAAATTAACACCAGCCACCAGCCAAATGCTGGTAGATATGTAACTGACCATTTGGCCAGTGGACAAAAAAGTTAATTTTGCAACCTGAGTAGGGCTACAGCTAATGATTATTTTCATTGTCGGTTAATCTGAAACTTAATTTTCTCAGTTAAAATCAGTTAAAATGTCAGAAAATTGTGAAAATTTGGAAATCATTGTTTCCAAAAGCCCAAGGTGCAACATCAAATATCTTGTTTTGTCTTGTCAACAGTCAAGACAAAACAAAGCACTAAAGAAACCAGAAAATGTTCATGTTTGAGAAGCTAGAATGAGAGAATTAATCGATTATCAAAATAGCTGTCAATTAATTTTCTTTTGATCGATTAATCAGTAATGTACTTTTATAATAAGCTTCCTAGTTTTGATGTTGATGATACCTTAATGAAAATGTTTTATTCCTGTTTTATTAAGGGTGGATGAAGTGAAAGATAACATTTTACTCTCATTACTCTAAGAAAAAGCCAATAAGTACTTTATCAGACCACCTGCTCAGCAAGCTTGAACACGTAGAAAGAATATTTTTAACTGCTTTGCCTGCAGTGTCCCATCCACCGTCGGTATGTTTTACACAACCACAGTGCGCTGGTTAAGCTAATAACACGAAAGCTGTCTCTATGTAGCCTCCCTATTTATCTGAGTTTGCCACGTATCTTAAAATCTGGCAAATTCTTGTAAACTTAGCTGCCGGCTGAGACAAAGCAGCCCCTCCTCTCTACCAGCAGCACCTGCAGGCAGTGAATCACATTAGCAGCAGAGGGAGGAGGACAGAGGACAGGAGGAAACACTGCCTGCGCGGAGAGCAGCTGCACACACGCCCCTTGAATTGGGTGATGGTGATGGGTTGAAATTATATGTTGTATGTGGATTGTGTGTGTAGATTGTGTTTCATAAATGATCTGGCAACTTGGGTAACGTCAGACAAGCTGAACTTATAGAACCGTGTGTGGGACGATGATTTATAACAAAGGGTGAGATCCATGCAAATTATGGGAGTTTCCCAGGGGAAACAACGTAACGGGAGCACAGCAGGAGAGGTGGTGAAAATACGGGAGAAATCTGGAAAAAACAGCAGGTCTGAGTCTTAGAAACAGCAGTTGACGACAGTACAATCTCACCACAAGGTCCATGAAATAGTAGCAGTGGAAAGTAAGATTATTTTGTCGATGACACTTTCCAAAGTTAAGAATGAAATTTCAATCTCATTTTGAAGACAATGTGGATGAGAAGTCCTTAAAGTGCTCAGAGGAATTAAGATTTGAACTACATTTCCATGACAACTGGGCAACTACATCTTCCAAGGAAGATTGGACCTTCTGGTGAGAGTTTAAGTGTTTAGATGTGATTACATACAAAAGCAGAAAAATAACCAGAAAATCGTTAAGTGTAGCCCTTTAGACATGTTTCATCTACCTCTCCACTTATGCATGTCATTTTTCCAACATTTTCTTGGATTATTTTAAAAAATATTTTCTACATTTTTAAAAAAATAACAGGAGTGACTGTTTTGACTGAAGACTCTGCATATGTGTTTTATGACTTAACAGTCATTTTTAAGACACTTACAATGTCATGTACACCATGTGCTGCTATTTTTTTGTCCTGACTTTCCACTCCTCTCATTCCCTCTGAGAGTTGAGAGCCTGAATTTGTTCCTGCTCCTTCAGAGAGAGAATATGGTCTCCATAACCCCTGACAGACTAGCCTGTGGTGCTGGAAGGCTGATTGCTCTCCCCAGAGCACAGTTAGCCCAGGCCCAATCTGTCTCTCAGTGAAGTACCACCTATTTGTATTCGTCTACCATTCAGAACGACACTGCACTTCCTTCAACTGTCAATCAATGAATGAATTCAGGCTACTCAGGGTTATTTGCATGTTAACTTACTGCTATGAATCCCCTGGGGAAAAGATGAGGCGAATGGTGAATGATTAGTGGTAGAGTGAAAGCTAGCATTTGCAGCTTAGCAATGCAAATATTCCTCCAGCAAAAGTTGACTGAGAACTTGTTAACCACTGTGATGTTGCTCCAACAGTCTCCCATTGTTGGCCATTGCACCGCTCCACTGGAACAGTTTCCAGCAAGGGAACATTTGTTCTTTAAAGCAAATTAAGTTCTCTTCTGTTCACACAGTGTTTGTGATGTTGTCGGTCTGGGTCTGAAGTTGTAGTGAACTCTGTTCTTCTTTTGAAAGATGAAACTCTTAAAATAGGTCTCTGTAAAGGCCACAACCAAATCAGAGGTTACCGTTGTTTAAATTATTACAATGTTGGCTCCAAGGGAAGGCTGTCCTCAAGTGGTTTTCACTTGCAACAGTGTCAAGAGCAGCAGGAGATTGTATAAACCATAAAATGCTCTCTCTCTAATGAGAATAAGTCTCTCTGTGAGCTGTGAATGTATGAAAAGAAAAAAAAAACAAATAGAGTGAGCTGCTGGACTTGGCCTAACTTTACATTAAAGTGATTATTATCTGACTTGTGACAGTGGGGTCTGTTAATTAGTCTGTATTTAAATAAGACGACAATATGTTGTATGGCTAATTGTTTGTTACTGAGAATGGAGGGAAACTATATTCAGTTTGACTAATTGGGGTTAACAAGATATGTCGTATATGTATTTGATGGTCTGATTGATCTTAATAACCGCGTGTCATGACTGATTACCCCGCACTCATAACAAGTATAAGCTGACTGAAGTGAACTACCCTGCACATGTCTGGTGGCAGCTTACAGCTCATGACATGGTTGTTTGGCATTTGTAACAGTACTGTGCAACCAATGAGTCTTGCTTGTGCACGTCTTAAATGTAAAATCTTTGTTATGCATTTGATGATTACTGTTTTGTCTGAATCTTTGACAGGTTTTGTTGTAGGTATTGCTAAAGACGAAGATGATGGAAGTTTTTCTTGTGTTCTTGTTTGTTCCTTCTTTTTATAGTCAAAGTTGAAGTGTAAATCAAAGCATGTAAATGAAGTATTGATTGGACACCTTTCTAAAGACAGATGAGGAAGCTGTTTTACTCAGCCTTGCCCTCCATCTTGTACCCCCAGTGTAATCCCGCCTCCATCCCTCCACAAACTGCATCGGAGTGGTCGCTGTTTAGTTTTAAACTCTTTGGAAAGAACATTCCACAGCCAGCGATCAATAGCCTCCCCGGCAGGGCGTGGAGGTGGCGACATCAATTACCACTCGGATCAAGTTGATAAAGTAGCGTCCTTTCGGAAATGGCAGTTGGCCTCCTTGTCCATGTGTACAGGAAATAAGGTTGTCTACGTTAAAGCAAGGGAACCTTAAACTCTAATAAAGATACCTGATGTACAACCAGAGCAAACGGTTTTAACTACATGTTTTATCTTAGTCCTTATTTTAGTCCTGAAAACACACCAGTCACTTGCATCTAAATCAAGTTTGTGTTGGTCATAGATCCCTCAAGTTGTCCATTCATTTGAAAAGGTGAAAACTAAACCCCTTCCGAACACCTTCATTTCAAAATCCCTTAATTAACAAATGTAATTATCTGTTTGGTTTAAAAAGTTGCGAAGAGGGGAAAAACACACAATAACTTGAAAGCAATCTCTGAATTTTCACCTAAATTAAGAAAAAATTAAATTGTAAAAAATTTTAAAATTAAATTTAAAAAAATTAAGGCCCCTTTTAAGGTATAAATTAAAGCATGGCTTTCATGTTATTTGGTCAGTTAGGGTGTTTTCACAGATTAGAAAGTCCTTAAACCAAGCAGATAATCCATTGAAATACATACAATCCATAAATTATCCCCTTAAAATCCCATTAGAAATACTTTCATTACATCATTAATAATGGGTAAATTTATAATTATTAATTTAGTTTAATAGTAATAAGGGTAACAGAAGAGTTTCAGATCAGTTCTTTCTTTTAGTCAGGATTTTGGCTCACAGTTCAGCAGAAATGAAAGAAAATGTTCATTTATCTCAGTTTTTGAGAGAATATATTGTCTTTTGGACCTTTTGGATCACAATGTTTTGTATAGTGTTTCATGCATTTCACTGCCTCATACCTCCAATCATATTGTTGATATGAATGAAATATATGTACAGTATATTATGAAAGACTTGACATTGGCAGCTGTTGTAGCCTTCAGTTTTCTCAGCCTTCAAGTCTTGTGGGTATGGATGGTGCGGGTCGCAGGGGATTGCACAAAGGGAGCTGACAGCAAACACGACCCCTTTTAAAAAGCAGAAATGGGATTGATTCCTGTACTCTTGTTGCTTAGCAACTGCAAAGCCCCGTTGAGAGAGAATATTGACCTCTTGTTGATAAAGTCCAATTACATTTTTTTCTCACTCTGTATATCCAGAGATTTTACAATGTCATATTCTGTCCCCGCTGTGTATACAGTGCATTGTTCATTCAATATCATAGAGAAATATTATACTATGATTGTCACCTACTGGTGCAGCCTGTGAGTGAAAAAGTCTTTGAATGGGATAACATATCTTGCATAGTATGAATCGGTTTAACAAGGGCACCCAATAGGACTAACAAGCTTTTGTTGCTAATTTAGTCAATTAACGTGTTTTTTAAACCCTCCCAATTGCTAAATGGCCCCCAGAGCTGCCACAAATTTATATCAGCACAAGAACTGTAATTTAGCTACAGCCAAAACCGTTACGCATTTTCCAGCATGCCCTAAAATGAAAATTGATTTCTAAATTTCATTAAGTTTCTCCTCCTCTCGTTCTGCGCACTCTCTGTAGGAGTATCCATGCTTAGCTGGCTGCGTGCTCTAATTACAAATTATCAAGTGTTAATCGATTTCTTTCATAGGGCTGCGGATGTGGGTGTGAATGAGCTTTACAGTTTTTGTAAGCTTACTGTTTGTTTTAACTGCATATCGGAAGCTTATGTTATGTAAACTGCAGGCACCTGTTGGTTTGTGATGCCATTTTCAATGTCATGTCCGAGATATTGTATGTTTGTGTGAGAGAGATAGTGGAGACTCAGAGAGGAAGATGCATTTATCTTGTATACTGTAAGTTGTTCCATAAAGAAATAATAAATGTAGGTAAATATAGATAAGAAATAGATAAGGGATTGTTTTGCTGGGTGTTGGAAAATGTTCGAGATTTTGTCTTGATGATATAAACGAGAAAGCTTTAGCTTTACTTCTCACTTCCTTTTCCATAGAGCATGTCTGCTCCATCATCGCCTCCATGCTGAGAAATCTCAAGTCCCAACAGAGAAGCAGACTCCACAACAAGTTCACAGAGAACGACTGTGAGAAGGTCAGTCCTCTTTATCTTTTTTCTGTCCTTTCCTTCTCAATCTCTTTGTATCTACAGTTTGCAAGCAAATTCCATCAGGAAAGCGTAAGCAGAGGCGTTCATGTGTTTAACATCAAGACAAAATGAAGCTCTAAGCTCTATATATGTTAATCACACAAACACATGGTTAGTTTAATATAATAGCAGATTCACTTCATGTTGTTTCATGCAGATCCGCTGCAAAACATTTGTTTATGTCCCATTTGCTTTATTAGATAAAGCAAGACACTGTGCTGTCAACACATTTAATTACCTAATTTCCCTTTTCTTATATTACCCATTTATTCTGTTATTGTGCAGCTTTATATATTTTTAATCAAATTCCCGGTACTTAAACATGTATAGATGGGAAGACAGCAAGGAGTTGATAAATTGCTATAAATACTAATAAATATATTTGTTCAGGGCCTAATCATTAGCATGACTGTTTTCCAACGTTTTCGAGACACAGATGTTTTGACGCTAATTGTCAATTTGACTATGAAGAAAATCAGAATGTTACTAGAAAGCCTGAATTTTCAAACTATACTGTTACCTTTAGCGTTGATTATCAGTCCTGCCTGTTCGTACAATCCTCTTTTTCTGTGCTTACTTATCAAGGCCAGTTATAAGACCAGTATAAACAGGCTTCTTAAGACATAGTATGTGTCACATCAGGAGTGACACAGAGGGCATTTTGGCTGGAATAGATTACCAGTTGTGATGTGTGATTCAATAAACTGAGTATTTTTATCAGTCTAATATTATTTTCACCAGAAGCCAGAGGCAGGAGTTTACAAGGCAGGTTAAATACATTCAGGTTCACATTCAGGTCACTCAGTCAGGCTTCAGTGACAACACTGTGTACCTGTGGATCCCAAGTTCTACCATGTCACAGAACTTGAGCAAGTGATTAACATATCAAACCTGACACCTTAGCTGCACTCTTCCCCCGCTACTCCCACATTTCCCATCACATGTGCAAAAATGTTTCATATCCAGTATGCTGCTCAAGGCCATTTTAATAGGATATATGACTTCTAATGTGCAAGCTACCTGTTGTGCAAATCAAACATGGATGTCTCCTTCATCACCAAGTCATCCTAGTGTCTCATTTCCATCAAACATTCTCTGTAGTACAGTTGTTAATGTTCAGTGTCTGACTATATGTTAATACAATACATTTGAACACAAACATATAGATGGGTCTACAATGTATGTGTTACTAAGTTATAAAATCACATTTATCAAATTATTTTAGGTGTTATATATTTATCCCAAATAATATTTTCTCCCCTTTTTGCCTTCAGAGTCTCATCTTTCTGTCTCTTCTTTGTGCTCTCTCCTTTTCCCCTCACATTTCTCTGATTTTCGTGGTGCTTTCTTGTATGCCGCGTCTCTCACTTTCTCTCCGCCTGCCTCTATTTCATTGTCTCTTCAGGTTGATCGACTGATGGAGTTGCATTTTAAGTACCTGGAGGCTGTTCAACAGGCTGACAAGAGAATCGAAGGAGAGAAACATGTAAGCATCTCTCCTTTCGCTTCCATCCCTCTCGCCCTTTCAATCTGTATCTTCACATACATGATTGTGTTGATGATACACTTGAGTTCTTGATTTAAAGGAAACCAAACATTGTGTTGTTGACCACAAAGGCACAGCCATCAAGGAGTTGTATCTGTCCAAGGCATTATTAGAAGAACTGATGTCCACTAGTATGTTTCTTTTTTATATATGTGTACTTTCGGGGCGTTTCATGCCTTTTTATTAGATAGCAACAGTACAGAGATGATGGGAAACGAGGGGGGAGAGAGATGGGAAATCACACCAGAATTGAGCTGCAGTTCTTTCTAGTATTTTCATTTCAAGAAGGAGTCACCAGGACAACGAGGGAGTACGGCATGGGCAATAGTTTGAATTTAATGAATTAATTGTCATGTAGAATTTATAGAACAGAACGGATATTTTGCTGACGACAATGAGACCTTGATTAATCTAGATTCCTGGAAGGTTTTCATTGGATCGCTCATTCCTGGTAAGTTCTAGCAGTCCGTTGAGACAGCTTCGTAAAAATTGACTCGTTGAAGTGATCCCAACTCAGACTTATCAGTTTCTTTGAACCCAACAAGCAGCACTATTTGATCCTGAACTGACTGTAGTCTGAGAAACCCCTGTCCAAATCTGATCTGAATCAGACCACCACAAGCGATATTCTAGGTCAGACCAGTAGAATCAGTGCCTTTTCATTAATTAATTAACGCTCTGTTAACCTAATGACTGTCATCTAACATCAAGGTAAAATTCTACTTGAGTGAATTCATCCATAAATGAGTAATGGTGATATTCCACTCCGCTACATCAGAGAGATTGAGATCAGCAGTCAGCGATCATCAGTGTTGGCACATCATCTGTCTTCATCTTAATGAGTCGTGTTGGTTCTCACTGTATCACGGGGGGAAAAAGGTCCTTCCACTTAGGTCATTTAGTCTACTATTGAGTCATGTAGTCTTTCATTGTAACAAATTAAACATTTAACCAAAGGCAGGATTACACTCTCATTTGAGTACAAACTTGTTTTCAAGTATGTTGCAGTTTTGTTGCGAACGGCCTGCGTTATTTTAATATATTTTCACTTGTATCATGAAAACAATTTGTATCGGGAATAAAACAAAACGTTTCTTGATTCAAGAAAAAAAAGTTTGTCGTATTAAGAGCTTGTCTTATGTGAAATTTTTCTATAAGCAGTTTTTTTTTTTTACAACTTTAAATCAACCTGCTGCGGAACAAATAAAGCAGGAAAGATAACCTTTCATTATAATTGTCTACAGAGGAAAAACATGGACTCCAGTGCAATCCTATCACACATTGGTGGTTCCGTTATCACCAACTAGATAAAAAATTCAAATTGCATTATAGATGTTCAGATATCAACCTCAATCCCTGTTGTAAAGGGTTGGCATGTGTGATCAAAATGTCCCCCCTTTCTCAGTAGATAAGATGTGCAGTTCCACATAGTGTCACATTCAAAGCCATGAGGGAAGAGACCAAAAAAAAACCCATCACAATCCTGCTGATAACAATATGACAGTTAACAGAGGAATGGAAAGCTTGATTGCTGTGTGTGAGGGCCCTATTGAGCTGTCTGTGTGTGTGTATGTGTGTGTCTGTGTGTTGAGCTGTGGACTAGACAGGCCAATGGAGGGATATAGATAGAAGATAAGTGGCCAGGCAGGGGATAATGGCTTCAACAGACAGAGAGAGAGAGAGAGAGAGAAAGAGCATCCTGCCCTCAGAAGAGGAATGAAAGAAAGTCAGATGGATATACTGTAAATATCAGACCAGGAAGTAGAGCTAAGAGAAGAAGGGTGGATGGGGAAAATGGAGCAAAATGGAGAAATAGAAAAAAAAAAAAGGTGGATAGGAGGAAGTTGAGTGAATGTGGGGATGACAGGGGGGAAGGGAGGTGTGGGTGGAGACGGATAAGTGTGAGATTTCTATCTAAAGATGACAGAAGATTCATTTCTCAGACAGACATTGTGGTGGGATTGCCAAGAAAAGGCCAGACAGTTTGACATTTTCTCTCCCTCCTTCTCTCTTACTTCTTTTCTCTCTCCCCGTCTTCTTCTGTCACTCTCTCCTCTCTTCCTCCGGGATGGCGAAAGTATGACTTTGTGATAACCTGGTGATAAGAAACCCTTTCTGCGTGTGCCACTATCTTTGAAGCCACACGGTTAGCCTTCCACAGTTCAGATCCACGCTGAGTCAGAGGCAGAATGAGGCAGAAAGTGATAAAATACCCATTTGTGGAAGAGCAACAGTATTCTATTCATTGTACACTGCAAATAGAGCAATTAAAAAAAAAGACTTAATATTGTATATTAGGATGATTAAATCTTTTTTTTTTTATCATACAAGATAAATGATCTTGTCAAGCAGTGTTTGCAGTATATTATTAAACTCGCAGTGTGGAACTTTTACATATAAATTAATGTTTGTTACATTCAAGTCGTTGCCAAAGGAATTCACACAATGCCAATTAAGTCTGTCACTGCCAGATAAATCTCTGTATTTCACAGTACATGGAGTTTTTAAATCTCACGTTCCCACGGTGGCCATTAATTGTGCAGCCTTTTCTAGACTTTTCAAATGTTATTGGACCAAATAGATCAAATTCTGATCATGAAAGTGATTTCGCGGGAGTTGTGTGACGCTCAAAACAATTTATCCACAGTTTTACAACAGTAGGTTACGGCCACTGTGTACCGGCCATCGGGCATACCGGGACAAGTCCAGGTGGACCGTCAAAAAAATACGTTTTTGGGCCGGTGGACCATCAAAACATATCTATTTTTACTGGCCGTCTCTGTGTGCCTGTCATTCGGGGTGTGAGAGTGTGCTGCATGCCTGTGTCAGGCCAGCCCATTCAGACCAAATCAGGTGTTGCAGCACACCACAGCAGGGTTGAGCTGAGGTGTGTTGGGGTGTGGATGTGTTTATTTGTGCTCTACAACATAACCACTTGGAAGCTATCAGAAAATAATATTTTATTGATTTGATCCACCGGCTCTCTTCATTCGTTCTCTAGCTCACTTGACCACAGCTGCTCTCTCTCTCTCTCTTTTTCTCTAGAACGTAACCGCAGTAAAACACTTTGGCGTATTTGCGTCATTTGTGTCGCCTGGCACAAATTCACATCTATTTACGTCTTTGTATTGACTTTGTATGTAATCGTGCTGCGCTGAAAAATTTACTTTGTATTTGGTGTAAACACACCATTAGTCATATCAAGTGGATTTCTGCCATATTTACACATTTAGCACCAAATTCCCTACTTTCCCTACTGAGCTGCAGTGGTAGTAACGAAAAGAGGGATTCTGGCACTGAAAATGTAACGTTGAAAGATATCTACTTGATTTGACTAATTTGGACGGCTGAAGCTTCATATCAGCTTCAGATAAACTTTTAAATACATTTTTACCCAGAAGGACTGTGGATTTTGTCCCCCATCACTTACATTGTAAGTGCGTTACGAAGAGATCTTTTAACAGCCAGTATGAACAGGAGAAATGATTATGGCAAGAAAAAACTATTTCAATGTTCATTTGGCCACCTGACTGTTGTTTTAAGACAGACTTAAAAAAATTGTGAACCCATCCTTTAATTTAGGTGGACTACTCTCAAAAGATGGGTATATTTCATTGAGTTACTATATTTCAAGATAACTTGTTTTGATTTATAGTCACGCTAGCAGCACGGCTGTAGGGATGACAGTTTAGTCAGTCCACGACTTACAGTAGGTCAAGACTGAAAAATGTCAGCAACTATTTGACAGATTGACATTATCGAAATTTTGTGCAGATTTTGATTGTCTGCAGTGGATGAAAACCGATGAGTTAGGTTACTCCTGAATTTTAATCTAGTGCCATCATTAGGCCAAAATTTTAATTTGCCCAATACTTCTAATAAAACTAATGACGTTCCCATCAGCTGCTGTCGTGTTTAGTACTAATTAGCAGATATTAGCACACTGTGAACATCATAAACATTATATCTGCTAACCATTAATATGTTAGTTGTAATTGTTGGCATGCTGATGGTAGCATTTAGCTCAAAGCACTGGTGTGCCTAAGTACAACCTCACAGAGATACAAGTATGGCTGTAGCCTCTTGGTCCTGTTCTGAGAATGATCATTTAGTCTCTTTTTATTTAGAGTTGACAGGAGTCTGAAAAGTCGACTGCAAGGTCAACACAATCATATTCCAAACATCTGTTAGGAGAAAACGTCTGTAGATAACTTTGCTCATCTCAAGAATCAGACCAATCTTTAAGCTTGGCAAGACAAAACCAACACCAAGTACAACGCAACACAAGTATGCAGGACAATCTTAAATGTATCCATCCATCCATTTTCTTCACTGCTTATCCTCTAGAGGGTCATGGGGGAGCCGGAGCCACTCTCATCTTGGCATCTTAAATTTATTGATTGAAAGAAAATTCTTGCAACAGTGTAATGGTGTGTTCAGACAGAACACGAAGCAAATAGATGTCAATTTGCTTCAGGTGATGCAAATTGACACAAATACGTGTCCGAATATGTTTCAAATTTACACATATTGTGGCTTTATGAGTGTACTTAATGAACATACAGAGAGGAGACGGGGGAAAAGGGGAGAGACTGGAGGGAAATAACAGAAAGAAACGGTGTTACTAGTAAGTTCTGAACACAAATACTGTTGCTAGCTAGTTAACTGCTAATGTTCAGTAATGTATTATGGCTGTCTGGGGTGAATAAACACAAATGATCCAGTGGTCAAACTTGTGCAAGTAAGGTGTGCATGTGAGGTGAAAATTGGCTTTGTGTTTGTCTGAACACAACTGAAATGAGTCATATTTGAACAAGGGTGGCACTTGTATGTAAAGAAACGATTTCAGGTTTTACAACATCATGGTGAACCTCCTCACCATCACGTGCAGAGAAGCAGAGTTCATCTCCTAAGAAGTCATGTCTTATCAAATCCCTAAATTGAGTTAAATAAAAGGACAAATAATCTAGTTTCAAGCACATTTCAGAAGCTTCATTTCTTACATCAAACCTTTTTTTTATCCAGTTTTGAGGTCTTTTAGTGTTTCTTATCGACCTAATTTGCATGCTAGTTTCAATTAATCTTTTTAAGTCAGTTTTGTTTGTTGAAGGGATTTTTTGTAGTGTTGTTTGGGGCGTTCTATGCTTCTTTTTTTTTTTGAGTAATAGGCTGTGGTTTCATTCCTGCTGGTACAACTCTAATACTGAAAAACACCCAGATGATGCTGTAAGTCTGTGAGAATCAAAGCTTCTACCAAATGTCATGTTATGTAAAATAAGGTGATAAAGACGCCTGTCCGGCTCCTCAGCTGAATCGGCTGCCGTCAGCAGCAGTGTGTTTTTTTTTTTCTCCCTGCTGCGCCTTTTGGTTTCTCCTAGTTAAGCCTGTTTTTAAGGGGCGGTAAGCAAAATGTTTTTCCTCTGCAACATATTATCCACAGATTTCTCAGGAGGATAGCAAAGAAAAAGCTGCTGCTGCTTTTTTTTTTTTCTGCGTCTCCAGCCCAGTCCCTTTAATAAGCTGCTTATTTTCCTCCCACCTTGGTATCTCTCTTCGCTTCTCTTTCTCTATCCCTCTGATTCTCTCCCTCTTTCCCTTAAAAGCTGCTTTTCCCCTCCTGCTATATTTCTCATTTTTGACTCCTTCCTTCCCTCCCTCCCTCCCCTCCTCTGTTTCTCTCATCCCTCTTTTCCTGTCTTTTACCCACCCCCAACATCCATTACTTTTCTCCTCCCTCCACTCTTTAAGTGTCCTGTTTTTCTCCCCCCTGCAATCCCCGTAATTTTCATGTCCGCTCTCTTTTTCTTGGTTCTGCCCTTCTTCCTTTGTTGTTCACCATCTTTCACATTGTGTTCTCCTTCGCCTCTATTTCTCTTTTACACCTTCCTCCTCTCCTTCCTTCTCTTTCTTCTTTCCTTCCTCCACTCTAATCCTTCCACCCTATCCCTTTCTATCCTCTTCCTCATTTAATCTCCCATTTAGTCTTTCTCTCCATATCTGGTTGATTTTTTTTCTCTCCTCTTTTCCTCCTTCTGTCCCCCTTTCCTCCCATCTTCTCTCACCTCTCTTTCTGCTTACCTCCCCTCTCTACCTCTTTTCCTTCCAAACCTTCCTTCTGCGCTCAGCTTGTTGGTAACAGCTCTTGGAGATTGATGAAGCTCAGCAAAACATGGCTGAGGCCGACCTCAATACTGTAAAATGCCTGAGTGCACTTTCCTAGCACCTAAGAACCCAGTTGCTCGTTGTGTTTTGTGTGTGTGTGTGTGTGTGAGAGTGTGTGTGTTTCCTTTACTGGGCTGTAGCAAGCATGTACAGCAGAAATGTGCTGGTATAGCATTGTTGACAGTATAAATTTTAAAAGACAATCTGTGTTAAGTTGGAATTGGTTTTGCACCTGGATGTAATAAATTTAGTTTTCTTTAATGCCCTCCAAGAATAAATGCTCTCTTTCTGTCTCTTTTCTCAGTTAACTTTTCTTTCTCTGTGTCACAACTTGTGTCTTCTCTCAGATTTCCTTATCTTCATCCATCTTTTATTCCTTCAAAAGTGAACATCCATTCATTCATTCATTCATTTGTTGAGGATGAGGGAGTGAAGCACACAGCGGATAAGCTAAGTTTGTTTGTTTCTGCAGGTTCAACCAACACATTTATGTATGAGCTTTTACCTCTGAGGTAGATTTTATTTAGCAAGGTTGCACCAAGATGCCTGAAAATGCAAGTCTCATCCTCTACTTGAAGAACTGTAGAGGGTTTTATAACAGCAACACCAGAGCCTGGGGCTGAATGATTAATCATTTGCATATCAACATCGCAATTTGAAAGAGTGCAATTTTCAAATCTCAATAACCACGAATTAAACTATAAGTTGTATAATTAACAGTTTCTTAGCAAGTTGTAACAAGCTGTGATTTCACTTGCTGTCACAACTGTCGTTTGCCTCTTTACTCAGTTTAGCTGTCGTTAATTGACCTTAATTCTATGTGATAAACACAGCCTTGACTTTTCTCTTATATGGTTATGTATGTTGTCCTCAAATCTTTCAGTCTTACCAGAGACCATGATCTTTCAGGTCATTGTCAGGGCCTTCAGTGCTTTAATTGAGACTACCTTCGTTCCCTTAATGCAAGCAGATTGAAACTGGTGTGTTTACAGTATTCTTTTCAATTTTATTAGGCTAACTACTTTTATTTCTGTTGTTCAGAACAGAAAGGTAAGTTTGTAGTTTGGGCAACTAAAAAATTGCCTTTAAAACATGTACAGCTCTCATTATTTTATAATAGTTTTAAAGAGACTATTGGGCCCCAGTTGTTGAATCATGTTGGTTCAAAATACGTTGTTTCATGTCTGGATGTAATCCTTAAACTGATACCATCAGACCAGACAGACTGCAAAGCTGCATTCTTAATCATTCAACTTGATCATCAGATAATGTTGAGATAAAATCTTATGTGAAATAAGTTTGACTAAAATGACAAAAAAAGATCTGATGACTAAAAAAATTGACTAAAACTATACTAAAATAGTATAGAGAGTAAAATGCCCAGACTTTTAGTCATTAAAACAGGATGAGGTTGACTAAATATGATAAAAACTAACAAGGACATTTGACTCGGGGCTAAGACTAACTAAATATAAAAATAGCTGAAAAAAAATTAACTCTAGCCATTACTTTGGTTTATGACCAATTACCTGTAAAACAAATGACTTTCCCATCAGCCTCAGCTGTACTTTGTGTTAAGTGCTAATTGACAAGTATAATTTGCAAGAGGAAGCTGCTCGGGGCTCAGCACAGACAAACTATGTTCCACTGGTTGTGATTGTCAAGTTCAGCAACTCAGAGTTGAGTAGAGACTGAATGACTGAATAGTAGCGAGAACCTCCTCCCTACTGGTAACAACACTGTTTTTCTTTGCCCCACTTTGTGAACAAACTAATTGATGTGCGCCCAAAGCAAAGGGCTGTTCTTTCTCCGGGAGATTATCATAACTTGAAATCAGCATGTTGTCTCGCACTCGCACAAAGTTTTTTCAGTCTCAGTTTTTCCTCAAACTTTACCTCTATATCTCTGTTTTTTAATGAGGATATGTAACCTCTCTCTTTCTGGTGTTTGCTTAAGCCTCATAAAAAGCATTAGGTCCCACACACACAAACACGAAAACACGCGCGCAGTCACAGTGGGTTTTTGCAAAGTGCTGACAAAGAAATCACTTTAATTCTGCATCTAAGCACTCAGCGGAAAAGACAGCACTGGAATAACAACCAACCGTGCACACACACACACTACCTCATACACACACACACTCATACAAAAGCAGATACACATGCATTAAGGAACACACCCAGATAAAGCTTCTTGTTCAAGACACGCACACACAGTTCTTATACTCGTCATACACCGGCACAAACACATGTACTTGGATTCAGATATGCACAACAACATTCACACTGCGCACACACACAGTCTTCCATAAATCATACACACCCCATCACACAAACACACAAGTACAAAGCGGCTGAGTTACAGTAAAGGGACCGAGACTGAAAATCACTGCTTATTACTTTGTCTGTACTGTAGCCAGGCTGCCAGGCTCCCCTGAGGTTGCAGTAATTGACTTGTCCAATCCCTCCTTTCAACACGTTATTCTTTCTTGCTTCTTATGTCCGGTGTTTGCCAGAGGGACTGAGCTGACACACAAGTTATTGGCTGCAATGTCAAAACTCAGGAGTGGACAAAACACTCCCGCTGTAATGAATACTGCCACACTGTCCGTGTAGGCTCGGGTTTTAATATCCCAAAAGTCCACTTCTCCACTGCTCACAATAATGAATATTTAATACACTTGTCATTGTTCAAAACCTTCCACCCCCCGTACAGATTCAAAGGTCTGGTCTGATTCATGGTGTGTTGGACCATCTTTTCTCTTCCATTACTGTGAGGCTCCCTGGAGGGTGCAGCAATTGACTTTTCTAAGACCTTCTTTTAAAATGTTTTTCTTTCTTTTCCTTCTTGATCAGTGCACTTGTTGCTATAGAGAAGTTAAGTGGGAGAAGTTACTGCGAGTGTCAAGGTTTACTGAAGTAAATGTCCTGCATAGATAATGTTGGTGAATTCTAGATGAAGCATTTTTGAGGCTTGGATGAATATGAAACTCCTCTAGTTGAATCACCTGTTAAAAGCTGCACGGGAGTCATTTACACAGCTGTTTCATTTCAACTTGCATGTACAAAGTGTACAGCGATTTTTTTGTCTTCTCCGTTTTCATCTCCTGAGAGGTGTTGGATCAACCAATCAGCTGGCATGTCGAGATTAGATAGTACCTAGATAATATGCATGTTGCCTCTTTTGTGAGCAATCCTCTCTGTGTAGGTTTGTAGAGACGTTTATGTGCATCCTCACAGAAGCATTATTCCAGCTTCAGGCTCATTGACATTGTAGTATAACATAGAACATATGTGTTAAATGTTTTACTACATACTGTAAGCCTTTTAGTATTTATATGGGTTTATGTTACATAGTTATATACAGTTATAGTTATGTTTATTTAACTATAGTATTACAGGTGAATTATCCAGGAGACACTCATGTTTTTTATTTTGAGCACATAGATGACAAAGTTTATTCTTAAACTTGGAAAAATAGTTACGCAAAAAGAAATTCTGGGTCCAGTTACTAACGTTTTTCTGGAGCTTTCCGTTACATCTCAGTCTTTTTCATCAGACAGGGTTTGCTCAGTTGTCATGGAGATGGTTCAGTTGTCATCATGTGACCATTAACACCAGACCAAAACTGGTCACAGAATCAAATGGCAACAGGTCAGTCATTGCTCCGGGAGTCACTGGATGACAAGAGACAGCTTAACGAGGCCATTCGCTCAAATCTCCATGCTTAGGTCACATGATGACAACTGAGCTAAATGACCAAACTCACAGAGGAAGACAGTGAGATGTGGTTTAAAGCTCCAGGAAAAGAAAGTCTAAACTCAATCTTATTTATTATTTATCTACATATATCTAAACAATTAAGGATAAGATTAAAGGAAAACCTCTGGAACCAGAATCTCCACAGGGAGCCGATACACAGATTCTGAGCATAATGCCAACGGCTGAGATCAGGATGCTTTGTTTCAGATCTACATGTATAATATGCATTTATTTGGTTGAGGCAGGAAATGCATTGCAAGCCCAGCTCTTACTGGCCCAGCAGCTGTCAGTCATTTTGACGAACTGTCTGATGATTTGGCACAATCTAACACAACTTGTTTCTTGGTCAGTCAACATACCGGAGCAGACAGCATCTCAGCTGTCAAGACAAATGTCAGAGGGACTTTGAGTGAGGTTTTCTCACTTCTGTAAACAGACCCGGGAATTTCTGTTTTCACTTCGGCTCTCTATTTGGATAGATTATCTCTGCTTTAGAGGTAGAGCTGACGAAGCACTTAAAACTAAACTGAAAACCCTGCCAAGTAAATACTGAGGAGGAGTATCTCCATCCTGAGCTTCCTCCTTTTCCTCCTCTGTCATTTTGACAACCACATCTCCCTCCCAGGCAGATTGTTTGTGCAGTAAATAAACTAAATGGAGCCTCTGACTGCAGTGTCACATGAAAAAGAATGATACCAATTTGGTACTCGCATCCAAATCTTGACACAAAAACCATTTTGCATTGACTGTAATGTTAGAAGTCAGTAGTGTAAGCGACTATTTTACAGTGAGTATACAAAACATCAGTAGCTTAATTTTTTTCTGAATTGCTGAAGGTGAACCAGGTGAATCTAGGTGAAAGCTGTTATTTTCTTATGATTCACTAATTAAATCCTCAGTCATGCAGTGCACTTGTAGATGAAGTGTAATAGACTGATTAAACAAGGATTTTTTTTTAAGCTTCTAGATGATGGAGACATGGGGTGTGCTGAAGGAGTAAATCAGTACAAAAGTCCAATTAATTTTTTTTTCTTCACCAGTCTTTTTTCTCCGTTGCCTTGATGCTCCTTCTACCTTGTAGAATTACTTAGAATTCATTTCTGACTGCGGACACACATTACAGTCCAGTATACTGTATTTCTACTAATCCTGCCAAAGCTGCATTCACATTGTTTCATGTGGTTTGTTTAAAGTCGCATACCTCCACAGCTGATAGGCTGACGATGGCTGTAATGGAAACATGTGGATATAATTGAGTTGTCCAAGGCCTTCTCAGAGAACGCCACCAGCTCTGCTTTGCAGTGGTGGCCATGAGCAGTAATGAGGATGACAGGAAATTGCTTCCTGAGTGGAACAGTGAGAGAAAATGCAAACACAGGGTAACTATGCACGTGCATGTTGTTTTTCTCTCTCCCTCGGGGGTCAGAGGACTGTACATGTACGCACCGTGTCCTATCTATTAGCCATTTTAGGCATACGCTATGTGTTGTTTATCCCTGTCGGAGTTTGATTGTGAGACTTGTGTAACTTTGCCGCAAGCTACTGTATCCTTTCCTAATAACGAGCCGACTTGTCCTGGAAACTGAGATAATCTTTTTTTCCTACAGGAAGGAGAGGAAACACGGTTTACATTCAAATAGCTTTGTTTCAAGTTTTTTTTTTTTATGCATCTTTAATGCACGCTCGTTGACAAGCAACAAGATCACACTTTGGGACTTTTTTTTTACAATGCGATAACTCCCCGCTATGTAACAAAACAGAATTCTGGGCCAGTGTTTTACCCGGAGGACACAGAAGAGACAAATGCCCTACATTCAATGGCTTTATTAAAGGTTCTCGTTTTAATTATCTGCATTGTTTTGCATCTTTAACAAGCTGCGGTTGAGTGTGTACAGTAGGCCTTTGTGTTGAAGTTGTATTCAGTTGTCTTTTCTTCTCTCTGGATGAAAGCAGGATGAGAAAGCAACGTCGTGACAATAGATACGTTCCGCATCCTGGCTCTGCAACCTGCTGCTCAAATGGTTTTCCCAGAATAGTCATGTGCCGTCATCCTCAGGAGCTGCCCTTTGATTGAGGCATGTTAATGAGCTGAACTTCACAACTATAATTGGGTTTTACAGTGTAATTGATCTTTTAGGACAAGGCCTTTTGAAAGTTTTAATTTTCTTAGAGATTAAATCATTGGGATGTAAATGTCATGTGTGGTAGCCTTTAGCTCCTCGCTGAAAGCTATTTGTTTTCATTAGAAACGCTTTGAAAAGTCGCCCTTTTTCTTGATTTACTGTATCACATACTGTTCCACTGTTTTTTATATTTTTTAGGAATAATCCATCCTCTGTTAGACTGCTACACATACACATTGAGCTTACATAGTAGATGTGGAAATTCTCTAAGCTAGACTTGCATTATGTAGGTTAAATATCAGTTTATTTCTCTCTAAATTGATCAGGTGAATTCTATAAAAATCCATTAAATGTATGAAATGATTTATTAAGAGAGAGCTGAGACATGGACAGGTCGAGAAGAGTTACTATTTGTCCGTACCTGATGCCTTTTAACCCTCATGTTTAATATATTTGGTTGGGCTCTAAAAATAAAAGGCAAGATTTGAATGTAAAGTAGTTTCTACGCTTTGTTTTCCTCATTGTGATAATTTAACATTATATATAGTTTTATCCTTTCCCTACTTTCCATACATAGAGGTAAAACTGGTGAAACACATTGTGTCTGTTCAACTCCAACGGTGTACACTCTCAGATTGTCCTCTCCCCCTCAGGTCTGCTTCTTAATCTCTAATGATGATAAATGTGGGCTGTGTGCGTATTGGCAGCACTGTGTTATTGGCATACTGACAGGGTTGTTAAGATGGATAACTATGCAAGTGTATGTGTGTGTATGTGGGAGTATGTGAGCACCAGCAGTGGAGTCCCCACAGACCCCCCTCCCCACTTTTTCTTTTTTTTTATACAGCTTAGCAGTGAAATCAATTGATTTGTGTGTTTGGTCATTGGAGAAAATGGATTTGTGGAAAAGCTAAAAAAACAACACCTAAATTAAACCCAGTCTCATGTTTTCTGTGTTGAATCTCTTGCAGAAAACAACAGAAATCAGTGAATTGTCGTTTATTCATCTTGTCATGTGTAACAACTTGTTCTTTTTTTTAATGAATGTGTTTTACCTTTTTATGTGTGTGTGTGCAGGAGATGGTTCGTCGTGGGGAGATCCTGGACGATAGCATGGAGGATGAGTTCTACCTTCGTCGCCTAGACGCTGGACTATTCGTCCTTCAGCTCATCTGCTACATTATGGTGGAGATCAGCAACTCAGGGATACCGCAGGTACATACACAAACACACACAATGACTCAGGCTTGCCAAAAGACGTCTCTCTCAGATTAATTATTGTAAATCTGATCAGACAGGCTATAAAAGCAGACAGAAGTCAGATGGTGTTCATGAGCACTGCGGCCATAGCTCAATCACTTCACTACGAGTCTGATTTAAACTGAACTCTTGCAGTGCTGCTTTTGGCGTTTCAGATTGAACACGCTGTACCTGTTGTTTAAAAAGCTGCAGTATATCCTTGCTCAATTAGGCTCTTAAGGGAAGTAATCATAAATTAATCATCAGTCATAAATTAGTGGCCCCAAGACTCAACATGTGGGAGTTTGTATTCCGCTAGAATAATGGATGCTAGTTAGCCTTGCATGCTAACATTAGCACTGATTCCCACTAGACTACTTTTGTCCATGTTATTTCAATTAACTTTGCAATGAAGAAATGAATTTTAAATGCAGTTTGACTTACGAAATCTTTTTCTCTGCATTTAGCTACAGCAGAGGGTCCATCAAATTCTCAACCTAAGAGGAGGCTCTGTCAAAGTAGTGCGCCACATCATGAGAGGTAAGTTACTACATGTACTTTATTACTTTCATTTCCTATTCAAATCCAGCACTCAAGTGATACCCAGCTTTAGTAACAAACAAATAAAGGTATGTAAAAATGGTGGGAAAGATATTACCAGCACCTGCACTATAATGGCCCCCTTGGTAAATGTAGCCTCATTTACACAATTTGCATAATTTTTTCCACAATGTGAAATCAGTGTAGTCAGGTCATACTCTTCACACTTTGCTCAGAGTTTCTCTTTTCATTGGAAACACTGTTTGACTTCCAATCAATTCTGTTTTGTTCTGCTCTCTCTGTGGTAATCTGATGTTATTGAAACTCAACACTTCTTCACTTCTTGCAGATGTTTCACAACAAGGGATTAATCCCACCCCACACGCCCCACCCACACACAAACACGCAAACACACACGCACACACACACACTCACACACACACTGTTGGGGACTTGTAATGTGAAACATATGGGGGAACTCCGAGCTAATTAACATGACTTCTTACTAAAATATGATAAAACATCTCTCTGTTGAAGGAATCTCTGTCTGTATGTATGTACTTTGCCTATCTCTTGAACTCCTCATCCAAGCGACTCCCCACTTGGCAGGTGTATGGCTGGGGACCCAAGGGAGTGCAGTGTCGAATTTGGTGCATTTTGACACACGATACGTTAATATTAATAAACTTTGAATAAACCAGCAATCAGTGAGCCGCTCTGCATTGTGCAGGGGCAGGGCAGAGCTTCAGGGCTCTGCTGACCGGCCCCAGCATGTCACGGGGAGACCAGAAACGAGGCGTGACACGAGTCAGAGAAAAGTGCTCCAAAAAGAGAAAAGTAGACAGCAAAAACAGAGCTTTTAATCAAGAATGGACGCCCTGTGTCTAGACAGAAAGCATAGCGCTAGCAGCACATTTAGCAGATCAGCAGCAGCAGCGAGTGACCTGTTGTGTTTACACAGGATGCGTTCAGGTACATTGTTGAGCGAAGGTCACCCGCATTTTGGAAGCACTCAGAGACCAGTGCACAACGACTGTAGTTATGTGCGTAAAATGGAGCAAACACTTCCACGGGCTATTCAAAACCAGTTTGTCTCATACGTTCCCAGACTGTGGCGATTGTGAAGCACCACTGCAGACAAAGCACAGATCTTTGGAGCAGACATACCCACTTTAATCCAAACTGAAGGTACAGAAAATGGAACAATCTAAGAGCCCAAAATGATTGATCCAATTTATTTTAGCACATTATAATAATTTTAAATGCAGCCCTATTTTAGGCTACTTGAAATGAGAAAAGAACATTTACTTACTATTAGAGTGCTTAGTATTAATAACATCTGTGTATAATAGCATGTTAGTTTCTTTCATGTTGTTGGTGTACACACTCATTCACACCTCACATCAACAGTATTAATTTTTCTGTGCATTGAAGTAGCAGCTGGAGGGCAAGCAGCCAGCTCATACTGAACAGGCACTAGTGCTTATAATGGAGTGAATTAGAAATACAGGCATGTTTTTCTTCAGTTAAAGCACATCATTTTAAGTTCATGTAATATTATTAAGGTATGAAAAAAAAGTACCTTTTTATATACAGTTGCTGTCAAAACACATTCACCACTCAGTGGAGCTTGTTAAACCACCAGTGAAATATTTTACAGCATTCTTTTTCCATCAATGAGTTTGAAAGATTTCTGCCCATTAGCTGTGGTTTGGCCTTTAGTAAAAAACCCAAGTGTTCACCTTATGGTAGTATCTGAGTAAAACTATGAATGAGCTCTACAGGTTGACATGAGCCTATCCCAAAAACATAAATCCCTCACCTCAGACTGAAATATAATAAAATCAGAAAAATTATGTGTACTTTGGCGGGGCAGGCAGCCTGCCAATGGTAGCTGCTTCTCCACAAAAATCTTATTGAAACATTTTTTAAAAAATCCTGTTTCCAAGTGCTTCTCTCCCTGGCAAGAAAGCAACATTTCAGGGTAAAATGTTGGTACAATCACTGCTCTTTGGCTGTGTTTGTTGTTTGATAGCAAGCCCGTGCTGTTTGCCTGCCAGAGTGTTTGTGTTGGAATATAATAAAATACTATGAATAATGTCATTCTCCCTTATTCTTTTGAACAAAGGAAAAGGGCCTGGGCAAACTTTTTTTAACTGAGGTGTCACAAAATGAAACTGTTTTGTGTGATTGTTTTAGTACATGTTTCTGTTCTGTACATCCCTCTTTTGCATGTATCACACAGTCCCCTACTTGTGTCTGTTAAGAGACCTACAGAGGGGGATTATAGGTATTAATATGACAGATAACAAGTCGTGAAAGTCATAAAATATAAACTAAAGAGGGGGGAACTAATTGAATGTTAAAAGTACTGCTGCAATAAATAAACAGTGAAATCCAGCATCTGTAGCACACAGATAGTATATACAAGTGCCTTTTATTTACATCACTTGTCAACAAATGGTCAAACAATATGCAGAAATGCATCCTGACATGAAAAAATGTAATTTAATCATGTTGTCACCGTGAGAGGAGCCTGTGATCTGCCTCATTCTTTTTTTTCCCCATTTCAAATATTTCCTGTCCTGCTGTATTTGTTTTCTGTTTGCTTTTCAAACACCACTCAGGTGTGTTATTTCCTTCCTGGTGTGACATCCATCCTTCCTGTATCAGTGTCGGATAAAGCTGGAGGACGAGGCTCCGTTCACACACCCTCTGCCTCTCGGTGGCATGTAGCACTGTAGATAGAGCCATCCGTCACGCATGGCAGTGCCAACAGCGTGGCAATTCTCCAGTCCTCACCGTGTGTGTGTGTGTGTGTGTGTGTTTGTGTGTGGCAATGTGTTCCTAAATGTGCCGACGTGTCGCTTTTGTTTCCGTTTGCATATTTGCATACAAGTGTGGCTTGCTTGTCCCTGTAGTTTCCAATATATGTTTTTGCTTACTAACATGATTTTTTTTTGTTTGTGTGTGCATATAATGTTTGCCTTTAGCATGTCTACATATGTATGTGTGCATACATGTTCTTGCTTGCTGTCATGTGCGAATTTTTTACATATTAACATACCTCTGAGAGAAATTCTGTGCAGGTGTGTACATGTTCAGTTTGTTTCCTTTGTCATTCAGTTTGCATATTGTATTCATGTCTGCCCTTGCATGTGTATGCGTAAATGCAACACTGTATACATATTAATATGCATGTTGTGTGTACCCGTCCTTGCATGATCTTGACTTGTCTTATTTATTTATTTGTCATAAATTGTGTTTGTGTATGTGTGTTTCAAGGGCTGTGTTTGTGTGCGTCTGTAATGGCATGACATTGGTGCATCCGTCTATCTTAATGCGTGTGTGTATGTGTGTATGTGTGTGTGTGTGTGGCTGGTAGTGTGTGCCCTCATCCTTTCCATTAGGCTGCACTGTGGATCCCTCTCCCATTTCTAGTGCTCCACCCGGTCAATGTGAAACTGCAGAAGAAGGTTAAGCACATGCAGAGTGTGTCACCAGCTCTGCTGTCTTGACCTCAATGGCTTTAGCTGGCTGAATGAGAAGCAGCTCAGCAGGAAGGAAAGCTAAGCACATGGGAATGAAGAGCATTGATTTCTCTGATGTTGTAAAAACATGCTGCAGGGTTTTCCATCTCAGAAACTTTAGGTTGTATCACAGGTTGTAGGACTTGTGAACATCTCTTTTGGTGTTGTGTTTAATACAGTTTCAGCTATGATGAAGTTTCATAGATTGATTGCAAATGACAACACTGTATCTGCTTAACAAGTCCAACAACACAAGAGCAGCGGCATGTATAGAGAACTGTCTAGTCACAGTACTGTTGGCCACAACCCTGGGGGGATCCATAATTTTCATGAGAGTGGACCTGCATGGATGTTATGCCATGTATCACTTAGTGCTGACATTTCAGCCATCATTGAAGTATCAGTGGCACTCAAAATCTTGAAATATGCTACTTATCATCTTCAATATTTGTTAATGCCAGCATTTTTCGGGAAACAGTTATTCAAAAAAAACAGCCCACCAGATTGCGAGAGATCTGTTCTTTAAGCTGTCCTCTTTATATTTTGATGCTCATATTTTAGAGATATATTATTTTTTATGTAGTTTTAACTATTTGATCAGTTACTCATGGATTGGCACAAGTGAACTTATTTTTGATCATGTTTGTGTCAGTGACCACTCTACATGGTAACAGACATGTGAAAACACTGCAGGGAGATTAGGATCCAATAGAAAACAAATCCTCAACTTCAACAAGATTGTCATTTGTCCTTTGTGCACCCAGATTTCAGACTGGTATCACAGTGTTTTTAACAAGTTGCAGTGTCCCAGCTGCAGCTGTAATCACACTTGGTGCTGCTGCAGAGACTGCTCCTGGAAATGATTCTCCTTGTACTCATGGCAGATCAGTCCCAGTCACTGACCTGAGTAATGGTGATGCTCAGTACTGTATTTTCCTCTGCTGCGTTGCCGTGGTGACAGAAGGAGAGAGTACCAGCATGCTACAGAAAAGGTTCTGCTGAGAGTTGAAGAGTCACTGTATCTCTGACCTTTCTGTCTGTGTGGCTGACTGCAACGCCATTTATAGACATGGCGACACATTGACAGGCTGGCAATGAAAGAGGCTGTAGGTTTTCATGTTTTTGTTGAGTATTACTGTCCATCTCTACTTACCTGCTTTTTTCCAGTCAACCTTATAATTCTGCCTTTTTTTGGTTCAGTAACATCCCACATCTCTGGGGATGAAATTCAAATCCCTGGTGCTGCCATTCAAGCCTTCTGTGGAAGCTACACATCTCTGTGCCATGGTCCAAAGCTATACACCCATACCTCCAGATAGTGGCCCAACCTTTACCCCAACACTATGGTACTTCTCAACCCAACTATCCTCAGAATACCCCGTGATGGAGTGACTTCTGTACTCCAGACTGGACTACTGTCACACCGTGTGTCTTCTGATAGGAATTAACTGAAAAACTCATATCTCAAGAAACTATTCACGTACTGGTATGTGTACCTTCCGACTCAACTCCTGGCCTAAACAAGTATCTGCTTGATTTCTTTACGCCTCTGTCATGCAACATGGTAACATTGTTTTGAATGCCCAGTATTGCACTCTATAAGAATTAAGCTTGTTTTCATTTTGATCCCAGTTAGAAATGCTGGTTTAGGAATAATGAGATTTTTTTTCATAGTTTGGCTGCATTCCTATTGGCAATCATAAGATGTTTCTAAGTGGTCAGATGACAGGACAGGTTTTAAACAAACCCTCTAGGTTAGCCAAACTTATTAAGTAGAAAGACAAGTTGTATTCTTCGACGATATCTCTAAGGCCCCTCCTCAGACCCATTATGTCTGTTACTATCCTTTATGTACTACAGTATCTAATAACATAAAAACATCCCTCTCCAAAAAAACCAAACCAAAATCTCCTTGGTGTCTTTGACAGCAATGTTTCGTCCTCCCAAAGCCTGCGGGCTCTTGTCAGGAAAGCCTGCTTCATTCTCTTCTCTCTGCAATGTCTCCTAGAGAAAAGTAGTCTTTTTCATCTTTCTGTCTCGACATCCCTGGGTTTAATGTGTAATCCCTGCCTCAGAGGCTGGCTGAGAGACAGAGTGAATGCCTGGACCCCACTGGGGCTGCGGCAGCTGCAACTTTCTCTTTCTGCAAATTAGACTCACAAATCGACCGTCGGACGGTCTCAAAGGCCTTGTGTGGGAGGCAGACGCACAAAATGAAGAAAACTGTCAAATGCTCAGAAGCACACAATGAAGTACAAGCGCTCCACAATACACCTGGACCAGTTACTGTTCACAACCAGAGGACACAGTATGGATTTCAGTCCAGTTGGTGCCTTGGGACCTCTCAAGATATGAAAGCATTTTTCAGAGGAAAGATCTTGAAATAGGACTTTTTGTTAAACAGTGATGGGCAGACTTCAGACTATCTGGACTAAAGTTATTCAGTATGGTAGTTTTAATGCACTGCGTCTCTCAGCTTTGTCCTTGGAAATACAAAGAATAGCTTAATTTCAGTGTTATTCATAAGTGAGTACAATGCGACATACTGGAGAAGGCTTACTCCGCTGAACTTACCTCTTCTCTTGACTTCTTGTTTCTAATTGGATGTCTGGATTACAACCAGGCAAAGAGAGCATCTTCCCCAGAACCAGGTTCAGTTTGTGGTAATTTGTATGTGCATACATAGAGGAACTTGTCAGATCTTGTTAAATTACCTTATTATATCAGTTGATGTTATACATACATGCATACTTATGCATGCATGCATGCATGCATAAGTATGCATGAAATATGTAAAAATGTATTAAATCAAATTTCAACAAAATAACTGACTCAAAGCAGTTCTGGGGTTCGGTAGTGTTCCAGCATAGTGTAAAGTAATAGTTGCTTTCTTGGGCTATGGGAAAAATATAATAAAGTGAGGTAGTTGACAGAAAATTAATCATTAGAAATTCTGATTATAAATCAATAGCTTGAGTATTTTGGACTGTTGGTCGGACAAAATGAGCAAGGAAGGTCTTCAAGTATCTACAACCAATTACTTGCCCTGGATTCAACCCTCCTTGGATAACCATGACCTGGATGACTGAGAATCTTCACAGAAATCAAGAAAATAATTGTTAGTTGCAGCCCTATAATGAGATAAAATATAAAGCTAATTTGTCGTCCTCTGTGCGCACTGTACATGATGGGTATTTAAAGATTACAACATATATAGTATATGCAGTGCAAAGCAGGTTAATCCCAGAGACTTTAAAATTAATGGACATAGCCACTGTGATGTCACCCATTGGTTTGTGGACTCCCATTTTGAAGCCACGAGTTTGTAATTTGACCGTCATCATTTTGAATTTTTGAAGTCAGAAGTGA
Organism: Thunnus maccoyii; assembly: GCF_910596095.1. Taxonomy (NCBI): domain Eukaryota; kingdom Metazoa; phylum Chordata; class Actinopteri; order Scombriformes; family Scombridae; genus Thunnus; species Thunnus maccoyii. Next base: position 7,969,145 of record NC_056536.1, on the reverse strand, counting down.
CCATTTTTGGGTGAGAGGGTGGAGCTGACCCTAATGCTAGCTGCTACCTTGATTAGCACAGTGCATTTACAATCAATGGTTAACTGTGATAGCGAAAAATTATCTTCATCTTAATGTACTTACTGGAAAAACTGAACATCCGACTCCTTAGGGGGTCTTTTAGTACAACCAAATGCTGAACAAAACTTTTTTTAGGCAACCAAACTATAATAGTGACGGCTACTCCTATACTCTGTGAATCTGGGGTTGGTTACGTTACATTACCTAACTAATGTTGTCGTTGTGGTAACGACTTGCCATCTGTCATTCAAAGCAGCTGTGCCCTTAAGTATGCATGACTTTAAGCCTTAATGAAATTTAAACATGTGAGTTACATAAAAATTCACCCCCCTTACAGTTGTCATGAACAGGGAAATAAGCTATAGAGACCAAAACCATCTTTTACCAGGCTGTAAACATGTTTATTCCTGCTCTCAAATTTATTTTTTTAAAATGGGGGTCTATGGGGAGTGACTCGCTTTTGGAGGCAGCCTCAAGTGGCTATTTTAGGAACTGTTTTTGGCAGTTCCACATTGATTTCATTTTTCATCCCCGGAGGTTGCCGCTTGGTTAATCTGACCCTACTGAGGAAGAGTTCTATATTTTTTTATTTGTACAATTGTAAATTGCTCATAAAGATTATATACAAACATAAAGGCTCTCACCTTTCATTCCTCATTTTTGTTGATTAAGTAGCTGAAGCTCGTTCTGGTGTCGCACTTTGAATAAGACTGTCAGGAAATTCCTAAAAACTCATCAAGTTTAAAGCATATATGAATCCTCCTTTCACAGTCATCTTCCATTCAATGCTGGGGATTGATCTTGTGAATTTCTGACTCACAGGATCTTCTCTGTAACCTCATAAGTCAAACAGCCACGCCTGTGCTGTCAAGTCAACTAATCTGACTTTTCTCTTTGTTCTGCAGAGTACGCAGAGAGCATTGGGGATGGGAAGAGTGACGAGTTCAAAGAGGCTGAGCGGAAGAGGATCATGGACCTTGTAGACAGCTTCTAATCTCTTTTCACACACACACACACACACACACACACACACACACACACACACACACACACACACACACACTCAAACAATATGTTCTTACACGTGAGAACATTGAAAACCCATAGTTCTGATTTGGGACTGATGGTGACCATGACCTTGACTCAGTCTAAGAACTAAGTGGTCTATTTTCTGTAACATACAGAAGTATGTTTACATGCACAGAAATACTATGATTCCTAGTCCTCTAAAGGCAATCCTTTATTTACTGATTTTCATGTAATTTTTCAAATAACCTGGTTTACATTACCACTTTTACCATACCTGGTTAAAATCCAGTGATGACTGTGCAGTTTAACATACTCACTGTATGACCAGTAAGAGTCCAGAAGATTGCAGCTCCACTGAAAGATATAGCAAAGATGAAATGTACTCAGTTTTGTTCATTTTCTGTACTGTGGTGTTGAACACTGCGGGGTAATTATGGACAGACGTTGCAGAGATCCGCAAACTTAATATTTCTCCCTTGGCCCTCCCACTTTACCTGCTTTGTTTGTTTGGGATTTACATGTAAAATATTTTCTAATAAAACATTTGGTAATAAAATCCTGATTGCATGTTTGGTTTGTTTGATTAATGTCACGGTTTAGTGAGTGAGATTGGCACAGCTTGTTGATAACAGTCTGTGCATATGAATATCATTATGCCTACACTCGGTTACTGTTGCACAGAGGCACAGATGGAGACAACAAACCTATATCTGCAGCTTTCTTTGCAGGGGAAAAGAATCCTCACAGAAAGGCAGACCTGCTTCTTTTTTATTTGTCTGAACCCACCCGCTGCTGAGTCTCAGCAGCCTCCCGGAGCTCTCAGCCCACTGCTGTTTTTCTTTGTGACGATTTTCACACACATCAGTGTGGAGGTGTATTATGGTTGAGCTGTATACACAAACAAACCAACTGTATTATTCTCCCTGTCTTGTGCACCATACTTCACTGTGTCTGTATTTATGCTTAGGAGCAAGGAACATTCCCAATTACTTCTGCATTTTAAGTGTGTGAGAGAGAAGACAGATCAATGCAGAGAGGAAATAGAAGAGGATGTTTTGCAGAGACTTTATCAGAGTAGTCAGGAGATGACCCACTTAAACTCAGTTTACCCACTATTTTTAGTCTGATATGAATCTTTGTCATTTTCATAGCACACTGTATTGTCAGACAAATTGTGCATTAGCAAACAGGAAACTGTTTTCTAAATATATATTCAGTTGTTTGTTGAGATCAAAGTACAGTCAGCTTCAACATATAGATAAGAATCATCCCCTGCTGACACTAATAAGCAGCCAGTGGTGCAGAACTTAATTCAATACTTGACTTTATAACACAGAAGAGAAGGGAAAGCACTGTTTATCTGAAATCTCAAATATCAAATACATTTTTATAGTATTTTTTAAATGCATTAGTGCATGAAATTTACTTTTTCATATTGGCTTTTTACATATTTGTCTGTCTTAATTACAGTGTGACCAGTTGAAGAGTCAGGATTTCTGGACTGAGCATTAGGCTGATTGGTTGGTTGAACTTTTGTTAAAATGTCATTATTTGTTATAGCTAACATCCGTTTAATTATGTGGGATTAAGACTATTTATTCCAAGAACTCAGCCAGCTCATTCGAATAATGTAGTTCTAGTTAATTCAGCTACTTGAAGTTGACAAATGAACTGTCAAACTCAACTTTTGAGCCAACATAGACGAGAAGTTATAAAAGTGCTCAGGACAATGGAAAGTTTGAACATCTACTATCTCTCAGTGACAGCTGTGGAAACTTCATCTGCTGGTGAAGACCATGTGATATTGTTGAAATCTTGAGAAAGAAGTGGAGATTGTTTTGTCAGCGTCTGTTCCCAAGTTTAAGAATTAAATTTAGGTCAGTAACAGATTTACAATCTTTGTAATTGGATAAATTAGATATTGTTTTGCCTTTTTTATGTCAGAACCCTGCTATTAACTCACTGTCCTGTCAATATTTGAACCTTAATGAGTGATAGAAAATAACTGGCTAATCTAACATCTGATCGGTGGGACGACAGTTGTTTCTGTGTTCTTGAATAACTCCTTTATTGTATGACATCCTCTCTGGTCCCCTGACCATGATCCTGGCAGGAAACAGCGGTGTTAGGGGGGGGGATAGAGGCCACACACTGACAGCTGTCACATCTGCTACCTTTCCTAAGTGTCTTTACAAACTCTAATATCGCTTAGTAACAAGATGGGTAGAACGGCAGGGAGTCGTTTGCATATTGTATTGGCAGAGGAGGCCCAGCCCCATGCATCTCTTATCAGTGATTATGACTGCGGCGTGTTTAACAGCGGTTGTACAGCAATTTCACAGCCGAGGGGAGGGAGAATAATTGTATTTTCCGAATGACTGAGTGCAAACACTGTGCACTGCTGGGCTTTTGGGCTCCTCTCTTTTAGTAGGAGACTGAGAGGAGAAGGTATTCTGTTATTGAGAGTAAGCACAAAGATTGATACTGTGTAAAACTGGGACATTGTAAGATTTAAAGCCTTATGTGCCCACAGGCCTCCAGGACCTGAAAATCAAGCTCAATAATAACATATTTTTCCAGGTGTCACTAACAGTGGAGCTGAGAGAGGATACATGTTTAAAATGTATTGTCATCAGAAGCACGCTCTATCTAAAAATACATTTCAGAGAACAAATCTGCCTTTAAGTGTCCAACAATCAGTCGGAAACAATAGAATGGAACAAAGTAAAAAATAACGAACAAGACACAAAAAAAACATATTTTAGAGTTGTAAAAGGGCTTCCTGACTTATCTAAGGCTAAAGGCACTACTGATCTTGGTGCATGGTCACATCAGAAAGTGGACCCGCGGGAATCATTTGTCCATCCTATCGAAATTGCTTGATGATGGACGCATGTGATAACAAACTTGCCCAATTGTCATAAAAGTATCCCAATTCTTTTTCATTTAGGAGAAGGGTTTTTGGTCTGTTTGTCAGTATATTTTATTGTTTTAATTACTTGAACTAATTTCAGTCTAGTTGCAATGAAAGGAAATGATATTTGGTTTTGTCATTCATCAATTTTCAGTCACTGTGTGTTGAGTCTGTTGAAGTGCTCTGTTAGTCTCAGTCATGATAACTGGAGAAGAGAAGGAGAAATTTCACTGGACTACATCTATGTCTTACTTTCTGTCTTGGAAAACCACCCAAATGGTACAAAAAACATTAACCAGTAGCAGGCTAGCCAGCTGGTAACAGGCTAACTCTAGCCCGCCAAGCTAGCTGGCTTGCTTACTCCCAGTTAGCAACCTAGCTAACTCAGTTGCTTACCAAAAATGAATTGATACAGTTTATGTATTTTACTATTGATAGCTGTGCCACAACCAACTACAAACCATGCCACACCTCTTTGGTGGAGCAGTTAATACTGAGCAAAGCCTAAAAATGCATGCTAATATGATAGCTTCCTCCTTTACATACTCTCCAGGTCTCTGTGTTTCCTAGACTCTTGAGACTATTCATCAAACTTCCCCAAAATTGAACTGTACATGAAAGTTTCCTGCAGATTTTTTACTTTTTTTTTTAATCTGTGAGTAAATCCACTGATCATTGGGATTCCATTGTAATTAAATGATTTGGGTCTAAAAATTTTCTGTCATAAAATCTGATATGACCAGTCCCTTAGACTCTGAGTGAAAGAAATGAAAACCTAACAAAAAAACTGGGAAAAACATTTGGAGGGTCAAGTCAGTGAGGAATGCCCCATCAGAACAGCTAAAAGCAGCATGACAAGGTGGAAAGATGGCACCCACCTGTGTCCACTGCCAGGTGAAATCACTGTATGTGACGGGTGTCTGTGCTAAGCCTGACATAATTCAGCCATGATCATGCCATACAGACGGCAGACACTCAGTCAGTGTATGGATGCTGACAGAGCAAGAGGCAGGCCTGGACTGGCTTCCCAGCAGTCACTTTTATTAATGGCTGTCTGAAGTATTGGAAGTGGGACAGTGGGAGACATGAACTGGACAGGCTGGAGCTAGTCAAATGACAGCAACAGTTGATTGTATTTGAATTAGAATAGTTAGATTTCTTCAATTGCAAGAGGAAGCTCATTTCCAGAGAGGGAGGGAGATGTTTGGGACAGTGTAGTCTCTCCTGGTTCAATGAAACCTAAATGTCTTGGTTGGCCGGTCAGTAGCTATGCTGTGCATTCAGATAGCAGCAGTGCTTACAGTTCAAATTTATTATAAATTGTCCTTTATACCTCAACATCATCAACCCTGCCTTGCTGCCGCACAATTATATGACTTCACACACATAAAACTGTCATCACTCAAACCCATGGGCTCAAAACAAAGCTATTAATTGCTGTCACAGTCCAACTGTCAGGCTGCAGCAGTGGTCAGCACAGGGGCTGAGCTCAGCTGTTGTGTTAAGTTATCACCATTAAACAGGCCACTCTAACTCCCTACATGTTATTGGACACTGAAAAACATTCATTTGCCATGCTTGTTTTATTTTGGCATAGCACAATATTAGTAAGGCATGACCCAGTAAATGGGGTCTAATGATGCCCCAGAGGTAAACTGACCACCAGTTGGTGATCATCATAAAGGCATCACCATGAGGGATAGAAACACAAACACAAGTATATTGTCCTGTTTTCCATTCCTTACACCTCAGTACAGCTGATTATTATGTAAAGTTTTTGGACCAGTTTGTGCAATTGTAGTTTATTGTGTTTTATGGAACGTTTAAGCATTCATAGCACACAAATGTCTGGGATAATGGCTTTTAATAAAGAGGATAATTGGAGTCAGGTAATCCAATCAGTGTGTTGACATTCAGATATGAGTTACAGGTCCCTGGCTCTGTAAAAAAGAAAGAAAGAAAAAACCCACAAAGTTTGGTTACCACTCGGGTTTGGTCTTCAAAGCAGAGTTCTGGTGAGCTGAAACATGCCTCTATCAATCAGGCAGACTGTGCAAAAATGGCAAAGATCAGTGTCATATGTATCAGAGGGAGATTCCATAGACCTCCAAATGGATGATAATGGACCTGCAGGTGTGTTATACACTTGCTAATGTTTGTGTTCAATGGGCCATGAATAATTATAATGAAAAAAATGAATGGTGTTAATGGACAGGAAAAACGCCATCAAGAAAAACAAAAATGTCTGCAAGTCTCAAGTTTACTAAAGAACAGGTTTCACAAGGCTACTGGAACAAAATACCGTGGACAAAACCTGGAGGGAGAACACACAGTTCTGACCTTGATTAAAATGTGATGGAATAAATCCTACCAATGAACAAATAAATACATTGAAAAACGTATTCTTTATTTTATTCTGTAACAACCTGACACACCTAATATAGATTAAAGCTAATACATGTTTTAGATTCAAATGAACATACAACCATTGTACAGACTCATCTATTTAGACAGAAATTATCAGAACAAACCTATCTCTGACATTATGTCCTATACTGTATGTAGAAAATTTGACAACTCTATTGTGTATCAGTATCGTCATAGACACAAGATCATAATTTAGGAGCATTTAATACACAATTCCTGTTAGTAAAGGTAATAAAAAAGGCTTTCTCTGGGTATTTCCTTGAAATAAATGGGACACACAGTATATCATTTTATCTAACAGGATGGACAAAATACCCCCGGCTATGCTGTCCTGTTATACAAGCAGTAACATATTGTTCCATAAAGTCCAATAGTCCATATCATGGTGTGGCTTGTCATGAGAAATTTTATCTTCCACTGTTCAATTTGTGATCAATTCAGAGGCTGCATTCAGTACCTTGGACAGCGACACACAGGCTGCATTACAGCAACACAGAGGCGGCATTTCAGCACCACGGACAGCGACACAGTCATTCTTTATCTCCCTTTCAGTCTTTTTAAGCAGACATTCAGGATGAAATGGGCTTATTACAGTTTGGCCCAAACACTCTTAAGTGGGTGAGTGAGTGAATGAATGAATGAATGAATGAATGAATGAATGAATGAATGAAAGAATGAGTTAAAAGGCAGATCGTAGTCTACTTCATAGACAGCAGCTCTATTAGCCCCCTGATGAAGCCTTTTGGATGAGATGCACAAACGTCTCCAAGAATCTAAAACAAGTCCAGTTGCCTTTGACTTAGCTCTTCTGAATATACCAGGGCCTGGATGACTGAGAATCTTCATCGATCTATGAGCTCCCATTCAAAACCAGGCTTCCCACTAGCAATAGATGTTGTAATTCAGACTGGTTGGGGCAGTCTTTCAGTCGCACTAAACACTAGAACAAAGTGGTGTGCACTGCAGGCACTAGACCAGAGGCCTCATTTATAAAACAGCGCGTAGGATCCATACTTAAAGAATACGTGCGCACAAAAGCCGAAAACGATTTAATTGATTTTGCTTTGCCTCCATGATTTTATCCCTTCTCCAGGATTTTATTGTCTTTTACTCTTTTACTATATCTTAATTGATATTTATCCCCTGTTTCAATATACATACATATATATATGTATGTGTATTGTGTATATGTGTGTGTGTGTGTGTGTGTATATATATATATATATATATATATATATATATATATATAATTTCTTTTGTAAAGCACTTTAAGCTGTCATGAAAGGTGCGTACGCACCAATGCACGTATATTTCCCTTTGTAAATCACAGTCCACCTGGAGATATGCGCACGTGGATCAGTCTCATATCCAGTCCTCTACACGCCCACATTCAACCATAAACGGTCGATGCAAAAGTATTTATGAATACTGACGTGTTTCTTTCGCCGGACCAATCAGTTTCTCTGTCTTTAGATTCTGACCAATCAGTGTTGAGAGTCATCGTATTGGCCCTCTCGCTCGTCATTTGCACGCGGGCAGCTGCAGAGGAAGGACCGTAACAGCCGTGAACGGACTTTTATTGTTTTGTGTCTCCGTTGTCTGACGTCTTGAAGTTATGTGTATAATCGAAAACAACCACACAACTTTTTCAATAAACATTCCTGTGGATCGTAAAGTTAGACATCTCTGGTGAAGTTCGTACCGGATACACTGCAGCGGGCTGATTCCCAGTTAACCAGTTTTAAGTAGTTTTTACACCACAGACACTCAATTTCTAAAATACAATAAAAAATGTACTCATTTATATTTACTCCAAAATCCAGCATAGAGGTATCTCTCTAATTTCCACAGTCCATATAGGAGTGCAGGTGGTGAAGTTTGCGTACAGGTGAGCACATTCTTCCGTCAAGTTTGTTTTTATAAATCACAACTTTTGCATGGGGTACGCCTCTTTCAGGCCCCGTTTTGTGCGTACGCAACGGTTATAAATGAGACGCCAGGTATAGCAGTCTACAGGCAAGACAGAAAAAGTTAGTGTGTAATGTGGTTGTGGGCTGCTGCTGCTTTGTTAATCTGATACTAAATTTTGTGACTGACTAAAATAACTTTCCTGCAAAAGCTCTGACTGGCTAAGCCCAGACAGATGACAGAAAACTGCAAAGTAAAGAAAAGAAAAGTTAAAGTGGCTACAAGGCCCAAATAAGATCATAAATGGGCTCTAATTACCTCTTCAGCATTTTACTACCAGCAGGAGAAAAAGTCAATTGAATTCAGATGTACGGCTCACAAATTTCTTGTCCTCTTGGATTATTAAATTTTTTTTTTTTTTTTCAATTTTTACTTCAAGACATTTTTACTAGAGAGCAGGTTACATTACATCTTACTCACACATTGTAGCTGATTTGGATTTCTCTGGACAAGTCTTTAATAAAAACATCTCACACCTGTGTGGTCACTAGGATACATATGACACTGTGAGGAAGACTGTTGGTAGTCGCTTTGTTTAGCTAATTCCCCTTTAAACACGGCAGTAGAAAAACATGTTACTCCGTGTATTAATAAAACATAACCATAATAAAAATGTTGAGGCTTTGAACCTTTCAGTGCTCTCCCGCTGTTTTATAAAAGCGCATTTTCTTGAAGAAAAATGATACCTCCTGAAGTTTACTAAATGATGTGTTTTTATATCACCCCTGTTATAATTGATATTCCCCACTGTAAGCCGTGGCACTTCCCATTTGGGAGAGGTCTCCTTCCGCCGCATGTAGAGCCGACTGCACGGAAGCAGAGCCAGTCAGTCAGTCAGTCTGCTGGCACAGAGGGAGGCAGAGACGACTTTTCGCTCCTTCGTTTCTTTATTTCTCACAGGCATCTCAATTCCCTTTTCGCCAGTCACAAGTCACCTGGATTAAAACAACAGCAACAACAACAACAAAGAAAAGAAAAAACAAAACAATCTTTTCCGACGTGCACTTCACTCGATGTGAAAAAGACAGAGAGGGAAAGGAGAGCAGATAAAACAGAAGCAATGGGAGCGTTCAGGGTGCTGCTGGGGACTTTACATTACATGGGACTCTACATGCAACTTAGTGTCTCAACGAGGCAAGCTGGCCACGGCGAGGTACAGAATCACATCTCTGGCAACGGTAGGTGTGAGATCCGCTTCAGACGTCTGTAATTCGTTTTATCTTATGAGAGGACATCAAAGGGGTTGTGGAGAGGACGGCATAGGTGATACCATCTGCTCACATGCAGAGGAGGAATTAAACAAAGAACAGCACGCAGGCTGAGAGGATGATGCTGATATTATGCCAACTAATGCAAAATGTATGTTTCCTTTGTGTGTGAATACCCAAAGGGCTTGTGTTTTCTTGCTGTCAGGCATTAAATGAAAAAGAGTTTACGTGTATGCATTCAATAGATCAACCTGTCATTCACTAAGTGCATTTCTGCTCATTTTATTTGACCAACAAGATCTGTGATCTTGTTTAAAAATATATGTTCAGACTATTTCCAGTTATAGTTGTTCAGTCTGGTAGACAGGATAAATGTGGTAGCCCTTTCTGATGAGTTTAACTACACATTTCTGATGGAGTATACTGGTGCCTTTAAAGGTTGCTGTGATCTTTGGTGGTGTAGCAGTTTGTGATGTATGGTGATCCAGCGCTCATGACTGACAGGATTTTGTTTTCTCTGAGAGCTGCAGCTCTTCACCAGTGCCTCTCATCCTTCTCTGTCCTGGTCAGTGGGTGATTCATCCAGGCGGAGCAGAGGTGATGTCAGCTGATAGATTGAAGTTAATATTCTCTTCTAGTATCCCCATGAAATCTACGGTATGCTTTCCAAAACTGAACAACCTCCCACCGATTCAGGTCTGCCTCCTACTCTCTCACACCAGGAGCTTCCCTAAACAGCCTCCAGTGTTTACTCTTCCTTACGTCATACAGACCAACACGCAATGTTACGGCTCTCTGGTTTGTCCTGGTAACTTTGGCTCAGCCTGACAATTTCCACAGGTGTCACGCTGTCAGCAGCATTAAGTGTGGGTTGAAAAATAAAGTGAGGAGGTGGAGGAGGTGATAGCCTGAATACCTCAGTGTCCTTGAGCAGACACTGTGTCTTATGTCCGTTTCCAACTTCTCTTACTTCTGTAAAGGTTCTTTATTATCAGATGCTTCTCAACATTCATAACTCAGTTTGGGTCTCACACACATAGTTATGCAGCACTAGTCAAGACTATATATATATATATATATATATATATATATATATATATATATATATATATATATATATATATATATATATATATATATATATATATATATATATATATATATATATATAGGTGCTCAATGGGACATTTTACAGTTGAAAAATAAACTTGTGGATGACAATGTGATTTTCGATATATACTTTCACATTTCTGCACTGACTGTTGTTGTTATTAATTCACTGACGTACACACAGATACAGACATTTCTGCAATAACCTATTATCAGCTCAGTCTAGCTCTTACAGCGCACACCGATGAGGATCCTATTCCATATTAATTGAGACACTGATGAAATTAACTCACCAGGTAGGATCACGTCTGCACCCGCGGAAAGTGACTAGTGTGAAACTTGAGAAGAACTCATCACTTATTAGCTTTTTCTGCGTCTTTCACCTGCATCTCACTGCCTTCATCAGTGGATTGAGTTTTCTCAGTTGTCATGGAGATGGCACAGTTGTCATGTGATACTCCTGATACTGACTCCTGGTTGATGCTGTGACCGGTTTTGATCCGGTGTTAACAGACAGCCGATGTCATACACACTTCCTCTCGAGAGGTTCCTTTCATCAGGCTGTAGCAGCAGAGATGAATTGGTTTGTGGTAAGTGATGACTGCTTGTGACTTGAAAGTCTGTATGTATGTTCTAACAGTCCAGCCACATAAGGAGCTCCCACGGGAATGCTGCTGGTTTTCTAATACTATAACTGTGTACCATCCATTAGATGTCTCTTTGTTATCCTTTGTTAAAAAGCATGACAGACTGGCCAGGTTGAAGCATGAGCGTGCTGTGTGCAAAATGCTGTTAAAAATATTTTGTGTTTTCATTTTGTTGCCATTTGGAGGACTATGAGTAATATCTCATGGTAAGTTGGTGCATTAATAACAGAAAGGGATCTGTTTTTCAAATTGAAAAATGTTATGGAAAAGAGTGTGTGCAGATAAACTTGTTTTTGTTTAGTCCTGAGGGTAGAGCGAAAGAGAAGAGGAGGGCAACAGGAGATTTAAAACTCTTGCAGATGGTGAGTGCGGTACCAGATCCATGTACTGTTATTGCTAATTGAAATACTGAGTGGCCACGTAATGTAATAATTAGTAAATCATTCAGAACACGGTGCATAATGCTGTGGCGTAGAGTTAAGTCTAATAGGATTGTCAGATGAATTGCAGGTATAATGATTTGCAAGGTGGAAGTGATTATAGTTCAGGGATGTAGAGGATAAACCCACCTGAACTCATTTAACACCTTTTTTATTTGCTGAGTAAATTTTACCATTTTTTTCTTTTTTTTTTTTTTTTGACTGACATCAATAGGTGTGAGATGAATTCACAAGACAGGCTACACCACAGTGAGTCTTATCAAAACGAATGGCATGAGAACTGGGTCAACTGAGGAAAATCACAAAGCCTTCATTTGTTTTTCTGAGAACAGTGTAATTTCAGGTTGTGGTGGTGTTTTCCGAGCCCCTGGGGGGGTCATGATTTATCCTCCTTTTCCTTCACTGGCACATCACCAGCTGGAATAGAGAGCAGTGAGGAGAAAGAAAAGTGATCGTATAGAAGTGAATGAAAAACAGTTTGAATATCTCTGCTTGATTTTCATAATGTCTAGATCCACATCTGCCTTGATGCTGTTTTACTCATTGATACTTTTCAATTAACTTCTCATTAAGACATGGTTATCCAGTGAGGTGATTACTCCAGCCAATCAATTGCCTTAATTAATCAGTGAAGGGTAAATGAGCCGTCGGGCCAGCGAGATACTGAAACTTTCCAAAGAAGAAATAGATTCTAATGAGACATCAGGACCAGACTGACCTTCTCATAACATTTGGATAACTGTTTTTTATTTCCTTTTGAGTCATTTATCAGCTGCCATTACAGCCACAGTGACATATCACTCTTACTCCAGCATCAATCTAAAGGAAAACCTTTTCTCCACTTTAATGTAAGGTGACAAACATGTATTTTTGGCTCTACTGACTTGACTAAAGCAGATATTTGTGTCTGTGAGCTGTCACACAGGGCCGGTCTCATATCGTCACCCTCTTTTGACCTCCATTACCTGCAAAACCAGCCCCGTTCTGACTCCTATTATTAGACTATTGGATTTGAAGCGTTCTTCCAATTCAACAGGTGAAACATTTACCATTCAGACAGAACAGAATCCTCTATGGCTGCTGCACCATCTTAAAAGGCTTCAGGCATGGCTGCTCCTCCGCACTATGACAGTGTTTGAGAGGAATATACTGGATGAATGTATGAGTATAAACACAGGTCTAGCACAGATGCAATCACAGCCTGCGATGGTTAAGCCTCCTTCACAACCTGGTCTTTGCCACCTTAAATGCAAAGCAAACTGGAGCACTGTGGCAGTGACATCACACTAGTATTAGACTATTAAAAATTAAAAAATGTAACACTGGCCAATGCAGTATCACTGGCAAACATTCAGCAACAGCTTGTGGGGTTTACTCGTGTCTTCTGCAGAATCAGACACCAAATGTCTCCCTCTGCTCCTCGCCTCCCACTCACTCACTGTTCAGTACCGACGGCGGTGTATCGACACAACAGCAGGCTTCCATACAGTGTCACAGCAGCGAGTATGGAAGAACAGTGCATTTAAGAGCCGAATATACTGCAGGTCTCTGGTGGAGATTCACTGACAGTTTTTCATTACTGTTACAAATATAGAATACACTGTTAACTAGATCAGCTCACACGGGCACAGATCCAACTAGCACTGAATAAACATAGTACTGGCTTTTAAAAAAATAATTACATGAACAGCTGTTTTATCTCATCAGGATACTCACTGAGATTTTGTAACAAAATTCTGCTAAATTAAAGACAATTAGAATGATGAAGGTAATAAGATGAACATCAAGCCATATTTTTCCACCTGTGTCAGTACAGTCAGTTGAAAAAAGAGCATGTGTAAACTATGCTATTGAACATATGTGCCACTTTTTATAGCAGCTATATTCATTTATATTAGCCAACCTAAGAGAATACATTTTTAATTTTTTACAATAACACATACATTATAACCATCGTTTATTTTGTTAAGTTACAGAGGCCCCATTTCAGGTATAATTTTGTTGCTGGTTGGTTTGAAGACGCTCAGCTGCTTCAACTGTCCTTCACTATCAGCACTATAAAAATCGTTTCATTGGAAGATTGGTATTAAAGGACCAATGTGTAGCAGTGAGGTTGCAGTTGGCTATAAACTGAATACTACCCCTCCTCCTCCTCCCCTTCGAAGCACGCAGAAGAAACTACGGTGGCCGCGAAAAATGCAAAAGGCCCTCTCAAGAGCCAGTGTTTGGTTTGTCCGTTCTGGGCTACTGTAGAAACATGGTGGGCTCTGTGGAAGAGGACCTGCTCCCTATGTAGATATAAAGGGCTCATTCTAAAGTTATGAAAACACAACAATTCTTATTTTCAGGTGATTATACACTAATTAAAACATACTTATGAATATTATATTCCATTTCTTCCAAGTCCATTAAATTGTACACACTGCACCTTTAACATTTTTCACATTTCTCGTATTGCAAACCTGTCTACTAAAATGTGTCATATCTAACTATCTATTAGCAAATAGTTTTATAGAATATGTAATGCCGCCTGTAATATGGGTTGAGAAAAAAAGAAAATGTCTGTTGTTGTTCCTTGACCTATTGCTAATCTGATAACAACAGTTAAACCAAGCGTTGAAGTAAGACTAGTTTAAATACAGTAGGTATCAATCTTCCACTTTACCGCCAGCAAGCTTTTAAATAAAAATGTTTTGATATAAGTGGTGCTGAAACACTCAGATGAATAATTGATTAGTTGGTCAACAGAAAATGAATCATCAGTTCTGGTAATCGATTCATTGTTTTTTGACTGTCAAGAAAAAAATACCAAACATTTGCTGGATTCAGCTCCTCAAATGTGAGCTGAACAGTTTTGTGCCTTGGACAGTTGGTCGGACAAAACAAGCAATTTAAAGATGTTACATTTGGCTCTGGAAAATTGTAATGGCCATTTTTCAATATTCTCTGAAAATAACAGATTGGAGCTCCAGATAGAAGCCCATTCATTGCCTCTTTATAACTGTATTCTCTGCAAAGTCAATAGGTGCTCAATCTGCCTTCATATTCTTTCCAGTATCTGATGTGACCTAAATTTCTTTCAGATGTAAGATACATGGGGCTCTTTTATACTCTCTGTCTGTCCCCCACTGTCAATTAACACTCTCTTGCTCAGAAAGAGACATAAAAACAGAAGAAGAAGGAAAGTGTCAGAGCAAACAGGAAGAACGAGTGAGGGAGGAGAGGAGAGGAGAGAGGGACAGGCTGACAGTTTTAAAGCTTGTTGGTGCTCAGCAGTAGGTAGAGCCATGTATTTAGGTCCTGACCTCAGTATATACTCCTCACTGAGAGGACAAGTGCTGGAGGGCAGGCTGCTATAAACTACAGAGAGGAGAGAAATGATTACACACATAATGCACAGTTTGGTTGTCTCAGGACATAAAAATCAATCTTTTACATGGCTTCGCCTGCATATCCCTTCATGCGCAAAGTATAGCAAAGTTAAAATCCATTATATTTTCATATTAATCTGAATTGATTTCGCTGCTCTCAGTCATTTGTTGATACAAAACAACAGTGATTCAAGCTAAATCTACATGATAGTTGTTAAATGTCAGGGACTGCCACATGATAGCAGGAATCAAATTAAACTTTGAAATAAAATGTGACTAACATACTAACATATGTGTTATTATAATCAAAAAATCTCCTGTTTCTTCTTGCATAGAAGAGCAACTACACCCTCAATTTCAGCCACAACCTTCCCCTCCAGGATACAGTATCTCACAATTCACTGACAGGCACCACTTGAACCAAATTCAGGTGAAAACTGTTGAAAAAAAATTTGTGATAAGAAATAAATAAAAGTTTTTGCTGTTTTTTTGTGCTCTTTAATGAAAACTGATTTCCACTCGTTAAAGACACCCACTATATGTAGATTTTTTTTATGTGATTATATCATCTCTTCAATTCTGTTTTTTAGTTGTAGAAACATTACGCAATCTTGCAGATAACTGGTTCAGTGTGGCTTTGAGTTCAATCATGTTTGTCTCCTGATCTGATCCAACGAGAGCCTACCAAAGTGTCTTTTTTGATACTTCCATTGGGGGGCACCAGAGATGAAAATTCTACGCATTAAGCCTTTAATTCATGGATTTCCTTCTTTCTCTCTTTTTAAAGTAATAACAATACAAAGCCATAGTCTTACACCATTAGGGCACTAGTATGTCCATATATGTATACAATTTTATTGCTGAATCTTACAAGTTTTCATGTATGCTGCTGGTGACTTTTTGAATGAAGGCAAAATTGTTTTGCTCAGTGGAGATCTGAAAGCATTTTAGAGTTGGCTAGTCTGCATTCATTTCCCAGGTTCTGTTGCAAAAAACAATAATTAACCAACATTGGACTTTAAAGGCTGATACTGAAATGTTGGGATCTAAACTGCTAATTTGTGTGTTTATAGACAGCATGTTTATACAGTACACTACTACTTCTTTGCAAAAATGCAACAATTAAGTGACTCGCCAGAATTTAGTTTTCATCATGCTAGAAAAGACAAAGGAAATTCTTGTGGGGTTTGCAGCTTAAATGAAGCATCTCATTGAATGTTACAACAACTCTGTACTACAATGAGTCCGGAAATGAATAATGAATACACAGAAAAAATAGAACAATGTTACAAATTAATAGAATATGCCCAGAGCGTATCAATTAATTCCAGCTGTTACTGACAGATGTTCTGTAGCTGCAGCTGCGGTCAGGAAGGAAGTCATATGAGTGGACGACACTGTCTGGCTGTATCTGATACAGGCAGGCAATTCATCAGTCTAACCCTTGAAGAAACATGGCAGCAGTTCAGGTGTTGTACACATTGCTTGACAATTTGGATTCAGACCTTCAGTGTCCTCCATCATTCTTGCCTCCTCCTCCTCCCCTCGCCTGTCACTGCTCGCTGTGTTGTGCTTAATAAACTCAGAATCCTCTCCTCTCCTTCCCCCTGCATCAGAACGCTCTCTTCAAAATCGGCACAAACAAGCTGCAGGGTCAGCTGGCAGTCAAGGACTCTCCCTCTGTCTTTCTCTATAAGTGCCTTCTGCCCCACTCGTCCTTCAGTCTCTCGCAAAGCACTTCACGGGTGTGTTTGTGCGAGTGTGTATGGGGACATACTTTAGAGGAGAAATGATTGCAGGCAGCTCTGAGCGTGGCGATCCAAAGCTGCACTTTCTCTGAGGTGTCCCTCTATGACTGAAACTCATCTCCGGGACTCATCATCCAGCCCGTGTGTGTGTGTGTCTGTGTGTCTGTGTGTGTCTGTGTGTCTGTGTGCCTGTGTGTGTATGTGTGTGTGTGTGTGTGTGTATGTGTGTCTGTGTGTCTGTGTGTGCATGTGTGCAAGGCTCTGTGGACTTTGTGTGAGAGATGATAAAGGCAGCTTTGAGACAGATGATCCAAACTCTCGCTCTCTGTATTCC
Source organism: Thunnus maccoyii (assembly GCF_910596095.1). Taxonomy (NCBI): domain Eukaryota; kingdom Metazoa; phylum Chordata; class Actinopteri; order Scombriformes; family Scombridae; genus Thunnus; species Thunnus maccoyii. The sequence goes on along the minus strand of NC_056536.1, from coordinate 7,951,889 downwards.
ATGTGTGTGTGTGTGTGTTTGTGTCTTTGCGTGGGTGTACACTGCAAGTTGTGTGTGTGTGTGTATGTGCTTGCGTGTGTGTGTGTGTGTGTGTGTGTGTGCTCCAGGAGATGGACGGGGATAGAGTATTCCCTCTATTGCACTCAGCATGATGATGTTGGGGGAAGTGCTTGGCTGTGAAGACTTGTCTGAGAGAGTGTTGCTTATCTTCCATTAGACACATTACTGCCAACATTGCCATCAAAGAGGAAAGACACACACACACACACACTCGGATTTAAAGACACACACACACTTCTCCTGGGGAGGCACTTGGCAGGATTCATCTGTTGGCAGTCTCACTGAGGGAGGAAAGAGGAGGAGGAGGAAGACAGGCGAAGAGGGGAATGTGATGTATCCATGGTCCAGGATCAGTCATTTGCAGCCTGAAAGAGCTCCTCAGCCTGCAGCAGGCCGCCACATAATTTAGTAAAGTATCATTGTTCCCTGGAGAGTCTCTCTAATTTGTGTTAGACATTTTTCAGACTATGCAACTGTATCTTTAGGTTTTAAGTTACATTTTGATTTTACAGGCCATTAGAGATTATCTGTGTTTCTTTGCCTCATGAAGAAAATCTAACTGTTTTTAGTTTGTTATATATAGTGGATATGAAATGCAGGAGTGATATTTTCAGCACAAGCCTCCATACTGTATGTGTGACATCACGCAATGCCTCTGCTACCCAGAGCGACTCAGAGGAATGTAAATGAATCATGAGACAAAAATGAAAAGCCAGTATTGTGTGTTTGTTGTGTTCTAAAACAATCAAGCTTACAATGCAAAATGCTGTCTTAGTGCTTTTTAATCAGTTTTAATGCAGGAATGCGATTACAAGGCTGTCTCGTCAGTCCATTGCAGTGAATTTATAGTTCACATACTGCTGAGACATATGAAAATAATCATCCATTGTGCACACTGTAAAGTACACACGTAGGCTACCATATAATAGCCATATTATGAGCTACACTGGAGGCCGGGGCCATTCTCCCTAATATTGCAACACACATCTTCACACACACTCTGGCAGAAATGTATTCGGCTGAGCTCTGTTACTATAAAAAGCCACAATTATTGAAACATTCATAATCCTGCAATGGGTTACTGTCTTTCATTTGCACTGTACGATCCCCCACCTCATAATATTGTGAGTTGGTTGCCACATATACAAACAAACTTATGTCTGCTGTAGCATCACTATATTAAACATGCTAATCCCATTGGATTCATATGACAGAACTTATTAATGTATAGGAACATATATGAATATGTTGTATCACCCTATTTTCCATCCCGCAATCCTCAACAGGGCAGTATAGACGATGGATGAATGATGGGATTTTCAAGCTCACCTACACTCTAATAATTGGGCATGAAGGTTCATTCTTCATCTTGGGAACAGTAGAATGTCAAAATATGGTCCACTCACTAGCTTTCAGTCCTATCTCAAAGTCTTTTTTGTAGCCTCAGTCTTGTCTTTGCAATACCATGTAAAGCAATCAGGTGCATATTTCAAATCCCTTCTACAGGGTTCTCATTTTAAATGTTGAAAACATTAAAGTGGACATATCAAGCACATTTCCATGAACAGACATGCGCGATAAGATAATGTCAGCTTGTCTGCAAGGTAGAAAAAAACATTGCAAATGAAGTTTTAAAAAGAGTTGAAGCCCTGGCTTTTGACTAACAGGGAGCATTTCTACATATGTTAACCTCATGTTTTGGAACTTTGACCATGTTTAGCATAGATATCCGACATCATAACAGTATATAAATAAGAGAAAATCACAAAAAGCATTAATGTCCCCTTTTAAAAAGTCAGCCGGACACAGTGTTTTCAACCAACTCATGGAGCCAACATTATCTTAATTAGCTGATAAAATCTTGTCTCCAGCTAGAAATTAAAAGCCTGCTTTTGTTTACTTTTGTTTGAAATGAAGGACCCAATGTTTCATAAAATTACTAAGAATTCTGAGTGGTAAATCTGCCCCAGTTATCATTGTAAACTACATATGCCATGCTAGAATGAAAAATTTGACAGGCTGAAGTCCAGTAAATTATTTACCTGACAAATCAAGGTATGTCATCACATTGATGCAAACTTTATACAAAAATATGAAATAATATTAAAAAATAATATTAAATGGATTGCCATAATGGTATAAATGAGTTGATAAAATCCCTGACAGCAGAGAAATTTATATATTGCCCAACCCCATTCTGAATTAAGGTTTTAGGGTCCTTACACCAGGTTATGTGGCTTTATGTGTTGGTCCTGAAACACAAGTTGCATTGTCGTCCTGACATTAATTTCTGAATAGTTAGTAAATACATTTTGAACTTTCCAGACTTCTGGACCATGTTAAATAATTTCCATGTGTTCAGTTACGGCAGTGACCAGTTGGAATATTTGTATCTCTTCTCGTCAGTTTTCTCGGGTTGCTGTGAAAAGCATTATTCTACAGTTAATTACATTGAGTCTAGCTGCCTTTACAAGTGGCTATATGTGATTCATTGACTCTATTTTTAAGTTATTGGTCATGTCTTACTTTTAATTGTTATGTACAGCCACCCTCTCCCCTAACCTAGCAATTCCTCACCATAATAACATGTCTCTCATGAAAGTATACGCTGCTATTCTATATACAGCGATGTTATGGCCTCGTGTCAGTCCTTTGAAATCAGCCCATCACATAATCAGCAGGCAGCATCCCATGACTTCAAGCATATGGGGGAAACTGCCTTTGAAGTATGCTTTAATGTGTTTGCTTCTTACTCTGCCTTTCATGTCGTTGATATCGAAGCATTTACATTTACATTTTGATGATTTTTCTGAAGCACTGTTTCAAGGAGAGCATGGAAAGGTTACATTATTCATAAAACTCACATTCAGTCATGCCTTCGATGTGTAAGGTACTACTTTTATTCTGAACCTCTTTAATCCTGTGAGACCCACCAATGACTCCAGGCTCACAAAATGTATTTTAAATTATTGAGCCTATCTCAAAATTTTGATGTTGGGCAAAGTTTTGGAGAGTGTGTATAAAATGATGCAGAGGGCTACTAGAATATTTCTATTTGATTGAATAATGTATGAATATGGCTGGGTTTAAATATTTTTTTACAGAATATACAAAGTTGGTCTTGTCTTTCAGTGGTCAAGATGTTTTTACAAAGTTTAAGGTAATGAAATTTAAAAGGGGACTCTGAACTGCCAATTTTATACATCAGAGACTGTTTACAGGTCTTGGAGAATATTATATTGTATAAGGTCTTTTGTGGCTCCAGAAGGAGCTGTGTAAAATCTGATAAATGATGTCAGTTGGGGCTGAAGACTTCGAGTTTGAAAATGAACAGAATTTAGGTGTGTGGAGTAAGTGCGGTTACTGGACCTCTGCAGCCTGCTCCTCATCTCTGCTTGAGGCCTGTTGCTCAAGGCTACATTAGCCACTACTAGTAAAACACACGTGAATCTGACCAAACTGCCGGTGGCGGAGTTGCATTTTGCCACAGGTTTTGACAAGAAAGATGAATGCATGAAACAAAGAAAATATCTCTGGTTCAGCTGCATTGATTTTTGATTTTTTTTCGTGATTTTTAAAAAAAATGTCCATCATGAGTTCGACAGTGTTATAGGAATGCAATGCTAAATTTCATAAAAGTGCTCTTTTAAGGGGAAAATATCAAGTTGGATGCCAAAACCCCTACAATTCAACAATATTACAAAATGGAGGGGAGTAACTGATCCTACCTAAGTACGTCATATACAGATATGTCATTTAACAGTCTTTAGGGGTGAGAAAGGCTAACTGTGAATGTGATGATGATTGCTCGTATCTGAAAAAGGTTGCATAGCTAAAGTTAAAGTTTATCAAAGCTACATGAATTTAGTACAAGTTTGGGGCTTAGATAGAATTCAATCTAATCTGAATCCAGACTCTAATCCTTTTACAGTATTTATTTACAGCACTTTTAGGTAGCATAATGCAGTGGCATGGTGTGACTTCTCCACTAGGTGGGGCTACGGCCCAAGGTGGCTCTGTGTATTTTGGCTTTGAGCATGCGCTGTACAATGTAGCGTGGAGCCAGCTGCTGGTGGCTATCAGCTAAACTAGCAGTTTCTTAAAGTTTAAAAAATATCTTTTGGTGGCCACTTAGCAACTCTTTTCACTTTACAGTTATCACCACAGTACCACAGATATCAGTGTATGTTTTGCCTGCCTTCAGGGGTCAAATGTTATCTAATAAGGAAGCAGCAATTGGGTGGAAAATCGTTCAATCTGGCAACATTTCTTGAGCATAAAATTTTCTGCCCCAGACCCATCTATTTATGGCGTGCAGTATCAACCAATCAGGGGTCACCAGGAAAAGCCATATAATGATGTGGCGGAGAAAAGTATGCCCTTCGGCACACAGGGATTGTAGGCATCACATTTTCATTAGTCATTGCACATTTCTATAATTATATATGATTTATGTGAAATTAACAACTGAAAGTTATATACACACACAACACAACAATACCAAAAATTATTTTAATTAAAATATGTATTTCACAATTGGAATTGCAGGAGGGGCAACGCCTTCAAGGGCCCAAACGCCCCTGACAAAATGTGGAAGAGATTTACCAAGCACCTTATTATGTAAATGTGCTGACAATTTAACATGTCGATTTCACGGCTGAATAAGTGCTGTGTCATTTTGTTTTGTGTCATGACAGCAGTCTGACTAGGTTGACCTAGTAGCATATCCATAACATTTGCAAGGCAACAGTCCCCAGTAGCAACACTCTCTCTTGAGCACCAGGTGCCAAATATCATGCAAGTATTGTGGCTCTTTCCATAATGTTCCTGTCATATCTGAATAAAAATATGTGAATCATTAATGTAATTGGACACCTACAGTACATCTGACTCATAAAAAGCCATTACTTTAAGTTATTCATGAGGCCAGAAATGTTGTATTCAGTTTCTGAAAAGGGCTTGGAGCTTAACAAATTTGTGCATATTTGACTTGGAACTAGGAATCTGATCTCAACCTTACCAGTAAAAAAGTCTACATATGCAATGTAGACAGCAAAAGGAGGAGCGTAAATGTATGCATTTTATGCACCTTTGTAATATGTTGGTGCTCTCTGCTTGTAGCTTTACTCCCTCATGTGTATCCATTTCCTTGGACCTGCTTGTACTATATAAGCAGAGAGCTTTTTTTCATCTGAATGTCTATGTGAAGGCAAAATACCTTTAAGTTTTTCATTTTAATGCCAAACGTCTGGCACAGACACTCCTAGTTTCAAATCTCAGACCACCCAGTGTTCACATACAATATAAAGGCACGCAGCTTCAAACTCCACGCTCATTAGGTGCTGCTGGACACATAATCCAGCGAGCAGACACAGAACAAAGCAAGCAGCAAGAAATGCCATTTTTGTAGCCTTGCCTTGTGAAGCACACATATACACACTCGGACATACACACAAAATGCTCAATTACGTGTGCTGCCCTCGGCCATTTTCGGACAGGGTTATCCATTATGTCTCTGCTGTGACCAGGCCTAATTACACCGCTGTGGAGAGCCTCTTCCCATCACAGTAGGTGTGTATGTATACGGACAGAGAAACGGTGTGTGTGTGTGTGTGTGTTTGTGCGCGACTATATTCTGTGAATGAGTCCACATCCACTGGTTGGTTCTGCAATTACCCAAACTCCAGCCAAATTAACTGGCGCACACATGTGTAGTTGTTAAAATATTGTTTCGGGTTTACACACACACACACACACAAACACACACACACACACACACATACACATACACAAACACTGATTGGCGCACTTTGCTTGAATCCAATAATGCTCTTTCCCTCCTTTAGCCAGCTGCCAGTGATTCACATATTCTGTCTTTCGTGTCCAACTAATAGGCTCTTGGCCATCTTTGAGGCTCTGCATGGTATTTACAAAGGGCTGCTGCTGGAGAGCTTGATACCTGTGGGCAGTGTAGAATGAAACATGTAAACACACACATACACACACACTAATACCCTTACACTCAGCTTGGTGTGGTAGTACAGCATAAGAGTAAACTGTATTTGTTCAGTGTGTTGTGATTTGTAATGGTTGGCTGCACTGATAGGCACTGAATCCTGCTGGTTAGATTTAGTAAAACTGTGTCTTTCAGATCTTATTTGTAAGTATTGTTGGGGCTGCAACTATATATTCTATTTTATTACCTCATTTAATCTTTCAAATATGTTTTCAATTAATCAATTAACCGTTCAGTCCATAAAATGTAAAAATAAGATTCATACCACTTTTACCACTTTGTGTGTTAAGAGAGAGCTTGAGTCAGTTAGCCTTGTTTAGCATAAAGACTGGAAGCAAGTGAAAACCACTGGGAAGGCTCTCTCAAAAATTTTGGAGAAAGTATAATTGCAATCTTTTTTAAGTTTTTAAGAATCTTTTATTAGCTACTGACTCTGGGGATTCTGCCATTCTTGTGCTTTTAGATCTCATACCTGCGTTCAACACCATAGACCATAGTATCCTCATCTCTCACCTGGAGCATTGTGTTGGCATCAAAGGTACTGCTGTGGAGTGGTTCAGGTCTTACTTGTCTGATAGAAGTTTTTCTGTCAGCCTTGGTGACTCTGTATCCTCCTCAGCTCCTCTCCTTTGCGGAGTCCCTCGGGGTTCTATTCTTGAGCCAGTCTTATTTTCCCTTTATATGCTCCCCCTTAAGGTCCATTTTTAGAAAATATGGCATCTCGTTCCACTGTTATGCAGATGACTCTCAAATTTACTTGCCTTTGAAACAGAAAGAGGCAAACTCTTTAAAACCATTGTTGGACTGTCTCAGGGACATCAAAGACTGAATGGTCTTACATTTTTCAAACTTTAATAAGAGTAAAACTGAGGTCCAGGTATTTGGATCCAGTGGTGCCTGTGATGCCCCTCATATGGACCTGTGTTCACTGGAACCATATGTAAAACCCACTTTAGAAAATCTGGTTGTGATAATGGACAGTGATCACATCTAGCTTTTTTTCAGCTGAGACTCTTATCTAAGGTCAAGTACTTTTATTGTTTAATGATTTTGAAAGGGTTATACATGCTTTTATCTTGTCCCAACTTGACTACTGTAATGCTCTTCACGTTGGTGTTGGCCAGGTCTCCCTCTCATGCTTACAGCTGGTCCAGAATGCTGCAGCTCATCTTTTAACAGGAACACTCAAACCAGAGCACATTTCTCCCATACTGCCCTCCTTCCACTGGCTCCCTGTATGTTTTAGGATTGATTTTAAGATTTTATTGTTTGCCTACAAATCATTCAATAGGTTAGCTTCAACCTATGTCGCTGACCTTTTACAACCACAAGTGAAGGTCACTCAGGTCCGCTGACTAGTTGCCTCTAAAAAAACAAAAAGCAAAGATTTTCCAAAATGTTCCTAAAACTAGTCCTTTCAGGAGTCGCTTTCTGTATGTTGAAGTAATGTAAAGATAAAAAAAAATATAAAATAAAGCTGATGGGACGTCATGTAGCCGAGTGCTTGAGAATCTCCCGGTTGGACTCTGGCTGGAGACCTTTGTTGCTCTCTCTACCTGCATTTCCTGTCTGCACTGTATCTCTACTATCTATATCAAATAAAGGCACAATTCCCAAGATATCTTTATATAAAAATAAAGCAGATATTTTCCATACCAGGTTTCTGCAGGGCAGTGACAGCTGGCACCAATACAGAGCGAGCAGCCAAAGCACCCTAATGCTGAAGGGGGTCCCAGACATTTCACAGCTGAGACATGCTGACATGCTGCGACGACAGAAAGGCTGTGGATGAGGCCGCTCACACTCAGAGCTGTACTCAGCTATCCCTTGGGTAGATTTCTGTCCGCATCTGGCTGTGCAACTCGGAGAGGAACACTTTGGCCGGAGAGGATGCAGCTCAATATTGAGGCTACATAGCACTAAACATGACACAGTATCAATGATGAGAGCATGCTGCATATCCAGCTGAATTGCTACTAGAGGAATGCTTTAACCATGAAACCACTCAGTGCTGAAGCTATAACTCCAGACAAGGGATTAGTGATGAGAACATGTTGCATATCAAATCACCTTTTGCTGCTGTTCAGCATTACATTTAGACTCAGATTTTTCCTAGTTTTCTCTCCCAGGATTCTAGGCTTCACTCGTTTCCACTGCAGTCGCACTGCAGTGGCCATTTTGCCTTCATCCCGGTACACTTTCAATTAAATGTCTTTAGAATCTCAAAATGGTGTAGGGGAAACAAACAGGCATGAGTGAGCTGGTATGAAAAACAAAATGGTATCATCATAAGGCAGGAAACCAAAGTTGTCCTCTGCTGGTCTGCACTAGCGACATCCACCAATCCTCTTTACCTCATGTACTGTAGAGCCATCACACATTATAATATACAGAGTATTGACTCCTAATGAATGTATTGAATTGTTACACAGGTCTAATTTACTGTTAAATATTTACATCATCCTTCAGTTCACATCATTGTGCGACTTGGGTGACAATTTTTAAACCTATTTATATGTGTTAGAATATATAGTAAACCATGCCCACACATCTATAAATTCTGCCATTGCAGCATGTCAAACACATGGTTGGATGGAATTGGCAGCCATAGTGTTTTGAAAAGCATCCCAAAGAGAATCTCATTTAAACCTCTGTGATTTTCTGTGTCTGATGCGTCAGTTCAGCTGACTCATGAGAGTGACTCATAAGGGTAGTGCACGGTGTAATATGGGTGGAGATGTGTTCGTGTTAATGTCTTTGTAGAAGTTGTGCATGCAGACTTTAGAAATCGTTTAGATATTTGGACTCAGGTGGTACTCACTACAAACCCAAATCATTGTAAAAATACGATCTACAACTTTCTCTATCATGTACACCTAGCAACGTCATCAGTACTGTATGCACTGTGTACAAACCAAGTGGTTTAATCATGAAAATGCAATAAACTCTTTCTTCAGCTACAGCTTCAACATTGTAAAACACTGCGCTCACGTTAATATCTGATGCCGTGGGACAAGGTAACATCACTTGAAAGTAGTCAGACAGGGAAACAAACATAAGCAGTCAGACAATCAGACAGGAAAAACTCCCACACATCCAATTTGTAATAAATTGAGATTTTCCTTTAAATCACCATTTTAAGAAAGCAACTTTTTTAATAACACGGCTGTGCATCACAATGTAAATGCATCATATTCTCTGGTGTTGACAAAACAATCTCAGTTCAAGGTCCACTGACCTGCTTGTTCTCGAGCTCTCTACCATATTGCACAGTCTTCATCAGCAGTTGGAGTTTACTCATTTGTGGTGGAACTGTAGATGTTAAAACTTTCCAGAAAAAGCAAGTAAGTGGACCGTGAACTGAGATTGTTTTGTCAGCTGCTGTTTCCAAGGTCAAGAATGAACTGTCAAATCACTTCCTAACATAAACTGGTTTGTTGCAGCCTACTCAGGAAAGACCTGATATAATCACCTCTGATGGAATAGACAAGGCTATTTCAGGTGAGGTTTTTTTTTATATGAGAGACAGGATTTCATTTAATAGGACGATTAACAGGTAATGGACACATTACTGCAGCTTCTTTTCCTCACCACTTTCTGAGCCTGGGATACTTATTCATCTTTGTACAGGTGTTAGTTTCCAGTAAATTAACTAACTCAAACACGTTTTTTATTGATAATACTAACCTCACATGCCGATGAGGCCTACAGTACCCCTGCCAAAATTCTGATTTCATGCTTTGGGCTTGTCTCATTAGATATTTAACTCTGGTGTAAACAGTTTGAAAATGCCATTCTCTCTTGATTAAATGTTATTGTGCTTGTAACAGTGAGCCCTTGATAAGCTCTGCTGTCTCGCTGTTGTCCTGAGCTGCACGATACGTCTTGCTCATTAGCTCAGCTAAATTGTAGTTTCAGAAAGACAAACACAGCCGTGCTGCAAATGAATTCTCCTACAAATGAAGCTTAGCGTCGCCGCTGCAAATAGATTACAACCGAGGAGTTGTATTCCCAGTGTCGCCTCTGATTAGCGCCGCAAAGACGCAGCTCGTTCTGTTTTTAGAGAGAGTTGTTCCTGTGTGACAGCTCGGCGTCTCAGAGGAGGCTTGATGTGTTGTGTCCCTATTAGATGTGACACTTTTCGCGTCTGTTATTCTTTTTTTAATCTGGCGTGTCAAAGTCTCTTTGTTTTTCCTCTTTTCCTCAATCTTTTTTGGCTGTGTCGCACTCTTCTTTCACCTTCCTCTTTTTTCTCTCCCTTTTCTCTCTTTCTACACGGATTAATGTGGTGGAGGTGTCATGTGGCAGCCGCCGAGGAGATGAAAAGATCCAGCACTGATGCAGCCAGGGCAGACACTCGTCTATCACAGGAAAAGAGTTCTTTCCCCTCTGATTAATCGAATGTGGTTTACTTTAAAATTCTGGGGAAGTTTTAGAAAGTAGGCCAGGTGACTCTTTTTTTCCCCCTCAACTCCTTGTGCTGCTGTCTGGAGTCCTGAGGTGCTTTTTAGTTCAATTTTTTTCCTCCTTAATGTAATGAGCTGTACTGAACTGAGACTGCACAGTTATTTGAAACTGATGCTCCTCTCCTTCCAGTTCATACAGCTACTTTATCACACAGATGTGGTTTAAAAAAAGATTGTGTTAAGAAAAACATATTATTTGGTATTTATATTGATATTATTTAGATTCCTAACAGTTAAGGCTGTCACACCCAACTATGAATCTGTGTTCAGCTTTAATATCAAGATGCTGTGTTAATTCACTTCTGTAGCTTTTACTCACAGAGGCACAATGAATTACAGCCCTGCCAGACCCCCAACAAGCCCCAGTGTTCACAGTATTCATAGTCACTATCCACACGCTACAGTATATCACCTTGATTTTCTTATTAGGCGACCAGACATAAAGAGGTAGTAACTTTCTTTCATTTTATGCCTCCACACCAACGACAGCCTTGGCCAGACGAATTACTGTATGTTTTCGGGTTGTCTGTCCATCCATCTCCATCTCAGGAATGCCTTGAGGGAATTTTTCAAATTTGGCACAAACATCCACTTGAACTCAAGGGTGAACTGATTAAATTTTGGTGATCAAAGGTCAAACCTTTAAACTGTGGTGATTTAATAGATCTTCTGTGCTGCTGGGTTGAAGATATATGTGAAGAAACCACGTTTTAGAATTTGTAGCTTCTTTGCAGCAACATCCATATCTGAAGCTTTGTCTACTGTCATGGCTACAACAATCCTCTTTATTGACCAAGCATGTGAACACATACAAGGAAAATACACTTACTACCTTTTATTAAATTCCTTCAAAGTCTTTACTACAAACATTATATGAGTCTGGACAGACATGGATGTAAACTGCAACGTGACTGGTTGGCTGAGGCATGCAACCATGAGGCAGTATTTCTAGTAATTTTTTTTACTAAAACTGCCTTCTGATGAACAAAAGCACCAACAATCCAGTCTCAAATTATGTCTAAGCTTGAATCTTATCAGAACTGTTTCAATTTTTCATATTGTAAGGCGGTGTTCAGACAGACAAAAGCACTTGGTAAAAACATCACAGCCCCCTCATCCAACTGAATGGGACCGCTGCGTTGGCACAGCGGGTCTCCTGATGCTTAGGACTACAGAGAAAAAAGTCTCCTGGAGAAGGAGTTGAACTTTTGCCGGGCATCAATCAGCAAGGCACTGCTAGATCATCTTATTTGGCCATTCAAATATGTGCAAGCTCACATTCCAGGTAGATTACTTTGTAATGTGAACAGTATCCATATGCAGAACAATGTCAAAGAAACCTAATGGGGCACACTTGTAACCAACAAAGCCCCTTTAAGCCTCCTATAGTGATATTATATAATGATATTATTATAGTGATATTTGTGTTCAGACACTACCTGAATTCCCTTGAAGAGAGTGGCCGGTGAGACCTTTAAAGATTGGTCTCGTATAAGGTGATACAGACTGGGAACAATTGTCCTGATGGTGACCTTATAACAACCATCTGAATTTTAAAACTTTCAGTTTCTGTAGAACTCTCAATGTGCGGATAAAGTGTTTCATATTTAAGTCTTTTACAATGAATTCTGAACAATGACTAAAACTTTTAAATCACCTTTTTTTTCCCCTTCATGGCTAAATTGCAAGACTGGAGAGCTCACTTGCCTTGTGGCTGCTTGCAGCTATAATTTGTTTTGCTATTTCAAATGCCATTTCATAAGATTCACTGCCTCACTCCAAAATACTTATGGCATTTCTTGATTATTCAATGCTATAATGTGGAGGAAGAGAGTAAAGATGGGACAGAAGGGAGGATGGCATTTAGCAAAAGGTTGATTTGAGGCCAGTTTATAATGTGCGCAGGGTACAGGACTGAATGAGTCCATGTTAGTCTTAGCTTCTATTTAACCAACAGTAAGTTAAAGATCCTCTGACTCTTTCCAGAGTCTTCACAGCTGCAGTATCATTATGTTGATCACAAAGGCTGACGTCATCACATCACCCAAAAGTATATCTAAATATAGTTTAGTGGCTAGATCTATACTGGGACATATATCTGCAAACCAGATGAAATGAGCTGTTTCATATGTAAAACAGCTTATTTCAAGGATTTTCTTTCTGTGAAAAATAACTTCACATGACATTAAAATACTTCAAATAAGTAAAGCTGCACTGCAAGTAAAATGATCTCACTACTATCAGAATTTGTTGTCGCAAACCTAAGATAAGTCTGAAATGCCGTATCTCCAACCTTTTATCTTGTAGCTGACAGCTTAAGACCATGGCCTTGTTTTATATTACTCCACCATTTCAGAACGAGAAAACCTGACTTATTGTTCATTTGTCTGATTTTACAGTGTTTGAATCTTTCTCTAACAGCATCATACTGTGAGTCAGTGCTCTCAATAATTCCATAGCATAGTGGAGATGTCTTTTCAACTTCATTAAGCTGCTGTGTTTATTACATCCCGACATCTTTGCTTACCTTATTACACATATATATTTTTTTTCTAACATATTCTGGCTTGCTCTCTGGGTCAAAATGTTGTTTCAGGGACTTTTTTAAGGTAACAGAATCCTCAAATGTAAAAGTACCATATGTCACCAGTTTTTTTTATTTTTGAAAAACACCATCCTTACTTCCAATAAACTACTTTATTATTGCTTTTCTACATGAGAGACTGACAAGAGATATACTGTAGTTAACCCTTTATGCTCTTGCTGCAGTAGTTCCACTGAGAGTTTTGTGCGGGTTCTCAAAGATTTGTTTGCCTCATTAGAAATGTTTGTTCATTCATCCAAATCAAATTTGCTGGTAAGTCTTTTGTTGATGTCAATTAAAATAATTTGGAAATTAGTCAGTTATCCAAGTGGATGTTTATTTAGAAATGGTTGTTAACCACAGTCTTTGATTATGGTTTAAGTTATTTACATATTGGGCAATGGAAGCTTAAGTATAATGGCCAGTTTACACTCTTCGATTTGTTCACAAAACCAACAGGCAATATCAGCAATTTGACTGTGAAATATACAGCAATAGTACAGCAATATTGTGTGCATTTCATAATTAAATAAATAATGATGATGATACAGGTATAGAAATTGTGCTGACAGTTAACAAAGGAATAAAAAAAACCTTAGAGCAGGACTTGAGAGTTATTTATGAACTTCCTACACTTGGGACAAAATTTGGTATTTCAGTAAAGTCATCCAACCTTTGGAAATACACATTAGCCTATAATAATATAAACAAATTCTAAAAAAGTGTAGCCCCACCATCAGTAATGGGAAATAATAAAGTGTTTGCATGAGTGCAGCCAGTTGCATCCATGACTTGACGCTGAGTGAGAAAATAATTTAATCTGCACATTATTTGAGGCGATGTAACAGCAATCAAAGTTTGATTAATTACGCCCAAAATTGTGGTGACTGACCTGAATGATCACTGTTGCACAACTGTATTTGCTGAGAAAATGCATAATCTTTCAGGGACTTAAAGGGACATTTTGCCACATTTTATTTGGATGTCTAAACACTGTAAAATGTACCCTCATCCATAACATCCTCCCATATTTTGGGATGCCATTTTCGCTGTTGGAAAAGTAGCTAGTTTGAAATACAAGCAAAAAGAACAAGGAATTTTTGTTTTTGAGCTGCATCTAGTGCATGCTCCCCTGGCTACCCAAAGGCAGAGACTAGAAATCCAAGCTGAAATAGCCTGTAGTTCTTCCTTGCCCCCAACTAACTAGAATACAGGAAATAAAGTTGTTGGGCATGTACAAGAGAGAGCGCAGTGCATGCAATGAGCCAGTTCACTGGTTTATCTGTGCTGTCAGCTCGCCCCATGAGAGCTCGACGAGGAAGAGTGAGAGAAAAGCCGGAAAAGTGCAAGAGGAGGGGAAGAAGCAGGTGTGATTTGGGTGGAGGGGAATTTAACCACTCCCTGCCAGACAGGAAGGCTCAGTTCCAGCTGTCCTGTCTACCAACAAGCCCCCTGCACCCCCCTCTCCTTTGTCTTGTTGCTGCCTGTATGCCTCCAGCATTGGATACAAAGGCTTTCTCAGCTCTGGCTTTTAACAGTGTGGAGATAATGGGTGACTCTTTTGGCTCTGTGCAAACACTCTCCTCACTGTGCGTTCAGTCAAACCAAACAGCATCAATCATTCTCGATGTTAAAGAAAGATGTAAAGACATCCAGCTCATCACATTTCCCTATCCATAAATGTCCCCTTTGCAAGCAGAGCTGAATATGGAGATTCAAGCTGCTGTTTATGAAAATCTTTTTCATTTGCAGCTCTATCGCGCCATGAAATGAAGCATGCTTAGACCACAAAACTCCAGGTATCGCACAACTGCAGATGTTTTTGTAGCCTTTGTTATTAGAATCAGAATCAGCCTTTTCAGCCTCAAGAAATTTGGTTTCCAGTATCTCTCATTGTACAAACAGTGCCAAGACCAAATGTACAGGAAGATACATGTAGACATACAGCTTAAAACAGATAAGCAAACATAAAGCCAGAGTGTACAGGCATGAAGGTATGAATAGATACATTTATATATGAACAAGAAATGGACAAGTGTCTATACAGATCAAATTGCAATTATTGCAAACTGTATATACAAGGTTATAAATAGTGCAAATGTGTGTAGGAGTGCAAAGAATTTTGGAATAAATGTATGGAAACTGTAATATACCAACAGGAACATACAGTATGTACAACCTGCTTAGATTTACATCTAATAACAAAACAATAATACAGTATGTAAATTTTTAAAAGGGTTATTACACAGAAAGTGTTTTCTGACATCACATGGCTGTTCTCATGTCTGGTTGTGTTGAAGAAGTTGAAACAGGTCATGTTCAGGGTGCGAGGGGGGGTCTGCGGTCGTTTTCCCTGCCCGATTCCTGACTCTGCAAGCGTATGAGTCCTGGATCGTGACCAGGTTGGCACTGGTGAGCTTCTTCTCTGCAGACCTGACTGCTCATTGCAGCCTCTTCTTGTCCTCTTTGTTTGGTGGCTGATTCAACCAGACTGTGATTGATGTGCAGAGAACAGACTCGATTGCTGTGTAGAACTGGACCAGCAGCCCCTGTGACAGGTACTTACGCTGGAGATGAGTTTTCTGTGAATTTGGTACAAAAAGTTCTGAGACTGTTATTTATTTTAGTTGTGATGAGTTTAAAAGCAGTTGCCGTGCCAGAGGCATTTCCTTAAAGGAACTGCCTCAGATAAACTCAAGTATTCAATCATCAATCATTTATCATTGAAAACTACACAAATTTGTTTAATTGCATGTTTGACCTGCTGTGCACTGGCTAAAAGACTAAGTTTTAACAATTAATTAGCAAATTCTTGGGGCTTTACAGACTTGTAAAATACAACTTTGCCACATAATGTAATAGAATTAACTTTTTTTATAATAAAAAATCATACTAGAAAAATATTCAACTTTACTTATCAGTAATTTAATTTTGTTTTCCGTGATATTATATGACTTTTTAAGTGAGTCTGTGTTTTTAAATAAGGTTTTTATAGCTCTTTACTTGCTTCCAATGTCTAGTGTAGGTGTTCAAAGTCTTTTCAGGAAGGACAGGAGAGGGCAATAGAGGCTGGCACCACTGTGGACTGTGGCTAGTGGTTGTGTTTTTCAAGGTGACTTGAATTCTATTTATTCATTTTCTGGACCCAACCCCTTGCCCTTTGCTAAAAATGCAGGATGTAGAAATCCAGCAGCGACAGGCAAAATCTTGTTTTTACCAAGTCCAAACAAATCCACCAATGGGATTTGCAATGTAAATCTACATGTTTCAACAATTCCCCAGAAGCATTATTTGTTTACTTGTGGAGGTATGTGTTTGCCTTATTCAAAGATGCTGACTGCAAAGCAAGAAAATTGCCTTATCTTACCCCTTTTGGGAGAATGTTTCACTTGTTTTGAAAGAGTAGTGTTACTATTTGTATACAGCTCTTGTTAAGGGAGACTGTTTTTGTAATATATGCCCCTGGGAAAGAAGTGATTGATATGTAAGACATTAAACAGGCCAAGCTGATTCAGCCTTTTTAGGTCTCTCCTTCCTCCACCCGCAAACCTGCTCCCTTTCAGTTCTCAGGCCCAGCAGAGAAAGCTTACCTTTAGCTGTAAAGCTTGGGTGCTGGGTTTTAGCCTGTGCAGCTGTCAACTCCTATCTATCTGCCTGTGCTGGTGCTGGAGAGGATACTCCAGGGTGCATTAGAGAGGGTTGGGAGATTAGATACTGAGTGCTGATATCTGCTGTCTCGCTCCCGCTACAGTACGTCTCCTCTCCGCCGCCGCTGCCTGGCCCAGGAGAATAGGTTTGGTGGAGGCAGCTTTTAAAGAGGCAGAGGAAGAAAGACTCCCTTTTGTGATTTCTGCATGCCTGTTCTTTTCATTCTGCCTCTTCTTCCCTCTGACTACATCGTCTTCTCCTCTGCTTTCTTCTCTGAAACTAGTCCTCTGATGGCTGCACTGCTACAGAAAATAAGAGGGCTGCAATTGAACCAAAAGAAAACTACACTTTATTTTCTGAATAAAAAGCAAACAAAGATTTGCCAGAAGCTTACTGAGTGTTTTGTTCTTGTATTGTTGAAAACATGGCTGAATTTCCACACTTTGTGCAGCTGTTCTGTGTCTATTGGGAGCTGCTATAGATTCACCTTGGAGATGGCTTTATTGATCGCTCTGTCTCTCGGGGTGAGCAACACGCCTTCAAATTCATTGACTGAGTGTTTGGCGAGGTGTTTTAATTGCTATGTGCTTGTACACTGCAATGGTGGAAACAGGAAAATTGAGTCACTGGGGAGACACAGAAGCAGTGCGTATTCCCTAGACGCGCAAGGAGGAATACTGCAGAACCCATAGCAACGGAGACATCATAGGCTTCAAACGACTCTGCATGCAGGCATGTACATACATAGCTGTGTAAATTATTATTTAAGCACAGTATGTACATGTGTTCGATATGAGCGATGCACCATATGTACTTATCATCAATCTGCTTCATCATTAGGCTGCAGGTATCGGATGGATTGGCATGTAGAGACATTCATGCTCCCTATGGATGAATTATAACTACTTTGGTGATTCCTTACTTTTCATTTAGCGCCATTGTCAGGCAAAATTTTAATTTGTCCAGTACTTTGGTTTATGACCAAATACCCGTAAAACTAATTACATTCCCACAAGGCTCAAATGTACCTTATGTTTAAAGCTAATTTGGAAAATTTTAGTATAAATTATAGTTTGCTAACAAAGTGAGTAACAGAGTGATAACAGAGTGAACATAGTAAACGTTACATCTGCTAAACATCAGAAACATGCTAATGTTTAGTATGTGTGGCAAATTTATCTAAACTCAAAGGTCCATTTACTAGCCTTTTCCAGATCTTTCAACCATTAGCAATAATAGCTGCAAGGTATACCACAAAGTAAAAAAAGCTAGTAAGTAGACCTTTACTTGAGCTTATTATGGTACATGTATTTGAAGTTGTATTCTGTTCTGAATGGGCTTCATGAAGAGTAGAGAAAACTGCAGGTCACATACAGTTTAATGTAACAAAAGCTTTCAGTTTGAATCCACAAATGACCAAATTTAGCTAATTCTGGATAACTTTAGTATCCGTGATTAAGTAAGAGACTCAGTATGCAAGTGGCGTGCCTTTTACAAGCCCTCATGAACACCATGGAATGGCTCATAAACACAATGGCATTTACGCATGGTTGTTTAAACCTTCATACCATCCATCACTCTTTTATGGCTAGTTAGCTCAGCTCCTGCTGTTCTGACCACACACACCCCACAGGGCATTTTCATTGAGGCTTGTAAAAATCATTACACACCTCAGTGTGATGTGTGCATGTCCTTTTCAATAACTTGAAAAGGCCAAAATGCTCTTGTTACTTGGTGTGAATTCTGACACATTATATAGTATTTTTGAGTAAAGCATGAATGTAGAGTGTATGTCACAGTCTAAATAACATCACTGTTGCAGTTTCAACACACACAGGCGCACAGAAACAGGTTAAGTCTTTGAAAAAGAGTAGATTTTCTATATTTACAGAAAAAGCTCCCTTGATCTTCTCAAATTAGTCAGATTACTCTATCTTCACCACATGGGAAACCATGTTAAATCCATGACAAATAACAGGATGGGTAGGATTAAGTGCCTTTCTACAAATGTTAGAGAGGCTATGAATTTAACTTTGGAGTGAAAAGATTCAGAGGTTTCTGTTTTTGATAATGTTTTGAAACGGCATCTCTCAATTCCCCTACCCCCAAACTATTTTACATTTATTATGCTGTGGAAACACATTATTTCATTCTGTTGTTTGGACTACTGATGAAAGTTGTGAAGTATTATAGACTTATGAATAGGCAATAGGCATAGCAAATTCCAACTGTGCCGCTCTACAGTGAATTCATTTGTGGTTTCTCATTAGTGAATCTTCAAAAAAAAAACAAAAAAAACAACAACAACAAAAAAACCAAACGTGTTCCAAAGAGACAAAACAATCTCATGGACTCTGCTCTCTCAGGCTGGTTTGTCTTCGGGTTTGCTCGGGATTAAGGCTTCCGGCAGGTTCTCTGTTTAAATGAGGGCAGTTGTTTACCACAGAACTGTGTAGAGACTCATTATTAATAATAAACAATAATAATACTTTTAATTTGTACTGCACTTTACATTCATAGTGAGGCTCAAAGTGAAGTGAGTTAGACCATGAAGCTTGTTATGAGGCCATGTGAGAGACTCGTTAGTCACTAATTATTTCTGAGGAGCTGCCTGGAAAGTCTGGATTGACATGAGTGGAGAGAGACATAGAGAGACATACAGTACAGTAGGAAGATGGATGTGATGTTGGAGAGATATGTTAAAGCCATAATTAATTAAAAGATATAAAAGTAATGATTAGTTTGTCTTTAACTAACTGATATCACATTGGCTTACACTTTCATCCCAAAGCTGTTTCACAGGGTATGAGCTGCACACACTGCAGATGACAGTAACCATCCAGAAGAGTAAGAACAAGACAAACTGTGGCAGTACTGTGGTTAAATTGCTAATTAATGACACATCAGAACCTGTCCAGCTTATTTATGAGACTGGTAGACAGAACACAACAGGTTACTGTTTCAGCGGTGAAAGCCATCTCTCCAGTGAGACCTTGAGCTATTTGAAAGAGCTGATTTTGTTTCCAATTCATTTTCTCACCTCATATTTGATAAGGTGACCAAGCAGCTAAAGGCCTTTAATTTAAAGATGCATTATAGGATTCTTTTGGCCACCAGGGGGCAGTGGAACAAACTAAAAGCAGACGTTGTTGTGGTGAACGGAATGGCAAACAACTGCTTATTTAGCGGTTGTAGCAGACAGACATCGGAAAAGAAGTCGATGAGAGCAGAGTTGCGGGTCATAAAATGAAAGCGATGATCTAAAATAGACTAAAAAGCTTTTAAGAGCTGAGTGTAAGACGGAATAGGGTGATAATTCTCGGTTGTTTGACCACTTTCACATTACACATCGTCATTTGATCAATTTTTAATATACTGTAAAATATTGATTAGTGCAGCTTTAAATTTCTTGTGATGTTGTCCATGTCTGTGTTGCTAATGCATTAAAATCCATAAAACTTACTAAAAGAGAGAAATATCATTCAGTAAGGATCATAGCTTTGAGATCTATTCAGTTACTGATGATATTTAGGACACTCTGTGTATCACACACACTGTGGCTGCAGGTAAAGGAAATGGGAAGCTGTGTTTTATTGTCCCATGAGTGTCTCTTCATTTCCAGTCTGGCTGTCATCAACATGTTTGCTCTTTAAATGTCAGCTTCACCACCGTCCCAGTGTCCATCCTCTATTGCTCTGTCTCTGTCTCTTATTTTCCATCTGGCATTCTTTCTTCCCTTATCGTTTCTTATATTCTGAGTAGAAGTACTATACATATATGCAATATATAAATGAGCTTATTAATGTGCTTTAGCCGTGCTTCTCATAGCTCCCGATGAAAGAAAGGGGACATTTTACAGAATCTCACAGGCTGCATGTGTTTTTATGCATAGCACAGAGGACAGAAATAGCCCCGGCTCTGGTCCTGAATTTCTTATTGTTCCAAGCAAGAGCACAAGGCCAAACATCTGATGTGGTCCTACAGAGCTAAATGAGGCCCTACTGGATGAGAAGCCAGATTTATGTGTCTGTATTATTCCTGATTGTGATGGAGAGGAAAGACTGGTGTTTGATGTACAGTATTTCTATAAATACTGCACAAAGAAAGGCTGATCTATGTATATGCCAAATTTAGATATGTTGTATTTAAAAGGTTCAGGTAATATTAAAATGATTGTCCTAAATCAAACTGTTCTGTAATTGTAAATCATGCATGATTAGCCGATCACTGTTACCAATGACGATATTGGATTATTCAGGACATTGTTATTCAGACATAGTTCACCGCCTGATGTTCCTCTTAAACACGTTCATCTCAAACTGTTTTGTACTACAAAGGCGTTGTTGTTATTCTGAACTCTCTGCACCATTGTGTTTTGTGAGGAAGTGATCGTTGAGCGTTGATGTGGTAATAATTTGTTGTGCAGAGGTGGCACCTCTGTTGTGGTGAATTACAGAAAAAAACGACTCGTCCTTGGTGTTCTAGTGGAACCCTCTGGCTCAGGAAGCCATGTTCTCCTTTTAACCTTTTTCATTTGATTAAGAGGGAAAACAGTGTTTGACCTGCGCTGTGGGGAGTCAGGCCGGCAGCTGGGATTTGGGCCAAAACAGCAGGAAACTGAGCTCAAGTGGAGGAGCTGGCAAAGCCAAGGGTGGTGAAGGTCCACACACATACACACACACAGTTTTATTGCACATAGAACACAGAAATGCACATCGACATTATTGCATTATGGACTCACACACACAAAGACGTGTGTATGTGCAAATTCATCTATGGTATTTACTGGATAATACACACATTCTGCAAGAATACACAGACTGAGATTGTCTTGAAGCTACAGCCATTATTTTTTCTTCATTGAATCAAATGACTGTGTTTAATGTAGAGCTGCAACAATTAGCTGACTAATCGGTAAGTCAATCGACAGAAAATTAATGGCCAACTCATTCGATAATCAATTACTGGTTTTGACTTATTTTGATTCCAGCTTCTC
Source organism: Thunnus maccoyii (assembly GCF_910596095.1). Taxonomy (NCBI): domain Eukaryota; kingdom Metazoa; phylum Chordata; class Actinopteri; order Scombriformes; family Scombridae; genus Thunnus; species Thunnus maccoyii. The sequence goes on along the minus strand of NC_056536.1, from coordinate 7,930,119 downwards.
AAATGTGAATTTCTGGTTTATTTAGTCTTCTGTGATAGCAAACTAAATATCTTTATAGTTATGGACTGTTGGTCAGGACAAAAGAAGACATCTGAGGAAATCACTGTAGGCTTTGGGAAAAATCATTTTTCACTATTTTCAGACATTTTATTGACCCACTGAAAAATCGAAAAAATAATCAACAGATTAATTGATAATAAAAATAATTGTTAGTTGCAGCCCTAGTGTAATTTAAAATGGATTGCTTAATGTGACAGAACGACAGTGACTTATCAATCAATTCTTCAGCTATACAGCACTTTCAAGCCTCTTTTGTGCTTACTGTTTTGGTTTTATGGCTGTAAATTTACTGCACATTTTACTCTTTAATCAATCTTATGTCCGGCTGCAGCTGTTTTCAGCACATAAGCTCTGATAAGCACACTGTGTGCTACCTGCCCAGCACCAAACAGCAGACAGACAAAGTTAGCGACTAGCTGGTGAAGAAAGTTAAAGGGAGAGTAATAATTTGACTTACATTCATCAGAAGGCAAAAACATAACTCCTATTGCATGATAATGTAGCTCTGCATCTGCTGGATGTGTGAATAAGCAATTGTTTGCACATTAGCCATAACAATAGTTAGTGATGGTTTGTCACGGCTGAGTCTGTCAGCTTGTTTTGGAATTCATCTGCTATCTATTGGCCAACAATTGATTAATGCAGCTTTATGCACATACAGTGCTATATGAATTTACACACCAAAAGCCATGCACATACATACACTGGCAGATAAAACTAATTTCTTTTTAGACTGTTAGAGGCTTTAGGGTATTTGTATTTATTTATATGTATTTATAATATTCTAAGTATCTTAAGTCAGCTATGGTGAGTCATACTTGTGACCACTGTTTCTCTTCGCTAATCCAGTTTTCCTGTGTTTGAATGACTGAGACTTTTTTCCCTTGAAATCAGCTGTTTGCTAATACGTTTGATGCAGCAGCATTTTATGCACCAAATGTCTTTGGCCCTCTTTAAGTTGCTTAATATGCCCTTGAATGTTGTTTAAAAACATTGATTGTCAGACCTCTATTAAAGCTCACACAAACTGATGAATATTCAACCTAATATAACTGCATTTGCTGCATAAATTGCATCAGCTGCAAACACAGGAAAGTTCTGTTTTGTTTTGTTTTCAAGGAGAAAAGTCTCAAAAGTCATGGCAACATACACCAAACTTAAAGCCTGTATAACTGAAAACACACACTGCACTACATGCCACTGTATACCTTCTTATTTACTTCAAGCAAGAATTCCTGAAATTTTATTGTAAATCTTAAGGAATAGGTGTTAAGTAACAGCAGTGCTTCAAGAAAGCGCCCGTTAAGTGTTTGGTTGCAGATTTGATTTTGTACTTGAAAAACATTAAACTCCTATCAGCTCCAGGGCTGCTACTCTTGCTGAGCCTGACCTCTGACCTCCCAGCAGAGAGAAGGCCATGAGGAAAGTGAATTACCTTATATAATATATATGTTTTTTTTTCTTTTTATCACACAGTATTGATCCCACCTGGGTCATTTCTTGTGCCCTGTGTTAATTGTATTGACTTGAGCATTTAAATGGGCTCAAGACAAGTTATCAAGACATTATAAAGCTCAAGCTCCTGCCTCCATTGTTCTTTGATCCTTTTCAAAGGTGCACCCACACATTGTGTAATGTACCTACAGTGCATCAAGAGATTCAGAAGCTGACGCCAGTATTTTCTTTTAGCCATTAGGAGACTTACAATAGATGCAAAAACAATAGATTTTTACCTTTTGCTGTTTGAGTAAAGCAGTAACTACAAATATATTTACATTTATATAAGCTATCCATTAGGGAATATCAAGTAAATTAGTCTTGTAATGAAAACACAATTCCATTTAGCAGGAGTGTAATTGAACAACACAGCCATACATTCCGTTTTCTTTCTCAGGGTGTAACAGAAGATGCACATACATCAGCCTAATTACCATTATAATAGCTAGTGAGTCACTCTACACCGTAGCCACTTCCTCCACTGTTATGAAGCCATTTCAAGAAGCTGAAAAGCTCTTGAGAGTACTGTATGCAGCCCGATGCACCACCAGCCATCTCACACACTGAACAGCATTGACATTCAGAGGCTGATGCTGCCGGCTGCCCAATCATGATGGATTCAGATCGAGAGCAGAAAAGGCACAGAGAGGCTCGGTGTTGCCAGAGCCCTTATGTATAAAAAAAACCTGACTGTTGCAGCAGTGCGTCGTGGTTTCTGAGAGGAGAATGTTGAGTGAGTCTGGGTGATACGAGCCTGGAGGCAAAATGCATAGAAGCAAATGCATGACGGGTCTCTCAATATCCTTGTTAGGCAACTGTGAAATAACTTATGAGCACCGGCAAAGTGATGTATTCGGGTTTTGTCGAGGCAGGGAGGAGCAGAAGGAGAGAAGTGAACGGCTAAAAAGTTTTATGTGTATGTTCTGCTTGTTTTTGAGAATATGCATGCTTGAATTCACATGCAGTCACTACAGCAGTGGCCCTCTTCTATTTTGTGACAAGTAGAAGACTTGTAAGCATATGTTGATTCTCCACTTGTCTCAGATGATGTGGTTGCTAGGATGAATGAGATTGAGGTTTTAATGCTGTCCGTACATAGATTATATCCCTTTAATATATCTCACAATGCTGTAAACTATGGATTTGTGCCATAAAAATTTCATTTATGTCAACATATAAATGGTTTAGATGTGTTTGTCTTCTCTGTTAACCTTTAACCCTTTAAAATTGGGCTTTTACAAAGGTTAATGATTGATCAGCAACATAATACAAAATATCATCCAGCAATAATGAAGGTTCCTCGCAGCCATAGAAACTGTACAAACTGTACATTATTATTTTCATCCAGCCCTGTAATGTTCTGATGTACAGTATAGTCTTTGTGTCTGGTGATGGTGTAAATGCTGTTCTAGTGAGTGTTTCCACAGTGATAAGAATAGTCTCTTTTTTTTTGGTATGAATAACGTTGCATTGTTTCCACTTTTTTCACATGAGGGAGAAAACTATAGTGTTACACTGCACTCGATAGTTCAGATTTCTGGCCACAATCAGCAGGTGTTTTAGCGCACGTGAGTCCTATGGGAGTTCACTGTTCCTCAGTGGTGACTAATCATTGCTGGAAAACCACAAGTGTAACTAATAATAGTGGCTCTACTCCATTTATGTGTGCCAGTAAATCATCAATGCAAATAACGGGTAGCCTGGAGCCGGGACACAGACAGTAAATGGAATTCAACCAATATTAAAGCTGCATTATTTGATTTTCTCAGCCACTAGCAGACAGAGTAACTCCAAAACAAGCAGACAGACACAAAGCTCTGACATATTATTCTCTTATAAAGTTGTTACGGATAACGTGTTAGCAAACATCTACTTACACATCTAGCAGACATGGAAGCAATGTAAGCATTCATTTGGAGACATGTTTCTGTCCACCTGATGAATGTAGGTCCATTTAGCTCTGTTTTGGTTTCTACTAACTCCTGAGATAAATATCTGGCTCGTTAGATGCTTAACGTTCGATTTTCCTCAACAGCTGCATGGCTGCAGGTAGTATGCTTTAGGATTATTAGACCCACTTTGCTTGAAACAGCTGCCTTCTGCTGCTGGAAGCAATTTTAATAAGAGTGGTGAGACTGAATCATAGAGGAAATTCACATCCATAAAAGTAAACAACAAGCTAAAAGAGGCTGAAAAGCTCCATAAAGCTGCAGAGTCAGTGGATTCAGTTCATCTTTCATTTGATGGACTTTTCTCTTATTACACAGACAAATTTGATTCGGTGTTAATATAAAAATATTGATTAATAGAGCTTTAAAGTTATCAGTTATGACTGTTTCATAAGTTAGAATGTCCACTCTAGATTGAGCATTGATCTGTCAGTCTATGACCACAACCACTTTCCTCCCACTCATTAAACTAAAGCTGTGTGCACTTGCCTACATAGAGTACATCACACTTGACAGGTACGAACCCTGTAAATCCTGTGAAAGTACACCCTTTAATATGAAACTGTCTCCTGTCCTTTCTTTGTGAAACGCTGACATTCTGGAGACAAGTAGATCACTCTTTACTGTATGTATACAAGCTATCAAGTGGAGTAAGATAGAAGTTTAGGATGGCTGGAGTAAGACTGCGCCACAAAGAATCATCTCCTGCTCCCTTTTTATCACAGCTGTTTACCACATTCCATTTCTCAAAGAAATAAACAATAACAGGCTTCCCTGCAGCTTCCCCGCCCACAGCTATCTGCTACCTCACACATTGTCCTCCGCCTTCCTCCTCTTCTTCTGCCTCTCTCTCCCTCTGTCACACACACACACAGCCTCATATTAATTCCTCCCTTTATTCTTGCGATATATTAGTCTCTCACAAACACACCGAGCCTCGCTCTCATAAATACCGACCCACTCATTAATTCAATCTGTGGTGATGATTTATTTTCTAGCTCATCGCACAAACACATACAGAGTCTCTTTTTCTCAGTCTCGTGAACACTCTTTCTCTCATATTAATTTCTCTGTCCTTCTCCCCTTCCTCCCGTGGTAAATGGGTTGACACAGACTATGACTTGGCTGCCGTACTGTAGCTTTCGAGCGCTGATTTGCAGCGATCGCCTGAGAGCCTTCCACTGTTTATCATGGAGATAATGATAATGCTTCAGGGTGAGCAGACCCAACTCATTGCAGCCTTTTATGGCCTCAACAATGGCAGTTTGGAGATTAGAGATGACTATTACCAAGAGATACAGCATTAGATAGCCCCGTGTTTGAATCATTGTAACACCAGAATCAATGGAATATAGAGATTTTTACAGAGCAGCAGGAGATAATCATTAAATAAAGGGGTAATATGTGAGATTTTCTCTCATTTGTTTCCATTTTTTACAGTAAAAGCAATTTTTGAAGGATGAAATATGTGTGGAAATTATTAAAATTAAGAAAAAGATGTTTTACTGGAAGACAGACTGAGAAATAATATATGTATGAATAGATTAGTATCTACTGTATAGATTTTTTAAATTGCTTGGAGAAAATGATCTCCTCTACATTATATGGACTGCTGATGACTGTCACATATTCCTGTGGTCTCCAAATGTGTGAAGCATTAGGCCAGAAATGCACGTGGATTTTGCATTGTGGGTTTCACAGCCAAGTAGGAAAAGACAGGTTATCATTGCAGAGAGCAACGTCAGAGGCTCTATCTCTTACACAGCAGTTTTTATGTCCCAGCTTTGAATATTATCTACAAGAGAGGGGCTGTGGGCATTGTTGCTGGCTCTGGCTGCGTAATGTCAAATCGATACCTGGTGCGTTTTGAGTTTCACAAATGAAAAATACAAGCAGATTTGATCAATGTACAAGAGGGATGTATGACTTGAGGCCTGTACTGCGCTGTAATACAAGACAGATCCATAGTTCAGCCTCAGCTGTTGAGCAGCCGAGGTTAATCCATGAACCCAGATGAAAATCGACAATTAGTTGGTTCAGGTTTCACTCATTCTTATTGACTGAATAAGCAAGACAAATCTATGAAAAGGGGTGCGTAGCAAAAGTTGAGAAGGTTTGCAGTTAAATAGTAGATTTTACTTTAAGGAATTATGTATAGGAATCAAACTCTTCATCTGTGATACAGGATTTCCCAAGAGGGAAAAAACAAGGGGAATTCCCACATGACAAGTAATAGTTGCAATTACTTTTATTGTCACAAGGTGATATACTGCATGGAGTCAGTAATCTCGTTTCATAAAAAAAAAAAAAAAGATATTTGTCAATGTTATCCACTTGTGCATTGTAAAACCTAGAATGGGATTTGATTTTCATCCCTTAATTCATTCAAATGTTCAGTAATGTGTTTCTAAATGAATTGTTAATGTGCTGTGTCTCAAAGCTGCCCTGGTGGATAATATCTGAACCTTTTCTTTTTACAACTGAATGATTGTTTTACATTCTCTTTAAATAGTTTTTATTGACATTTGAAACTAAGCCAACACCACTTATTAATGTTAATGCGAGACTACTGTATGTAACCTTTCAAAAAAGAAATAGCACAACCTTTCTATTACAAATGAAAAGATAAATTCATAAACACACACATAACACACCTTTGCTTAATCCAATACACTCAGGGGATTTGCTGCTACAGCTTTATTTGGTCTGGAAGTGATCAGTAGCTTCTGAAAGCTAATATTAGCTAAAGCCAATAAAGCATAGATAAATATTGCTCAGTCAGTTTGCTAATTTTATGAGTCGTCTCTACTTGTGCTCCTGTGAAGGAGCACTTTTTCCAGTTGACTAGCTTTTGACAGAGCTGTCAACTGGAAAACCTAGTTTGAGCAAACTCCATCAGCAGAAAAGAGCCTGTTCTCCCAAGAAAAACAACTATTGATCTTAAATTCAGTCGCCAAAAACGACCTATTGTTACGTTTGAGTGACAGACGCCATCTAGCAGCCGTAGTAAAATGAGTAATATGACCCAGTTCAGATGATGTCAATGTAAGGTGACAAATTTCCATATTTGGAGGTGGCAGGTTGGGTGTATGGATAGATCCTAACTTGAAAAAAATAGACTTTGCTGCAGGAGACCGCTGTTCATTTCACGTTTCCAACTGTGAGTCAGGACAATGTTTTTAAAAATGTAACTGTGATTGTTGTGGTGTTTACTCAGTCTTTAAGGAACTAGTAACTTTAACCCACACCACATTTCCAGTGATCATTTTAACCCAAACTATGATCTTTCCTAGACCCTAACCAAGTGGTTTTTGTGTCTAAACCTAACCAGACCTTAACCACAACGCTGTCACGTCATAAAACATTATATATACACACATATATTATTATATCACTATTTTTAACAGTGATTTGTAACAGTTTTTGAAAGCACAGACACATTATGTTGTCCTGCCTATTACTGCTGATAGAGGCACCTGATTAGAAAACACTCCTATGGGTCGTTCTGGAGTGCATGGTCAAACAACCTATTTGGTCGTTTAACTTGGAGGTCTTCTTGGCAGAGGAAGACCGTGAGATGTGGTTGAAAGAGTCAGTAAGTGGACCTTGAGTTGAGTTTTTTTTTTCTTTTTTTTGCACTTTACCAAAAGGTACATAGCCTCACTTTAAATGTTAAAAATAAATGCTTGACTACTTGTCTTCTAATATGAAATTATGACCTGCTGAGCCCCACTTAAAAGAAAACGCTTGTTTTTAATGTGGCTGTTACACGTTACAGTCTGTGGTTTGGTGTGGATCTTGAGAAATTTCTGGTTGAACACTTTGCCTGCTATGTTGTAGAAAGCTCCAAACAGGACATGTCATTTACAAGTTGCTGAGGTTAGGGGTTCCAAAAAAAATTCAGTATATTCATAGTACTGTTATACGAATTGGATAACAGTGTCCAAAAAATGGTAACTGACAATGAGCTTTTCCAAGTCTGATAACTATTCAACTGTCATCCAACTGTCAGCACAAAACACAACTGTCAGTCCACATGTGTCCCAGTTAAACCTTGTTCCCCACTGTTTCTACAAACAGTGGAGTTTCTGCCCGGATTTCACTATTTATGGCTTTTCCATTGGTCTAATTCCAGTGATGTATTTAAGATACAGTCTAGTTTTACCTACAGTGGCTAATAAATTTAACTTTCCAACTTCATGAATGTCACTGAATATTCATGAGTAATAGAGATTTATGGCTCCCTTTAAACTAAATCTTCAGACAAAGGTTATTTCTTGCTAATGTCTGGCTTCCCTGGTGCATTATGATGACCGCAGCAGGTCTGTTGGAGTTTGTTTAATGATATCATGCAGCTTGGTTCAGATGTTAGATTGTGGGTTTAAATTTATCCCCAGCTGCACCTGAACTTCACACTGCACAATGTTCAGGTACGGTATCAGCAGCAAATTACAGGTTGTGCAAAGAACCTTTTATAAGAGGACTTTGTTAGCACTAAAATTTTATGTGTTTTTAAGTGTTTTTTGAGCCACACAGTTTAAGTGATGTCAGGTTTTTTAGAAATGGGGTGAATGTATGTTCTGGTTTTACTATTGGCCTTTTGTGGCAAATAAAATAATAATCTTCATTGCTGAGGGTTTTTGCAGTATAGGCATTGTGTCAAACTTTACATCCTGTAAGAAATCAGTTTCCTTGCAGCTGGATCATTGCTTGTTGTGGCTTTATTTTGGAGGACAAAAGCGAATAGGACAATGGACTTTAGATTACAACGTGATTTCCATTCATCAGGAAGTAACATATCTGGTTTAATGTTAATGTCTTTATACCCGTACCCTGTGCAAAATAAAGGCAATGAGCTGCCAGCATTTGTTTTTTTCCAGTATTCTACCGTTTGGTCGTTGTACATTCTGATGATATGATATTTAATAGTACTGGTTGTTCCTGTAATTCAAGTCTTCTATCATATATATGTATCTTCACAATATTATAGCCCCAGCCTTGTAAAAGCTATTGATGTTTTTGACATAGTCCTCATATCTAAACTGTTGCACTGAAAAAGGACCTTTATGATGGAGACGGGTGCTGAGTGTTAATGCTGCTGACCTCAACACAGTATTTACTGTCTCCATAGCAATAGACTGAGCCATTTCAGTCACTAACCTAAATTGGTTGCTGTCATATTTGAAAAAAAAAAAAAGTGGTGAAAATAATGAATATATGACATTTTCAAGTTATTTGAAGTCTCTGAGCCAGCCTTTAACTTAAAGTAAAACCTAACATTTCAGGATGATTACAAAAATAAGATCTATCCTGAAGTTTTTTTTTGTTTTTTTGTGACAGTGGATTATATATTCTTTCCTCACATGTTGGGCAATGCAGTGGCCTGTTAACCTCTCTTTACTAAGAATGATTAAAAAAAAAAAAAAAACAGTTTTTATGACCTTTGTGGTCTCTACCAGTTTCAATTACATTGAACCTAATGAGTTCTGTCTCCTGATTCACAGATTCTGTAGATTGAATGTCATTAATGCTGTTTCAGCAAACAGTTGATTTGGGAACATTCGCTAAGGGGGTTCAAGTGAACATTCCCCAACGATTCTATGAAAGTTTAATTAAAGAAATAGTTTGACAGTTTGGGAAATATGCTCATTCCCTTTTTTTTCAGAGTTAGATATGAAGATCAATACCACTACACACACACACTTCACTTCATCTCCTCACTTTCATCTGTCTCACCATCACAGACACTTGATGATGCTACTTAGCATCTTGAAAATGAGAAAGAAAAAGAGCTCACCTTTTTTCCATGATTAATGCGTTCAGTGTTTGGGCTCGTGTAATGTTGTGTTAGTGAATATTAAGAGTCATTACACCCAGTCAGTCTCTGATTAATCAGCTGTTGCAAAAGCACATTAAGGCTTTTGTACAAAAATGATTTAACTGTTTTTTGATACATTACTCGGTATTCATCACTAAATGTTTCCTTCTGCTATTTAAGCCTCAACAACACCTTTAGTTCACAAGCAAATGTTTCAAACACTAACAGTCAGGTCAGCATTTATGCTAACAATCCTGTGTCATTTTATGTTAGTCATTATGGGTTCAAGTCGGAAATCTAACTTTGCCTTCCCTTCCCTGCCAAGAATAAAAATGTGGAGAAACATTATATTCTTATATTTTATATTTTCTAGCATAAAATTTGTCAGACTTAAAAATTTGGAAAATTATTTTTACCAGCCTCAACCCAAAAATATGATATTAAAAATCTTCTTTTGGTGAAACCTCTATAGGGCATCATCCTTAAACTTTGTTTTCTAACTGCACTGAAAGCAGTCAACTAGACCTATCTGTTAACTATGTGTCATTCTGTCTGTCCAGCTATGTTCACAGAGGTGCCTCATGATATGACGGCTCAGAGAGGTCAGGATGTCGAGATGGCCTGCTCCTTCAGGGGAGCAGGAATGCCCTCATATTCACTGGAGATCCAGTGGTGGTACATCAGGAACCATCTCGACTGGACGGACAGACAGCCCTGGACAACCAATGAGGTAGGTTTATGACAGGAACTCTGACTGCCTTATGATGTGAAATTATTAACTCTCATACAATGCCTGTGCTGTAAATGAACTCAGCTTCTACTTGGTGTTATGACAACTGTGATTTCACATTTTGGCTTGTACATTAATCTAAAAGAAATTGTCCTTCTGGGTCATCAAAGGGTGACACTATGACACAGAGGAGCGCTATCAAACAGTTCCTTTTAAGGATAGAGATGGACCACACAGAAGTAATTCTTGGAACTCAAACAACAGTCTTTCCTTCACCTTACCCAAGTGGTTTATGTATCCCACTCCCAAGCTATAGCTGTGATCAGAACACAGTCATATAAATCATTTTTTGTAACAGTGGTTTGTAAAGCTTTTACAAAGCTGTTTAACAATGTCAGAAAACACAGATCAGATAGGAAAACACTGATATGGGTTGTTTTCAAAGGCAAAGAAACAACATTTTTTGTCATTTATGTTGGAGGACGTGTTGATCTTTAAAGTTCCATTAATCAATTAATCAAATTTCTTAGGTTCTTCTGGCTAAACTGTTAGCAATCAATTGCTTTCACATCTAGCAGACACAGAGCAACATTAGCATTCATTTGGAGTAATGTTTCTTGTCATAAGTTTAATACTGACTCTTGTTTTAACTGTGTTTTGGTCCTCACCAACTCCTGAGAAAAACATTTGGGTCTTCAGCTGCTAGATGTTCACTATGTTCACCAGCCACTTTGTGACTGAAAATGGCTGCATACATGATTTAGTGAGAGAACTGAGCTGCAGATTTGGGTAATACTGCGCCCCTCTGATTTCAGCTCACAGCCATTTGATTCAATGTTAATATTAAAAAATATTGATTCATACAGGTATAAAGCATAAAAGAATAACAGTGCTCCTGAGAAATGCTGTAGGTTTATAAGACATTAAAATACCTGTGAGCGTGTGAGAATCCCAGGTCAATTAAACCAGCATATTATCTAATATTACCTGCGTAGATTATGTGAACTTGAAACATCTAATAGTTGGGAGAACAGAATATGTGCAATTGTGTGTTCATGTATATACATTCCCGTGTACGGTTTATAACCCCAATCAAACTGTATAAGTTATTAAAAGTATTCAGATTCAATCATGTTTTGTTGTTTGTGTTTCTAGGTGGCTCCTGACGAGGAGATGCCAAAGGATGCTACCAAGATAAGTGTGAGTTAATCACTCTCTGCTGTCATTCTCTAAGAAAATCCTTATGTTTGCCTCAGTGTTATATGATTAAATGAGCCACAAAACCCTTCTGATTACATTTAAATTTCTTGTTCTGGATGATCCGCAGATGTTGTACTTATGCCATACTACACACAAGGATCAGGAAAAGCTCTCACTGCAGTGAACACTCCAGACAACACATCAACACATTCACTTCATCCTTGATGGGTTTGTAGAGTCACAGCCAAAGAGCGGCCATCTCTGGTGCTCGTGGGTGGTTAAGCGTGCTCCTCAAGGGGTCACGGCCAGCAGTGCATCATCTTCAGATTCTCATAAACACTCCTGCATCTTTAACACCAAAGCCCAATAATAAACAGTGAAGGGGACAGTTTGGGAGGTCAGCAGAAATTTTTATATCTCCTCTGGTGTCTATAGAGACTTTTAGTTATTCACTCAAGCCAACGGTTTTCCTCCAGCAAGCAGGCAGAGTCTTCCCCCGAGGGTGACAGCATGGCTCTACAGTGACTTTGGACTGTTTCCTTCTAATTAACTGCAGACATGAAGAAAATATAAGAACTACAGAACATTACTGCCACACCAACCCATCCCTCTTGCTAAATATCTCTCTGCTGACTTCACAATTACAAAAACGAGCAACAAATTCTACCAGCGCATCATACAAGCTTTGAATTTACAAAGCATTGCATTGAAAAGCACTGATATAAGTATAAATAAAATATTGTGTAAAGTTATGCTTTTTCGCTGTCCTTATCTCGGTTATGTAGTCTTGATATATATGATTTATAAAAACATACTGTATATACTGTATGTATATAAACATATTAATCTTCTTCTAGAGCTTCCAAATACATCCACATGTGTGTGCAGAAACACACACACACACAAAACATGAAGCCTCTCTCTCTTTCTCCCATTAGGCTAACTGCTGCTGATTCGCTGTAATGAAAGCACCAGCTGTGGTTTGGATGACTGAGTGCGTGTATGTGTGTGTGTGTGTGTGTGTGTGTGTGTGTGTGTGTGTTTGTGTGGGTGGAGCCGAACACTGCAGGCTGTACAGCTGGAAAATCATTATGAGCTTTCTGCATATAATAGATGTTGGCCCAAATCCATATAAACATGGTAGATGCCCACTCAGACGCATAGACTGATGGACGAGTACAGACAACAGCTTTAGGTGTTAAGCTTTTACACACACACAAATGGAGGGATTGTCTGTGGCACACACACACACACACAAAATCCATCTACTGGCGTCACAGGGAGTAAGGTGGGTGATAAACGAACTAGTATTTATATCTTGGTGAGTCACATCTCCCGCATGTCCCCAGACTCTCATCATCCCGACAGTGCTGCTCTGTGAACTTGCAAAGCTTTTACCCCCAAGATGTAGTCTCTTCATACTTTTAAAGGCCACAAATAGAACTTGCTATGTAGCACCTTTGTCTGAGTGTGTGTAAGCGAGTGGGAGTGATTGGCTGCAAGGAGGTACTGCTGGCTATAGAGGCTACACTAAAGAAGTGGTTTCAGTATCACATTCACATTGCAGCTCTAATATTCTTTCTTTGTATCTCTCTATCACCTTTTTAAACACAGCAATTTATCATAGGCACCCATAAACCTTTTATTTATATTTAAACAGATAATCACTGTAAAATTGTCGAGTGGGTGGTAACTGGCAAGTTTCTTGTTTGACTGAATTTATATGCAAGGAGGATACCATAAAAGGAAAAGTTTGACATTTTAGAAAGTACGCTTCTTTGCTTTTTTGCTCCAAGTTAAATGAGTATATCCATACCGCACTCATTTCTGTAAATACGTAGCTGGAGAGAGATAGAACTTGATGTTAATTAGTCAGCTTTAGGGGTGCTACTATGTAGATTTTTTTTTAACCTTTGGACAGAGCCAGGCTTTATGACTCTATGAGTCACTATTTGGCTTCTATGCCTCTATCTGGAAGTCTGAGGAAGAGCCTTGTGCTTGAAACATCACAGCAGAGAATTTTTAAAAAAGTCCTTTAAACAGGAACTATTTGATGTGTGGATCTCCCTGTTCAAATATTTGGCTCCACCAAATAGTGTTTTTTCCCTCTAAACTTCTCATATTGTTTCATTTCAATAAATGTTCAAATGATCCAATATTTCAGCAGAAATCAAAGATTAGAGAAGAAGTCCAAAAACTGAAAACAGATTTGTGTATCAGAACTTTGTTTTTTCTTCTTTCCTCTCCCATTAATCATCTCACGACCCCCCAGATTTATCTGGTGACCCTTTGGAGGGGCCCGACCCCTAGGTTGGGAACAACTGGACTAAACTAGCTAACTGTATATAAAGTAGTTAAAACTAGCTCCACCCCCAGCAGCTACAACAGTAACATGCTGCTCTAACACTGATGCTTCAGTATTAATAATCTAATGATGTCATATATAATAATATACCAGTCAGAGGGACCAAACCACTACTTTTACTGCAATACTTTAACTACATCAAGCTCATAATACTTACGTACTTTTACTTAAGTAGGACTTTTCATGCAGGACTTTTATTTGTAATGGAGTATTTTTTCATTGATATATTGGTACTTTTACTTTAGTGAAGGATCTGAATACTTCTTCCACTACTGCATACTGTGAATGCCCTAAATGAAATGACATGAATGTAACAATACAAGTTTGTGAGGTTACATATAATTCAGGGATCATTTCCTGCTAAAGTGTTTCATTTCCCCCCCTTTAGGAGTCAGATGATTGTCAGTGCCTAACATATCACACACACATAATTTAGACACTATGAAATAAAGATCAGAGACTATGAGCTAGCTAAATGATGGCATGAAGTTTCCTGTGATGAATAATTCCCATCTTGAAGTTGTTTTTCATCCTGTACAAGAATAACAGGCAGGAAAAGGAATAAAAGCATCACTGATATATGGAAATACACTGACTGTGAATAATGTTAGAGGAGTGGGAAACCTGGTTGTTGGACAGTCAGTGCAAGTAGGCATGTGTTAGCTGGCAGATGTATGAGTGCACTTTTTGCAGGACATTCCCACTTATTGCCAGACAGCTACACTAACTGAGCATCTGTGCGATACCAGTAAGTGTTTGTGTGTTACAGAGTGAAAAGGCTGCTCTTTTCTTAGTCATGCGCATCCGCTGTGATGTTGCAGCTATTTCATTTTGAAGGCTCATCTTCAGCTACATTTATGATAAAAGGGCAAAGACACTGAAGGACAGGGTGGGAAAGATAAGCTGATAGACAGATGAGGAGAAACACAGGAAAAGGACACAGTGAAGAAAAGCAAAGATAAAAAAGGACAAAACAAAAAAGACATTCACAAAGGAGCAAAAGACAAAGCCAGCAAAAAACAAGCAGACCTACTTGGGATACCAATATGATACCAATACCAAATGATCTGCTCATTATATTTGATATAAATGAGCACACGTCCAACAATATTTAGATGTTAAACCAATGTTGATATGACATTTGGCACTGGGGATGTGAATTGTTGGCTTAACAGCAATTCAATTGACAATTTAATGGTTAGTATGAGTATTAATGCTCCTGCAGTACCTCAATGCACTTTTGTACTGTGCACTCTGACATGTCGGTTTGTGAAGACCAGCGTAAGCAATGTTAGATTCTGCTAGGCTGACCATGAAAAAGTAGACTTGTGACAAACACTGACCTGTGTTTCAGGAAAATGATCTATTTGCAATGAATGATTTTGTGCTACTCTTATTTTATACCAACACTGAAAATAACTATCTATATTGATACATTGATTTATATAAGTTGAGGAGTTTTTTGAAGGTTTTAGCTTAATGAAAGAAGAAATAGAGCATCTCTCCTCTCCAAATGAAAAGGTGAAGTCATAACCAATAAAACACACCTCAATTCAATACATTCAGGGTTTTTTGCCTGTTTTTGGTCAGGTATGACCAGTATCTTATGATGGCTAATGTGTCTTGTGTGACTATTATCCTGTGATTGTAGCCGCCATCCGGCAAGTGTTTCATAGGCTTGTATGATTTAACCATAATTTCTTGCTGTTCTCTTTTTATTTTGTTAATCTTTGCCAGGTTGTGAAGGTTGTAGGAAGCAACATCTCCCATAAACTCCGCCTCTCCCGAGTCAAGCCGTCTGATGAGGGCACCTATGAGTGCCGTGTCATTGACTTCAGTGATGACGCAGGTACCCGCCACCACCGTGTGCGCGCTTACTTGCAGGTGGTGCCAGAGAGCGACATCATCGACAGCAATCACAACGACAACTTTGAGGCCCTGGATGACACCAAGAGAGGAGTGGGATTCGCTGATGGGGACGATGTGGAGTCTCACGGTGGCACCAAAGAGCATGCTCATGGTCACCACCAGAATCACGGGCACCACCAGGAGAATGGCAAGCGGCCTTCATCGGCGGCTCACCATGGCCACAGCCACGGTGGCAGCAGTCAGCAGCACAAGGCAGGCAGGGAGCTGAGGAAGAGGGACGTGGACAGTAACCACAGCCACAATGACTGCTCCAACGAACCCAGCTGTACGCTTTAGATGTCGTCTTATTACACCTGAGTGATAGATTGCACAAGGATTGCATAACATGATGTGTGTCACAGCATAAAAAGCTATTCTTCCCACACAGTGGAGGCCTGTGCACAAATCCACAATCCGTAGAAATGTACAATATGGCTTATTCAGAGCACTGTGCCGTGAACTCGAGGACGCGCTGTGCTGGGAATGTAGCTTTTTCTTGCTGTGCATGGGTCTGGGCTGGACTGCTCACTGTCTGTAAAGCCTGGCTTCACGACATACAGCAAGGGGGGCTGACATGTAGATCTAGGCAGCTCCACCGTTTCTGGTCTCAGCACCAACAAAAAAAGACTCTTGTCTCACTATTAACCCATGCTCTGTTCTGTTGTACTTTATATACTGTAAATGACCCAACCCCGCTTTCACTCTCATTCTGCTTCCACTGCCTTACTCTTTCATTTCATACACACCCAGAAAAAAGTAAATTATTATATCTTTACAATAGAAGCATAATGTTGTACCTTTTTTCAGCTAAAGGTTGCTTTTATTCTGAGAGTGTACTGAATGAAACTCAATGTCAGTAACTCTTTCCCTGGAAAGCTTGTCATGTCTGATTTCTCAGCTTTTTACCAACAACACTAGCTGTGTTGGTGAAGATTCTGTGTACATCCAAAAATCTCCAAGTTGTTCTGTTTGAAATATATTCCCAACACACAGGCAGAAGGAAACATGCTTTCTTCAGCAGGAATTCATCAAGGTCTCAGAGCAGCAGTGCTCATCATCATCAAGGACAGGTACGGCCTCAACTCATTTCAGTCGTAGTAAATACACTGGCAGTGCAGGAAATGTGGGATTTCTATGACCACATTTGTACACAGTTCAAAGCACATCGCAGGCTGTATTTTCCCCACAGTGTTTTGAGATTATGAATTTGCAGCCCAACAAAAAATATGTTTTTTGTTCAACCCTTGTGCTACAGCTTTGATTCATTCATGGCTGTTCAGCCAGAGAGAAATCAATCAAATTGTTCCACATGGACCCCGTCTGTTTGGAAAGCCACAAAAAGATCAAATCTGTGTCACTAAATTAAAAATCAGACTTAGAGTGCCTCTGAATCCACCCTGTGATGATAAATCAGTAGAAGAAATGTGATCTTGGTGCACAATACTTTTTGGGAAGAGCAGTATTCATATCCCAACTTTAAAGTTATTCTGATGCTCTGGCCCAGTGCTCATCAATCATTAAAAAAGCCTCAATCCTCCATACTACAAGCCTCTAATCCACTCTGTATATATGTCTGTATAATATGAAATAAAGTGAGTGCATGTTCAGTAATTTTCTTAAAAACTTTTTCCACCAACCATATACAAAGACAGTGTATTAGTTAAGATATTTTTTGTTTGGTTCATAAAAAATATCACTGTCCTTTCTGTTCTGAATCTCTTTTTCTACTTTAGAAGTCCTGTCAAATAGGTCTCTTATTTTTCTTTTCAAAGCGGTTTTCCGCTGCTTTACTGCTCTCCAAAAGTGCTGTACAGACAAATGAATGACACATTTTCTTCATAGCTGCTCAGAAAGGGGTTTCCCTAATGTATCTTAGTACTTAAAGCAGTGTTTCTTAAACTACTGTATGATATGTGCGGGCCCGCAAACATGAGTGTTACTGTGTTTTCAAGAGCCTGAAAAGTGGGATTGATTTCATGCAGATTGGGACTTGGTCTGGAAAGGTTTGAGAGACTGTGCTCCATTTTACTTCTGCCATTTTTGTAACTCAATGATAATCTCATTGCATAGATTCCTGTGTGAGGCACAAGCCTTGTCTGTAAAGGTATTGGAAAGAGCAAACAGTATGAGGCATTCAGGACAATACCTCACTCTGGAGGGATTAAATGGGACAACGTGAATGTGGATACATACTGGATAAAGCCTTGGGCACTGAGGGCGAGAAAAGAGGAAAATGTTCTTAGTGAAACAATGACATTGGCTGCCCACATTGTCACAAAATATAGTCTATGTCTCAAGGCCATGAGGGGCTTTACTTCTCTGCTACATTATCCATCAGATGAAGAACAGCGTTCCTGCTATTGTGGGCGGTCCCTGTAGACTGTGAGGGTGCTTTAGTGGGAGGAGGAGGGATCAGTGGGATTGTTTTGGTTTTTTTTCCAACCAGTAACTCTAATTTGATGTTTTGTAAAGAAGAGATCTCTGTTAATAGAAAGAAAGGGAAAATGTACATTTCTTCTAGAATGTTTGGTCTCACGCTAAGTGTATGCCTTTATCAAATGAAATAAATTGTATATGAAACAACAGTGAGTCTTGGGTCAATCAATTTCTCATTGATTGAGGTGTGAAAAGGTGCAATGAAAATGGGCAGAATAAACTTACTTCTACATCTGATTGTGGTCTAACTTTTGGGCCTTGCTCTGTGTGTGTGTGTGTGTGTGTGTGTGTGTGTGTGTGTGTCTGGCTGTCTGTGTGTATTAAGAAGAAATGATATTAGCAGTTGCCTGTGTGTAGTAGGTGCTGCGCCCCCCCCACCCCCCTTCCCATTGCTGATGATGACTAATGGTGCTATTGTCAGCACTGGCAGCAGGATAAATAGCAACAGCGCAGGATGAGATAAAGAGGCGCTGTGCGGTGCTTGCTAGAGTTAAGCCAGGCCAGCTAAATACAAAACACGTACCAATCTCGTTTCCTCACACTAGAAGGTCCATACATTTATTATGGAGCAATGAGGTGGGAATGCTTCGTTTCTCCCATCAGTGAGGTGATGTGATAATGGAGGGAGCTTCCTGTTTCCTTAATTTAAACATCTCTTGAACCCCATAGGGCTTTGAGTGATAACAGCTACAATGATAGACTGGCCGGTATAGCTGTAATGAGGCATTCAACTCCCACTTATTTACACAACCTGGTGCACCCTCTTCCACAGCACAGGATGTGTCTGGTTTTATACTTTTCTTACTGCCAGAGAATTCCATAGAAAGACCAAAACCAATAATTCGTTAGTCCTCTCAATTAGGGATGCACAATATTATCGGCCGATAAAAGCTCTAAAATGAAGTATCGGCATAAGCGAATTCTGCCGATTATGAGAGGCCGATATGTCGCCATCTCCTCCGCCGCCTCACCCTGACGGTCCCGGTGCTTCCTCCGCAGGCTCCACTTCACTCAAGCTGCCCGCTGCTTCTTCCCACTTTAACCCGAATAACAAACCGGGGCTTGGTGCTCCACATAGAGAGCCAGGGCTAATGTTAGTTGGGAGGCTAGCGAAGGCTAGCTGGCTGTGCTTCCCTCTGGTCATGCTGTGGCTAACACTCCGATTTGAAAAATAAAAAAACTTCATCTTCTTCTTTATAACGGCGGTTGGCAACCAGCGTATTAGGTGCATTACCGCCACCTTCTGCTCCGGAGTGTGGACCAGAGATTAAGTCCTACACATTAATCCTGTCTGTCTAATGAACTCAATGAAAACTCTACTGCTCCACCCACTTGGCAAGTTCATTAAAGTTTTAATGCTGAGCTCCTGAATCCAGTCTTCCTAAATTCTTCCTTCATATATTGTCTTTCTTGATCATACTTAGTACACTCTATGCTTGCATGCATAATAGTCTCCTCTGCCAGCTGGAAAAAAATATGTGTATATATCGGTATCGCAATCAGCCACAATGAGTTGGAAATATCAGCATATCGGATATCGGCAAAAAATCCAATATCATGCATCCCTACTCTCAATACTTTCCAACTTACCTTCCCTGTCTGTGGCACTAAGCCTTTAAGGGGATGCTGCCTCTCAGCAGACTTCCAGTGGCTCAGGAGGCTACATAAACAAACAGTATAAGTAGAATTTTACTTCTTTTCCTTGTTCTCTACTCGGATTGGAAACTTATATGTTCATACATGTTCGAGCCTGAATCTGATCCGAAATATGCAAGTGGACAACGCGAACAACCTGTTCATGTCATCACGAGGAGGAAGTTGAGGCAAATTTGCAAATGAAGCGCTCAGAGCAGGTTGAAACCCTGGCTTTTGACCTGCAGGGAGCAAATAAAGTTTTGGACCTTTGACCATGTCTAACAAAGACATCTGACATCATAACAGTATAAAAATAACAGAAAATCACAAAAGCACATTGGTTCCTACTGAGTTTCCTTATTAAAAAAGGCTAAATAATTTCCATAAACAGCTGGGCACTGTAGTTTTTAGGACATGTAACCAGGAAGTGAATTGTTTATTTGATAGGGACTATATTGCACAGAGGAATAAACTGTATCAGGCTCTGTCTACACAGTCAATATTTAGTTAGTGGGATCAATTCATTGTTGTTTTTAGCCTTTTCGAGGGATTTGTTGACAACAACAAAAATATTGAGTATTACCATCCTTATCTACTTTAAGTAAAATACTGAACCCAGATGTGCTCCAGATATATTAAACTAGATTCTTGAGCCAGCACCATCTATCTCTCCAGCTTGTGAAGAAACTCTTGTCCACCTACAAATTATAGAATTAAATGAAAATTTCATATTAGTCGGTTTATTCATTTGGTATGGTTCAATTAAGAACAGACTTGATTTGCGATCTCTAAAATTGGCAAAAAAAATGTGATTTAAAACAGGAACATTGTGACCAAAATGATTAACAATCTGGCCAGACATTTGTTGCAGCTTTTCAATACTGGGAGTTACAGACACGTTTTAGTCGTTACCAAAAGGTTTTGAGGCTTGATACTCAACCCTATTCAAGTGCTGTACACCACTGAGTTTGACCATGATTGAGAAAAGCCACATTTTGGAAGTATTTTAATGGTGGGAGTGTTATGGTGATTATTTTGATCATGATTGTTTCAGGGTCACAAAAAAAATCTAATTTTCATGTCCACCCACAAGCAAATGAATTTGTATAAAAGGTTGAATCTCTGAAATTCGAGACTGAATAATCAAACTAGTAAGCTAGTTAAGAATAAAGCATATCTTTGGAAAATAAAGATATAACATAAGAGGGAAAAGAAAACATAACATTTGCATACACTGTAAAAAAAAAAATTCGTAAAAAAATGGTAAAAAGTCCGGCAGCAAAAGTTGCCAAACACTTACCGTCAAATAACAGTAAAAATCCTTTAGTTATTCTACAGAGATTTATATTTAAAATAAATTTAAAAAATATGTACTTTGGACATTGTCTACAGTTTTACAGTCCAACCATTGTAAAATAAAAAGAAAATCTCATTATAAAACATTGCTAGAATGTTAAACAAATGTTTAAATCTGCACAAAAAATGAAAAAGATTGCAGAACTACCTTAAAATTACCTAATTTAAATGAAGACTCTTGTTTTCATACAGTAATCTTTGGTAAATTCATAGGATTATCCAGTCCATCCACAAGAACCCCCCATCAAAGTACAGATTTCTGGATGTAAAACACAGAAAAATTATGTAACATTACATTCAAATTACCCTCCTTTGACACCCATTCATGGTGTCTTGAGAGCTTTAAGCTTTTATTTTATGTGATTATCCAATCTATTTACAGTAAATCCCTGGTAAATGTTGGTTTTATACTATACAAAAAATAAGATCATGTGATAATGGTTTACAAAATCATAATTTTAATAATCATTACTTTATATAAACATTATTTGACAGTAATTACAAGCAGCTCTCCAATATATTCCCAGGCTTTTCCCATAAATGTATGGGGTTTACTTTATATAAACATTATTTGATACTATTTAAAAGCAACTATCCAATAAATCTACATACACTTCCCCATTAATATATAGGGTTTACTTTATATAAAAATTATTTGACAGAAATTGCAAGCAACTCCCCAATATATCTACAGACATTTCACATTAATATATGGAGTTCTGAATGTACAAAAACCAGAAGGTCTATGTAAAAGTACCTTTATATCAACTTTGACACTGAATAAATATATACATTTTTCTATTGACATTTTGTGCAATCCATTCAATACAGATCCCCATTTGAGATGTATGAGATTTCAAGATGTTTAATAACCAGAACATATCATAAAATTACCTTTTACTGCTTGCTTTACAAAGTAATTCTGTAGACATTGCCCAAGCCTAGTATACAGGTACATTTTATGTTTCAGATATGAAAGTTTACTATAGAATAAAGCTTATTTGGGTATTAAAAAATTACTACAAAATTAGTTTCACATTAATTGTGTATGAAGCAGCAGACTTTATTCCGGATGGCATTACATATTTGAGTCTTACGTCTCTGGTTTGTGGCTTTGGGAGAAAGTACTTCATGTTCACAAATATCAGAAGTGGGAGTAAGTTACACATGTGCAAGTCACAAGCAAGTCTCAAGTCTTAACCTTAAAGGCTCAAGCAAGTCTTAAGTCAATGTGACTCTCACTGTGACTTAGACTCAAGTAAGCCAAGTCAAGAGAATGCTAAATGTTGAGCAAGAAAAGTCAATTAAGTCACAAGTCAGTCACCATGAAAGAAGCACTTAAAACACGAGAGAAAAGGGTACAATGGCAAGCCATGTCATGAGAAAACTGCACATGTTAGTTAGTCTCTACAACTAGGGATGGCTATGGTTAGGATTCATAAATACAACTATTTATGGTTCAGTTCATACCTTGTTTTTTGTTGTTGTTGCTGTTTTTTTGGGGGGGGGGGGGGGGGGGGGGGGGGGATTAAATCATCTGCAATTTTGAATGTCAACATAAAACTAAAGAACATCATGCAGGCTGAATAACTTTATAAATTAACTTCACATAATTAACTATTTGAACAAAAACAAATAATCTGAATCTGTATTTTATGCAGTATTAATGTGTGTGGATGTTGTATGACTTCTACCATTCTACCACTAGGTTGTGCCTTTGAATAAGGTGAGAGTTTTGAAGCAGAAGTAGTAGAAGAAGAGTAACTTCCTCCAGTTGTAGTAGTTAGCACAAAGCTAATGGGTTTTAACAGCAGCAAAAATATGCTGGTGGACTGTAAGCTACATATACTGCTTTGTTGTGGTTGTAAAGTGCGCAGATAAAAAAAACATTATACTACAGCCTGAGTCTCTGTCTGCAACACATGACTACTTTGGTATATTTACTCGCCAAATGGAAAATCTACCCGCATTTGGCACAACGAAACATAGTATTCTATCTGACGATTACTTTTTTCTGCTGTGGATTGTGAACTGCTGAATACTCTTTAAAGTCAAATCACTTGCATGTAAGTCTACAGTCTATTGGCAGAAACAAATGTTTGTGTAATGTTTGTGTGGTACCTGTGTTAGTGAGGAGTTTGGCTGCTAACTGCTTTTAGCAGTATTTTTCTGTAAAAGTAGAGAATAACAATTTTATGCTGTATTTATAAAAGCACCAACAAACTGAATTTATAGCTGTTAAGGTCAGTATTGGAGGTAAGTTTTTGCACAGCGGTAAGTCTTAGAATAAAGTAAGTAAGGTAGGTATTACTGTAGGTTACGGTAGGTCCCAGACTAACTTAAATTATTAAGGTAAATATTAGGGTTAAGTATTAAGGTAGGAGGGAGGTGAATGTTAAGTTGGGTTTGGGTACATAGTTAATCAAGCAATTCTGAGGCTAATTGTATAGGGAAATTTTGGGCTGAGGCCCTAGAGTGAGAGTAGATAGGTCTAAAGGTAAGTTAAAGGTTTCTTAGGTGTTTTGGAAGTCTAAGATTGGATCCTTCCAGGCTGTGGTTGAATCGTCCTCCAGAGTTTCTTCAGCTTCTATGGTCAGTAGGATTGTCCTAGGTCCCGGTGCATCCGCGGCCTAGCCCCCTAAGCTGGACTACGGGATGGAGAATTTGGGGGTTGTGAGAAAATTTGAAGGAGACCGATTGTTAAGGCGCCAAGGTCAGATTCGTTGTGTGTGGTGCATTGTGGGCTATTGCATGAGTGAGGCTAACCCTCATAGTAGACTGGGCCATGTTCAAGGTCCTGCCGCCCTGGACCACCACACCCTGTGTGCTGTCCTATAGTCGGGACACAGGGGGGCTGCATACTTACCACCTGACCGCCGCAGGCTATTTGTTAACACCGCTAGGTTGCCCTAGCCTGGCCAGTCAGGTCTGAAGATCCTAGGTCTCGTGACTTTTAAAACCGGGTTGTGGAGCCTATGTTGCCTGTGTTCCATACACTGCACAACCCCAGAATATGCCATGATACTTACCATTATACTGCAGGAACAGAAATCAGTGTCATGCTGAAATTCAGTTTGTAGGTGCCTTTATAAATAGAGCATAAAACTGTCATTTTCTACTTTTACAGCAAAATACTGTTACAAGCAGTGTAAATTAACAGTAACTTGTGTATTACTGTTAATTTGAACTTTTCACAAGTGGCATACTTACAGATTTTTACTGTAAACAGCAAAATGTACGACATACTACTCGACACACTATTGTGTAACTGACTACTAACAGTGAGGACTACAGTGAGTTTCAATTAACAACAACAACTGAATACTGAACAACTAGTCAAATTACTTGTATGGAAGTGCACAGTCTATTGGCAGAAACAAACACATTACTGTTCTTGGTTTCATTACATAATGTTTGTGTGGTACCTGTGTTAGTGAGGAGCTTGGTGGCCTTGAGTACCTTCTCTGTGTAGACTCCAGGTTCATAATTGTCCATTTCAGAAGTGACCGGGTGGAAAACTCTGGCAGCACGGCCTCGAATAGCCCCAGCAGTGCGATCCAAACCGTCAACATCTTTCTCCTGCAGAGTGATGACACTTATTCACGTCCTCTAGGATGTGGTTCTCTGGCACATAAAACAATGATGCAGTTAGTTGTATATATGTTTTTAGTCAACCACCTTGTTGCAAACATGTCACGTGCCTGCCTGGATACAAATGTTAGAAGGTAGTGCAGGAATATACTCATTTTTTTTAACCTGAGACATGCTTTAACCAAAGATGTAACATGTCATCGTTGAGTAGATACACTAGTAGAGCAATAAAATAAGTGCAGCAGAAACGTCAGTTCAGACCACTGTGTTAAACTAACTGACTGCTAACAGTGAGGACTACGGTGAGATTAAATTTTAAATATTTTTCCCACAAACCTTGTTACTTGACATAATTACTCAGACAGTATTTACAGTGAACAAACAGCCATTTGAATTGTGACTTCAAATGTTAAGACAAATTATACAACTTCAAAGTGTTTCTTTCAAACCATGTCTCACTTTATTAACATTATAAATGAATGATGCTAAACATTTGTACACAATTATAAAGTAATAGAACAAAGCATGGAGTTTATTCAGGTAGTTAAACATTCAAAAGTCATTTAAAATGTAAACATTTAAACAAGTAGTGTAGTCTGTCTGAATATTGTACACAAATAAAGACAAAATATATCAACATGCTCCTTTAACTGTTGCATGTCAAAAAATGCTGGGACGATTGAACTGGAAAAATGATATGGTTAAAGAACAATGGGACAGCTTTAGTGGGTGTATGTCTGTATCCTAAGAATCTGATGGTTTGGTACAGTACATCTGTAATTGTTGCCATGTACTAATACTCACCACATTATTGTAACCAAATAACTGCATCTAATATCAGTGCCTGTTTGTTTTTTAAAATTGGTATTTTCCATTAAAAAACCTATGTCCCTCTAAAGCAAGTTGTAACCAGACTGTCCAAGTGTGTGTTTATAAAAGTTTGTAGTGAGCGAATGACTGACTGAGAAAGTGACTGAGTGAATGACAGTCACTATGAGTAACCAAGACTTGTGGCTAAGACACTGATTGTATGGGTGGGTGAGAGGGTTCGCTGTCCCATTCAAAAGTCCATTAGTTTCTTAAGGAGACTGAACACACAAGGGTTGACTGATGTCATCTTTCTCCATCTCCAGTGAAAGGACAGGGTGCCTCTCGGTGTATCCCTGTGAACCAACTGAAAAACAAACAGTGTGTATCATAAACTGTAGTAGTCCTTCAGTGTTGCATCCATCCAGGAATGCAACACTGAAGGACTGGGAGATTGCTGCAAATTGCTGATGTGTTTCATATAGGCCACTAGAGTAATAAATCTACAAGTACACAACACTACACAGACAGTGATGGGACATTATCTACATAAAATTAAGTTATTTGGGCATGTTGTCATATAAAACAAAGTAAAATGAAACTCACTGTGTAATTTGGAGCATCAGAATCACAAGTCCAGCTCTCAGAAATGTTGACTTGCTGCTGAAACAAGACATTATTTTAGCAACAGTACAGATGTAGTTAGCAAGACGGATTTCAAAAACTTAATTTCTGCATCTTAAGTCCCATGCCTTTTACATTTCAATGGAATTAAATTCACTTCAGGAAAACAATTTGAGCAAAAACTCCAAATCGTCAAGATTGGTCGGTAAGTCATTAAGAATCTCAAAGAATAGATCACAGGCTTAAGGAAAAAAAAATATACCAGTAAAATAGCTTTTTGTTTGATGTTGTGATTGGATGACACAGTACCAAATTGTTATGACAAAAGCAAGGGCATATAGCACCATTCAAACTGATTGGAAATGTATTTTGACAATGCTACCAAGCAAAGCAAAAAGGAACTCACCTAGTGATTTGCTGGATGAAGATGGGTAACAAAAAACAAAACAAAACAAAAAAATCATACGCCGCTGTCCAGGTGCACATGTGCCAACTACTGTTGAGAGCTGCTGCCTGCTGCTGCTACTGCCGTTGCGAGCTGCTACAATAGTGTGATCTCTTGCAGTAATCACACTTATTATCAGCCTTGACCTACAGTATTACATACACACATGCTGACACTCACACAGTCTGGACATGGGGATGAAAGGACTGTTTAGTACAACCCCAAAAGTTAAGAGACATTACAGCACCGTAATGTAAAGCTGCCTATTCTCTTTTACTCAGCATCTACTGATCACTGTCTGTCTCTCACCCCTCCTCTCCCTTTCCCTCCCCTCCCTCATTTTTTGACCCACTAGTGTTCTGTTTATTTTCTTATATGAATAGATAATGGGCAAAAAGCAAATCTCTTCATTTGCATGTAATACAATTTAAAAGTTAAATTGAATCCTAAAGGATTTTGGATCAAAAAGACAATTGGCAAGATAGGAAGCAAGAAAAATGAAACATTTCTGCAACCCTTTCTGGCTTTGTACAATTATTTGCTGTTTTACTGTGAAATAAAGTTTTACCTGTGAGGAAGCCAGAGTGTCAAGGAAGGTGATAAGGGACAGGCTCAGAAGCTACCAAATGAAAACAAGCAAAATCAAACTTACCTTCACACAGCTACACCGACATCCTCTTTGGTTTCTACTCTCTCCTAAACTAACATCTCTCCCTTTAAATAGGCCCTGAAATCTGTCTAGGCAGAACCATATTTCTATCAGGGGTGTCCTTTCCCTTATACCAACAACTGGTGAATGACAATGTCACTTGTATCAGTTAACATTGTTTACACACATATCAACAACAACATTGTTCCTTATCATAAACCAAAATAAGTACAAATAACATAAATACAAAACCAAACATTTAACTAAATAAAATACATTCTCCCACACTTGGTCTAACCCATGACATCACTGGTGATGTCAGCAAGACCTTAAAATCAGGAAGTGGTTCAGTGCCTCCATTTTGTCTCCTGGCCACATGGTGGATAAGTATGATAGGTTGGAACATAAGCTAATCTATAACTCAAGAAACAATAAATAATGAACTTGAATACTTTTCTGTCTTGATTGAACCATAAAGGACAGCAATGTGACTGGCTAAACAAACAAATGACAAGTATGGCAGGAAATACAAAGTTTAATGGCGACAAAATGGAAGTCTCACCCACTTTTTCACAACTATTCAGATAAAACAATCCTGAACTACTTTCCTCCTCTGATCTTAAGATTTGATATATTTGATACTGAATCATGTCAGAATCAATTAATCAAGAAAAATTAAGCTAAATAATTTGGTTTTGGATATAAATAGCTTGACTCAACCAGTGAATACTGAACTGTGTTACTATTGAACATACTCTATGTTTGTATGCTAAGTCCTTCATATATTTTACGTTAACATCCGTTGTCATTTATTTTTCATCTTAGGCTCAAGTGAAACATGAGTGCTGAGGTTCCTTGAGCTTCAAAGAAATCTCGGTATGATGTATGCTGAAATACTGTTGGTATTGCTTGAACTATTCCAACGATTATTTCTTGACTCATCAATTAATTGTGTGGTCTATAAACTGTCAAAGTAAGAAAATACACCAATTTTAGTGTCATTTGCAGAAGCCCAAGGGAACTTCTTCAAATGTCTTGTTTCATCCGACCAACAGTCCCAAACCCCAAGATATTCAATTCACAGTGATGTAACATAAAGAAAAGCAGCAAATCCGCATATTTGAGAAGCAGGAACCAACACATTTTTTGCATTTTTTTCTTGTGAAACAATTATATAAAATTAAGATATTATTGCTGATTAATATACTATTGATCAACTTTATCAATTTAGCATTGTAGCTCCACTTCAAACCCTGTCCATATTACATTTGAAGTTTTTACTTGACTGTTATTTTGTAAACTAATCAAAAGTTCATATTCATGTGTTTTGTGCACATCTAGGACTAAATCACTCACTCACCAGAAAGCGGCTATTGTATTGATAAGTCAGATAAATATTTACATTTTGTATTTAAAAAGTCACTAAAGCATTTCATTGTGAAGTCCTTGTTAACTAATTAGCAATTAGGACTGTAACACAAATTATTTCATATTTTTTAATAAATCTGTTCCCGCAGGATCAAATTGACTGACATTGCCCTTTATACAGCAATCAGAGGTATGTTTTAAATTTGATTTTCTCTGCATCAGGAGTAGTATATTTGTATTGAATTATTCAAGAATATGTAGACTCAGTGCTTTTTATGTACTGAGCTATTACCAGACTGAATATCTGTCTGAATCCTGTTCAGACCAAAAATGGTCTGTATTAGTGTTGCTTCAGGTAGCAGTGAGATGATGAAATATGATACAAGAAGTCCAGTTGGAGGGATAGATCCCTGCGTTTTGAGACTATTCAGATGCCAAAACACTGCATCGCACTTTATAATACCGCAAGTCAGTATTTTACAACCCTGGCAAGTTTGTAAAGTCTGGAAACATGACTGCAAACATTTTCATACATATAATTCTCAAACACTGGCTTGGGCAACTATGGTTTAAAAAAAATAGAACCATCATAATTAACTAACTAACTAATTATATTCTTTTTTGGAAATTACATTAGTCAAACTGTTACACTGTTTTGTGCTTGATGTTTGTGTGATGTATAATTATTTGTGTAATAATTATTACTTTTTCATTTTCAGTCTAGGAACAAAATGTTCATGAACATGAGATGCACTCTGGCCCTTCGTAGTCTTCCGGTTTATCAGCGCGAGGGGTCTCTGGGTTCTTCAAGACCAGCAGTGTAACTTCTCAGTACACTCACAGAAATGTCAATATCTATCAGTACAGTGTTGACATAACATTGTATGGGAAACGAACTTGAACGCCTCCTGTAGCAAAAATTTAAGTAGATTCAAGGATAGGTTTGGACCTTGGTTTTCAAGTCTATCTCAATACAATATTCAAATGTCAAATGTATGACGACAAAGTTATTAGTGGGCGGAAATTATTCATCCTATCTCCATGATAGCCGTAAAGCATTCCCTTCCTATCAGGTAGGATGAATCTCTAACCAGTCTGCAGAATTACATTGAGTGTGTTTTGCCAGTTATCAAGTGGCTCCACATGATCACAGCTGATGGAGGCCACTGTCCAGTGAGAGCTTGATTCTAACTATATGCTACCTGGATGAGATGTCCCAAAGTGATTTACTGCACAATAGTTGATTCTTCATATGATGTTCACTATCTGTGTAGATTAGTCACTGAATGCCTATCTATAGATGCCTGTTTTTTGTCTAGCTGTCAACATATCCACATTTCTATTGATTTTTTGAGACATTGAGTGTACAAACCCATTGATGAGGAGGTTAACACAGTGCAACACTTGCTGGTCATTTTTTGTAACTACTTTTGGTGCGCTTTCTGTTGGTTCTATGCCATTGATCTCTGCAATTATTGAGAGCTCATAGTACCATATTACCCCACTAGAACACTGAATGCAGGCTTACTGGTGGTTCCTTCAGTCTCCAAAAGTAGAATGGGAGGCAGAGCCTCTACGTTTAAGAGTAGGCTTAAAACTTTCCTTTTTGATAAAGCTTATAATAAGGGCTGACCAAGCTCGCCTTGGACCAGCCCTTAGTTATGCTGCTATAGGCCTAGACTGCCG
Organism: Thunnus maccoyii; assembly: GCF_910596095.1. Taxonomy (NCBI): domain Eukaryota; kingdom Metazoa; phylum Chordata; class Actinopteri; order Scombriformes; family Scombridae; genus Thunnus; species Thunnus maccoyii. The sequence continues at coordinate 7,899,995 of NC_056536.1, read as the reverse complement.
GGGGACTTCCATTGATGCACTGAGCTCCTCTCTCCTCCTCTTCATCTGTATGTATTCATTTACCATTAATGCATGTTACTAACTTGACTTCTTCCCCGGAGTTCTTTGTGCTTTCTCATCCGCAGGAAACCCCACAGACCACACTGACGTGGGGATGTCCTTCTCTTGCTGTTCCTGCTGTTGCTGCTGTTTGTTGTTGCTAGTCATTTATCTATCATTATTGTTGTTGCTGTTGTTGTTCTGCTTCTCTGTCCCACTGTGTACAGTATTGTAAATAACTTTGCAAATATATTTAACAGCCCAGTTTCTGTAGGGGTGGATGGCATTTTTGTTTAATATCTTTCCTCCTGTTTCTGTTAAGTTAGGAGTTATGTCAGTGATTTGTATTTTTGTGTCTTTATGTTTAAATAGGTAATTTTAGGTTGATTAGCTTTAGTTCCCTTGTGTTTGTTGTTTTGCTGTTAACTCACCCTGAAACCACAACTATGAAATAAACATTTAAAGGCTGCAAAATCCTTAGTTGCTGCTGATTCTTGGGAGCTGGGGAGAGGGAGTGTCATTTTCATGTTGCGCCTAGACAAAAGAGTCATTAAGTTTCATTCAGCATATTCTGCTCATTCATCATTAACCACAGTTGGATCACTTATTCAGTATACAGCAGGTTTAAGTGTTTAGTGTGTTCATAATGGAAAAGTGACAAAATTGACTTTTGATTGATTTTTGTGTGAACTATTGATGAATAATATTCTCCCACAATGCAATGCACAAAACAAATTGAGGGAGCTACAGTACTCACAGCTGTGGCAGGCTCTGAAGAATGATGGCAGTGTACACACAGTATATAAAAAATGTCCCTCTGAAGAAGAGTGTCAGATGGATATATTGGATAGTTGCTTGTAATTACTGTCAAATACTATTTATATACAGTAAATCTCATACGTTAATTGGAAAAGTCTGTAGATCTATTGGATAGTTGCTTGTAATTACTTTCAGATAATGTTTATATAAGGTAATGATTATTAAAATTATGTTTTTGTAAGCCATTTTGACATGATCCTATTTTTTGTACAGTATCAAACCAATATTTTTACCAGGAATTTAATGTAAATAGATGATATAATCACATACAATTAAAGCCTAAAGCTCTCAAGATACCATTAATGGGTGTTAAAGGAGGATAATTTGAATATAATTTTACATATTTTTTTTGTGTTTTACATTCAGACATTTGTGCTTTGTTTGGGCAGTCTTAAGGATAAATTAGATAATTCTATGAATTTACAAAAGAATACTGTATAAAACAAGCCATTATTTAAATTAGGTAATTTTAAGGTATTTCTGCAATATTTTTAATTTTTTTGTGCACATTTATACGATTATTTAACATTCTAGCAATATTTTATAATTATTTTGTTTTTATTTTTTATTTAAAGTAAAAAACAGAAAGTTGCCTTAATTTTACATCCAGTAATGGGATGTGTATTATTTGTATTTTTACATAGAATTCAATGTAATTAAACATTCAAGACCATTAAGTAATTGAATAATCCTGTTAAAAAACAATAATATTCCATTATATTAATGTACAGATTACAGCCTTTATTTTATGGTGAATATTTTTAATAAAAATAATTTTCTGTGTTTTTATGGCATTTACACTTAATGTAGAAAAAACAAAAAAACTGTAAAATAATACAGTACATTTCTGTGAAATAACTTTTTTTTTTTTTTTTAACAGTGTACAGTATATGTCAGTGCCTTCACATGAAATAAAAAACATCAGCACTGTCACTGCATATCTCCCATTGTAGACCTATCAGGTTTGTTCCTGGTTTCTACACTGCAGCCTGAGAGTGAACAGCAGTGGAGATGCTTCATTGACATTTTCTCTTTGTATCTTGCTGCTTATCAGAGCCGTATACAGCATGAAGGTTATCACACCAGCATCTTGTGGCTGTTTTTCGCCACAACTGTCTGATTTTCTTTCAGTTAATTGACTCGTTGGAGTCAGTGGTTCCATCAACCATCCATTCGAGAGACGACTCAGTCACATCTATCACCAGCTCATTGGCTGCCTGGCTGGTCGACTGTCTCAGTAACTGAGCCAAACTCCTCCCTCAGCAGTTTCAGCACGTTGTCTGAGTACTCGTCTCTGGGTCGCCCCATCCCGTTCAGCTGCACAGGCTGAAGGTCGGGGTGTGGCGGGATGTAGGAGGACGGGCAGTGCAGCTCATTCAAAGTAAACCAGAAGGCATCCGGATCCACCTGGATTAAGTGTTGGAAAACGCTGTGGAGAGGAGTGAAAGATACACAAGAGCAGGATTAGCTCTGGGCTGTATTTTGCTAAGATATGTAACATCTATGGTATGGAAAAACACCTTCCTGTAATCCAAAGTTACAGACTGAGTAGGACACAGCAGGTTCACTAGCTTTAATGCGCAGTCCTACAGTTTGACTATTAAGCTCATTATCTCAACACTGCCTTTTCCCTTCAGGTTGTTTTTTCACCTCCAAAGAGGATGTAAAACAGGAGGTTTTCAGTCCTGTATGCTTAATTAGCAGGAAATCTAAAAGTACTTAAGAATACTTAACAACATGTACTTTTGTATCTTCATTTTTACCAACTAGGCCAGTGTGTGTTACTTTACACAAAAGGACAGCAAAGAAATGATGGTGAAAGAAGATCTAATGTCAAATCCAGCTTCCTCTATATGGGGCACTCAATAGCTGCTATTTATGAGACTGTGGTTGAATCAAACTGTCCAGACATCCCTGCACTTGCAGACTGCTGAACTTAATGAGCCTGTTCCTGTAAAGTCTGGAGTGGCGACAGTTGTCCAATTCCACAACTCATCAAAAAATGTCAGGAGAGTCCACTTAGGGAGCTGACTTCTTTTAAGTTTGCTCAAAAGATTACCCCAAATTCTACCCCAAAGCACTATGGATGTGACAATGAAAAGGAGAGGATAAACATAACAGTATGGTAAAGTAACAACTGCTCCACCAGTATAAGTTATACTCATATCATACATTCTTAATGTACTATACAAAGCTATTCATCTTTTATTTTCAATGTATAAGTGAATTGATATTGCACATACAAATGTTATAGCTGACCATCTATGAGTGTGAGATCCTCAGGCAAGGGTTTCATGTTAATTTCTATGCTCAGCTATTCAAAATGGTGGAGAGTTTTACTGTGCATATCTAATATATTATCAAATATCAAAGAAATTTAGATCTATGTAAAGCAGCGAACAGTGCATAAAGTGCCAATGTGGATACCATTCAGAACTGCTAGGAAAACTAGATTACAGGGTTGGAAGGCTAAGCGTTTTTCATATCCATGGCAAGAAGTGAAGTCTGCTGTCACGTCTCGTTGCGCATTTTACCCTGTTGCAGCCCAGCGCCCCACAGTGACGGTGAGCATTTCAGACATGTCACAGTATGACCGAGAGCCCATGAGAGACCAGACTGAAAGTCTGGGGAAATGACATTTGGATCCAGCCAGAGTGGATTTTGCTGTTATGTCTTGATTCATCACTTCATGTGGCTGTTCAAGTGACCATAACAACACTAGAATTTCATTTGGATTCAAACATACAGCATGTTATCTAAAGCAACTTTAAATTTAATTTAGGGTAAAAGTTTTGTGTAATTGATATTATGTGACATGAACTATATTGATGTTAAATTTGATTAGGGCTGGGCGATATGACCAAAATCTCATATCCCGATAACGATACCTATCCTAATATAGCACATTTTAATTCAATGAATAAATAGTTGGTCCGTCCCCTCCACCCCCCCCGCCAGCATAAAGCCACCTTTGTGTGTGCTTTTACATAGCATGCGGGTTTTCCGGATTCAGAGGCGTGACGGAGATCAGACTGATCAGAGCTGTAAACTCTGCCATGAGTGAGTACAAAGACGTTACTAGAACGAGGGGAGGACATTTCTCTTCGTTTGATAACATTAAAAGTTAAGTTAGACTTTTCTGTCGGCTTCCCAGCTTTAAAAACAGCTGAGAGCACCAGAGAGAGAGAGCAGCTGCGGTCAAGTGAGCTAGAGAGTGAATGAATAGAGAGGGAACACTGGTAGCGAGAAAGCCGGTGAATCAGATCAATAAAATGTTATTTTCTGATTGTTTCACAGTGGTTATGTTCTAAAGCACAAACACGCCCACACCCACACACACCTCCGCTCAACACTGTGGATGTACACTGCACCGCCTGGTTTGGTCTAAGTACGAGCTAAGGGGCTATAGAGAGCAGAGGAGAGTAGTGCGACCATAAGTGACAGCAAAACCCAGAAGAGACTCTCACACTGAGCTGAAATTAAAAGAGTGCACATACATTTGGTAAATAGCACACATAAAGACAGTCTCTACTGCGTTTTGCTGTCATTTCTAGTCGCCATCTCACTGCTTCTCTGCTCTTTCTCAGCGCAGCGGGACTGAGCCCTCCGAGCGTGTGCAGCGCAGCAGAGGAGACAGACAGCAGTGGAGAGGTGACGACAACTTAACTCGTTATGTTACTGTAAGTGCAATAAAAGCTTCACAAGTAAAAAGCCAAGATGAGTAATTTAACAATGTAATCTGCGCAAAAGATGGACAGACTCCAAAAGACGAAAAATATTGCCGTAAAGAGTGTGATTTGCGTCACAACGATATAAACGATAGAGCAAAATATGAAACATTTTTCTCTTGTCACACAATATATATCGTCATATCGCAAAGCCCTAGATTTGATTTTTGACATATTTTAGCATTTATCAGGGACTTCCTAAATATGCCATGCATTATCAAGCTATGCACAGAATAAGTCATCTAGAGTCAGTGGGCAAGAGGTGGTATTCACGGTTAAAAAATACTACAAGTTAAAACCACTCCTTTACAAGTAAAAGCCCTATATTCAATGTTTTACCTAAAGGATAGGATCAGATTTTTTTTACACACTACTCACATGCCACATGTACAGTGAAAGAGTTATTAGATCAAATCATTCGTCCTTTCCCTTAGTAGTAGCTCAACAACACTGTAAGAAATGGAGGACAAAATCCATAGTCCTTGTTCTGTGAAAAATACATTTAAAAAGTTCAGCCAAAGCTAAAATTGTGCTTCAGCAGCCTGAGATAGCCAAATCAAATGTTTTAGTACACGCAGTGGCAGAGGGATACATCTTGGCAATCACATGTAGGTTTGTTGACGATGCGAATGCCAGAACAAAGAAATTGATTTGGTCTGGCTAACACAGACTCATAATGATTCTTCGGCTGAACTTTAGAAAGCATTTAAGCATGAAGCGTGGACGGTAGAGTTTGTCACCCATCTTTTGCAGTGTAGCTGCATTAGGAAAGGATTGGAGAAGAGGAATGATTACAGTGAAAAATAACTCTTTCAGTATATATTTAAGTATTGTATTATGACAGAGCTATTCTTTAAGTAAGAATACAGTATTATCAGCTATGTGTACTCCGTATATAAAAAGTAAAAGTACTCATTATGCAGAATAGCCCCATATTGCTATATTTTGATGTATATTATTCTATTATTTCATTATTAATACTCTCTTAAAGGTGCCCTGTGGAGTTTGTGACCATGACTGACCAGCAGTTGTTGGGCTAACAAACGTAACAATATGCCAACAAAAGCTGGGAAGAGCAAGACTGCTAGTAAGTAAACAGGGATGTAAACAATATAGGATTTAAAATATTTTAAAAATCAGCTTTGCAAATGTTTTATAAGGAAAGGAAATGCATTCAACACATTTGTTAGACATCAAGGATACACAAAATGTGTTCTGTGAGAAACACATTTTATACACTATATCAGGCACCTTTTACATGTAAGGTTTAGGTGAAGCTAAATTCAAGTCAAGTCAAGTCAATTTTATTTGTATAGCCCACTATCACATATTACAAATTTGCCTCAGGGGGCTTTACAGTCTGTACAACAATACAACATCCTCTGTCCTTAGACTCTCAATTTGAATAAAGAGAAACTCCCTAAACAACCATTTTATATACTGTTAAGTAGTTTAATCCTTAACGACACAACATATTTTCTAATACAGTTTGTCATATGGTTTATATGTAAAATCAGCAATGTAACTAGTAACTAGCAGTGAAATAAAACAATATTAGCATAAAATGGAATAACTGCAATAATGAAATTACTTCAAAATTGCTCTCAAGTACTTTGTTACTTTACAGCACTGCAATGGGCTTTTATAAAAGCTTACCTTAGGCAGGCCTCTTGTAGTCTGATGGGTTGTCGACAGCTTAGGTAAGGCAGACAGGCTTCACAAACAGCATCCAGCTCTGCTTCACCTGAGAAAACCAAACACAGGACTTCAGGACCTTTACTGTATTTCCTCACCTATATTCTCTAAAAGAACACCACTGTAAGATACATATATATCTAAAAAAGTGATTTTTTAAAACATAATATTAAGTCATAGATAAAGAACAAATAATGTATTTATGCCAAGATCAGAATGCTCAATGCTGAGTAAAAACCAGGACAATACCATGGAAGATATAAATACGATATCAATTATATATATGTTTTTATTTCTAATTTGTAGGTTCAATGACATTGCTCAAATCCACCTGATCAAAAAAAAAAATCAAGATGTAATCAGACTTCCCAGCATACAAGGTAGCTTTTATAGATGGTAGATTGAAAAGGGAGCAGAAAGAGGATAAAAGAGGCAGAGAGGAAGATGAAAGAGGTGTGTGTGGGGGGGGGGGGATAGATCATGCCTGGACTTTACCTTTCTAACTCTTAATGAGCTGAGAGAAACTGCTGAGATAGCTGAGGAAGAATTTCACAGCAGGCTGTTTCCACATCTCTGGATTTCGTACATCCACTCTTCCCCCCTTTGAGGAGTGGATGTGTGTGAAAAGTATTCTCCTCTATCCTTTCCTTAATCTTTTTCTTCACTTTCTGCAGTTTTATGTACACTGACCCCACCTGCCTCTGTCTCTTTTCTCCCCTTCTCTGACGGTACCTTTCATAACCTTGCCAGCTCCTGCTCCCTCCATCCACTTGACTTCCCTCCTATGCTGTCCTCTTTCCACTCTTTCATCTCTTCCTATTTCTCGCACTCTCTCTCCATCCTTGCGTTCCCGGCAGACATTTAGCGATTCCCTAAGCTGCAAACTGGGCTGCCTTTCAAGCCTCATTTCAAAACATGTCTCTCTCCCTCTCTGCTTACTCTATTTGCCAATTCAACCCACTCGGCTTGAACCAGGCCTGCTCGCTGTGTGTCAAGAATAAAAGCAGCAGTGCACATTTCAGAGTTAAATGGGATTATTTAGCAGCCGCTTTTATCCCTTTTCTTCCTCCCTTTTTGGTGCTGCACTCATAGCCTGTAGTCTTTTGTGGAATCGAGGTGCTTGGAGGGAAGCAGAGAAGTGAGAAATACTAAAGAGGAGAGGCCAGGTGCTGTTAGATTTTGTGGTAAATGAATAAAAAGTGGAATTGGAGCTGAAGCCACAACTGGAGCCGAAACATATTATTTGCTTCAGTCAATCTCTGTTTCTGCCTTTCTCTCTCTGTGACTGAGGCTTGGTAATTGGCTTGCTGTAGGCGTCCCAGAGGTAAGCTGAAGCCAAATCAGTATTCACATGAGTAAGGCTGCAGCCGCTGACTGTTTCTCTCCTGCTCTTTCATTCTCCCCATCTCCAACTCCAAATCTCTCTCCTTCTGATATGAAGGAACAAAACATCAACGCAGTAAAGTGCCTGTAAGAAAAATCGAGCATGGAGTACACTCTTTCCTTTAATGTGAGGAGGGAAAAAAAAATTCTTACATTCCAGTCATATGAGGGTTGTAACTAAAACATTGGGTGGGGATGCAATGTTGCTGCAGCTGCCTTTTAGTAGTCTGCAGTGGCCATGCAATAAGCGGAGGTTGCTTTTCAACTATTTAAAGCTGTACTGAACTAAGCAACCTCTTTATGTGTGATACACCTGGTATACCTGGTTAAATCAACAAATGGGGCTGCAAGAGAAGAAGAACATATCTTAATGACCCTTGAAGGTTTTCCTTTATGGCCCCCCATTAAATCCTGGTTATTATGTATATATGCTGACAAGAAAGCATGTAGATAGATAGATAGAGACCTATTACTTATAATGGACCTGCACAGGCATGAAACTGAGACCACAACCTGGCCTAGACACTTTAAGTCCTGACCTGACTGAGCACAACATCCATTGCCACATTTGAGACCTGAACCCGACCCAGGTACATTTTAGTTATTCTCCTTTCAAAGAGAGAGATATTCTTGCTTTCTCAAAAATAAAAACAATGTGGGAACAGCAATAATATACATGAGACCTATACAGAATAAGGCACACACCAAGACAAAACACAAATAGATAACAAGACTCGGGTCTACAGCCATGCAAGCTGCTCTGTGAGGCTGTACTTAGGCACAGTGGTGCTTTGAGCAAAATGCTAATGTCATCATGCTCACATTGACAATGCTATCATGCTGATGTTCAGCAGGTATGTTTTATCATGTTTACCATCTGAGTTTTGATTGTTAGCATGCTAACATACACCAAATAGCACTAAACATAAAGTACAGCACAGTATGCATTTTTTTTAAAAAATGGTCATAAACCAAAGTATTGGGCAAATTAAAATGTTGGTGGCGCTAGATAAAAAGTCAGAAGATCCCAAAAAATTATCACAATTAATTCTGTGGGGAAAACAAATGTCTGTACCAAATTTCATGGCAAAGTTTCCACCAGTTGTTGAGGTATTTCACTCTGGACCAAAGGGGTGGACTCACTGACCGACCACAGAAAAGACTGACACTGCCAACTTTGAAGCCACGCTGCAGCATCTCATAATGCAAAGAAAACATCTATATCTGTGTTTTCATGTTTGAACCAGGCCATTACGGAGCATTTCTATAAAGTGGTCCTATGTTTGAACTTCAAAAAAGAAAAAAAAGAAAAAAGAAAACAACCGCAGACCCACTTTTTACACTGCGTAACCTCATACAGCACTTGCTAGAAATGGTGGCCAAAACTATGGAATAACTGCACAAGGAAATTATTTTCTCCAGTGTTTAAGATAAAACAACATATCTTGACTAGTGCACAAGGCACTGTCACTCATTAAGTGTGACTGAAGTTTAATCACCCATCCAACCATCCATCCATTCCCGCCGCTTATCTGGGACCAGGTCACGGTGGCATCAGACTAAGTAAGAAGTTTAATCACAATTGTTTTAAATAAAGAAAGGGTAGAGACAGAAAGCAGGAAAGAAAGTACATACAAAGTATGCAAATCAATGCAGGAGGTTACAACTGCATCACAACTGATAAACTGTCTTCACTATGAGAAATATTTGTCATTATATTTTCACATTATAACAAATGTGTTACTTAAGGTTCCTTCTTAGAAGGTCATTTGAACCTTCAACAGAAACAATGCTGGTTAAAACAACTGCATATGGAATTGAATTATTTCTTTGATTAATTCAGGTAAAAAGTACTGTTGAACAAAAACTTCCAACCATCAAAGAGCCAGCCACACTTTAAAGTGCTGACAAATGACAAAACTCTTACAAAAGATGTCTGTGACACAACATAGTTGGAAGGACCCAAATGCAGACTTGGAGACACAGGAGAAGGTAAGTAGAAATGTCTTTACTGTAGACTTAACAAAGTGCAAATTGCAATTTTTTGACCTGGAACACCTCCTTGACAGGACATCAGCCATGTCTTTAGCTAAGGGGAGCTTGGAAGAAGAACAAAGTGAGCAAATTTGGACAACCAGTCTATCACCATAAGAATGACTGTGTTACCATCTGACTTTGGCAAGCTGGTGACAAAATCTATGGCGATGTGTGACCATAGCTGAAGGTGCAGTGGCAAGGGGCATAGGAGGCCAGGGCTTGGTTTGTTGGATCCCTTGTTGTCTGCACAGACTAGACAAGCTGAGATAAACTCTCTGGTGTCCTGCTCCATAGACAGCCAGCAATACCGCCTACAGAAGAAAGAGTATGCAAGTTACCCCAGGGTGACAGGTAAGTTTAGTTGTGTGTGCCCACTCCAACGCACTCCAGTCTTGGATTCTGGGACAAACAGTCTGTAGGGTGGGCCATTGCCTGGATCCAGCTGCTGATGCCGAGCCTCCCAGACTTCCTCCTCTACCAGGTTCCATCCCAACAACACAAGATTCTGGGGGGGTGGGCTCAGGAGGAGCATATTGACTGGAGAGTGGGTCTGGCTTACCATTCTTTGAGTTGGGCCTGTAGGTAAGCACAAAGTTAAACCTTCCAAAGAAGGTTTGGAAGCCCCCCTGGCCTGCCTAGTGTTCAGTCTCTTGGCTGTCTTAATATATTCCAGATTCTTGTGATCAGTCCGAACAATAAAAGGATGCTCAGCCCCTTCTAGCCAGTGCTGCCACTCCTCCAGTGCCATCTTCACAACTAGCAGCTGTCTGTTCCCAATATCATAATTCTTCTCTGCAGGGATGCGATGATGCTGGGGATGAGGAATGGGGAAAATAGGCACACGGGTGGAGCTTGCCATCATCTAGAGAGCGCTGGGAGAAGATGGCCCCCACTTCCACATCTGAAGCATCAACCTCAACTACAAACTGCTGAGACAAGAAGAGACTCTTAAGCCTTTCAAAAGCTGCCTCTGCTACCAAGGACCACTTGAAGCATTGAAGGATCGAAGTAAGGGTCAAGGGGGCTACCACCTTACTGTAAGCCCTGATGAACCATCCATAAAAGTTTGCAAAGCCAAGGAACCACTGGAGCTCCTTCCCACTCTGATGGCGAGGCTAATCTCTCATTGCCTGGACTTTGGCAGGATTCGGATGTAGCCTAGGAAGGACACAGAGTCGGCGTGGAATTGGCACTTCTCTGTCTACACAAACAGTTGATTCTCCATGAGGTGTTGGAGGACTTGGCAGACATACTGCTCATGCTCCTAAGGGGTGCTGGAAAAGATGAGGATGTCATCTAAGTAGGCAAAAACAAGGTAGTTGAGCATGTTACGAAGCACACGCAGGCAAGATGGGTCCAAAATACACTGGGGTAGCTTGCACCATGGACAAGAATGGCATTCCAGCCCAAGAAGTCAAGCAGCATGGTGATCAGGAAAGTGGAAGTGACCAACAAGTTTGAGCCCCAGGTCCAGGGTGAGGTCATTCCATCAATTAAGAATAACTTAGTCAAGTGCCTCTCTCATCAAATGACTCTCTCAGTGACAGAAACAACATCTCTAGCACTGAAAGGGAGGATGAATGGCTGAGGAGGATCCAAAGATCAGGACTGCCCAGAAAGTCTCATGTACTGTTACCGAGACCAACAGGGCTACTGACAGTCTATGAAGTGCCAATGTGCTGGAAGGAGTGAAAAGAAGAGTGAACAAGCACCTATGAAGGTGGCTCGGCATCACTTTTTTACAACGATCTGTTGCACAGATTTACACCTTCCTGCTTTTGTCTGTTTCTTAATTTTATACTTTGGGTAAAATATGTCTGAAGTTAGATGTAGATCACAATGGTTGCAAAAAAATTACTGAACCATTACAAATCAGTAGCTATCCATTTCCCTGTCAGAAATGCACAAACATTGTCTTAGTCTTGATTGTCTTCATTCTGATGTTGTTTGAAATACTGTGTTAATACCAAACCAAAACCAAATGTGAGCTGAATGTATCATTACATCCCTAATGGCATAACTGTGGCTGCAGAGCTGTTTGTATTTTTTTTCTCTTGTAGGAACCTGGGAGAGAGAAAACAGGCAGGATGACAAACAAGGGTAGCACATCTGTTGGTAAAAAATAAAGAATTTATCAACACCAACCTAAGAGTTGCTGCTTTCATCAGGTTGACAGAGAGATACTGAATAAGCCGATGGGATATTGTTCTGTGGAGGGAACTTGGAAATGAGGTCAGTCTACTGGATTACTAGTATGTTACCAACTATATGGCAGGAGGTCTGACTATATGTACTTTTTCTGATGGAAAATACTACAAATGCAAGTGGGCTTGTTGGAGGTGTTTTTTTGTTTTTGTTTTTTTAAACCTAACTTCTAATAAACAGTCTAGGCTGTGTAGCACCAAAATATATACTTCTGACATCAGTTCTTCCCATTTTGGACTTGTGAAAACAGTTTGATATTAAACAATTTGACATTATCATTATACAAGAATTTTAACAAATCCAGAGTCAAAGAAGCAAAACAACAAAAGCCAAGGGTGAGTATTTATCATTTTGAGATACACCACATTATTGATCATTATACTATATTACAATTAGCTTATATAATGGTCACTTACACAAAACTTAAAGCTGCATTAGTTTATATTTTTTGGCCATGTGGGGGCAGCAGACCAGGCAGAAAACACAACATTGACACTATCATAAAGTTTGTCAATGTAAACAACACATTTCACATCACATAGTCATTTGAACCATTATTGATATAATAAAACATGGATTAGTGCAGCTTTAAGAACATCACATCTTTTTTTGAATATTTTTGATTTCGAGATAAGATTCAAGAGTCTTCAATTGAAATATCTTTAGCATGTTGCTATGGTTTCACATCTTTTGAGGTCTTGGACTGATGAGCTACTGATTTGTAATGGTTCAGTAATTTTTCAAACACAGTACCAGTGCCAAAGCCGTATGTGCCAGTTGATCTAATTTCATCTGATCAAACAGAGTATGTCACATATAGTATTTCCCCTATTACGGGAGATGGGTACAGATGGCTTCTCTGCTGGTGCATTTGATGGATTTTCTCACCTTTTCTTTGCACCTCACTTAGAAGCTCAAAGAGTGAAAGCACTGACACTGACTGAAGAGCACTGCGTGGTGAGTGGTTAGAGTGCAACAGCTTATTGCCACCAATTCTGCCTGCCCAGGTGAACATTTGTTTCTAACATTGTCCTCTGCCACCAACACCCAGTGTGTACCACTACCAACAAGCACCACCTCTCCATCACAGCATCTGCGTCATCTCCCTGTTAAACCAGCCCTGTTAACACTCACTGTGCCCCCAAACCACAGACCCTCAACTATACTGAAACTGACACTGACTTCACAGAACATCACACGGACAATCACTAACTGTTTTTACACACTGCTCTACAGTATGTATCTTGGGCACATGAATTCTGTGTAGTTTATTAAGTCTTTTCTACTAGAATAGTATTAAGGGTTAAGAGACTGTGTGAATATTGTATCTGTGGATTTTATCTATGTTATTTCTAAAATGTTCAATGTTGTTTTGTTTAAACTGATCTTCCCTGAGATGTGATATGCCTATGCATCTTTTCCTGATGCAGAAAGACACCAATTACTGCAGTTTATAGTAAAATATGTCTCTTGAAAGAAGGACAGCTCAGAATACGCTTTATGTGATGAAATAAAGGAGGGGAATGATGGAGAAACACACATGACTGGCTGGTATTTTATTAAATCTAATCTCTTTAAAAAAAACAATTTTTTTCAATCAATTCCCTATTCCCCTAAAATCTAGGGGATTTTACCCAAGATTTTTATATTGTTGATTTCTTAAAACTCTTAATATCTTCTATCTATATCTTATTTCAAAAACAAAAATAATGAGCCAGAGCTGTGTTAAATCTCTATGTACTGATATATTGCTGCTACATCCCCAACAACCAATTCTTGCACAATTTTTGTCCTTGGCAAGTAGAAATGATTATGATTACTACTGAATGAATGGAAAGGCCATTTTCACTGTAATCTTTTCACTGATTGCAACCACCACTTCCTATGTGATGTTATTTTCATGGCGCACTCAAATCTGCGCACAAAAATAAAGACATCAAAATAGCGGCCAACAGAAGTTCCACACTGCATTAAGATGCTTTTAGTTCCACTACAAGTACTGTATCTCCCCTTGAGTATTCAGCAGAATTGGAAAATTTGAGCAATCTGAAGCCAGTACGCCTGTGACAGGGACATCACTGCTTCATGAACATAGTGATTGATGAAAACTTAGACAAGCAGCTCATACTTACATTATTGGTAACACACTAGCACTGAGCTCCCAGGCCACTTTGGATGAAGATTTTTAGTTATAATACTGAAGCTATGCCAAGTATAAAATACACAACTCTAAAAAACATTACATTTAAGAGTTAATCAATTAAATGCCCTCCTTTCCTGTAGCTTCTTGATTTGCTGATTAGCATGCAGATTTAACAACATTTCTCGACTTGATTGTGGTGAAATGGTGCAGTTCCTGTTATTACAGCTAAGGATTCAGTAGCATCCTGTTAGCTCAATCAGCTATTGTCTGTATCTCCAGGGTCATCTTTAAAATATGTTGAATTCAAGAACTGCCACAGCCTAATAGGACTTTTAGTCATTAAATCCCATTGAGTATTGTGGGATGTTGGATTTTATGTATGAGAGTCCTGTATAAATGTTGCACACTGCAATGTATTTGATGTTCTAGGATGTAGGGTGTGTTATCAACAGAGGAGGTGATGAAAATAGCACTGATTTAGAAACTGAATGAAAAATCTGAAATGGTGTTGAATGTGATAAAACCCACCGTTCATCCCAAATGCAGGAGATCCAAATACAAACACATAAAAAACATTTCTGCAATGTTATTGATACACATTTCTTCCAAAATCAAATTTCAAGAGGGAACACTTGCTATGGCACTTAAGTAAAAACTCAGGGAGCTTGGTTTCCACTGTTATACAAGTTTGCCATCTGGTGGTGAAAAAAGTCATTGTTTTTCTTGAAGGCAAACCATTTTTCCCTTAACCTTTGCTCACTAATTAACACATTGTATCTCATTTTTTAACCTGTACATAATCAGAAATAGAAACAAAACAATTTGGGGTTTTGTGATGGTACCATTTTCTAACAAACAACAGCCGGCGCAGCATACCCAAGTCTTGCCATGATAGTGAGGTTGCCAAGTTTGTTAACACTGTGCATGTTAAGAGACAAAATATTTCATTGGTACAGAAGTCATCTATTCTCAGTATGCTCTCTCTTAAATGCACCAACCTCCATTAAAGAAACCTGCCACATCAGGACTACGATTAATCATATACACACAAGTGTCTACAATCACACAAGAAGAAATGTATGGTATAGCTAAGAGTTGCTTTGACTCCATTATGTCTTGGGAATCCTGTGTGTCTGTCTGTGTTATGTGTATCTGTTCTCTTACCCAGGTCCAGCCTCTGGCACAGTGAGCCCAGCCCCTGCAGTACAGCCAGCTGCAGTTTGTAGGCCAGGGTGTGTGTGTAGACAGGCCCAGCCTTGGCGCTAATCGGAGCCTGCCGTGCCAGAGAGGAGCTCAGCTTGGGCAGAACCTCTTTGGAAACCCTCCTCCTCAGGAAGTCACCACATGTTTCACCCAGTGTGCACAGCACCTGGCAGAGAGACACCACATGTAGCAACTGAGAGTGTACCAACTGTTGGACAGTGTAAGAAGTTGTCAAAAGTATTATAAAATGTCCCTGCAGTGTGTCCTTCATCAAATATCTAGCAAACACTGTATGATCTCCTGGATGAATCGTAGTATTTACAAAACCTAAACTCAAAAGCTGCCTTCTTGCTGATGAGCATGACAACAACACAGCTTTTCAGCAGTGGCACTGATTTACAAAATATGCATTTCTGATTTTGACTTTTCTTTACAACAGATATGTAGAGAGGACTGACTGTAATGAATATATAAATAAAAATTCTACAGACGGGTAGTTTAAAATTTAAAAATGTTATGGAAAAACACACAGGATTAACAGGATTACAAACAATGAAGTGGCCTGCCAAAAGTACCCTTCACAGATTAATTGATTCAACAGAGAAGTACTCAGGGAAAACTGTAAATCAGAATTCTGGTGCAGTGGAAATACAAACAAAGAGGAAACTCACTTCACTGGTAGCAATGTTGATAAAAAATGTTGTGGCAAATGACATGAAAAGTTCATTTGTTATTCATATATATAAATATTAAAAAGTACCTTGTTCAGTCACTGCATATATTATGACATACAGTAATATGATCCTGATAATGTAATACAACTTAATAAATGTCCAGACAGATTTTATTTACAGGGTTTCTGCTGGTTTCAACAAGTTCAATTCAAGACTTTTTAAGACCATTACGAATGCAATTTAAGACCTGCTCGCCTTCCCAGGTTTTGTGTGTTTGATTTAGACTTTTGTCAAACATCAGTCCAAACGGGCCCATATTAACCTTTGAGATGAGGTCTCTCTTAATGAAATCTGCCAATCCAAATCCTTTCCACACTTGAAGGTTTTAGTGATGTCAGAATCAGAAAAACATGGTTTGAAACAGCTCACCTATGTCTTCACTGCTTTTATATGACTGATGTTTAGTCCAGAGCACCTCTGCTTTTAATGTTGGCGTAGATCCAAATGCTGTCTGGAGGTTGCTTACCGCAGTTGCAGGAGTTAACAGTGTTAGTACAGGGTGGGTTGCGCTGGGGCTGGACTTTGGTGATGCTCTCGATGTGAATACAGAACAATACTGGCTGGTGGCAGGTGTTTGCTGGTGGCCTTTTACAGCAGCTTTATGTTTTTCTGATTTCCCTGATGGGACTCTAATGCCTTTATACCCAATGTTCCTAATTTAAGCGTTTTCTTGCACAAAGTGCAGTGTGCTTCAAATTCATTATAGGCTTCAACCAAGTACTGAATCCGCTGTTCTTGAGCCAGATCTATTTGAACTTGCAATTTCCCACATAGATGAAAGGTAACGTTCACAGAAACAATTTTAACTTATTACTTCAGAAGTAGCTATTTTTCTGATGAGAGGAGACGCCACCTTAGCCCACACACCACATCGCAACACACCAGCTGGGTGTGCTCTGATAAATTCTGACTGGGCTGCACAGTTTGCATTAGTGGTTATTGGTCTGTGTTGGTTTTGTTCTGTAGTTTTGTTACAGTGTGATCAATACAAATTTTCCCTAAAAACACATTTAAAAGTGAGACTGAAGTTAATGCAACTTTATAAAAGTAACATTAACTTCATAATCCAACCAATTTTTTTGATTTAAGACATTTTATAGCCTAAAATTCAGATTATTGGATTTTAGACTTTTTAAGGACCCATGGAAACCCTGATTTACATACCCTAAAGGCTCTGAGGACTGCTAGTGGATCGTCAGCTGTCAGTCTCTGCAGGAGGGCAGGCCAGCAGCGATGGGCCATAGGTAGCAGTTCATTTTCCCTCTCACTCAGTACGCACACACATAACTCCAGGACATCCAATACCTAAGGATAAAGACACAAAGTGAACCCATTATTATAAATCTTTTGTTTATTAAGTGTGACAATAACACATTCATGTGTACAGGTAGATTTTAGATGTAAGATAACCTCTAGTCTCTAGAGGCAATATTGAAGGTTCAAAGCCAGGTCCACTTGCCTGCAAAATTGTAAAAACATAGTTGATTTCTGTTTAGTTTCTTACTGGGAACCACTTAGATTCATCACTAAGACATTAAAATTTTGCATTATGTCAACTTGGTAGCTAAAAGTAAAATTAAATCTGGTTTAGAGCTGCAACGATTAGTCGATTAATCGATTAGTTGCCAACTATTAAATAAATCATCAACTATTTTGATAATCTATTAATTGTTTTGAGTTATTTTTTGAGAAAAAAATGTCTTCTATCGATAACATATTTCAAAAACAAAAATAACGAGCCAGAGCTGTGTTAAATCTCTATGTACTGATATATTGCTGCTACATCCCCAACAACCAATTCTTGCACACTTTTTGTTTGGATTGTTTGGCAAGTAGAAATGATTATGATTACTACTGAATGAATGGAAAGGCCATTTTCACTGTAATCTTTATCGCTGATTGCAACCACCACTTCACCACATGTGATGAGCATGTTATTTTCATGGCGCACTCAAACCTACACACAAAAATAAAGACACCAAAATAGTGAAAAAAGGCAAAATTCTCTGATTCCGGCCTCTCAAATGTGAATATTTTCAGGTTTCTTTAGTCCTTTATGACAGTAATTGATAATGTAAATAATCATTAGTTGCTATCATCTCTATTCCTTTCCTATTGCTCACTCAACAACCTTATTAGCAAGCCATTAACTGAGCTACGTGTTGACGTGTTACAATCAATGACCTACTTTGTCCGCAGGTCATTGATTGTAATGATAATCAGAGTTAGCTTGGGGTGGCTAACCTGTTAGGATTTAAGTTAGCCAGACTAATTAGAGCAATTATCTGACTTATCTAAGACTATTCTGACTGCAAAACTTCAACTGGTATAAATCTATAGACTTGGCATGTCTTTGTGCTTTACTTAGCGCTCTTAGAATATGTTCTTGGCCACATGTAGTTTTGGAAAACGCTGCCATGGAGCTGTGCCAGCTAACTAGTTGTGTGTTGTGAATATACTACTTTACAGGTGTTTCAGCTGACGTGAGGTTGTATTTCTTTGGACAATATAACAGGCAATTCTGTATTGGATCTTCATGATGGTGTTCAGCTTTGTAGATTTGTCAAACCAATAAAAAGCATTCACAGTGTAGAGACAATATTACTTTCTTTCTACAGTATCTTAAAAAAGGTTGCTGTACAATGGTGAACAATCCTCACTAGGGTTATTAGCATCTAAACCAACGCTACCCTACAAACTGCATCACACTGCAGACACGGTACCTTGAGTCGGACCCTGAGGCTGGGGTCGGACAGTAGATGAATGCAGCGCTCCATAACATCTTTAGTGATGCTGAGGTGGGTGGGAAGTTCTGCTTTCACATCAGGACCACCAATATCTTCAACACCCTCACACTCTGTGGGAGGAGGGACTTCTGTAAAGACAGTGAATATCTGGTCAGATGGACGATGTAGTGACTGATCCACTCAGGAAATGTTACAATATGCAACCTATACTACAATAAAAAAAAACATAATTTCCTGTTTTGTCCTTGAACAGAAACCACATTACCAAGGTCCTCAGTGTCATCCTCCTCTATTCCAATCCCCTCTGCCAGCTCTTTCTGTTTTCGGTAATCCAGCAGGAATTGGCAGATGTTCAGGACTTCCTGGTCAGTGGAGGTCTGCTTGGGTCTGGCGGACTCACTGGTCTTACTACAACAGGCGGGAAACCACCTCACTAAATGAAGAAGAAAGACAACAACATATGTTAGACGTGTTACGTGAAAGTGGTAATATGCCACATGTCCATCAAACTTTGCCTCAGGACTGTGATGCCTTTTTTCTTTCATTTTTCTTGAATAGTCTTTCCCTGAAATGTCCAGCCCAAGCACCTAAATGCTTCAGAGAGCTGCAGAATTGGGTATATATATATGTAAGGGACAATTCCTAACGAGGTGTCCATTATCAGGAATTAACGGATGACGAGGAGGCCAGAACCATCCGATACGCAGTGTTAACTTCTTGTGTCGTTTCTCCCTTTTCTTTTTGATTCCTCTTTCTTCAGGTGCAGCCCAGTTTAAGTTGTCATACTTTCCAAATAAATGTTCAAGTCACGCACTGTGGAAGTTAGATGTTGTTCACATGTAAACGGAGGCTTTGACTGCATCCCTGTTGCTATGGTTACTCGTTTTGGCCAGCACATTCATTTAGAACGGAGAACAGTTTCACTGGAACCACTTAGTAGGTGTCCATTATCAGGAATTAATGGACACCCCGCAGCCAATCAGAATCGAGTATTCACCCAGACCATGATTGTTTTTTTTTTCTAATATGCCGTTTAGTTTGATATTGACTGTGTTAATCTCTTGTTTAAATTGCTCTGCGACACTAGTGTTTAGATTTCACTGTATATCTGGGGAGAGCATAATGACATGACTGCTTAAAACAAAACTGAATAAAAAGGTTAGGGATAGTGTGGTAGAGAACAGGATGGTATGGTACAGTATGGTATGGGTATGGCAGTCACATAGAAAAGATAGTCATTTTGTTCCTTATCCTTTTTCACCCTCAGCAGATGATGATAAATGGGTTTACATCGCTTTTGATATCTCACCCAGCGCCTTCACGAGCGCGTGCAGCACAGAGCAGAACAGAGCAGCTGTGTGGTTGTAGCTGAGATCCAGAGCCATCAGCACATCCTGAACGATGTCCCTGACCAGAGGCAGCAGGCTGCAGTCAGAGTGAGTCAACATCACTGTCAACACCCGTGGAGCCTGGGCAACAGGGCAGGAATACAATGAAATGCATGTTCAGGGCACAATGGACTTTTGCAAACCAATACACAGTATTCACCTGGATGATGAATTCCATGAATGTGGGTCTGATTTTATTGCAGAAATTGTCTATGCGGACATGCGCATCACATCATGCACTGCCTTTGTTACATGATTACAATTGCTGTTAGGCTTACAGTGGTTTTAGTAACATCATAATTCATTTACTTACACTAAGGCCGTATTCAGACCAAATCAGGCAGTGCAGTGCACCGCCACAGGATTGAGCAGAGGTGTGTGGGCGTGTGAAACAATCAGATAATAACAATTTATTGAACTGATTCAACGGCTTTCTCATTACCACTGCTCCCTCTCTTCATTCACTCTCTAGCTCACTTGACCACAGTCGCTCTCTCTCTCTTTTTCTCTCGTCTTTTTAAAAATGAGTCAGGAAGCTGGCGGCAAAATCTGACTTTATTTTTAATGTTATCAAACAAAGAGAAATGTCCGTCCCTCCTCCTAGTAACATCTTTGTACCCCCTCATGGCAGGTTTGGTCTGAATGCAGCCTAACACTTTTTCATTATATTTGTAGTTCTAGTTTAAAAAGTTGAAAAGTTAGATCTTTCCTGCCTCACATACTTCCCCTTTCAACTCACACCCTTTCCTCTTTTAAAAATATATTGTACATTTTCACAACATGAAAAATCGTGTCACCTTTACCTGTGGATGCTGGCTGAGTCTCTGCAGGTTGAGCGATATGTCATTGAGCAGGTAGTCTGAGTTGTCATTGATCAACTCCTTCAGAGAGGGGTAGCCACAGGCCTTACTGATGTCCCACATGGAGCCCAGCGCCACCTGGTTGACCAGATGTGTCTCCTCCCCGGCTTTCTCCAGCACAGGGTACAATGATGTCATCAACAGAGGACGAAAGTCATACCCCAGGGCCTGAGCAAAGCAGGCTAAGCCCTCGAGTTGGATACACAGCTGCCAGATGTTGCTGTTGAGCTGGTGGATTGTGGAGGTGGATGATGAGGCAGATGAGGAGGCAAATGAGGAAGGGATCACTTGGAGGGAATTGGCATTAGCGTTGCCGACATCACTGTTGGATATAGACAGGAGTCTGGATGGACTGAGCAGCTACAGAGAGAGAGACAAATATTGTCATGCATCATACAGTCTGTTCTGGCTGTTCTTCTACAATGTAATGTTTTATTTTTTAGACATAAAAAGTCAATATTAAGATGACAAGTCTGATTTTTAAAAACCTGAACAGACAGCAATATTCATGAGCTGAATTTGCAAGGGTCCATATTGTATTCATGACGAGAAACCAGTCTCTGCTGGTTGCCTGGCAACCACACGGTGACAACAACACTACAGGAAGTCACTGTGCTCAAGCAAAGAAATAGTTCCTGCACATAATCCCCCATAAAACCACAACCTGTAGTTTTTACACCTCAGTTTTTATACGTATGTCAATTAGTGAGCTAGGCTAGAGAGCCAGAGCTAGCTGTTTCCCCCTGCTCCCAGTCTTTATGCTAAGCTAAGCTAACCGCCTGCTGGCTCTAACTTCAAAGTTAGAGTACCGACATGAGGGTGGAATCTTCTAATCCAACTCTCTGCAAGAAAACAAATAAGTGTATTTCCCTAAATTTAGAACCATTACTTCAATTGAAAAATAATGGCTCCTATACATTAAAATGAAACCCTCCATATTCCAACACTACAATCAATACATTATAGAATTTCTGTTCAAGACCTGTACTCATAAAAACTATTTGTTTGATTTACTTGTCTTCAGTGAATTTAGAGCCAACACTGAAGTATAAACCTTTCCAATAAAATGATCTGATGATGAGCTGACTGACATCAGTATGTACAACTGGCTGCCAATAGTCTCCACTGTCTTCATGTTTATTCTGTTTAATTTGACTTGAGGGAGGACCCCAGAATGGTCTCTGCAGAGGGCCAAACCTTCCTTCTAACTAGTTTCTATTTGAGCATATACACTGAGCATAGAATCCTTTTCCTGCATCAGCACACCTTTTAGCTGACAAAGACAAACTTCAAGATAATCTACAAACACAGTTAATTATCATTTTCAGAGCAGTTACTTGAAACCCTGTAGCGGTTTCCCCCCTCTGCTCAGTCTATTCAGGACAAAGTGATCGGCCATATTGTAAGTGAAGTGTGGATATGTTTCCAAATAAAGTCTGGAGTGCTTCTTTTGGAGTTAAGTGATCTGATCATGAGCAAATGTAAATTATGCTAAGAGAAAGTTGTGCATTATGGGCTGAGAATGGAAGTCTGATATTGTAAAGGTAATGAAAAGCCAAAGGATTCATATCAATATACAAATATGAAGTGAGATCATTACATTTTCTCTGTAACTCTGTGTTTGCCTTTGGACAGACATGTTCTTTTGTTATTGTTGAGAGGCCCACTGGCCTTCTCTATCCTGTTTCATTCCCAAAGAAGGTAAATCTTTGTGTCTTGGAGTAAACAAGACATGTTGAGGGGTCAAAGGCCACATATGGCTTGGAGATCTTCCCTTTCTGTGTCTTTAGGTGATGTGGCTCCTATTTAACATACATGTGCATATAAATGTATCTCGTGGCTGTTTGCCATTGGCTGTAATCAATAGGTTTGTATGATTTGACCAATCACAGATCATTTCTTTGTTCCTTCTCCAACTATAATAGAATGGGGTTTGCTTTTTGTTCACTGAGACAAACTGATGCAAATCTTTGTGTGTTCTGTCTCCTTATTGTGCAATAATAATTGTTTAATCTTCAACCCAGCAGTGTTTTGTGTGTTATTTTCAGTGTTTTCAGACAATTTCCGTGACTATATCACACTTGATGTTTTCAGAGTACAAAACGAGATGTACAATTGTGAAATTACACATCAAAGTATCTGTCTTCAGTCAGAATATCATTCCGTGAACAGTGGGATCATCTGTTACATGTGGTGATCTTCCCAGAGAGTTTGGTGATCAGCAAATTTAGCTGTTGATGCTCCACTATGGATAGGCCATGAGAAAATCTATTGCCACATCAAATTTTAAACAATTTAAGAACATAAATGATCTCATGAACCTGTTGAAAAATGATAAGTTAAGGTTTGGACATTTGAAATGTAATCAAATCCATGTCATACTGTAACAAATTAAATCCTGATTTTGGACAAAATATTAAATCTGCAGGGCTGAAACTATCCTCACCTGCTGGTCTTGTTTGTCTCTATCAGTCTCCTCACTGACAGTGATCAAGTGCCAGTTGTTCAGACTGGTGTATTCCTCCATGACAGACACCACTGCTGCCTCGAGGTCTTCCTTGGTGGCAGAGCATCCCCGACCTTCATGTCCCAAATCCTCACCCTCTGTTGCCATGGCGATGCCTGCAGCACCCCTGATGATCTCGTTCAGTACCATGGCAGCCTGTTTTCTGTACGCTGAAGATTGCCGGTACAGATCCAGGAAGTGATCAGTCAGCAGGTAAATGTTGCCGTAGTAACCTACAGATACAAAGAGGGAAAATGACTTGATGAATTTATGTTTACTGGGACAATATGTTTTTTAATATAGGCAACAGTGTTATTTAACTGTATTGGCCTCCAGATGTATTGGTATCAATACAGACCAATACATCCAAAACAGACATTAGCCAACCACTATTTATATTAACTACTTTATATTCACTTTTAAGTAAATTTGAAACAGATGTGAAGTACTGTATGATTACAGATAAGACATGTACGTCGAACAGCATTCATACCTAATGTCCGACAGATCTCCATGAGCACAGAGAAGATCTTCTCATCTGTGAAGTAGAGAAAATGTTTCCTCTGTATGTGAGCAGAGTAGGAATCATGAGAGCCGGAGCTTGTTTCTATGGTTGCACCGTAACTTCTTTCTTCTACGATGCGAACATCCATGACGTCCAGCTCCAGCACCTGTCAAGGCATGCAGAGGTGTTCGTTTTGTTTTTAACAGTTCTATGTTTATGGATGACTTGTAACTTCGCTAGACTGTGGTTTGAGTTTACTGCCATGACAGACTAAGGACAAGACCAGAAATCAGACTCCAGAAGGGGTCTCATTCAAAACTGCCAAAATGTGTCTTGTATTTACCGGAAAAACTGAACATCTGACTCCTTAGACGGTCCTTTAGTACAACCAAACGCTGAACAAGACTTTTTAGGCCGCCAAAATTTTAGAATTAACTTCTATGAACTGAAAACACATTGAAATAACGACGGCTACAGCTATACCTATACTCTGTGAACCTGGAGTTACGCCATGTTTACATTACCTAACCAATGTTGTTGCTGTGGTAGCGACTTGTCAGTCACAACACAGCCATGCCCTAAAGTCTACCCTGCTTTATTGTCAAATTTAATTTGAATGGGACCATATTACCCACTTGATTCGTATCATGTCATGCTAGCTTGTTGGGGAGGGGGCTAAAGTTACGCATAATTTTGGCAAGGGAAAAACTGGCATGGCCATTTTCAAAGGGGTCCCTTGACCTCTCACCTCAAGATATCTAAATGAAAATGGGTTCTATGGGTACCCACAAGTCTCCCCTTTACAGACATGCCCACTTTATGCTAATCCCATGCAGTTTTGGGCAAAAACCATGCAATTTTTTGCATGCTGTATAAATTATTTTCACCTTTTCTAAAAATGGTGAATTTCAATATTTCTGCATGCTGGGGTCCCTAAACAGTCTTAGAATTGCATAAATTGGGTATGATTGGAAACCTGAGACTCTTGTGGATTCAATGAGGCCAACTGTATTCATGTGTGATGATGTTAGTCCCCATAGTAGCCATTTATTGTAGTGAAAACATTTTTTAAAAACTTGACCTTGACCTCCACTGTATAAAATGACCCACTGTGACTTCTATGATAATCACAGCCTCATGAAACTTACAACCACAAACTAGAGACCTCTGGCATTCGGAGGATGTATGGCTTTCCTAGGTATATTAACAATAAGGGGGTTTCTGAGCAATTTCCAGAACAGAAGTGCTCGTCACCCAATTGCTGAAAAATGCAATTCTTACAGAAGTCTCTAAATGTCAAAAGTTTAGGGTGCAGACTTGTTATATAGCTTATAAAGAGTCTGCAAGGCTGATCTCCAGAGAAACGCTACAAGCTGGGATCTGTATCTGGTTTACTGTTGGGTTTTGCAGTTCAGTTTCTATGATAATTCTGGCAATATTCCATAACTGATTGGGCTTATTAGTTGGGATATAAAAATGCACCTGCTGTTATCCTGATTATTAATTTTGGTGTAAACGAAGCCTGTTGTACACATTACATTTCCTCTAGATTTTTTTTGTGAACCCCCAACCGTAAAATTCAAACTGCGCCTATGGATATGTCTTAAGTCACTATAAGGATATTATAGGTACATAACAAAACGCTTTTGCTGTTTTTGCCCTCTGGGGTGCCACCTTTTTTCTGACTTTGTTTTTGGAAAATACAGACAACTATGAAACCATGCTATTCATATTCACACAGAATATTAAGTATGATCTGATAGCCTAGTTGTTGCCATTACCTGCATCAACGCTTTGGAAATCCTCTCAAGATGTGCAGCTGAGTTCAGCACCACAGAAACCAGTGGTCCCAGGATTTTTAAATAACCCAGAAAGACGTTGAGAACAAACAGCTTCTTCTGGTCATCAGAGGTCCTCATGAGTCTGGGCAGGGACGTGGCTAAAGAGTGGAGATTCTCTGACAGCACATCAGTGAAGGTCTGACTGCTGCTGATGTTTTTATCTGTCAGATTACTGCTGCTCTGATTTCTCTGCGACACCTCTCTGAGAGCAACCTCACACCTAGAGGAGAGGAGAAAAGAGGGGAGGACTAGTTATGATCCCTCTGATGGGGTTTTTCCTCACAAAATGTCAAACTAATCAAATCAAATCAAACCTCTCTCTGACTTTGGGCTCCCCATCATTGACTGCTCCCACCAGTGCTTCCAGTAGCGGCCCAACACACTCTCCCAGTGACAGGCTACACCTGGCCAGCAGGAGGTCAGCCAGCTCCACCATCTCCAGCCGAACCCTCCAGTGCTGGTGGGCCGAGGTGCAGGAGATGATCTTCTTCAGGAGCACGGACAGTTTGCCTGACGTACTCTTCACCCAGTCTTGTGTGCGGAGGACCACCAGCTGTCCGATCCTCCCCAGGTCTGGTGAGGGAGTCTTGCAGGGCTCACTGGACTGAAGCTGGGCATCTTCCATGACAAGTCCTACAGTCCTGGACCAAACCTGAATGACAATAAAAGTGAAAAGAGATGATGATATGGCAGGAACAAATTGTCGTATTACTGCTGCTTATTGCTCTTTTATTGATGGTTTGTTTGCCATCACTCTACCAAGTTAGAGTTTCACTGACCTACACATGATAGACTTCTCTCTCTTCCTTCATCTGCTGATCTTCATACCAGCTTAGAATATATGATGAAATAGCTAAATAAAAGCATCAGCCCAGACTCCACTTTGCCCTCATGTCGTTTTGTTATGTTTTGCTTTTCAAGTCTGCGGAACAATTGTTGTTAATCAGATTACATTATCTTATAGAAGAGCACAGACATCTGCATTATAGCTGTCCAGGCAATTAATTTGCGCCGCCAGAGTTCAAATGTGTTGTTCTCAGTTGATGATCAAACAAACTAAATTAAATGAGGACACACACACTCACGTTTAAGATGACTGATAAAAGGAGACTTTTTGTAAGCATATGCTAAGTATTACAATCATCAACATGACACTACATTTTTCACCTTAAATGTTATATTTGTCACAGTAGACAAGCCTGAAAACACCATATAGACTACCAAGGGATACTCTCTCTCCATGGATGTTTTATTATTGTTATTTATAATATACAGTTTATGATAAATAATGGTGAATGGATTACTCAATGTATCTAAAAACAAAAAATTAACTGACAACAACAATTGATTGATTATTAAAGTAATTTATCAAGTAAAAAATTGTTCTAGCACCCAGAAGAGCTACATGCATTTTAAGTTGTCTCTGTTTTTCACTATTTTCTGATATTTTATTGCCTCAGTTATTAATCAATTTACCGGGAAAATAATCGACAGATTCCTCAATGACAAAAATGACCATTTGTTGCAGCATTAATAATATATAACAATACATAATGTAACAGTGAAACATCTATCTTTTACGGGTCTGGATACAGATTTAGAGCTGAGAGTGAGGTTGATACTGTACCTTCATGGCCCTGACAGTGACTGCATGGCCTTGTCTCAGATCTCCTGTAATGATCCTGGCTACAGCCATCGTGATCCCAGGTAAGAATGAAGCCATGGTGCTGCCTATAGCACATCGCTCCTCTGAGGATGGAGCTACATGTTCCTGATTGCAGTCACACTGCAGAGTCAAAGCCTGGAGGCACTTCAAGGCTGCTGCCTGTATATCTCGAGATTTCTCCTTCTCTCCTAAAGTCAGCAGAAGTGATATGGCAGCTCCCAGCCCAGGCAGCATAATCGGTTCAAAGAGTTTGAAGACTATATCACCATAAGCAGCATGAAGCAGGGCATCCAGGCACCTAAGCACAGTCAATTTCAGCTCCTCTGATGTATCTGCAGGTTTCCCAGGATCGGTTGGAGAGCAGAGGCAGAGGCAGAGCTCTGAGAGGAGGTCACGGAGGGTCTCCCAGCTCTGGACACAAGTGTTCTCCAGGACATGGCTCAAGGCCTCGACCACAGCCTGCACCAGTTTGTCCTTCTTGGGGCCGGGGACTTTGAGGACAAAGCGAAGTGGGAAGAGGACATACTCTTGGAGCTGTTGCAGGGTGGCATCGTTGACTTCTTTCAACTGGGCACTCAGTGTCTCCACGTTGCTAACAGTGGGCTCACGGGTCAGCAGGACACAGGCTGGGCGCAGGTAGGCAAAAGCAATCTTTGGATCGCTGATCTGAGTCATGGTTGGAGGCATCACAGCACTGGTCACTTAAGGTGGGGGGGTGCAGCAAGAGAAAAGGAAGATGTAGGAATAAGACAGTAATTACATGACTTTTGAGGGAGTGGAATTAGGCTAATGTGTGTAATGAGGTAAAAAATATTTTTGCAGTTAATTAATTCTGTTTTTTTGATTAAATCTGCAATGGTCAGTTGCCATGTTGATTGGTAACTGAGATGACATTTGAAAGATTTGTTCTCTAACTTTTGAAAACTACACATTTGATCCAGCATAATGAGTGATACACATTTTGTGAATAAATGGTATTACAATTTGACACTGTTAATAAAAACTTTTGGCCACTATTCTCTCTGCTGCCTTCTAAATGTCCATGATAATTTTCTAATTTGCACATCAGCATCATCAGTGGTGTTGATGGTGGTTGTGGTCAGATGTGCGGTGGTCATGATAATGTTACATATTGCCTGAAACTCTGCACTGACTTCTGGTTTTACTGCAGGTTTGTATTAAGTTAGGTTAGCTATGTGAAATGTTGTTTTCAGGACTTGTTATTATTATTAACCAATAGCCAACTTTGACAAACAGACATAAAACTTTATTTCAGTAGGGAACGAGACGATAACAATGTTTATACAATAATAGCAGGACATCTAGCTAGCATCGATGCAGTCTGTTGGTTAGCTGACAGCATCCAGCATGTTGCTGAAGCTGCACTGCGGTAACGTTACACGTGTTAATAAACACAAAGCCTAACTCACCTTCACATCGGTTATATTCAGGAGACTCACTGCGCCGAACCACAAGGCCACAGAAAAAGTTTTATTTTACGTAGAGAAATCATAACATGATGAAGTTATTCTCTGGTTAAGGGTGACGACATCATTCTGCGACGACGACGTATATGTTTGACGTTTTCAGCATTAAAGTGCATTAAATTGTCGGGACTGAGCAAAAATAAACTTCCGGTTTTGTCTTCACAATAAAGGCACAGTGTAGGTTTGACTGAAAAAAGTATAGAATATTCTATGTATCAGGCATATGTACGTGTTTGTATGTGTGTATTTTATCCTATATGTGAAGCACTTTGTAACTGTGTTATAAAAAGTGCTACAAATAAAGTTATTATGATTATAGTTATATGGATTATTATTATTTTGAATTTTGATAGTGCTTTGTTGGCATAACTATAACTTCAGACACTAGTTTAAGACAAGTCAGCTGCATCTCTAATCTCTCTTTATATAGTTTATTTATTTATATACAGTTTATTTACGCACAGTTTATTTATATACAGTTTGTTTATATACAGTTTATTTATATAGTTTATTTATGAACTGTTTATTCATAAACTGTTTATTCATAAACTGTTTATTTATAAACAGAATTGTCAAAACATTCGGTCTTACGATATAGATTTTATTTCGAAAGTTAAGTCCCAACGGAAGTTTGATTGTACCGATAGCTTGATAATGAACCGGTTAACGTTGTGACCGACCGTGCCCCTCCAGTATCTGTATTTAGCTATTTGATTTGTGTATTTTCATACAACACATCTTTCCGTAGCTATCACTTCTTCCATCGATGCAGTGGAGGTCGGACAGCTAACCTAATAACAAAGGTAATGCTGTTTTTATCTTTATCAGTTCCGAAAGTTAGCTTAAAGATGGCTAACAGCTAAAACTAGCTCCGATGTACTGTGTACAGTAGATGACTTATATTAGTGGTGTTGACGATACATAAACACAATACAGCAGCTTAACGAATCCTTCCGAAAAGCTATTGCAGTCAGCATACGTTCAGTGCAAAAAAAACAATTATTATTATAGTTAAATGTATAAATCTAACTATCATTGGTTCCTTATTGTTCGATTAGTCTTTGCTATCAATTAATGGCCACTAAGATTTTAATGAGATGAGTCAGAAAAGGTTCTAATTATATTTCCAACGAGAAAGAATGAAAATAGCAGGAGTATATCAGCCTAATCAGTTTTACTTCTTATGCTGTGGTCTGTTAAGTTGATTCCACTGTAAATCCTCTATCTTCTTACTCTTCATGTGTCTTAGGGGCTTGATGCCACCTATTCCTGTCCTGCCCAGGTGTCAGGTGACAGCATGGATGAAGAAACTCTGGAGGCAGCCATCACTACCTATGTGGCCCAGTTGCAGCAGGTGGAGACAGCCCTGTCTGCTGGGCTGGACCCCTCTCAGCAGTCAGACCTGCTCAAACTGAAAGAGGACCTCAGTCAGCTAATAGAGCTCACGGAGGCCAGCCTGGTGTCTGTCAAAAAGAGTCGACTTCTGGCCAGCCTGGAGGAAAGCAATGGACTACAGGCAAACACGTCAGAGGCAGCAGCTGACACAAACAGTGCAAACGCCGGTTTCGATGCTCAGTTTGCTGCTTTCTACTCAGACCTGGAGGAGGCTTCAGGTAGTAACTCTGATACCAGAGAGAGGGAAGGTGGGGTAGAGGATGGTGAGGAGGAGGAGGAGGAAGAAGAGGAGGAGTATGAGGAAGATGCACTCAGTGGTACCAAAGTAAGAGCACCCTACCGGACAACATGGGGGACACTTGAGTATCACAATGCCATGGTGGTGGGGTCAGAGCCGCCAGATGGAGAAGAGGCACAAGTCAGAGTGCTGTATGTCTATCCCACCCAGAAGTCTATGAAACCTTGTCCATTCTACCTAGAGGACAAATGTCGCTTCCAGGATAATTGCAGGTAAAGTACCATTGTGGTTTTTTTTTTTACACTTACACTTGATTTCTTTGTAATAGCAGATATTGTCCAGCAAGTGTCATCAGATGTCCACATGGCACAGCTTCAACCCTGACCATACAGTAGCTACATAGAACAGACTGTTCTGTCTCTATTGATTTTATTCTTTCTGATTATAAGTTTGTTTTTGTTTTTTTGTTTTTTGCAGTGAATTAGGAAAAAGTCTTATAAGAGGAAATGTATAGAATACAAGTATTTCAAATCAGGGTTTCAGTGTAAAGTTTTGATGTCAGTTAGTTGTCTAAATGCCTTATCTGAAGATTTTTGTCAAGGAAAATCATGAAGACGAGTTTTTTGAGCATCATTAAGCAATATCAGTTGAATCGCTTGATTATTTGTACTTCTCTCTATAGAGCACTTCAAAAGGCTTTTTTTTATGTTGTTTATTGTAAGGTTTTCCCATGGTGAGGTGGTGTATGTGTCGGAGCTCAGAGAGTTCCTGGAGTGTGACCTCAGTAATCTTGAAGAAGGCTCTTCCTGCTTAGCACGACACGAGGATGGCATCTGGTACCCAGCCAAAATCACAGGTATTCCTTTGACAGTGTACTTTACAGTAACTTTGCGTACCAAAATGTCATGTTACTGAGGGAGTCAACACATTACCATGCTGCTTTGTACAGTGTTCAGTGCTTATAATTTGGCCAATGAATCCATGCTAACTAAAGCTGATCTTTGCAAATAAAAGTTTTTTAATGTCAAATAACATCACTCACCAGTCAGGAATTGTGTTATTTCCATTCAGATTCATTTGTGACATGTCAACAAAGATGTTACTATTTGGTAAGCTTGTATGGGAGCTAAACACTAGCTTGTACCAAAGTACAGGCATTTCAAATTAGTCCTTCGTGCCACATAACCGAGGCTTGAAATGATTTATAAAATGGTTTGATTCAACATGTTAAGGTGTCATGATTCTACACATATTCAGTATAAAAACATATTGAGCACTACAATCTATAAAATGTAACCCAGATGGTAAACAAAGCTGGATAACGGTTGCTCCAGTAAGTTTGTATGCTTTGCTGACTGGGAACGCTTTCTCTCGATGTAGAAATTGACAGTGGTTTCTACACTGTGAAGTTTAACTCACTGCTGATGAAAGATGTTGTGGTCGAGGCCGACTGTGTTATCCCGCCACTGAGAGAAGACGACCCGCTCTCCTCTGACTCAGACCTGGACGATGGGGATGATGCGGCTTATGCAAAAGGTGTGTATGAATGTGTGTTGCCGCTCCCAGGTAAATCAATATTTGAGTTATTATTGTATTCTATTTTACATGCTTATAAAGAGTCATACATTTGAATATGTTTGTTTTTCCACTATTTCTCCATTACTTAATAACGTTCTCTTTCTGCTTTAATTTTCACTTGCTACCCAACAGTTATGGACTCTGCTGTAGAATCCGTTGTAACGTTAAATACTTCTCATTTTGGTGGCTGGGAGGCTCATACCAGAGGCATCGGATCCAAGCTTATGATGAAAATGGGCTACGAATATGGGAAAGGTAAGTGCAAGTGCACATTGTGAAACACATTTTAGGTTCTGAAGTCACAGTAGCAAGAAAGTCCTGGTTGAATTTCCATTTAGCTTTATCATTTTCAGGGTCCTGATATTGTGCGTGTTGGCTCACTGTGACTCTGTCACGGCTTACTGGGACACTTAGAATAGAACAGAGCCGTTGTTATTGTTTGTAACAGCTGTGCTTATCATCAGTATCATACCAACTACAGGATAAGATCCCACAATAAGAACTTTAATTATTTCTGTTTGCAAGCTGAGCAAAATAATACAAAACAAGGGGGAAATGCTGTCTGATTAAACCTGGATATAATGAACATTTACTAATACAGATTTTATACTGATTTACCACATTCACATGTACAATACTTCTATTACATGATGTGTGATACTATACCCTCTGAATGCTGCTGTTAACACTGCAGTTGTTGAATGACTTTTTTTTTTACCAAAAATGGAAAAAAAAAGTTTGAAATAGCTATACATACAGATATTTACCACATTCTAAGGTAACATTACAGGGGACAAAATCAGAATGGTTGAAAACTGGTTTTGCTAATAATTGTGAACTGATTGAATTAAATGTCTTTTACCAGTATTCTTGCTTTTGTCTGTGTGCAGATGTACAAAAGAAATGGTTGTGTGTTTCTCTTCCTCACTCTTTTGCTCTCTCAGGTTTAGGAAAGATGCAGGAGGGTCGAGTAGAGCCAGTGATGGCAGTGGTCCTACCCAAAGGTAAGTCTCTGGACCAGTGTGCCGAGTTAACCCAGAGACGCACCCATAGCAAGGCCGCAAAAGATGGCACAACAACGGGCCGTCCAAAGCGGCGAAGAAAGCCTCGAGATTCCTCAGGAGGGCGCCGTACCGTCTTTGACTTTCTCAACCACAAACTAGGTGGCAAGAGCTCCAATTCTGCTGAGGGGGGTGCTGCCGTGCCTTCAGCAGCCACTGGGGTGGAGGCGTACAGGGGAGGGAAAAGCACCAAGAGGAGTCTGAATGTGAAGCTGTTCCAGGCTGCTGAGCGGGTGTCCCAGACTGAGAGGGAGATCCAGAAACTGACTGAGTCACTCAGAAGACAGACGGGCAGGTCTGTACTGGATTCTTTGCATGTTGTTCATATATTGTACATTCATGTCTAATCTGACTTCAGTGAAGGCTGAAAACTGACGTCATTAATAATCACATCAAACTCTTTGTCTCCATTGATGCTCAGCAGCTGTTGTCTCTTCCATTGGAGTACATACAAAATGTATAAGCAAACATAGCATAACATGAAAATAAATACATTACTCACACAGCTATTGTTTGTTGTTAAATATGAGCACACTAGTTGCTTACGTAGCTCTTGTCAAGTAAAGATGTTACTCATTTAAATTCACAAATAAGAAGGGTTGTGGGAGTTGTGTGAAAATGTAAAAAAGGTGCGAAGATTTGAGTTTAGATACTGTTTCTGTGGCCAGCTCATTCTGGAAAGTGCAGCTAAGCCAACTTGTCTCCTCGTCCCTCCACACTTTCTAATATATTTCTTGTTTGTGTGTGCAAAGGGACGCATCCAGAGTGAAGCAACTGGAAGAGAAGCTGTCAGCGGCCCGCCGGCTGCTGGCCCAGCAGAAAGCCCAGGAGCTGTCAATCCAGGGAGAGCACAAGAAGGCTGATACACACAAGAAGATGACCGAGTTCTGAACTCAGTTCTCTCAAAGACTTGGAGGATAAAGGGAAGCACTGCTTGTCTGAAATGAACCTTTGTCCCTCGCCTACTGTCAGTTATTTGCTACACTGTTTTTTTAAAAACATTTTTTTTAGCATTATTGCTCACCGGCATCATGGATTTGGGCTGGCGGCAGAGCCAACTTTATGCAGAATGGATCATTTGCTGAAGATCATTTGTTTTATTTTCAAAAACTGAGCAGTTTATTGTCTGCGAACAGATGTTTGGTTTCAGATTGTACGGTTCACAATAATGTTACAAACTAATTTTTATTTGTAATGAACATTTTGTCTCAGTGCATTTTTCTTTTTCTGCACTAAAAACCATACATTTGGAGAATATGCTGTGCATTTTCCTTTTTCTTCACACTCACACCTTCACACCTTTACACAACTACACCCCAGTGTAAAAAAAAAATGTTCTCCACCACAGAATTTTTAATACTTGTAGAAAATGTGTTCTTTGTTATACTTTTCTAGGAGGCGTCTCAATCATTCTGGCCACAGGCCGCTCCCATGGTATGAGCAGAATGCCTCGACTTCGACTTCTGGCTGATTTTTAAAATTACATTCTCAGGAGTTAGGAGACCTTTTCCAAGTTTTGAAGTGAAGCCCCTCCAACGCCCACGCCTCTTGCCAGCTCATGCACAACACCTTTGAAACTACAACCGAAACCTATCTATTAAATAATGAATTTGGAGAGCAGCTTGTCTGGGCGGGTTGTGACTGCATCTACCTTGCTGCCTTTCAGACTCCAGTAAAGGTTGAAGTCGTGATATTAGGTAGCTGTAGATGAGGTCTTCCTCCATTGGGCTCATGAGGAACAGATGGGCTTTTATCCCTTTTTGTTATGCGCAAGTACCAATCTAAATGTGACACCGTATAATAAAAGGGTGAAATTTAAAAAAGAAAACACAAAACTACAGTTCCTGCTGCCTGTGTTCAACTTTTTTAATGAATCCTTTCCAAAAGAAACAGAACAGCTGAGATATGCTGAAGCTTGAGTCCATGAAAGACAGCTAGAAAGCCAGTGGCCATCAGTAAGTCACAGCGATCCTGCTATCCCTAAGGGTAAAGAGATAGTAAATACCTCAAGTTAAAGCAGTAGGAGTAGCAGTGAGATACAGTGCACTGTGGCAACCATCCATGAAGTCTCTGGGTGGACTCTGGCAGAGGCAGCCACACATGCAGAACCCCTCTGCTGAATACCCTGAGGGAAGCCCCACTCGTGCTCTGATCTGTTGAGTGGCAGCACTTTTAGATTGGCGGTGACTGCAGGGATCACACTGAATTTGCTGATCATTGGGGAAAATGGTAAAAATGCAGTGTGTGGGTGTTGATTTAATGGGATCCCTCGGGGTGGGTCTGCGCTTCATGGTTTACCCCATTTATGAGCCTCGGGTCTCTGAGGGTATCACTGCCGAGCCAGTAGCAGATTTTCTGTGTGTGTGTGTGTGTGTGTACAGGTCTAGGTGTGTTGTCTACATTCTTGGGCATCTGTATGCGCTGCACACACATACCAACACCTGTCTCAGGTATGGATTCAGACTGGCCTATTAGTGGAGTTTTCACAGCTAATCGGCACATATCAGAGCCTGGATTATGTGATTAAGGAGGTGTGATGGGAAAATTGATCGGGAGGCCACCTTGACTGATGTTTTACTCGAGAATTCACACTAAGCTGTTTAACTAAGAGCTGCCGGCCTTTAGGGGTAGGCCTCTAAATGTGTAGAGTAGGTTGAGCTTTCTAATGTTATTCTACCTGGCTATGTTACAGATTTGTAGTCTAACTGATAGGCATATAGATGGTATTGTGTAATTGCCCAACCATATCATGTATACAAGGCCTAGCTGTCCAAACTAGTCATATCAGTTTGATATTTTCCAAATTGGAATTCTTTTTAGCACAATATTCACTCATGTTATACTAAAAAAAGACTACTTTGGAAGATATCCACTTGTTTTGACTAACTTTTGAATACTCTTTTTTTTTTTCTTCTTTTTTTTCAAAACAAGGACTGTGGATTTTGTCCCCCATCACTTACATTAAAAATGCATTAGAAGGGGATCTTTTAATGGTCAGTATGAATAAGAGGAATGATTACAGCAAGCAAAACCTCTTCCAGTGTTCATATTGACTTGAAAAATTACGAACTTATCCTTTAATGTTTAAACAGGAGAAACGCAAAAGGATTTGGATATTTCAGATTGAGTTTGAGCCTCATTCACATGAGGAAATAAATCAGAATGGAGTCAGTTATCTATCAACATGATTTTTAACGTATCACACAGATCAGATTGTTCAGGTCATGATTATTCACTTAGTGTTCCTCTCCTTCCCCACGGTGGTGTTTGCCAACTAACAGAGAGTGGAAAAGCGCCAGTAGAGCCCTGCCAAGGGCTGCAGGCCCCCGCACCTGCCAAGGCTGATCATAAAGCGAGAGTTGGGCCCCAGCAGACCCTCCAGCTTGAATTTTTATTTCTGTCATCTGTTTGCGCTAATGGCAGACAACAGTTTGTGCTTGTACAGTAGATTAGGAAAATGTATAAAGTGTATTCATTTACGTATGCAGATTGGTTTGAGTGTAAACAGGGAATCAGATGGGGCTTACCTTTATGTAAAAGTAAATATAAACAATTCAAAAGAGTTAAGCTGAGTATTAGGGTCCACAGTTTGCAGTGCATGAATGCAAATATCAACAAAAAATGTAAAGACATCAGTTTGTGTAATTTAAAAACCCACATTGTTGCAAGCAACATCCTAGATAATGTGTTGTAATACAACAGAATGTTTTTATTGTGTGAAGATGTTGTCTTGACATACCTGATATAATAGTGAGTTTTGCTTTAGATGAAAAAAAAAAAAGCAAAACTATTGAAATATTGCTTGCAGAGCCCCTCATCCACATACAGGACATATATACATAACAGTTTATCAGGAAACAGCTAGCAGTTTTACCATCAGATTCATCATGTGCTAAGCATCTAATCACTGGATTTAGCCAGAGTTATTAAATTAAAACACCTCTCCATGTCTAAATTAATTATCAAAGCGCTGGCATACGTATCTGCAAAGACAATCACTTAATTGAAATTAGCGTTGAAGGTCATTTTTTCACCAAGGTAAATTTAATAACATGACATTTAGTTGTAATTAATAACTTTGTGTACTTGCATGGCATTTCACATTGCTTTGTTGAGGCAGCCAATGCAGTGGACCTTTTATTGAGCAGCACCATTTGACTTAATTTGCATTTGTACGAGTATTTAATACTGAAATTATGCATATGAAATCCCTGCTGAAAAGGCTTGTCTCATCATTTATTGGACATTAGATTGTAGCTTCATAAAGACCATCCTCATTTCATTTTGGAATTCAATTGACAATGTACCGCAGTATTGTGTTTTCAGAGAAAACTGGAGGGACAAATGGAAATTAATATCTGTTCATATATGAATCTTTGCATACAGACAAAAGACTAACTTAAGCTCGCTTTTTTATATAAAACAGAGTTTTGAACTGATTTGGAGTTGCAACAAAGCCAAAGTGCTACTTCAGTGTATTTCAGACTGTCCTGGAATCTTTCTTGTGCAGATTATGTGCTGAAATCACTGCAGGTATTTCACCTTGTTTTAAGTGCTGTGACTCCATATTGTGCTTAATCGCTATTTTCTCCTGTCTGTGTTTTACATAATGATCAATGGCTGGTCTTCTGCTGAGCCAGTGGAATACAATAGTTTGTTGGCTAAGGTCAAAATTGAGGTCATCACTTTGGGCATTCAAGTGTAACGTTACATGCTTTGAAATCTAATCAAATCTGAGGTTTCACTGAGGTGGAACAGTAGGATGCAGATATATGGGAATAGAATTTATGGAAAAGAGTTGATGACTTGCTGGTAAATAATAATTTAATACTTTTTGATTTTGGTGCTTTGTTCATAAGGTGTTGAAAAGCAGTCGCACTGTATTGTTGGTGTTGTTACTCCACTCCTTTTTGCACATTTTGTTTACAGAATGGAGC
Organism: Thunnus maccoyii; assembly: GCF_910596095.1. Lineage (NCBI taxonomy): Eukaryota > Metazoa > Chordata > Actinopteri > Scombriformes > Scombridae > Thunnus > Thunnus maccoyii. Next base: position 7,861,800 of record NC_056536.1, on the reverse strand, counting down.
ATTTTCATTTAGAGGGATGGACTAAATTGAATTCAGGTTTCACAAAAAAAATGAAACATGACTTTTTGACTGCACATCCACAAAATGCAGTTTCAAATTTAAAAAAAATCTATCTTCACATTTTACATTGGAAGTCAGTGGGGGATTGCGATTTTGTGATTGAAAGTGTACCCCTGTGTAACATTCATGTTTTGGTGTTCAGTAGCTGTATTCTCACCTTTTCTAATTAGTCCATCTTATATGCTTAAGATTTAAGGAGGCTTGGTCTTTGCAGTGTAGGCCAAACATGTAGATCGTTCACAACTTTGAAAAGAATTTTTTTTTTTTTTTTTAAAAACCTCGCTATTAAGTGATTATATGTATCATGTCATATCTTATTAACCTTTTATACCTTTTTAGGTGTAGCTTTATTTTACTGCACATAAAATTGATTTAAAAAAACAGAAAAATAACACTGAAAAATGACTGTTCTTGGGTTGTGCTTTGGTGAATTGTATAAAAGAACAGTGACAAAGTTAATACACTTCAAATAAAGCATCAAAAATAAGTAGGATTTTTTTTTCACTACTGATGAATACTTTATGTACATACATCATAAAAAAACATCATATTTTTCTTGTACAGAACTAGTCAAAAGTTTGGACACACTTTCTTTGTGTGAGGGGATCACACACTTTCTCATTCTAGTGTGTCCAAATCTTTGACTGGTATTGTATATCTGTATGTTCAGGTTAACAAAATGTGCTTAATGTCAGGAGATGGGATGCACATTGCTGCAATTTTAAGAAATTAAAAAAAAAATTTAAACAGGAAATAGATACAGTTTAACATAGCTCATGAGTGTTCCGCTGTCATGAAGAGCAAAGTCAGCTGCTCTTTGGGTTGTTGCATGTTTTGTTCTGTCATAAATATTTCATGACGGCATACAGTCGCGTTTCATAAGTACACCAAATTATAGTATCTACCATAAAAACACTATCCAAATGGTGGGTTTTAGCTTTAAGCTTGTCATACCAGATTGACCATATAAATGTATATACTTTATATTTGGACATGAAAGGTGAAATAATAGTTTTTGGGGATTAATGGGGATTAGTGGAGTGTAAAAGTCCAAAAATAAACTTTTTAAATAAAAATAGTCACATTTATTATAACAATATACCTCAATATCCTGACAGGTTTCAACTTTTTTGACAATAACAAAACGAAGCAATTACTTGTCTGATCCATTTTTCAACGTCTTTTATTAAAACAGTTAATTAAAATACTTTGGCAATAACGTAATCAGTGTATAATAAGTGTAGACTGCTTTTGTGAGGTCTTACAATGCCATAGGAAACAATATTTGAATGTTACCCGATCTTGTCATGGATGTGATAGACTGCATAGCAATGTATTGAGCTAATTGCTAACGTCAGCACGCTAACATCTCACAATGACAATATTAACATTCTGATGTTTAGCAGGTAAAATGTTTACCATGTTCACCATCTTAGCATTGCATATTAGCATGTTAACATTTGCTAATTAGCACTGAACACAAAGTACAGCTGAGTCTGATGGTATTGTCATTGGTTTTGCAGGTCATAAACTAAAGTGTTGGACAGTACATCAGATCAAAAAGTCAGGGGATCACTAAAGTTATTACAATTCATCCAGAGAGGGACATGCGTGTCAGAAGATAACTGGAGTCCAGCAAAGAGACATGTGTTCCTTCTGGGAGAAACATGTATCCCAGAAAGCAAAAGGAATTATCAGCCATTCTGACCATGTTCTGTCCAGTGAATTCACTGTAATGCCCTCAGGCCGGCGTTATTATGCGCCCCTTAGGAAAACAAACCGCTACTCTAAGTCCTTCATTCCTTCTGCTATCAGGCTGCTTAATACCGACAGTCATTTTAAATGAATGCCACATTCATTTAAACTTATGTGAACTATGACAGGTGTTTTTATCCTTGTTTGCTTTTCACCTGGCTCCTCACGTAAGCCTGCATTTACTGGGTGACCTGAGGGTGCCAGAGTGTTGCTGAATGCTTTACTCCACTTATGTGAATTATTTTGTTTTGCCTGCTTTTCATCTGGTTCCTCGTGTAAGCCTGCATATATGGGGCGACCCAAGGGTGCCAGAGTGTGTTTGCTGCTCGTGTTCCTTGTACTCATGTGCTGATCTGTTGTCTCTGATGTGTTGCTGCTTGCCTGTGAGTTTTTCTTTTGTTGTAGAACTGAATTGCCCTTCTGGGATGAATAAAGTCGTCTGAATCTGAATCTGTAACAAATTTCAAGACAGTCTATCCAATAGCTGTTGAAACATTTTAATCTGAACCACAAATGTGAACCTGATTGTGGCATTAGAAGAAAGGTGAGGGGATCACCAAAGATATTAGAATTCATCCTATGAGAACCATGAATGTCTGTACAAATGTTGTGCCAATCAGTCTAGTAGATGTTGTTGAGCTATTTCACTGGATAAGTAAAAACATTGACTTGCTGGTGGTGCTAGAGGAAAAGTCAGGAGATAACTGACATCATCAGGATTCATCCTCTGGGGACAATTAATGTCTATACAATTTCATGGCAATCCATCCAATAGTTCTTGTGATATTTTAGGCTGAATCAAAGCAGCGGACAGACAGACAGTATTGTTTGTTTCAACATACTGTATGTTTACATTCAAGTGAGAAAATCCTGTACCAGCCATAGTAGTTATGACTGTTGTCTGTCAGGAGCACAGGAGGAAATTGAATGACGTTATTATAGAGCCACAGACTCTAGAGATGGAGGAGGTCGGGGTGGATGGATGGGACAAAAAGACATTAGACTTTAACACAGGAGACTGCTGTCCGTGCCTTGTTTCCTACGACAGTCAACACTGATTTCTTTTAATCATAACCATGATCATTCCCTAACCTTAACCAAGTGGTTATTTGAACCCAAACCATGATCTATCCCTAAACCAAGTCATTTCTGTGCTGAAACCTAACCAAACCCTAAGAAAACATGGTTTTCAAAAGCACAGAAAAACAATATAGTCCTGTCGATAATGGTGTCAGATCAGAAAACACTGAATGTATCGTTCTGGAGAGAATGGACCAACAACATATTGTGTCATTTAATTTGGAGGACTTGTTAACACAAAAAAAAGCATGCCAGGTCGGTTTCCAGACAATTATTGGGAAAAATATCCTCATATAAACCCTATATACAGTATTTCACACTATATCCAACTCAACATCTGCCAAGTCACTTAACAGTTGTAACCTTTGTGTGCAGAACTAAATTGTTCTTATCATTAGTGGTTTTAAATGATGTACATTTTTAGCTGTTGCAGATATTGAAAAAATCTATTAAGCAAGGTCACAAAAGTCAGGTCAGTATTAAAGTTAACAGAATGTGATGTCATTAACAAAATTGGGGAGCTATTCAATTATAAAATCCATTTTTAAATCAACCTCAGGTATAATACTTCTTTTTCTATGGTAATGATTTGCCACATTTTAAAACATCAAAATACTAATAATATGACATCTTGATTGGTGTCTTGCACCAATGGTACTATTAATTAACATTTCACATAAACCCGGTTGCTTCTTGCTCTCTGGCTTTTGCTCTGGACATGTTTTTTTTTTTTTGCTGAAGAGCATAAACATTCAGAAGTGATTTCATCATCAGCATTTCACTCCCTCCGCTATCTGCCACTGCAGGAAACCTCATTTTGTGCATCAAAAACAACTCTCTCTTTTTGTTTTGTGCAATAAAATCCATTAGATTTCCCATCAGATCTGATTGGATGGTGCACAGTGTAAAATGCGGAGTTGAGGCTGGTTTCCTTTATTTACGATAATGATACAAATGTCTCAAAAGAATGTGGAGATTTTGATATTCCCCTTTAATTTTAATGTCAGTGCCAAAAAGGAATGAAATGAGACGATTATGGCCTATTAAAATCATGCTTATCAAAAATTTGAATCAGGCCAATCACTCTACTTCTATTCTACTGATTTATCAAGCAAAAGAAATAATTAAATTGGCCTGTGCCTTTTTTGAGGTGGCCAGGGTTGAGGGAAGCAAGGGCTATGCATGACTGGAGAGTGACTTAAAACCCTCCTCCCCAGCCACCCACCACCCTCTTAACACTAAAGTGCTGTGGTAGTAACAAAGAGAATGGCTGAAAGAAATATTGAATAAATGTGTTTATTTGGCTGCTACAATTAGAAAAAACACGGAGCTGTATGTGTGCTTACCTAAGCAGTGACAACTGCAAAAAGCATTACACCTGAACACACACACATAGACACACAACTCCTTCCCAGAAAATCTTCCCACCACCTAACACTGAATAATCAAGATACTGCAGTATATCACTGACATTGTTGAGGAATGTTAAAATTGAGATTAAACCCAAACCTTATGCAGTCATATCAATATCTCACAATTCCTGCTCAGAGTAGAGTGTAGGTTTTTCCTGTGGTCTTTTCCACTGTTGTGAATGGGTCAAAGGCTATTCTTCACTGTTTTTGATGAAGGTGACAGCTTGAGCTATACAGCTCAATGTCAAAATGGAGTGGTGCAGAAGGATATTTTCGCTGTTGGCCTTTTGCCCTCATAAAGAATTTATATGCCCACTGGAATCAATGATAGATATTTCATCTGGTTTCTCTATGAGTAACCTTTTGATAACCTGGGGCAAGAGCAATGAGTGTGACTTGTGGTTCCTTTGAAAAATAGAAAATAAAGGGATAAATTACTTTTTCTTTTTTTTTTTACAATGTGAGACATGATCGTATCTCAGTGTTCTTGGACTCAGTTTTCTTTGATGAGATTTTTAGATCATTCCAGCCAGCCAAGGAGGAAGAAAGAGTCCAACAGATCCCAGTATACACACCAGTACAAACATCCAGAGGAATATCCTGTCAATGACCATAGCCACATACTTCCAGTCCTCCTTCACCTAGCAGAGAAGAGAAACAGCAGAGGGACATTTCAAATTTCACACCACACCACCTTTCTTTTTACCAGCTGTCAGTTTTCACCCTTGATTGATTTCTCTCGAATGGCTGATTTTTTCATTATGAGGCAGCTATCTCCTAAATGTCATTCAATCTTTACTTTTCTCTCTTATGAAAAATTCAAGGTCAAATTACTGAGGTCCCATTGTTTCAAATACTGGCTAGAGATTGAAAGTACATTACATGATAAAGAAGAGTAACTTTTTTACACAGTCAAAACTGAAGACTCGCAGTATGACACATAAACAGACAGCATGAGAACTCGGTAGTCTTAGTAAATTGTCTGATGGTCATTTGTTCTAGGGTTATGCAAGCCTTCACATTTGTGTAACTCGCTGTGCAATATCGAAAGTTCTAAGGGAGGATATCCCAGTGTTGGCAGAGGGGATTCAGCTGCGATCTGCCCCAAGTGGATATACTTATTAAACCTCCAGGTACACAGAATATACACAGGAAAGTATAAGAACAATACTGCTCGCATCGCAGCTGCTTGTATACACTTATACATTAGTAAAAAAGCAACAGAGGACACTGTGGGAAAAACAAAAGACAATGTTGCACGTTAGGGCTGTCACTTTTGTGAGAAATCTGATTTGAATTTGAAAGCAACCCATGTAGCCTACTGAACTTTAAAACATGGAATGGGAATTGATCTCGCACGTATGAAATATTGATTGTTTATATGATATAACTGCATGGTGAAATAATGCAAGCAGCAGAGAAGGAGAGATGCTGCTGCAATGAGAGCAAGGACATGTTCGCTGTTTGTTCTTGCATTCACATATGTGGACGACATGTGTTAAAATTGAAACCCAGGAAGTGGAAGCCTTCACAGAACACATTAACTCAGTGGACAGTAACATCAAGTTCACACAAGAGGATGTCAGGAACAATAGCTTGGCCTTTTTGGACTGCGCTGTATACATTGAAGAGGACAGGAGCCTCCACATTGGAGTATACAGGAAACCCACACACACAGATCAATACTTACTCTTTGACTCTCACCACCCACCGGAGCATAAGCTAAGAGTTATCAGAACCCTGCACCACCAAGCTGATAATGTACCAACAAGTGCCCAGGCCCAAGAGAAGAAGCACAAACTGTATCTGAGGGATACCCCAACTTGACCTTTGCAAAAACAGCCACAAGATCCAGGAAAAACAACGACCCTGTGGTTGGTGAAAAAAGAAGAAGAAATACAACAACATCATCATTACTTATATGTCTTATATTATCTGAGAAACTCAGGATCATTTTTCAAACCCAGCAAGACACTAAGACAGAAACTGGTCCACCCTTTAGAACCCAGAAAAGCAATCTAGTGTATGCAGTCCAATGCAGTGAGGAATACACAGACTTGTATATCAGGGAAACTAAATAACCATTAAACAAACACATGGTTCAACACAGGGGAGCCAACTCCGCAGGTCAAGACTGAGCAATTTTCCTACACCTGAAAGATAAGGGACACTCTTTCGAGGACAACAATGTGCATATGTTGGATAGGGAGGACAGATGGTTTGAAAGAGGAGTCAAAGAGGCTATCTACGTCAAAGTAGAGAAACCATCCCTCAACAGAGGAGGAAGTCTACGACACCACTTATCCCCCATCTACAATTTTGTCCTTTCATCTCTTCCCAGGAGACTTAACCATTCACATTTGGCCTCATCTAACAACTCCAACTGTCCTTTACATTTGGCCTCAGGTGACTCCAATGACTCTTAACAACTGTCATTACAACAGCCAGGAGCTCTAATGAACCAAGTGGTATTAATGACCTCAATAATGACCCCACAGAGGTACCTGGGACTTCCTGACAGTCAGTTAGAACTGAAGAAGCACCTTGGATGAGAGGCGAAATGTCTTCACGTATCTTTAACCAAGTCCAGCTGCCCTCGATTCAACCCTCCTTGGATGACATTTAATAGAGAGTAAAGTGTTTAATAAAAAAAGCTGTTTGTAAACTGTGGTTTGCTTGCTAGCTGTGGCAGTTTATGTTTACAACTCTGCCCATGCTTATTTCCTATCCCTCCTGCTTTTTATATCAACGTGCAAGCAAGGGTGAAATCTGGTCTGACAGCAATCCATTCATCCGCAGTGTTTGCGCTGCCTCACTTGAGTGACAAGCTTACACTACAAGGCAGTTGCGTTTTTACAGTCAGCAATCACACAGAGAAATACAATGCATTGCCTACACTGAGAATTTTGAATCCAAACAGATGCTTACATACCAAATATTCAATTATTTTCCCATGTTCAAACAAAAAGTGACAGCCCTATTGCATGTGCTGAAGGGATTGTACTCATCCAAAAACATTGAATGGAAACTGGCAAACATTTAAGCCACATTAGGTTATAAGGAACCCTGTGTGACTTCAGATTTTTGCATATCTTTTCAAATATGAGCACTACATAAAAATATTGAAATTGTTATGTCATTACCAAGGTTTTACTGGTTACGTAAATAAAAATAATTGGAGTCAACTCACTGAAAAGTCTGCATCCTCTGCCCTGAGATGATCAGCAATGTATTGAACTCCCTCTATGGCCCGTTGCACAGCTGGGGAAATAGTTGGAACTATGGCATCCTGCTCGGTATTCGTGTCTTTAGTGGACTCTTTTGTGAGTGTTTCTGCTAGGTGATCTGTAAAGGCTTGTTTCACTCGCCCTGCAATCCCAGTGGTCCCAGGTCCTTCATTGTGCAGACAGCAGTACTGGAAGCTGCGGGAGCGACACCGATGACCAGTTCTCTGAGGAGGTTCCCTCTTTTGGTCACACATTTGCTCTTCACTGAGGGAGCGGCCATTCTGTGCCAGTGCATTAGGTTCATCCCTGGATAGGCTGCGAAGGGGGCCCAGTGGCAAAGTTGGGGGCAAGGACAATTGGGAAGAAGACGAGGCTGACGAGATGTGACCCCGGTGGAGTTGCTTCTCTGAGAGAACTGAATACTGACCAGTTGGGGACCGGCAGAAAATGCTAGCCTTCAGTGGATGATCTTTCTCATTGAGGTCGTCAATCGGAGAAGAGGGTGGAGAAGGGGAGCAGACCAGGATGTTTGGACTGTTTGACTGAGTCTTTGGGAGTGTATTATCAATCTGTCCTATTTGTCTTAACCCTGTCTCTAACCCTGACCAAAAGGCCTGTGAGTTGCCTGTTGCTGATATAGTGGTTGGACGGTGCATCATCTCGATAAGTTTTTTGCAGTGCTGCTTGGCTGTGCCTGGAGGACGCTTCATGAAGAGGACCCGAGGCACCAAGTCCAAGAATACTCTCCGCACCCAGTGAGGCATGCCATGGGTTTGTGGAGATCGATGATGTACGTTTAAAACAAAGACAGTAATTATGATGGAGAGTGTGACAAAGACCATGGTAAACAGAAGGTATTCACCAATCAGCGGAATCACCAGTGATGTAGATGGTATTATCTCTGTGATCAGCAGGAGGAATACTGTTAGGGAAAGTAACACTGAGATACACAAGGTGATCTTCTCTCCACACTGTGATGGCAAATAAAACACCAGCACAGTCAAACAGGAGATAAGCAGACAGGGGATGATAAGGTTAATGGTGTAGAACAATGGAAGCCTCCGGATGATGAAATAGTAAGTGATATCAGCATATATCTCTGTGCAGCACTCATACTTTTTAGTATTGTACTTGCCCACTGCATTCATAATGACCCACTCGCCACTCTCCCAGTAGTCCATCTGGTCCACATCACTGGCCATGCTGATCAGATCGATCTTGGCACGGTCATAGGTCCAAGAACCAAATTTCATCTTGCAGCTTTGCTGGTCAAAAGGGAAAAATGTGACATCTATGCTGCATGAAGACTTGTAAATGGCCGGTGGCATCCACTTTATCCGACCGTCATAGAATAGGTGTGCCTTTGTGAGGTGAGTTACTGCAAAGTCGCCATCAGCACTGCAGATGAAGAATGGGATATAGAAGAGGCAAACACATTTAATAAAATGTACTTTACATTTTTGCTGTCATCAAAAGTTGCATAACCTTCAGTATTTTCAGTACTTTTTTACCTTTGACAGAATCTGACAGTTTTTTAAACACTTAAGTATTGGGAAAATGATTCTGTGTTAGCGCTTCAGTCATTCATAAAACAACATGCCATAATTAGTTCTTATTACAACCAATGACTTCCATTAAGTACACGCTACAAACTTATAGTATTTTTTTATTTGAATGATTGACCAACTAGAAAAATTAAACTTTTTTAAATCACATGATAAGTGCAAAAGATACAAAATGCAAATGTTTTCATCACTGCTGATGTTCTTTCAAGAGAGAATTATTTTAATAAGGAGCTGTTAGTTGAGAGAGCATCATTAGAGAATAATTTAACATGATTATAATCTTTTTCTATCTTTTATTCTCTCTCCACATACCTCTATTGGCTCAAACTTAGCAAAAAAGGTATATTCTTAAACATATATGCCAATGACACTCACATTTATATGTCTGTATCACCAAATGAGTTTCGTAAAATAAACAAAAGACTGCATGTGCCAACATTTCCTGCAATTAAAAACAATAATACCAAAGTAATTGTTTTGGTGACAAAGAAGAAAGGGCTGAAGTAAGTGCTCAACTCTCTTAAAATCACTTAAAATCTTGTTACAGAGTGAAAGCCTGCGTTTTGACCTAGTAAAACCTACTGATAAAGGAAACATACACACCAACACACACACTGGCCCTGTAACTTCGACTTGCAACTAATGCATGTTGCCCTTTAGTCTGATCCTGCATTACAACAATAAATTTAACCTAAATCATAAATCTTGGTGTAGTCATAGATTGAAACCTAAATCTAACAGCCACATCAAAGCAATAATAAAGTCAGCCTGCTACCATATTAACAATATAAAATGAATTAGAGAATTTATGGGCAAACAAGATCCATTCCTTTATCTCCAGGTTCAGGGCTATCTTAAAAAGCTAAGAGACATCTACAGCTTAAAACTAAGAAGCATATCACTCCACTTTTCAAATCTCTGCACAGGTTTCCAGTCTGTCAACAAACTGATTTTGATGATTTAAAATCCTGCTACTCACTGGTAAATCACAAAAGGATTAAGGATTTAGGATTGTTTTTCTCTTTGTACAGAAAGCAATTTTATTTGTTTCATGTCATTTTGTTGTTTTAGTCTCAGTGTCTTACATGAAATACTTTGAATTACCCTGTGTGTGTGGTACCGTGCCTTGCCTTATTAGCTCCTAGCCATGGATATTTCATCATGAGAAAGCACAATCATCTTTGCAATGACATGTGATTTTCACAGTTGTGTTTGCAAATTCTGTCATGCCTTTTTCTGATACAGTTTTTCATATAGATCAAGATTTCCCTTATTTAGAGTGAAATAAATTCAGCTACCTGAGGCAGTCACTGGATGCATTTTAACTGTGTGTCCCTTTGAAACACATCCAATTACGTTTCATCTTCTAATTCCTTGCTTAATGTATTGCTTTGTGCTTTGTTTATAACCACATCCATTAAGGCTGACCTTGTTCACATTTATTTTAGCTAAATTACTTTATGACATTGGCACAGGACAAGATGTTTGGCACAACAGCAGAATCTTCATGTTTTCCCTCCAGTCATGCCATCTGTTGGAATTAAATCATCAAAAGCTGAACATTAGTTGCTATATGATTATTTTTGCCTTGAGAATTGCAACATTTAAGATCCCAGCAACTGCTTTGTGCAACTGTGTGAACAGTATCTCTTGCAATATCTTCACATTAAAACACACAAGCTACTGATACAGATCCTCACTTGTTGTAGAGGACGATGTCGGGCCTCCAGATGATTTCCGAGGGAATACGGATAGAGGTGACATTTTCATATTCCTCCGGGTTCCAGCGGAGTTTGTAATCGTTCCATTCCTGTAGGAGAACATTTATCACATTTACATACTGTAGCTTTATATTGGACTGAATCTTAAGCAAATGTTTTGCCTCTCATCATTACATACTTGCTTGACCCAGACGTTTGTGGTCATCATCTGGTTCTTCTCATCCTTATTTCATGTAAACAGAGAAGGAAATCGTTGTGACATTAATCTTCTTTCAAATTAATTGTATGACAGTCTGGATTTCATCATCACTTAGGTAGAATGTCTTTGAACATCTCATTTTCTACTAATTCATGTTTTCCAAGCATACCCTCTATTTATAAAGACAGATTAGTTGTGTAATACACCAGGAAAAATATATTTGGCAGTTTTTCATGCAAGAACACTCTCACTGTATGCTGCTTTGCTGCCACTGCTGGCAAGCTGCTTTCTCTAGCTCTTCCCCAGCAACATCTAAGGCACTGTCGGAGAAGACAACTTCACCCAGAGCTGACTCTCACTACCAGACATGTGGAGCAAGCACAGTCACCTAATTGTGTGTCAAAACCTTGAGAATCAGCCCCACAGAAATGCAGGCTACACATATTCAATCTTTAAGCTGCACCAGGCAACTTTGCATGTTTGTGGCTCCAAATGGCAGTGAAAAGGTTTTACCTTAGTCAACAGAAATCCTCTAACATAATTTTGTAAAATGCTCATGTTTAAATCTCCAGAGCAGAGGGCCCGTAATGCAAAGATACCATAGGGACAAGAGAGAATAAAGATGGTATTTAATAGAGACCAGCTGTGTTTGGATTGCTGTTTAGGTGACAGTGTTGAATATTTATCACTGGTGTCCGTACATGACAACTGAATTTAATTTGGGAAAATAATGCAGTCTTCTCTGTTGTGGTCTCATTTCCGTTGATAAGTAAATTGAAATTTATTTCTCTTGCCTGGTGTAACTTTGAGCTGGTTGCTATTGTGATCATAATGAATATAATACATATGACAGAGAGGGCACAATTGAAGATATGTCATTTACACAATTACATTGCACCAACACCATCATAATGTAATATTCATTATGATAAATCAACTCTTAAGAAAGACATCCTGTGTTTCAAGGCTGTGAGGTTTCCCTCACCACATCTATCAGCTGGGCAATAGAAAGTCCAAAGTGAACTAGCACTGTGTCTGAAGTGTTTTCCACCGGCCGGGAGAGCTTATTGTAATGTACAAACAGATCCTGGAGCAGCCTCTCTTCAGCATGGGCCCGGGGTCCAGCTTGGGAACAAACTGAGGGGAGGAGAGAAGAAATTAGACACATTAGGAAAGCTTTAGACTAATGACATGGCCCCTTGTAGTCCTTCTGTATCATTTCTTGTCTTTTTTAAAACAGTACACATTGATATTTGTTTTTAATACTGCATATTTCCACACGCATCAGATAATATTGCTGATCCCTTGTGCTCATTTATTTTGCTTTTGTACAGACTTTGCCAGTAACCTTCTGTATCTTTATAAATACTATCAATAGTTTCTCTTTTTGCACATTCATCTATGAAATACAAAACACAATTTCAAATGCATAATATTAATATTGCATATATTTTCTACTTCCTCAAGTACTTTCATCTAAATTGGATTTAGCATGCAGCCATGCCACAGTAAAGAATCCACTGGTGTAGATACAGAATGTAATCTAAAAGGAGGGTGACCTCTATTATACACAGGTGGCATATGGTTACATGAGACTGTATCTGAGAGATGAGACAAACAGGGAGAGGGGGGTGGGGTGGGGTGAGGAAGATGAGAGGAGGAAAAGAGGAAGGATGAATCTAAATCTGAGGACATCCGTTGTGTCTCTGAATAGACGTGCTGATGGAGCGATCTGTCGAGACGTTTCATTCCCTCCCTTGCCCCCTCTTGCCATCTGTGCCTCGATGTCTCTTCTACTGCCGCTCTGATGGAGCAACTCAGTCACATCCCTTTCCCCTTTTAGAACCAGCTCACATAGCACTGAGGATGACCTAACAAGGTCCAGGAACAATTAAAGGGACGGGGATCGTCCCAAGGCTCGTACAGTACAATGTCCTTTGTATTCCGGGCCTTTTTTCATATTTAATTAGGGTTTCTTCTATCCTGGACATTGTGCATCTGTGCAGGTAATTCACTGGCACAGCAATAAATCATAGACTGATTTATTTAACTGGCTTCACTGATATTTCATTATGGCCTAGCACTACTGCATATTTCAATGTCTTTCTTGTGTGTGGAGCATTATATTGCATATATATTGTTCAGTTCTTATGGTGCAAAATGTTAATTGGTATGGGAGAAGGGGAGGGAGGGGTTTATTACCCCACAATAATTAGAGTCATGTGATTACACAAGGGGGAAACATAGCTGTAGTTATTTTATTAGCTTTAAAGTAATTAGTTGTTAAGGTGAATCAGTGTTGCTGATATATATCTTAGACAAATATGCTGCTGTTCTAACTTGTCTTCTTAAAATAGGGACACAGGTGTTATTGTTATGCTGCTGGCCTTCCTCTCATGTCTCCCTACCCACTCAATCAAAGCTGATGGGCTGTCCTTCACTTGCCTGAAAAACTGGCATCCTCAATTTTTAAAGGCTGGGGATCAATATCTTATTAAATGGATATAGTTTCTTTTTTTTCCCCCCACGTCTTCTCTTCCTATTTACCCCTGAATTTGTTTGACATGTCCAGACATCCAACAACCTTGAAATGTCTCTGTGTTTTCAGTTGAAAGAAACTGACACAGGAACCTTTGTTTCATCACATCAGCCCTGTGCGATATCTGTTGAATGCAGCTGATATTAAATGAAGGGACGCTCCAGTAGATTCTAAAGCAGCCTAGCAACTAATGGGTTTAGATGGGAGAGCCCACAGGCTGTCCTGACTTTGACAATGTGTGGGTCAGAGCAGTATTGTGTGCAGGAGAAAGCAGGTAACCATTGGATGAGTGTACTCTTGTACAGTGTGCTTTGTAGGACACCATGAATGGTCACTTAGAATTCACTTTTCATTCTGAAACCTTTCATTCCAGTTATTTTCCTTTCAATCATGCCGTTGAATGAATGATATCAGTATTTATTTATGCAGGCAATGAACATTTAACAAGATACAGAATGTGAATCATCCAGAAAAGTTCATAAGATCTGATGCCAAAATTAAAGTAAATATTACTGCTATTAATATGTATTCATCAATATTTTCAGCTTTATCCTGGTTAGTTTTCTACTGTAGAAGACAATTAGAGCTACTGGACCCAGTTCTGTCCTCATTTGATCAATGCACTATCATTGGCCAATAATGCATGAGCAGCAAATATTTTTTTTCATACAAGTGAATACTGCTCTTATAGGCAGACAAAGCTTGTTACCAGGTCACTAAGCAACAGAGCTAGTTTCTACCCACTTATCTAATATCTAGGAAACACTCTTTATGTCTTGAAGTTTGTGTTTTTTTACAGATTATATTACTCATCTTAAAATGAAAATCTATGCCTTTCTGAATAACAGAACTGGAGCTTCGTTAGGGATTGTTGGAAAATTATTGGGGTGGGTAGGGGTGCAGAATTTTGTATTTTATTTTATAAAAATGTAAGGTGCTGCCTTTGTAACATTTTCTTTGTGCTCCTCCTCTGACTTAAAAGAAAAAAATGCAATACCCTCCTCCCCACATCTCAAATGATGTCTTTTTGGCATACACAACAAAAGAGTGGCACTCAGAGTAAAGAGCTGCTCAAAGGTCAAAGCCTTCTGCATCTAACCTTGTTGGTGCTGACAGAATATTGCATTTTTTTCGTCTCAGAATGAGAAATCTGTAAATGTATCCCCTGCTGTCATGAAAATTATAGACTAGCCTTAATTACAAATGAATTTCTTACCCCATGTCCCCCCTCTAATAATGTTTATACGGTCCCTTATGTTGATAAAGAAAACTAGAAATTAAGTGACTGTAACTGAAAGAAAGAGAAATGATTTACCTTGTGGAGGAAGAGTGAAGAAAAGTAAGCTCAAACATTTGTATATATCCATAGCGCCTCCACTAGTATCCAACTCTACGAGTGAACTCCCTCCAACATGCGCCAGACTTCAGCGCAAGTGGTAAGTCATCCCCAGAGGTGATCAAACCTGGGAATTCTGTCTTGAAACTGCAACTCTTCAGGAAGTTCAGATTACATTAAAGAGCCAGATGGAAAGGTCATGCCGGTCGGTGTCAGTCCACGGCCTGGTGTTGTTCCTGGTCCCATCTGTCCATCTCTTCAGTTGCCCTGCTGTCCAGTCTGAGTGTCAGGATGAAGAACCACAAACCTGTAGTTTAGTTTCCCTGATTGAACACTTGAAAGTCCCTCCTCACTCCACTGGATTCCTTCATCCAAGTGTGGCTTATCCCTCTCTTCTCCACCCTCCCTGTCTACATTACTCCCTCCCTCGCCTCTCGTCTCTCCGCCTCCTCACCTCATCTCCCTCTCTCTCTCTCTCTCTCACACACACACACACACCTCACTTCTCTCTTTGCATTCTGTCTTTCCCTCCCACTTACTTTCTCTTCTCCGCTCCAGTCTTCCAGTTTTCTCTCCTTCACTTTTTTTTTATGAAAAACAGTGAACTTTTTTGTCAGTGTGTGTGTATTGTGAGGGGAAAAGAAAATGCATCTGTAGAGAATTTCTTACCTGTATATACAGTATACATTAGCAGTGCTGTGTGTGTCTGTGAGTGTGTGTTTTGGCAGACCATTTATTTGTATGTGAGCTGTGTTGCAGTGTGCATGCAGCATGTGTGAGTGGATGCCTGTCAATGTCCAGCCTGGTAGAAGTGCCAGTGAGTCATAGGACCTCTGGATACTATTCAATCTCCTCTCAGCCCTGTTTCCCAGGAGCATATCATCCCCCCTTTATCTTACCCCTTCCTTTCACACCCCTTACCCTCACCTGCTGTCAAATCTTTTTCCATGTAACGTCTTGCACACAGACAGACATTTCTCTTTCTGTGCAATGTCTCTGCGCTTCGCTGACAGTCTCCTTTAGAGCTTTCATACGCCAGCAGAGCTCAGTGCCAAGGCTGGTCATCTATTGAGACAGTTGCACTTGCTTGAGGTGTGTTTACTGTCATTGAACATCTATTTTACTTTTCCCCAGCATTGCCAACATGTCATGTTTTGATCACAAAGAGAAAATAACAGGAGACACTTTAAAAAACCTTGACGTAAGAGTCATGTTTACTTGAGATTGGCTGAGGAGGAAGAAGGCTTTTAACTTTCCGACAGTTCTTTTTGTGTTATATGATAGAGTGCAACAGAAGAGGTCCAGGTGGAGATATATTTTGCTGCTGTAGGTATCTTTGTCAGACATGCTTCTTTTCAATAACCACTATGAGCCCACTGAGAAAAGCCTCCGCAGTGTACACATTGATTTTTTCTAATCAAAGACATGGCTCTCTTGATCTGGTGATGACTAACAGTGACTTGACAGATGAAGAGATTCCTCTCACTAGTGTGCAGACACAGCACAGATGTACACTCTTACCATCAGAGATTTGATAGCTGATTATTTAGTTGGATTGCTGACAGGAGTCCAGCAGGAATTTGTAAGTGGGACAATGCAGCAGCAGGGGGCCACTGTAAGAGGAAATTTCACTTTCAGTAACGGGCAGGGTGCACAAATGGGCCACTTACAGCCTGGTGGCTGATACATACATCAGTTTAACTCACACCCACATATAGAAACATGATCTCCGTCTGTGGCCACCTCAACTGATGAAGCTGACCATCTGTGTGTTCTTGCTTTTTTTTTTTCTTTTTTGGAATGGTAAAGGAGTATAAGGGGTGGCAATATTCACCTCTTGCAGCAACCTCCTAAATAATTCAACCTGTCCTGATATTGGAAATGCTTTAGTGATCCCCAAGCAGGTACTGTGACCTCTGCTTCATGGTCACAACCCAAACACACTTGCTGACCCTTTGTGGCCATGTTTACAAGAAGTTGAGGGGGGTGGCTGTTGTATAAATGCTGTGAATTAAAATATAACTTGGTTACAGAGAGTTATCAGAGTTCTAATACTAGAGTGGAACAATCCAAAAAAGCACCAAAAAACATAATCTGTGCAATGTAGTGGCATTTGATAATCCTTTAAATTCAGCTGGTTTGTATTAAAGCCACTATATGTATTAGTTTTAGGGACAGCAATGCCAGTCCACCTGTTGGTCCACCACTTTGGTCCAGAATTTTCCACTAGGACCACCAAGAAGTTGACATCTTATCTCAACTCAAATGTCTCAACTGCTAGATGGATTAACATTGAATTTGCTTCAGGTATCCATTGTGCACAGAGGATGAATACTAAGGATTTGGGTGATCCCCTGACCTTTCATCTAGCACCCTCAGCAGGTCAAAGTGTTCACTTATCCTGTGAAATATCTCAACATGGATTGGCATAGAATTTTGTACAGACATTCATGGCTCCCAGACGATGTATCTTAATGACTTGGTGATCCCCTGACTTTTTCTCAAGCGCCACTATGAGGTTCATTTTTGTGGTTCTAAGTCAAATGTCTTGACAAGTGTTAGATGGATTGTCATGAAATGTGGTGCATTCATGACCCACTCAGGATGAATTGCCTTAACTTTGGCAATCCCTGAGCTTTTCATCTACCACCATCATCTGGTCAACTTTTCATTTGTCCAGTAGCTCATGAGTAAATACCTGTACAACTAATGACATTCTCAGCCGCCTTAGCTGCACTTTGTATTTCGTGTGAATGAGCAAGCTGTAGCATTGCTAACATGCTAAACTAAGATGGTCAGCATTGGTGGTAAACATTACAAATGCTTAACATCAGCATGTTATCATTATCATTGTGAGCATGTTTGCAAGCTGACATTAGCATTTTGCTCAGAGCACCTCTGTGCCTAATTACAACCTCACAGAGAACCTAGCATGGCTGTTGACTCTCAGTCTTGTTTTGTGACTTAAGCATGTTTCAAACGATTCTGCGGGTGTTGGAACACTTCAAGCTGCACACTTGTGTGTGAACTTGTGAAAGGTTACAATGCTTAGTGATAGTCATAGAAATCATGTTTATGCATCTGAACAGTATGTTCCTGTGTGAAAGAGAAACAAAGAACATCTGTTCATTCTGAAAGAGATCCTGCCATGTCTGTTTGGGTATAATCAAGCAAAGAGTAATCACAACAACTCCTAGAGGTTGGTGTGAAACAGATTAAAAAGTATTCGCCCCACTGTTCAGGGCTCACTCCTCTACAGCAGCTCGTATGTCTGTATCAAGTGTGAGTGTGCCATTCTCTGAACATTAAAGAAAGTGTGATAATTAAGGCTGAAATGATTCCTCGAGTAACTCAATTACTAAAAATCATCAATGCAAAGAAGCTTTGTTTAATCCATATAACTATATACAGTGCACTGTGTTTCGCATGGATGATTATTACTGTTGCATAACGTGCTTATGCTGTGGACATATGATATGAAGATGTGATTTGATGGTGCAGATTGCAAATCAATATGATTGCTAGTTGAGATGAAGGCTAGTAAAGAATGTCCGTTAATTATGGATATATGTAATGGCTAGTTAAGAGCATAAATCAATGGTGGCTAGTTACGATGTCTGTGAATTACTAAATAATGGGAGAATTTTATTTTGAAGAATTTACAGGAAATGAAACGTATTCCTCACCAAATTACCACAGCGTAATTAGCTGGGCTAAAAGCTGGGCGACACAAAAACAAATGGACATATTTGGAACTCTTTTTTCAGAAGATTAGAAGTAACACAGGTAGAAACGGCAAGAATGAGACATTTGATGAGGAGCTGCAGACGACCAGCACACCTCCAACAGGTAAATATCTTATTTTACTTTGCCCTACTAAAAAAAAAAAAAGGAAAAACACCAGCTCGACTCGAGTCATGGCTCGGCGTTACTACCCCCAAAACAATGGAAAAATGCCAAAACGTTAGCAGAGTGGAGCAGTGAACTTGCGCACTGTGCATGGGGCAGATGACCATATAAAAATATTTGTCATGGGCCAACGTCAGCTCAGGCTGAAAGTAGAAAAGAACGTTGGAAACCAAGCGTTCAGAGCAGCCTGGCCACATTTAATATGAACATCGGACATTGTCACACTATATACAGTATATGACTGAAAATGAGGAAAAGCATAATATGTTCTCTTTAATAAAGCAAAAGTGTTTCTTATCCAGATACTCAATTAATCAATGGAATCATCGGTAGAATACTCAATTACTAAAATAACCGATAGCTGCAGCCCTGGTGACAATACTATATCGAGAGTTTTCTCTTTCCTCATTGAAGTCAAGTGCAAGAGGTAAATTGCCTCTTAAAACACCAATAATTCAAAACTCAAATCGGGCTTTAGGTTTTGGGCTTGAAATGGTCGATCCCCAGATTAGTAATCCTGATAATGTGCTTCTGCTTGTCATTCTCTCTGCACTCATGGGGAGAATGTGCAGGACAGAGACACTTTAGTGCCTGTTGCTCCCATGTCTGATGTGGCCTCTGATGATACATACATCAAGAAATGTCTCAGCAATGATGCCTCAGCAATATCGGCTTGTATGGGAACGGGACTCTGGAACTGCCTATCACTAGCCTTACTGAAGAATACAAATGCTTCAAGGTAAGGCAGCAGGCAGAGACAGAACCCAGCCAAGGCAGTGCAGCAGGCAAAATCCGCTCTCAGGCATGGAGATATTGTGGGCCAAGTGCAGCATGGAAGAGGCAGCTTTGGGCTGGGAACAAATAGACCCAAATGGCAAAGAGCAACACCTGCCCAGAAAAGAGATACAACAGCAGGAGGAGGCAGAAAGATGTGAAAAAGCAGTCTCACAGGCAAAACAGGGCCAATGGACAAGCTCACCCTCCCACCGGAGATCATTCCAACCAATCTCATTCAAAACACCAACCTAATGGAGACTGCTGGGTCTAACTGTACTCAACGTTTACTAAGCGTTTACTGAATCAGTGTTTCTCCCATAATTATAACAATGAGAACCCTTGTCAGGCAAAAAATAATAATTTTTTAATGCCAAAAATAACGCCAAATAATTCAGAAATCAATAGCATTTGAGAGCCTCCATGCAGTGCTGTTTCGAAATGTGAGTCAACCTCTGTGTTGTTGCCTGGGAAACTGTTGGTAGTGTAGCTCCATTAAGAAATAGGGCAGTGCACAATATTTGTGCGTAGCATGTGAGTGAGTGGTTGAGTGAGAGAGCAAGCGACAGAAAAGTGAGTGAGCGGAGCAGAGGAAAAGGTTAGCCGTAAGTTCTCAGTTTGGCAGTAAATGTACAGTACAGACTACAATAGTTAGTCAGTTAAAAAATGCTGCAGCTTCTCAAGACCAACAACAGTCACGTCTGTTATTTCCCCAAGTGCTGGAAAAGTGAAGGGGGTTAGCGCCATAGTTAGCAACAATGGGTTAGCCAAACCTGAAGATGCTAAACAGAGAAATAGAGAAAGGAGAAATGTGCAGCTGCTGAGTTCACTCTCTTAGTTGAAGATTATGTACGATTTCAGTCGACCAAGATCGACTACAGCCCTACTGGGCGAACAGTACATTTCTTGCCTTAGCTGAAAAGTTTCATATTACAGCTTTATTCAGTGGCACAAGTATCCAAAACTTTCATTAGCCACACAGTGTAATCAAACCAATGATAATATCAGTGACAGCAGCAGTCTATTCTTATTCTGGGATTCACAGAATTAAGCCCCAAACCTTTACAGTTTTTTAACTGAATAAATTACACTTTTACTATAAAAAAAGATTTTCACAGAAGAGCAGTGGTGTTCAGTTCTTCAGTTGACTCCAAGTGAGTCAACAGCAGATATTGAGATTTATTGAAATTTTCACTAGAGGCTAATGAGACTTAATATGATAATTTGTGATGAAATAAAATACTTCATTCAGCCCACTGCTAATCTTCAGCCAAGACATAACAACATAACAAGGACACATAGTGTCATACATTAGAAAAGTCATATATAGCTAATAGCTTAGTTCATCATATGTTTTGATCAATTCAAGCAATGATTGTCTTTCACATCCTCTGTAAGCAGCTGTGCAATGTATTCTTAAAGCGGCAGAGTAAGAGTTGCATTACCCTGAGGTGCTGCTGTGCTACACATAATAAAAACTGAGAACCTTGGAAACTTGAAAAAAAGAATCATAATAGTTTTGTAGTATCTTATTTAGCTTTAGCATTTATATAGTGTTTTATTCAAATCCCTTTACTATTTGCCTCACATTCAACCAGTCCCAAACTAATACACCAATGGCAGAGAGCTACCATGCCAGGCACTGGGCTAACCATCGGGAGCAATTTTGGGTTCAGTGTCTTGCTTAAGGACACTTTGACATGTGAACAAGAGGAGACAAGGATTAACCTCTCTACCCTAAAGCTTGAGTGAGAGTGGTAGAGCTTAAGTCAAAAGGTATTCAACATAAAAACTGAGGCTCCTTAGCTTATTAGCTTTACTATTAATAAACTATCAATTAGTTAATTAGTACTGCTTTGCTAGTTACTTAAAATGTTACTGTAGCATTAGCATTGGGAATATCCTGGTCAAACAATGAAAACAAGACCCCCATTTAGGATGGAATCTTTTTGTCTTTCAGAAAAGCACCCATATTAAAAGTAACAATTGGGAAGGAGTTAGGGGTTTCGGTCATATTTGTTCCCTCTGTAAATTTGCATTTGAAAGTTTTCTTTCAATGATAACCCCAATGTTCCTCATTATATCACTGGGAGTCTCCTATTTTTGCGTACAACTCTAAGAATGGCAAACTGGTATTTCTTTAACACAATGCTTTGAGGGAGTTGTAGTTGACTTTTCTCTTAACATTTTGATGTACAAGTACTTTTACCTTTGACTTTTTATGAATTAAGGAAGTCTCTCATAGTTTATACCAGTTTAGCCATGATAATTTTTTGCCCATCCAATTAGAGTTGCTCCAACTGCCAGCCACTTATTATTGTCCTTCGGCAAAAAAGAATAGAATATTTATTTCTCCCAAAATGACCCCCCACTTATTATGCTGTGTTACGCCACTATATGGTCATTAGCATTGACTGTATATAAATATGGACTACACATCTCCACTTCCTACTGCTATGCAAAAGTGAAGCCAAAATACCTCCTTTCCGGGAGCTGCCATCCTGCTTGTCCCGCCTTCTGACAGAGTTTTGAGAGCGGCTATCATAGCTGACAATCATGACTATATATATTGTCAAATAACTAATCAAAAAATAACTACTTGAACAAGCATCAGTGTGATAAGAACTACCTAAAATGACAGTAATCTTGTTTGGGAAAAATTTATTGGACATGTACTTTGATTTTTTAGTTAAGCCCATGTCCCATCCGCTAACATAGAAGGGGCAGGACTTATTACCTATACTGCAGCCAGCCACCAGGGGGCAATCAAGATATTTTTGCTTCACTTTTGGGGAGCTGTCATGATGTCCATATTTATATACAGTCAATGGTCATTAGCAATGGTTTAAGTCCCACATTGTATGTCCCACATCGACATACAATGTGTAGTCCTGTTAGCAGGGATACATATATGTACATGACAACAACAATAGTGGAAGAGAGAATATAGATTTCATGTTAAGCAGACCACTGTCAGGAACCATGAGGGGATTGAATCATACATAAGAATAGTAGAATTATTGATGGGCTCCTAGTGAAGCATCTGTAGTGTGTTCCCACTGAAGCCAGCCTCTGTGAGGATAGTTCCCTGGAACACCCCCAGGATCTGAGATCACCGGGTCGGCTAGCACTCAACAGAGCATGTTTTGCCTTAGTGATTCACACAGCTTTCTTTGTTACACTCACACTGACATGTATCCGCCTTCAGACACACAAACCCACACAGACACAGGGATTCAAACCATGTATGCATAAACACCCTGCCTACTAGTGGCTGCCTAGATCGCCTGTCAATCATGGCTAGCTGCTTCTTTAAAGAAGAGACAAAACCCCCTCTGCACTTTTGTTGGATTATCTGCGTAAAATAAATCGGTTTCACATCGACTCCTCTGTGAGTGCCTTGTAGGAATATGAATGAAAGGGTAGATCTTTAATCCTTAAATAATAATAGTGTTGTATTCTGTCAAATAGTACCCTTTTTGTCAGGTTTGCTTTTAGAATGGAGTCAGATTGGATGGAACTAGATGAATGCTGTGGGCAAAGGCAAATATTGACATAGTCTGATGCCAGCCATGAACCCACCTGCAACAGCCCATGGGTGAACTGAGATAGTCAGTGGACAGGTACCAACAAAGATGGGGCACCTGAGGCATCTGCAGGGTAAATGCCATCTGTTAGCCACATTCACACAACCTTGAGCGCACCATCTCTGTTCATTTCTTTGGTTACATGAATGTCTCAAAGGATCTTTTTTTCCTTTGAGACAAAGTGATGATAATTTAAAGGATGGGTTCATAATTTTTCAAGTCTGGCCTAAAACAATAATTAGGTGCCCAAACGAACATTGACTACGTTTACATGCACAAAATATTCCAGTTTTTGTCCATATTCTGAAAAAGACAATATTCCTACTAAGCCTTTTAGATGGCTAATGAAAATGAATATTCCACTAGTATTCATATACATGCAGAGGGGTTTTCAGGATTTCCATCTGCTCCAGTGGAAACAGGAATCACATAATGTCTGCAGGCAGTGAAGTAAACCAGCGAGGTGAAAAACATTAATGAGCTGCTGCCTGATATTTATAAGTGATATTGATATGACTGATACAATAAATTTATAGTTACAGGCACATCCAGTACCCATGATGTTTACTACACTGCTGCATCACTGCAACATCACCATCAGGATAATAATCAAACCCCTCCATCCCCGTCGTGGAGAAGGCATACTCTGCTTTTCCAGCCTGCTCTGAACAGCTCTCCACTTTACTCTCGTTCCTCTCCTGTTCCAGGATATGTCATTTTGCCTGCACAGGGATAAACAGGCAAGAGGGCCATATATCATAAGCTGCGGTAAAAACCCCAATCGAGATGTATATTCCGAATGCACTGTATACATGTCCAAAGAATGCTCCTAAAACCAGAATAATACCAGCACATGTCTTGCCTTCGAAATAAGGCCTAATTCGGAATATCCAAACAGAATATGCTGTTTACATGACCCGTATCAAATTCAGAGTATTGTCATATTTGGAAGAATAGTGGAATATTAGTGTGCATGTAAACTTAGTCACACATTTCTTGCTGTAGTAATTCCTTCTGTTCATACTGGCCATTAAGAGATTCCTTCATAATGCACTTTTAATGTTAGTGATCGGGGACACAGTCTCCACCCTTCCTCCTGTGCAAAAATGTATTTAAAAGTTTACTTGGAGCTAATATGAGGCTTCGGCCAATCAAATTAGTCAAATCAGGTCAATATATTTCAAAGTTACTTTAGGCACTTTTTAGTGCCAAATTCCCTGTTTTGTTATGATCCTTCCACTGCAGCTCAACAGGAAAACACTATCTGTCAAGACACAAAGAAGGATTTTTTTTTTACTAAAAAGGCTGTAACTGTGGATGATTTATTTGACTAGCTCAGATGGCTGAAGCCTCATATTATCTTCAGATGAACTTTTGATTACATTTTTGCTCAAAACAAGGACTGTGGATTTTGTCCCCCATCACTTACGTTGTAATTGCATTGGAAGAGGATCTTCTAATGGTCTGTATAAACAGGAGGAATGATTACAGCGAGTAAAACCTCTTTCATATGGGCACCTGACTGTTGTTTTAAGACAAACTTGTCAGACGCAAAATGTCAGATGCAAATCACAAGCCAAGAATGCTTCAGAATACTGGATTAAATCCTGATCATTCAGATATAACACTCCATTCTGGCAATATGTGGCTTGAGACTGTTGTTTGAGATCAATATCATCTTGATCACAGTGAAATCCAATAGGCACAAACACCATTAAACCAAATGACACTATGTCGAGGAACAACATAGTTATGCCTTTATATGTTCCATTCCATTGACTGTTGGTCGTTAATAGATTGATCCTCGACATGATATTACAGATCCATTAGAATTACATTATAGAGGTGTTCTTTAATGTCACAAGTTAGTAAAAGTAATGACAGCTATAGTAGAATACTGTGATATCAATGTTGGGTAACCATACATTAGAGAGTATTACTGGGGGAAGAAGGCATGTTCACATGGGATTTGAGAATTAAACATATGGAAGAAAATACATGTTTTTATAACATTAGAAATTGTTCCTCATTCGTTACTTGAATAGAATAAAGCCCAGGAATTTACAATTTCAAGAGAGAGAATTTCTTTTTTCAACACTGCCTTCATCATTCTTCCCACACATCACAACTGTGCTCTTTGTGACATTTTTCAAAAAGAAATGCCTAGCCATTAAAACATATACAATAATCATATTACATTGGTGTCGGCCAAGGCTGAAGAGAGACCTTGATATTTTATTTCATTTATCTTTGCCTCATACATTTGACATTTTTAGAAAGATATTTAGCATTTATTTTCCCAATTACTGCATGTCACATGAACCCAAGTCTGCACATTGTACCTCTCTACCATGATTGAGATCTTTTTAAATACAGTGAGTAATGCTTTCTATTCATAATGGCACTTCTCCTGCAATTCTTTAATCAAGAGTTTCATTTTAAAAATGGAAAACACCAGTTTGCTGATGTAGCTGATTCTACAAGAAAAATTGAAATAGTGCTTTAGCAGACCACAAAATACCACATTTTACTTCCACCACATGAATGCAATCATCACAATTCTGTTAGCTTTTTTTTTTTTTTTTTTACCATGAATGCGGAAATCTATTTTTTTTCTGATAGCACCAAATAGTAACAAACTCCTACTAATATGCAGTACTTCCAAAACCTTAAATGGCCTTGCTCTTCCATTCGCCACAGAGTTAGTTATTCTCTATAAACATATTTAAACATGCCTAACAGGTGGTAGATCTTTGTTATTCTCTTAAAACTGCTGGGGGCAGAGGTTTTCCTTCAGCCTCCACCACCCCTCCATTCCACCCCTCTTCTGTTCTGGATAACTTTCATGACTTTAGGGAATCTGATAATATTGTTTTAAAGTCAATTCTCCTGTCTGTCCTTGCTGAAGGCAGTTTTAATCGGAGCATGCACTGTATATTTTTATTAATCTTGCACATGCGTTCACCCGCACGACTCATTTTAAATCAGTCTCTACTCACACTCAAAACGTGGGACTTCTATGCTCACACTGTATGGATTCATCAACCGGTCAAAATGCAGGTGCTCCCACTGAACATAAACATGGAGCAGAAAAATTGCTGCAGATGGCTGCGATTATGTGGACAGAATTGTCTGCTCTGCAGTTAAGTTCAGTTTTATTTCTATCACAGTGCAGTCTCAATCATGGCTACAGTTAGCCACAACATGTAAAATACCACTCCAATAATATTACAACAAGCTCTCTACAGTTCATAACAGATCTTTTAACGACAGCTATGTGGGAAATCGGATCTTAGAACTGCTCAAACTGCAAGACAGCTAAACAAGAAATCCATCCATGTGTCCAAAAGGCAAAACGCTGACCATTTAGGCAATTTATCAAGCAACACAACCCCCCAAAATTTGTCTTTATTCTAAAATTAGTCAGGGGTTAAAATCAGGCTTAATCAGTACAGTGTCTGTCTGGCATTAAAAGTGCTGTATAAATTATGGATACCTGTAAAAACTGGGTACCTGTATTCCTTTAAATGTTTTCTAGAGTGGACCTGCAGATTGCTTATTGGCACTGTGTACATGTTAGACAGCAGCACTCTCAGTGATCAAACACATAAAACTGTGTGTTTGAACAAGGACAGGAATATACATACACAATGATTTTGTCAGATTTATATAACTGTGCTTTGTGAGAGTGGGAGCATGTATACAAGCCTTATTTCCACTCCCACAATTAGCCATAAATGGATAGACGTGCTGTTAAAGGATAGGTTCACAATTTTTAAAGTCTTTCTTAAAACAACAGTTAGGTGTCCTTATGAACATTGTAAATGGTTTTGCTTGCTCTAACTATTCGTCCTGTTCATACTGGCTATTAAAAGATTCCTTCTTAATGCACTTTCAATGCAAGTAATATGGGACAAAATACATAGTCCATGCTTTGTGCAAAAATGTTTTTAAAAGTTTATGTAGCTAATATGAAGCTTCAGCAATCTAGATTAGTCAAATCAAGTGGATATCTTAAAATTTACTGTCTTTTTGGCTGGATCAGCTACAGACCAGCCCTATAACCCCGAATGTCCGTCTGTCACTGACTCACTGAGTCCCTGACTCACTGAGTGATGAAGTTACACCATTGGTCGGACGGCCCAGTGTTGGAGTTTCCCCATCGGCTATTGCTCTTTCAAAATGAATCAGTATGAACAGTTTCAATTATGTCCTCAGGGGGCTGGGATACATGTGCCTGCTCCACCAGTCTTAAAGCTCAGAAAGAAGCTCAGTTTCCCCTGTTGTGAATCCCGTAGCAGATGTCATTATGCACAGCCCTGGCTATTTATAGCCCTCATATCATTAATTCGCTACATGTACAAGTACAATCGCCATTCTTAAATGTGAGAAAGGTTATCATTAACTTTCTTTACAGCACTCGTATCAAAACAGACTTTCTAATTAGCTTTAAAAAGGATAAAATGAAAAGATCATAAACACAGAAAAATAAAAAGATGCCTCAAATGTAGAATTGATAACCAAAAGTAACTGATAAGCAGTTTACAGATCTCTGTGTAGGCTTCAATAATATCACACAATCAGTAAATCTCTTTATCAATCCAAATAAACACAAATGCTTTATTACTACAATGTTATTCTTATTTTTCCATCTCCAACTTATTATACCACCCCTGGATCTTTTTTAGAAAAACATGTTTTTATGTGCAGGAAATGATGTACGCATGTTTTTTGTGCTCATGCATAATTAATAATTCATCAATAATACATCTGGTATGAAACATTTCTATAGAACTGATCTTTAAACAAGGATCACAAAACATGTACAGTCAGCAATCTATATATCTATATATCTATATATCTATATATATATATATATATATATATATAAATTTAAACAGTTAAGCTAATGCATAAGTGGGCTTTATGGAACTCATGTATGTGGAAAGATCATCACGTTGACCATAATCATTGGCAAGGTCATGTTGCCGCAGGACATTGTAATTAGAAGTAGGCTTTCAGTGGTTTTGTTGAGAATATCCACAGTAACCTTGATTAACTCAACAGCCACCTGAGGTTTAAGTTAATACGGTAAAATCAGTTTGTACACAGTGACTGCAGCAAAAATTTAATTACCATTTAATTACAATACACAAAAGATTCTAGCTTTTGTATCCTCTCCTGAAACTGCTGACTCAGTGTTTTCCATTCGAGGGCATGTATGTGTTATACACAACACCATGTATACAAGACAAAGCTACAACTTAAATTTGGAAAAAGACTAATTCACATCGATTATATAATGAGATTAATTATAACATCAATCTAGTCATGCCCCTCCCACTTCTCCTCTCTATCTTGCTCTTTGAGGTTTCAGGTATCAGCGTGGTCCCACAGGGAGAATAATCTGTCAAAAACGCAGTATTGCTTTATATGACACATGTTTGCATCATAAAGAGAACATGAACGCTTAGGGCACAGCATAATTACAAATGGGAAATAAGGGACAACTCTAAATATGCCACTATTGTTGCTAACCCAAAGTTGCATATACATCTGTCCTGGTAGAAGACCATTCACTATAATGTTGAGTTGGCTTTTTGTTTCTTTAATTTGTTCATAGTGCAATTCCACTGACCAATATGAAAACAAACAACATATGACAGAGCACAAGACAATAGGGAAAACTAGACTCAAACAAATTGAAACAAAAAGAGAGAAAAAAGACAAAACAGCAGCAAAAATAATGACAAGAATGACAAAAAAGCAAACAAACAAACAAAAAAAAGGCATAATGTTTGATTTAGATTTTCTTATTGTAGTACGCATGTGTTTAGGTAGGGGTGTGTGTGTGTGTTTGTGTGGGTGTGTGTGTGTGTTTGTGTGGGTGTGGGTGTGTGTGTGTGTGTGTGTGTGTATGTTTTTGTGGGCGGGTGGCTTTTCTGTGTGAAAGATATAGCGGGGAGAGAGAGCATAAGGGGGAGACAGTATTAACCAAAGGAAGAAAGAAAGAGAATAAATAAATAAATAAATGAATAATAATGTAGCTACAGTGCTCTGTTGAGTTGGTTTTAACTCTTTGCGTCATGAAGCCATCCTGCTGCTTCACTCTGCAAGTCTATGTCTCATGCGACTAAGACTCCACTGTCTTCTTTATCTCTATCTCACACACTGTCTAACCTCACCTCTGTGTCTGTTTGCACTGTGCTGTGTGAAGATCTAAAAAATAATGCCAACTATTTAATTAGCCGCTGCTATGCAAAGTAATCCTGGATTTTCAGAGGAGTTGCTTAGAAATTTTACAGTAAAAGCTCCAATAAAAATGGAAAAGGAAACCAGTCATGGCAGATGGCCACCCACCTAGAGCCCAGTTCTGCTTGAGGTTTCTTCCTGTTAAAGGGGAGTTTCTCACTTGTCACCAAGTGCTTGCTCATGGGGGAATGTTGGGTCTCTCTAAAATAAAGAGTACAGTTTAGACCCGCTCTATGTGAAAAGTGCCCTGAGATAACTTCTGTTGTGATTCGGCGCTCTATAAATAAAATTGAATTGAATTGCATAGAATAAATAAATTGTTTGAAAAGCGTGGTGCACATCTTGTGTAATTTCTTCAAATGATATGAGTTGGCATAAACATTCCTATCTACAGTATATTCTTAGTGTACATCCACACCACATGATGTTTACTAGTTTCTAGGAGGTACCGATTCATTTGTATGCTTCCACTTGTGTTTAGACGAAGTATATTTACATAAAACTGATGCTTCAGTGAAAGTACAACAGTAATAATGGTGTGAAGTGTGTATGTGGAAAAATACTGGTAGATGTAAATGCATTCATTGTCATTGTTTAGAATGTGTATCTTTCTTCTATAAAGGTTACAAACATGAGCTGAACCAAAACACATGTAATTTATTAAAGCAAAAAACTCACATAGCAAGAGGCGCTGATATATAAATCCTCCTCTAGCTCCGCTGTGATTCAAGGAAGAATCCAGATGAAGTGATTACAAAGTGAGAGAAGAATATTGTGTGGGTTAAGTTTTCATACATGTTTTTATATGTGGAGATACATTGCGTTTTTCTCTCATGTTTCTTTATTGCCTTATAATTGAATAAAAAGTAACGTTTGCCAACAATATAGTCATAAATCAACTTCCAATAATCTTCACATAGTAAATTGCTGTGATAAATATTTGCTCCATGCATCATCTCAATGATATTGCTGCAGAATGTGATATATCTGGTGGATGTGTTTGGAGGATAGTGTTGTATGTGGGGGAGTATGATGTGAAATCCCTGGTGTGTCAGCAACATATCAATAAAAATAGCTGAGGAGGCTCCTTGGGGAAACAGTGCAGGGGCACAAAATACCTTTTTTTTTTGAGAGGGGAATTCAATATTTTTTTAATTTTATTTGGCACTTATGTATACAGTAGAAATGACTTTAAATAATTCAGACATTCCTGTGGTAACTTACTTTTTTAAGGTTTAAATTCCAGAAATTTGTTGAATAAAATAATTAAACAATATTTTGTCCAAAGTACGATTATGACAATGGTTGTTTTTTTTTTCTTTTTTTTAAATGACTACTACTGTGAGACAGGGAAGTAACACAGAGTTTCTCAGACTTAAGGGAAAGTTTGGATCATGCATCAGCTCCATCTGCCAATATTTCCATCAATATTGCATGCAGTCTCATACCTTTTGCATTCCTAATATTTCTTGTCATTTGTCACCAGTTGTTGTGCAATATGTCAAAAATCATCTAACAAAGCTACCCATGAGGTACAGAACAAGACAGGATGTTACCAACCTTCAGGCACAGACCCAAGCTGAAGGTAAGAAAGCAGACATGGATTGAAGAGGGCCTATGCTTTTCTTTTGCCCAGGGACTGCAAATCATGATGTCATGATGAAGAAAACTGCTGCAATCTTGGAAATATTATTGAAATATGTGTTAATATACAATAATAAGCAAGGCAACACATCCTGCTTGATTATGCTTATGAGTATTACACGCCTTTGAATTTTTATTTTCAAATCATTATGCATATCAACATATCCTTACTTTAAGCATCACTATATAAAAACACACTACTTCCTGCATTTGGTCTGAATGTTGCGGCCGAGCATGAATTGGTACTGCAGGCTTGTTGCATATGAATGTAATTCATAGGAGACAGGGTGGAATTAACGAGACGTCTCTAAAATGTCAAGTGAATTAGGGGAAATCTCCAATGCATATTAAGAGTCATTTGTCTCGGCCACAGTGAACAGTCCACACAGTGACGCCAGGATCCTGAACAGCCTTGACTGCCTCTAGCATGTTGCAATAGGCTCCCTCATCCATCACAAGTCAACTTGACAGCACACAGTGTGCCTGGATGACTTCTATGACTGTTAGCCTCTGATCCCTCCTGGCTCTTCCTACTGTGTTTCCCAGCATGCCATGCATAATTTTTTTTCCAAATGGTGATCTATCAATGACATTATTAGCACAGGTAACATTTCACCATGGTACTGCAGTGCGCTCTCCAAAAGGAGGCTGCTGTCAACCATGCACCATAGCCACATTTGTGCTAACCCCTTGTATGTTGTGATGCTATCAAAGAGTTGATTACTCTTCCTGAGTTTACGTTAAAGAACTTTTAATTGTTGCTACTGTAAATAACAGTACTGTATGTGGTATCTTTTTTGTAATTCAGTGTCTATTGATTTTGTTGGGCAATCAATCAGTCCATGACAAGATTCATGACAAGAAATTCACATTGCCCAGGGATACACAGTCCCCTATTGTGCATGCTGGTTCACTGTCACCCTGGCATGACTTACAGGGACATAAATACAACAGAGCCATAGAGCCATAATAAATATTAGTAACATCTGTGCTACTCCTACCACTAGGGCAGTGGTGGCTTAAAGGTTAGAGAAACAAGCTTGTGACCGGAAGGTTGTCAGCTCAATCTCCGGACTGACATGATAAATCTGGGTGGAGAAAATAGAAATAGCAACACTTGCCCCTCCCTCACCACCACTACCATGGTGCCCCTGAGCAAGGCCTCCAACCCTAACTGCTCCAGTGGAACTGCTCAGTGGCTGATAGATCAGACTGTGGTTGTGCTTTTCATGTACAACTTGTACAACAAGTACAAGTACAACTGCTTTCAAGTGTGAATGTGTGTAACTATGTGAATGTGATCAGGGCGTTCCTGCAAAAGAGAGATTTCCTCCCAGTGAAACTTCCCTGAATAAATAACATTTTGATCTAATTTAAAACTATGTCAATTCAACATGTCTGCTGTGGAAAAGGCCTCCTGATTAGATTCTTTCCTGATTAGAAACAAGACATTCTGTCTACTTTGGTTTCATTGGTCCTCATCGTATTCCTCAGTGCCCTCAGAACACTTCTGGGCAAATTCGGCAAAATTCAGAAATACATGGAAAAAAATATTGTATTCTGCTGGGCATAGTTCTTTTTTTCCTGTGCTTCATTGTGGTTTAAAATGTGTTCCTGAATTTGCTGCTGTTCATTTGTGTCAAGCCTTAATAACTTTAATAAACTTAAAACTGCTACGCAACTCATTGTATGTATCACATGGAGGTAATAGTAGGAGGCAATGGTAATATTACATTGTTAGTCCATCACAACTCCACCTCCTGCTCCACTGAAACATGAAAAATAATAATATTCAGCACTGCTCTTATTACCAGACATGTAGCTCAAGTAGGTGCCCACCAGCTGGAGCAACAATAAACATAATGGAGGCTATCTCATTTTCTCGTCCTTCGTAATAATGGAAGAGGAAGAGGCTGTCTGACTCCAGGCAGCAAGGCTCCTCAGAGATTGACAAGGAAGTCATTTGTGCTGCTCAGCTTTTTGGGGTGTCAACAGCCCAAGGGCTTGTTGTCTGCAGTTTCCATATCCACTTTATTCAACCGTTGAAGACAATGTTGGAAGTTCAGTAAAGCACATAGACAGACTCATCAACATTCAAAGAATCTTTGTTCCTCTGAAAAGCAACCAAAAATACTGTACATGTATTACCAAGAGGAGAAACAAAGTTTTCCTTTCTCCTAAAGCACCTTAAAGTACACTGAATACTGATTGTACTGGTAAGTCAATCAGAAACAAGACTCTAAGAGTTGGATCTCCAACCCTCAGTCAACTACCTGATATAGAATGTGTGCACTCGCTACGAAAGTAATAGTTAGAGTGAGTCTCTCTGTTGCTTCTCTTTCTCTACCTTTCACTTCCCACTTTTGTCCTAACTTTTTTCCTCTCCTCTTCCTCTCCACTCTTTCTCTTCCTTTCACAATCTCTCCCTCTTTGGGTCCATCTCAATCTGTCACCCATCTTCTGTCGTCTCTTCAGTGTAAGGAGGGTCAGGGGGGTGTGTGTACATATGTTTGTGCGGGTGCGTGTTTGTGTGACCTCGTTTTTTAACAATGTATAGATGTCAACAACTGCTGACAACTTGGATATCTCAAAAACATAAGAAAAAAAATGCAAAAAGTTTTACTTCAATGAGGTTGATATTTTCATATCTTACAATGTAGCGTAAAACCTGCTGTCAATATTTTAGAAAAATCTATAGTCATAATTTGCTTTCAGAAAACACACTAATGACACACACCTGCATTTGCCATGAGAGCAAGGCAGAGCCACTGCCACTCACATTATAAAAGACTGTTTTCATTGCAAAACCGTAGAGATAACTTATGAAAAGCTCCAGCAACAGCTGCAGTAGACCAAAATACTGGGTATTTCATTAAAGATTCTTTGGTGGTAGTGTGCCTTGGTAGTCTACTGGTTAAGATGCATGCCACATACCTGTGATGTCTGTGGTTTGATTCTGGCAGTGGACCTTTGTTGCATGTCACCTCCCCTTCAATTCCTGTCTACTCTAAACTGTTGCTATAATAAAAAAAATGTCCCCCAAAAGTATATTTTAAAAAAAAGATTCTTTGGAGGAAAGTGAAAGATTTTTTTTTTCCTTTTCCAATTTTTTCTGTCAATTCAGATCGGCCAATTGGAAGCATGGTGGAGGATGACGTTTAACAGTGAACCTCTGTCAGACTTAAACCAGAACAAGCTCACAGTTAAGGGTTCAGGTTGCTTTAAAAGAACCAGTCTGAACAATGTGCCATTTGCCAAAGACAAAAGTTTTTATACTTCTCTCAAATGGCCACAGTTGAAGACATATATCCTCCTCCTGGCTACATCCTTCATCTCCCTCCAAGAACTCTGACTTTTGCATGTTTTTGTTGTCTTAACACAATCGTACAAATTGGAACAATAGTGCACACACAATGGCGACAGGCTCTCCTTTGTTGCACAGGGTTGCACGCGTGAAAAGCAATGGAATTAGTTGTTTGAAGATTGAAAAAAAATAGCTTGAGAGAAAGTTCATCTCCTGTCTATATGTAAATAAAGGTGAGGTAGCTACCTTGCATGGTACTTCATCTCTGGTGCTTTTTGAGCATGTGGACTTGCTGGACTATTAGCTGTTCTAACCTCTCCAGGTGGTTTCACACCTTGACACTATCACTGAATTTCCCTTGAATTTCAAAAGGAGAGTTTGTGGTTGGTTGTAACCGCATCACTGCAGAGCCACACATTTGACAAAAATTGTTCTAC
This sequence comes from Thunnus maccoyii, assembly GCF_910596095.1. NCBI lineage: Eukaryota > Metazoa > Chordata > Actinopteri > Scombriformes > Scombridae > Thunnus > Thunnus maccoyii. The sequence goes on along the minus strand of NC_056536.1, from coordinate 7,826,999 downwards.
TTTTCAGCAATGCAAGTGAGGCAAAGCTTGTTTTTTATTGTTTTTGTTGTTTCATTCAAAGTCAATGACGGTTGGTGCTTTGACTTGCAGTTCATGGTTTATTTTAGACATGTCTGCATGTAAGGTGAGACTTTCCACTAGTCAGCAGAACTGGAGAGGCCCCTTAGATGTCTATAACACTACAACTTCTGTCCAAATTAATTTGATCTTGACCGTAATTAAATTGTAATTAAAACAAATGTTTCACAACATTTTGAAGTTATGAGGATAGCTTTGTCATCTGGGGCCTGTTTCACAAAAGAGCTAATCGAGCACTGCTCACACACACGTTGCTGAGGGTGGCAGCATCACATTTCACTATAGACTGCGTATTGTAGATAGATTTGCATATCCTATAAGACTCTCGCATTGTTATGTTTTTAGTAGTAAAATATGTCAAAATGAGCAAGAATAAATGCTCTCATGTTGTAAATTGCATCTTGGATGTTGCAAACATGGTGAAGTGGCCCCTATTTTTTGCGATGTTGCAGTGATGAACAACACTGCACTACACTACAGGAGGACTGAGCTGCCCATTGTCTGGTGTCTTGGGTATTCCTTTCAACAGTCTTTGGCATGAAATGTTGAAGATACTGTCTACTTGCGCAAGGTCTTTTTTTGTTAGTTTGTTTGTTTTATGATGATCTTTTATTTATAAGAATAAATCCTTCTGGAATGATGTTGCACCGGTTCATTCTATGTGAAACAATTGGCTAAAAACAATGGATAAATTAAAAAAATAGCAGTTGCTCTACCTCTCAAGAGGACCTCAGTACTGTAAATCCCCTGTGTGGTACCAAGCCAAGGTAAATTTAGAGGATGATGCTAGTGTTCATCATTCTTGCTGCACTCAGCAAAATTGTGGACAACAGATACCTGGAATGAAAACACATTTCTGTGCTACTTTTTCATGATTAGATTATTGTGTAAACTTTTGTGTCATTTTTTCAAAGACAAATTAGGGTGTACAAGTAAAGTTTTTAAGGATTATATCATTGGACCCAATTGACCCAAAGAAACTCTTATAGTTTATTTAATTTATGAAGCTGAATTTGCAGGATACAGAGCCCCTAAAGTCCCAAAAGGTGATATTTTTTTATCTTGTGTGCACAATATATTATCTTGTGCATACAAGATAATTATTTTGTGGTAACAAGTTATTATCTTGTGCGCACAATATATTATCTTGTGCATACAAAATAATTATTTTGTGGGAACAAGTTATTATCTTGTGCGTACAAGATGATTATCTTGTGGGAACAGGTTAATATCCATACAGTAAAGGCATGATAGGCCTATTCTTTGAAGACCACAGGGGTAAGCTGCATTTATAGCTTTGAATAGTTTGTTGATTTCTCAAGTACATTAGAAACATGGTGGCGTTCATGGCTTTATTTGAATAGTCAATTTTCTATGTTTTTTATGGAGCCCCTAAAGTCTCCCTAAAGACTTTAGGGGCTCCGTAGCAGGAGACTCAAGTTATTCTGAAAAATAAAATTCAGTTCTTGAATGGGGAATAAAGCATTTACTATTCTGATGGTTTAAAGCAACTCAATAATGCATATGTGTAGTAGTTTATGATAATTTTATATGGTATACATATTATCACTGTAAGGGTGGCTGTAGTTAGGTTAGTGAGGGTACATTAAATACTATCTCCACACACATCTTTCTGACTATAGATAAATTACTTTTCACATCACAGCTTGAATAATTCATTTGCTTTGGTGATGTTTTCCTGCAGATCTTTAAATTGGCCTAGACAGATGAAAATGGAAAAGAAAATTGTTTTTTCTGTAATTGGCATCACGGTTATTACACTGCAGTGGTGAATTTTTGTAAATTTGTAAGATTGTTCCAAGATAAAATATCTGCATTAATACTATTTTCTGCATAAAACAAATTATTAAAATAACATATTACCTGAACAAAATTGGTACCCCACCTCTTTAATGATCCATCTGTAATTTCCCTGTTGTTTTCACTAATGCCCAAAGACTGCAGAGTACCCCATTTTGATAGCTTTAATGAAATGGAGAATACTTAAGTGCAGCCTGAGTGAGGTCCAGTGGAGTTGGTTTCTCATCACTACCTTCAAATATTCTCAATAGATAAGTGCCAGACAGAGACACAATGAGGAGACAAATGACCACATGACAAGTGCATTCAACAATTCCAACCTATCCTGGCTCTTTGTGCTGGAAAGATAAGTGTTTAATGCAAATGACATTTTTGGCCAATCAGTCTATTTTTAGTCATGCAAAGATACTTTGTGATGCAGTTAATTCAGAGTGCTGTTTCAACCAAAGTCCTTGGTCTTTATATACACCTCTTAATTCATTTGATGAGTCTTGGGCACTCATGCCTTCAGGCTCTTATCCAGTAGCACTTTTAATTTAATGGAAGTTGTATCAGCAGTGTCCCAAATTGAAGGCTCAACTGTGCAGTGGGCAGTAAATAGCCAATATTACACTCTGGTTCAAAAGCTCATGGCAAAAGTTGTATGTGAAGAAACAGATTTAGTTTTGAAATAATGTTAAAGACGAACAGAATGTTGAGAGAAATTTCTACAAATATTAGATACATAATGACTTTCATTTCTGCCCTAGTAGTCAGGGCACTTTTTAAGGAGGTGTGGGGGAAACTGGAGCACACGGGGCACCGCAGACACCAGGTGTCTCCTGTTAAATTAGTCTTGGGTTGCAACTGACACATGGATGTGTTTACAGGTACAGCTAATGACAAGTGCCTCCTCATAAATGTAACTACAGTCAGATTGATGCTTTTTTGTCAAGGTGTTCTCCAGCTAAATGCCTCTATTTTACGATTTCATTTATAGTTCAACTTAGAATTTTACTTGACTTATTGTCATTTAGTGCCAATGCCACACCAGATGTATGTGTCATGCATTATCGAGTCTGCCAACCTGTTTACCATCTTTCTTTCACTTTGTGACAGAAAGCGACAGCAAGGACAAAATATTTGAAACGTATTTGCCAGATCACAAAATATACAGTGAAGCACAAGTTGCCTACACAGGGCAGGTTGAGAAAAAGTTGACTCACCAAGAAAGTCAGTTACAACACCTCATTACAAATTATTTTCAACATTATGTTATTGTTAGACTGGTGATGGTTTCTTTCAGAAAATATTGCACATCAAATTCACACAAGCCAGCGTTCATATTCATGAGTGAAGCAAGCCTCAGTTCAATTGTTAACTAACCAGTGTCAATGGAGTACAATAAATGATCAAAATAAACTTGTTGTTGTCTCTTTCCATTATTTTTTTTGTTTGTTTTTTTGGTTGTTTTTTTTTTTTTTTTGTCCTCGTCAGTCATTTTTGGAGGGCAGAAGATTTGATTCCTCCAATTTGGACGCCAGCTGTGATAATAATTGCGAGGTGAGTACCTCTCTGTCAGTGGAGATGGAGAAGATGGATGAGATATTAAAGATGGATGAGCGATAATTGTGTTGCAGAGCTTGACAAGACTTCCTGGGGTTCCTCATTGCGTTGTCCCTCGCCACCTACTGTGGTTTGAGGCACACTTCACAGCACTGCCATTTTGCCTGGTACAACGTGGTGAAGTTCATAAAGCTGTGTATTACTTTTTTTAGATTAGATTTAGATATTGAACTGATATAATGAGGTGTACCTGTTATTTGAACCATGGACATATACATTTAGCATTATATATAACGTTTTCCTGTTTAAAATGGCTGAGATGTTATCTTCTTCATCTGATTTGGGCTTATTTGGTGCTTTCACTGATGCTTCAGTAAAACAATTGTCAGTGTCTTTTACTTTCACACAGTCTCTTTATGAATGGGGCCCAACAGTCCACTTTAGTGAGAAGTGAGAAGATGTTTCAGCAACGCAGCAATTTCTGAAGAGTCTTTTGAACACATTAGTGCGTTTTTAAGTATATCGCCTTTCCAAGGAAGACGAACTGCCATAATTATATGTGTATCTCACCCTACCTTAAACCTCAAGATTTTTATATTCTACAGCAACTCACAGCTCTCCCAAATAACTCTAATGCATCAGAGGTCAGAGTACATCTCACTAGTTTTCTCCAAGAGAGTGTCATAAATCATTTCCAATCCAAAAGTGATGACTAAAATCTCAAAGAAATGTCAGAGAGGCAAAAAAAAAAAAAAAATTGCTGAGTTAAATATTTCCATTTCCAACTATTCCATGTCCCCCATGACATCTGAAAGCTTAACTTTAAAATTATCCATCCTCAGTGTATAACTACTTTTCAAGGCTACCCAATTTATAAGCATACTTGGCCAACAAGTATTGTGTCCCTACTCTCCTTATTGATCGTGAGCCAAAAGCTTGGAAGCTCTACTGGAATCAGTCCAGACCTTGAAAAGATGAGGGATGCTATGTTGATTATTCCTTTTCAGATCATGCAAACAAACATTCTTCTGTATTTCTATTAGTCTTGCATTGATAAAGTATGCCAATTAACTGGTTTACCCTGTTTGTGCAATATATACATGTTATTTACCCATCCTGTACTGTTGTATTCCTGAAGGCACGCATCAACCACAACTGAAATCATTAGTTGAGGTTGATGTGTGTCAGCATATACTGAAGCCTAGCCTGCTTTAAAAACAAAAAGGCATCTGTGCTTATAAGACACTGGACTATTGGGATTTACTTTCCACATCACTGGAGCTACACTGCTGGCTGGATTTGTGACAGGAAGGCAGTGTAATAATGCGTTTAAAGCTTTTACTGTTAGAATCACTAATAGCAGGTTAGTGCTACCTTGACAGGTTACAGAAGTCACTCATTACTTAGAACTTAATGGTAAAGACTTAACAGTAAAAGACTGGTATGAAGAATGATAAAAGACTTAATGGTACCTTTAAGTCAATCATAAAAACACAACAGAGCAGGATCAATGTTTTGACCATCCTGATTATAATGTGCACAGGAGCTCACACCACTTTGGGCCTCATTATCTCAGAGGTCTGTCAACTCCCACAGAAGTCCTGGACTGTGAAAAAAGGCACTCTGACTTTATTCCCCCAAAAGCAAGACAATTGGCTCTGTAGCAAACTTTCCCAAAAATCCCAGGTGATGTCATCAGGGTTAACTGGGAGTGGTCTTGCCTTTTTTACTGGGGACGTGGAGTTTGAAAGACATGGGTATTAAGGGAGGATCTAATGAAAGATGCCATCCATTTGCACTATTCAAAGTGTAGTATCCAGGGATTTGGAGCTTGACCCATAGTAGGGCATAGAAGTCATGCTTGACTTCTACTTAATATCATAAAGTCCCCCAACTTCATGATATTGCAATTGCCCTTTAAAACTCTGCACAAAAACTATTGCAACCTGTAAGACAAGCAAATATACCAGTATATGCATCAATGTAATGGCAGGACCACTGGACAATAAACTGAATGAACACTGGAAACAGAATGTCTGTAAACATGTATGGAAGATTTAAAATGCCTAAATTAAAACAAATCAAACAATGAAATAAAGTCAAATACAATGCACATTATTATATGTATTTCCTTTTTATGTGTGCATTTACTGTGTCATCTTGTGTCATATAATTAAATTAAGAATTAAATTAAAACATTGTGCTTCTCGGCCCATCTCAGCCCCACCTGCACAAGTTTAGGGCTCCAGGTTATAACACAGGTAACAAGTTTGCTCCTTTGCCTCCCATCCATTCAGCCAAAATTATTAGTTCAACCTGCAAACTCTCAGCTCCAATCATTGACAATCCCCTCGCTCATGATAATAGCCTCTTTTCCTTTTCTTGATGACAACATTGCCCTGTCTAACTGACTAAACACCCATCTAAATTTGCTTCCCTCAAACATACAGTACACCCCTCTGATCTTCTTCAGTTCTGTCCTTACTGCCCACTGTTTTAGTCTTTTTTTCATACACTCAAGCAACATGACAGCACTCAATATGATGCATAGAAAAGTTGCCATGAGTTTTGTTTTGTGTCATATCACTCAAAACCACTTCATAGTTCAAGAACTAACCATTCTTCCTGCTTTTTTAGAAACCTACACTCTTGGCACCAGACTAGTTCCACCATTTTCAGTCACCATGTTCCTAGCAGCCTCTCTGAAACCTTCCAGGGTGCAGTGCTCTACAGCTTCCCTCTTCACATACTTTCTTCCTACTCGGCAGGATGGAATTGTTTCAAGACCTTTCATTTGCCCTTTTAAAAAAATCTTTTTATGTGATTTCTGTCATGAGGTTCATCTCATATACCCAGAACTACTCCTCCTTCGAGCTTCATCCATTCAGGTTTATCTCAGTGGCACAAATTTCTTCTTTAAAACCGCTCACTGATTTTCTCTGACCTTCAACTTCCCATTTCCACATCCATTTGCTTACCAAGGAATGAAAAAATAACTTTCTCCTCCACTCACCAGCTTCTATTTCTTCAGTTCAGACCTCACTGGTTGCAGCTCATTTTAACCACTGTGAAACTACATCAACTCAACATATGCCAATCATGCTTCTCTCCAGGATCCCCTCTTAATCACAAAATCAGGACAGGTCACCACACACACTTTAACCTCTGCCAAGTTTTTAATTAGAGCTGGCACATCTCCAGAGTATTAACCAAGCCATCCATAAGTTGTTGAATTATTTCCTATTAGAGGCAGAGGAAGGAACAAGACCATGCCTTTGCCTCACAGTCATCAAACTGCCAGATTTATTCTGCTCAGTTTTTCACTCCATGTTTCTCCCTGTCTTTTCTCCTCTTTGTCCTCTTCAAAAGGTCAGAGCCTTAAAACGGCTGAGGTTAGACAATGCACTCACGCGATGTCTCTGTGGGTCCTGCTTTCCTGGCATCCCAACTTCTGTACATTTGACAACCTCCTCACATTCTGCTTTTTGAATTCATGAATCAGTGATTTTAACTGTTAAATCATTTCCCAACTGAGGCATCTGATAGTTGATACAAATTCTTGATTATTATTTATCTCTGAGATCTAAGCTCATAGTTAAATTCCCAACAGCTACCTTTGAGGTGTTGCCATCAGACAGTATCACTCTTTCCTACACAAAAACACCAGGCAGGTCCAGGTTAATCTGGGTTTATCTAAGATCATCGGTGAGGTTTCCCCCTAGGCTGTGTGTACTCACACTCAATACTAATGGATGTAAAAGCAGCCAGACTGACAACTAGGTCTTCACATGTTACAGAATGCTGCTCTGTGGTCTAACTTTCACATGGAGGGGGAAAACAAACAATTATAATGATTATTACCATTATACACATTTTGCATGGTGTCCAGGCTGTAATTATTTACATACTGATAATTTGCTCAAGCAGGTATAATATGTGTATAATATGTGGGAAGGTGGCCAAAGACAGAGTCACAGAAAACATTTTACAATATGGGATATATGTGTTGTTGGCAATCTGGTGATCATGATAAAACCTGTTTGTCATCCTCATTCTTGTGAGTCCATATGTGCCGTCATTTTAGCTCCAATATGCAGCACATTCTCAATGCAGGCTTTGGCTTCTTGCCTGCAGCTGCAGTCTGATGATGTAGAGTTTAACTTCAACAATGTTAATTTAAAAGTTCCTCTTATAAACACATAATTAGCTGAAAACTTTTCACTTATATTGTGCTTTAGCAGCATTGTTTATTTGTGAGTTCAATTATGTTTGTTTCCTTGGAGTTCAGCTATGTTTTGTTCATTTTGCTGAGAAGAATTTATTGACTCAGCGACTTTAATGGACTCAGCTACTCTTCCCATTGTTTAGTTGATTTCTGTTACATCTCCATTAATTTAAAAGCTTTCCGAAGAGAAGTGAGTGTGATTCTTATACGGTAGTAGCATTTGCAATGCGGTATTTATTAGTTGTGATATTTGTAGTCACATATTGGTAATGTGATGTTTTAAACCTAAATACCCAAATGTAATTATAATTTCTTGTCATTTATGATATACTATTTTAAGTAAGGTAGATCTTGGTTTTATATGTGGCCTACAAACACCTTCAGAGCATAAACCAGCTGCCAGCTTGTTAAACATAACCAGAACTACTTGTAAAATGGAGCGGTGAGAAAACTGGGGTCTACGTGAAGAGCCATGAAGATCTCATTTAGCTTCAGTGTGTCACATTATCCATTTCAATATCCTTGACCAAACTCTTATTTATGTGGAACGTTCTAGAAATCACAAGATAATCATGATTGGCATCAGACATCATCACATCAAACTATGGAATGAATATCTGTCAACTTCAATTTGGGCTGAAGATTTCAACTGTAAGCAAAGATTTGTTTCATGATGAAGTTTAAACCAAATTGTAATTGCAGCTGCCCCATAGGGATTTTCTTATTTCCTGTAAACCCACGTCAATTCTCTACTGAAAGATTGAAAGATATGATTCATTTCCTGAATTCAAAGACGATGAAAGTCAAGGACTATATATATATATATATATATGAGCTGGTAAATATCCTGAAATGCCATCAGTGCACAACAGACATGAGTAATACTTTGTCTCTTCAGTTTTTTTACATAATTGTGATGCACACTTTAAACACACTGTATGTGCTCTTAAACTGTATAAGCTCTTTAAAAAAATTAATAATAAAAAAAAAAATGCAGACTCGTTCTTTCTTAGCATTCATGAATGGAACTGAAACTTTTTCCGCAGTGTTGGGCTGCATGGACTACACCACAAACCCATGTTTGTGGATGTGTTTTGTCCTCACTATAGCACACACATTTGAAATGCCTTACACAAGTTAATCCTTTACATGTACTTAATTATTCTATTTGCCACACTAGGGCCATGGCTCAAGGGATAGTAATGTTGGTCTGTCATTTAGTCGACCATTTTGCCCCAGACTGAAAAATCTCAACAATTATGAAATGGATTGCCATGAAATTTAGTACAGACATTCATGCCCCCAGAGGACGAAACCTCCTGAATTTGGTGATCCCCTGACTTTTCCTGTTGAGCCACCAGCAGGTTGACATCTGTGGTTTTGAATGAAATGTCTCAACAACTGGTAAATGGATTTCCATCAAATTTGTACAGACATTAATGTCTAGCACCGTCATCAGGTCAAAATTATTCAATGTTGTCCAACATGTAATGACATCCTCATCAGCTTCTGATGTCCTTTGTGTTTAGTGCTAATTAGCAAATTTTAGCGTGCTAACATGGTAGACACCTGCTAAACATCAGCATGTTAGCGTTGTAATTGTGAGCAAGATGACATTAGCATTTAGCTCAAATTACTGTGCCCAGTACAGTAGGCAACAACCTCACAAAGCTGCTAGCAGGCTGTTGCGTTTCTGAAGTTTCAAACCATGGTTAAATCTGAAATGTATTGCATACATCCTTAACTTCAAAGACAGTTGCTTTTGAACAATTTTCCTGAGTATTTTGAATAAAATGTATTAAATAATTCATATTATCTCATGATCTTATGAGTAGACCTATAATGTCTGCTGGTGATTGTTGAGGCACTATTTAAACTCTATTACAATAAATTATTTAAACGATAATATATATTATACATATGTACACAGCTTTCTGATTATCCTTTCAAAACATGTTCACATGCAACCACAGTTGCATAGTTGTGACTTGCTGTCTAATAACTAGTATATCAAGCTAATTAGTCAGGTCAGGTTATACATCAATAAAGTTGCCATATCCTTCCTCCCATCTGATAAATGGATGCCCAGACTTGCTTTTGGCAAAAGCCTTTAGGGAATTAAGATCAATCCAATTCGGTAATTGTCTGATGATAAATGATAAGCTGTGCACACTCAATTAGGTTTAGTCCAAGATATTATTTTCCTACAGGAGCCAATATCTGGATTCCCTCCATTTTTTTATACTGTTGACTCAGAACTGGAATATTTTCCTTTTGGAAGAACAGCTCACCAGAATCACATTTACAGGTCTTCACAAGAGGAGAATAATTAATTCCTGTATGTGACAAATGTCAAGCAATTTTTCATCTTTCTTACGTCACATACTTATAAAAATCCCCCCTTCTTTCACATTACATATCCATCCTAAATTATATATTATTTTATATGTATGCATTTATGCTTTCACACATTTATATCTTAATATAAGAGCCACAGTTTTTCATTGGGCTATGAGATTGACAACCAATTGCAGTAAAGCAGTACAGATTGCCCTTGTCACTATGCACACCCTTTGTCTGAAATGCAGCCAATGTGTAATGAATCTAAATTCTGATATATGGTTGCCAATGTTATTTACACAACTGTTAATCCCCACCCCCATCATCATTATGGACCCATGTGTCTATTTGTGTGTGTGTGTGTGTGTGTGTGTGTGTGTGTGTGTGTGTGTGTGTGTGTGTGTGTGTGTGTGTGTGTGTGTGTTATACAGGGACAAAGGAAGGTCACATATGTCTGCCCTTGGTGGACATTGATGGCATTTTGCTGATGTTAACCAACACTATACATAAATAAAATGTTTACATGGAGACCACCAGGCCAGACCTGTACACAAACACAGCTGGTGCCAAGGACACAGAGCCATTTCTTCCTCTCAGCTGTAAATGTAGAAAGTCATCTCTAGTAAAAAATTTTCATATTTGATCTGATCTCATTTAAAGAACAGCATGTGAGTTCATTCATTTACACGCTTGACGTACAATCAATCCAAAGGGCATCAGAGTCATCTCTTTCTTATGAAAAACTGAAAAGGAAAGGCTAAAATTAGTTTAAGTGTACAACAAGGCTACGGGATGAGCTAAATTTTTATTGCATTCCTGCCAGTGCACTCAATGGTGAAACATGTCAACACACATACCATTACCAAAATGCATACAGCCCATCTGTTTCTGGCCCCTCTCTTGACAGGTCTCTCGTAAGAGTCGGATCACTAATGGTTTCATTGATTCTTGGGTCTTATCATTCATCACCAAAGGGTCAATGTCCTGCCTCTATCTAATGGCACTGTTTAAAACACAAATCTCTCATGTTTGAATAAATGTCCCACACAGATGGGCTAAAAAAAAAAAAACGAACGGCATTATCACTGTGCTCACACAGAAAAATGGCAACACTGAGGAAACATTCAGATTGCATTGATTCATTTGGTGTTATGTTACATAAACAATGTTCCACAGCTAAATTCTGGGTCTGTTCTTGGTACATTGTTGTTATAAACTTTATTTTCCATTCCAGTTATTGAAATGAATGATAATATGAATGTCTTCACTGCAGAATAGATGCAATTTAAAACATTTATCTGTGCTGGTTGTTTGACCTCTGGTCCGTGCTTTGGGTGGTCAAGACGTCTGCAATTCCCCAGGTGCAGCAGGAAGTAAATAAGCCTTAGGTGCTGTGTCGCCATCATCTGACTTTTATTAATGAGCCAATCAATTCCTATTTGTATCACCCTTTCAACTAAAATCCTGGCCTCACAACACTTAACAAATTGGCTGACCTAAGGTTGAATATGTGGCATGGAAAAGCTCCTTTGCTGTTTCACTGATAATAGCCAATGGTTGTTAAACAGGTTGTTACATAAAATGTGTCAGGTGAAAGCAATAAATAAATCTGCTTTTGCTGATGTACACACATGAGTGGACAGTTGCAGTGGTTTAATCTACACTGTACAATGTGGCCAAAAGTTTGTGGACACATGTTCAGTCTGCATGCATTTGTGAACTTTTGTCCCGGGGCTGTTTTTCATAGTTTGGACCAAGGCCACTCAATTATCAGATTTATTTTTTTTTATGATAAGCATCCAAAGATATTTCAGACAATAATATGCTTCCACCTTTTTGGTTTGGGGAAGGCCCTTTCTTGTTTCAATATAACAGTGCCCCTGTGCACAAAGCATGGTCTGCAAGAATGTAACTGGCCTGCACAGAGCCCTGACCTCATCCCCATTCACACCTTTGGGATGCAGCACAGACTGCACCCAAAATCACTGTTGGACCTCACTAATGCTCTTCTGACTGAATCAGAGAAAATCCATGCAGCCAGGTTCCAAAAATGTGCATATCAATGCCTATGGTTTTGAAATGAGATGAGATCATATATGGGTGCAATGTTCTATCTATCTATGTATCTATTTAACCTCCCTCACATATCTGCTGATCTAACAAGGTCCCACTGAAATAAGGTTCTTGATTGCCATCTAGTGATAAATGGCCACTATTGCACCATACTGCTCATACACTTCCCAGTCTTGTTTTCACGCATCAGAACACGCCATGGTATTGCTTTACTGACATAGAACGTAAAAGAGACAAAGACATTATCTTATAGTGATGTACAAAGTTTTATTATTGAAGAAGAAGAAGAAGGTGCAGTTACAGGATGGTGGTGAACTAAGAGCTACTGTATCATGTAAAACCTTACAGGTCCTTTCTTTGGGTTGTAGAAAACATGCCAGCGGGTTTGTTTCTTCTTTTCTGAAAAATGGATCATATATCTTGTGTGAATAGTCTCTATTAAATGACATTTCCTCTGTTATCATATCCATGTTTGGGTGTTAATGTTGAAATGTTGGAGTTGGTTTGCTATGGTTAGTTTTACAGTCACAAGAACTGTTCATGCTTCAGATGTCCTATTGAATACCATGCTTTTAGCACTATCACTGGCTAAATTTATAACCTGGAGCATTTGCTCTCAGGCCACAAAACCTCCTACATAACATTTGAAAATGTACTTTCATGAAATGTCAAGAATTCAAATAGTTGATTTAGGTAATTATAAAACAATGGATTTTGGAAACGTAAGGCCATGTTAATGTTCATAAAGAATGATGGTTCTTGATTGCCTTGCGTGCTTTTTATTGCATCATTTCCTCATTTAGTGCCGAGCTGACATAGCATCAGAGAATCTAAATTATTGACCTATGCATTTTCAGGCTAATTAATGTCAGAGTAACATATGCAAAATATGATCAAGTGTCCCAAGTGATTCACTCAATCCAATTTCAAGACTGCATGTTGTGTGATAACAATACAAATTGTATGAGCGCATATCCATTTGAGCCCATATTGTTTAGATAAGTGGCATTAAACATCTGCCTTTGTTTTCGATGTGTACACCATTTAAGGACATATTTGCCTAGAAAAGAAGAGCCATTGAAATTATCAAGCTCAGGCTGCATTTACATGATTGGAATTCAAGCAAAGCCCCATAAAAAATTCAACACATTGTAGCTTGAAACCAGTCATGCACACACATTGTCACGTTTTATTCACCGTTCTGTTTGTCTGTATAGATGAAAAACACTCATGGAGTTTTTCTGCTGAATTTTTGTTTGGTTTTGTAGCCTGCTTAACACAGTTCTTAAATCAACCATTTAACATGCCATGCAGGAAGTTCACTGGTTTATTGATGGGGAAGTATCTGCAATACTTTGAGGGGAGTTCTTCTGTAGTATTCACCAGGCTGAATTAATGATGCTGTAAAAGCAAGCACTTTTTTTTTTACTCTGCGAGAATCTAATTGATTATCATAGCTAAGGTTTTGGCATCATAACACCTCAAGTCATTCAAAGGTATAGAAGTTATCAAGACACTATGCTAACCATGTGATAAGACTTGAACAATCTTGCATTACTAATTCTCCCACTATGTTTTCAAATTGACAGTGGTCAGTGTTTAACAGAAGTGCTAAAATGCACTCACTACATAATAAGAGAAATCAAGGTGATGGTCTCTTTTATATTCCATACAAATCAATTTCAAGTATAAGTTCAATGCAAAATTAAGTGTCATAAATCACACATCTATACTATCATGTACCTTTTACTAATAAATACAAATAAATATCACTAATGAATGCAACAAAAAATGTCTCTAAATAAGTTATTATAAGCTATTTTTCTATTTAAACAAGATCTTGATGGATACAATGCAAATGTCATCAAGCATTGCTTGTAAAGTGTTACACCACAAACAAAAAAAGGTGATAAAGGACCCATTTGTTTTTATAAGGGCATATTTTTACCATCCTCAGTAACAAACAACTAATCGTAATCATTCACTTAACCAAAAATAAACTGTAATAGCATCATCAGCGACAACAGTCAGTCAAGTTGGCGATAGGGTCTCATGATAGGTTTGCTATTGGCAACTGAGGCACCAATCCCTTTCACCATGAGCCTCTTTACTAGGCAGAGCAGTCCTTCCTGACCTACTTCAGTCCCGGCCATCCCCTCTCTCCATATGAGACCTCTCCAGTAAAGGACAGAGGTGAGGGAGCATAGAGGTCAGAGTCTGTGTCTGATTCGCCCTCTGCTATGAAGGGTCTAACCCTGGCACAGAGTGAAGGTCCAGCTCCAGCTTCAGTCCCTGCTCCACCTCCCCCTCCTGAACCTGTAAAGAAGGAAGGCCCAAAGAAGTCCTCCTTGGCCTGGGAGATGCTGAAGCCGCTGAAGGAGCGCTCCAGCTCCTCGTGGTCAACAGACGGGATGGAGAGAGACGTGTCACTCTCCACGGCAGTGGCATCCTGCTGACACCTCTGCCTTCTCTGGCGCCTCCTGCTCTGGGAACCGCTCTCTCGGCCGCTGCCACCCGGACCAGAGGAAGATCGGTCGTGAACTGGAGCAGGTGGAGGCGGAAGGCGGAACAGGGTGGGCGAATGGTCGCCACCGACAGGTGAAGGGGTGTTGGCCACGCTGCTGTTCCAGGCAGGTTGGCTGAGGGGGTGCTGCAGCTGGTGCTGCCAGGAGGTAGAGGGGCGGCTGTTGCTGCCGGAGGGAGTACCCACCGATCTCGCCACAGACCGACCCAGTAAAGGATCTTTCTTTTCCAAAGACCCATCAGAACACAGGACATCTGCAGCTGAGCATGTCTTCACCTCCTTTTCCTCCTTCACCTCCTCTTTTCCCTCCTTCTCCTCCTTGCTCTCCTCTGGGCTGTGGTAAGGCGGGGCTGGATACGGCTCTTTGGAGTTGAAAAAGGCCTCTGTTTCAGAGCGAGGGATGCCCATACGCTGCACATACACATTTACCAGGAAATCAAGTTTCCTGTCCATACAGACCACCTACAGGGAAAAAGAAAAACACACAAATGAGGACTTTGTGAAAATACATCAGGAAAACAAATACAAATCACAAATATAACTGCACTGATTTGGCCTCAGTAGAAACCAACTTGTAGGACCTTTACAAACCATATGTGAGTGGGAGAAACATTCCTACCTGTTTTTCCACTTTGACCAGACGTCCCATCATGCTCTGGTCCTCTGCAGCCTCTCCCTCAGCTTTAGGACCTTTACCTACTATCTGGTCAACTCTAGCATTTGAGAAAGGTAACATCTGAGATTAAAAAAACTGTTCTGTTCTGCCACAAAGGTTTCTTAAACTTAAAGGTAACCTGTGGAGTTTTTGACTTCTAGTAGCACTATGAAGCAGCTTTTTGATGAGTGGTTCCCCATTTTGTTTGTCTTGTCCACATGCACTCAGGTGATGCAATACACAGTCGTGCCAATTGTTTCACACTATTCTACAGGTGACAGTAACCTGCCAAGATAGGCAGTTCAAACTTTTAAGAAAAATGGGCTTTGACAGTGTTTTATGCAGAAGGAAATGCATTCAACATTGATTTTAGTCAGTAACACTGAATATCAATATAACTTGTTTGTTTACAAGAAAACTCCACAGGGCACCTTTAAGAAGTTAATGAGGCCATAATGTGAGCTACCTTAACATGGAAATTAGGTAACAAAAGCATTTTTTTGATGATACTTCTCAAGCTACAAATTGATGAATGGTGGCCTAACACTAACTGACAAGTAAGTGAGCATTTCCTGAGAGAATATTGATTGCAGATGTACAGGTGAATGGTGTAATGGTGTGGATCCATGCACTATGACTTTACCGAAACAAAGTGTGAGGAGAAGGAACACTTTGTCTTGGGCCAAAATGCATCACTTGGCATGCTTTTGTTATGCTTCATGCTTCATTTCCATTGCATCCTACCGGGGGAGCTCTCCCTCTGTCTCTCCAGTATGAGAGCAAGCATCTAGCACTGTCAAACCCCTGTTGAGCGAGGCCATATGACATGGCTCATTAACATTCAGCAAGCAAGCCGCTGGTCCTTTTCTTGACAGCAGCTGATATAATGTGACATAAGAGCTAAATTAACTGCACAACATTCTGAAAATGTTGCGCATAATGCTATTCATCAAACTGTTTTGATATTAAATCTTGAACATTGCTGTGTTTCTGCATGTATTATCTAGCTGAATGAGTCAGGTCAAGTGGCTTGAGCTCAAAAGGGGTTCCATCAATCAAAATAATAAGGTTGCATGTAACTTCTTCAGTGTTTGGACTATAATATAAGGAGCATAATGCTGGTAAAATGGTCATTCTAGAGGTGCAGTCTATTAACCTAACCTAGGACCTTCAGTGGACTTCTTATGACGAGGTGTTGATGGGGGAGGGGGCCCCACAATCATATCTATCCTGGCAAGGCACACAGAGACGATATGAGTGCAATGCAAAATGAAGCAACGTGGGAATCACATTAGCTATGGAAAACAATTTTCAATATATTCCACACACACAAGACACACAGTGAGTCTGACTTGCATTGTGGATGGAAGTGTATGTATTTCATCGTTGGAATACATTTATTCTACATGTTAGACCTTTAGGGGATTGACATATGAGGAGCTAATTTGCAGGAACTCATATAGAGAACGATGTGAATTATACAACAGTGTGAAATCTAAAATGAATGTGTGACGCACACAGAAGCAAAAGAATTGAATTGTACTTTGGTACACAAGGTCACTGACATAAAACAGATCTGAATACAACACATGTATGTAGCTGGACAAATGAAACAGGCAAATTAATGACTTATCACAACATGTGTGTATCCAGTAACACCACAAACACTATATTAAATCACATCACTGCTGCTATAATACATTTGGACTAATTATTGAACCAACTCCACTGATTAATCTGAATTTCAATCATGGAAATAATGCTGACAATGCTTCCATGTATCACCATGGTAACATTTAGCTTGACAGATCAACTGCTGTTGGTTAAAGTCCTGTAGCAGCTGTACAATCTGAAACAGCATGAAAACAAGTGTGTCTCAGATTTAAACTGGTTCAAATATATTGCATAGTTGAACATGCACTTGCCTGGATTGCAGGTTCTTAATTCGAGACAGCATGTCCAGGTGACCTGCAGAGTACTGCTCAATCACATCCATGACATCATAAGGCCGCAAGCTCTCTTTGAATCTCCTCTTAGACACCAGAAACCTCATGATGCTGAGGGAAGACACATCACTTTCACATATGGCACACAGTAAAATGAATAGGCCTTACTCACAGCAGATATTTGGACTTTGATCAGCACAGGTGTTATTAATAACATTACCAACATTTTATTCAAGTGTCCCAGTAAGTCATGACAGTGTGACCGTGAGCCAGCATTAACAATAGCATCACCCTGAAACTGTAGCAGTTAAAGACATTTAGATGTCATTAATTTCATTTACACCTGTGCTTTTCTTACTGTGACATGTCAAAATATCTTCTGTGAAAAAGGCTTAATCCAGCAATGTGACTGTAGATGCAAAAAACAGATGTCCTTCTAAAAGGGTAATTCATTGACTTGGGTGTTATTTTCATAGCTTGACAAGATAATCTTAACTCAAGGTACACTTACTAACTTTTTCTGAAGGCTTTCTGCCACATCTCATGGTCATTCATCAGCAAATGGAGTTTCTCAGTTGTCATCATGTGACCTAAGTAATATGTGATAACAGCTGGTCATATATGGCTCCATGACAGCTGATGAAGACTGTTAGATATGGCTGAATGCTCTGGAAAAAAGCTAGTAAGTGGACCTTGAGACCTTCATACTACTACCTCCAAGGTAAGAGTAAACCTTCATACACCCTTATTTTCATAGTTTTGGCCATCATTTCTCTTTGTTATGATAATATCAAACTCACCAAAGGAACACAGCAACATGACTACAACAAAGTCATGTTGCTGTGAAAAAAACGAATTGTTGCTAATAATCTTTCATTGCACAGGAAAACTGTGCATACACAACTAAGGTAAAAACAATAGGTCAGTTGAATCAGGCAGTTGGTGTGTAAACATATACACATTGTACAGTTTGGTTAATAATTTTAACAATATTTTCATTTTCCCTTCAATAAGTTTGGTTAAGCTAGCCCTAGTTTGTGCATCTCATTAGATTTATCATTACTTTCAAGTCACAAAGCTGAGCATCGGTTCCTCTGAGTACAGGAAATGGGTTAAAAAAAATGTTATCATGCAGCGGAGAGAATTTCTTTTCATCCATCTTTTAGAGAAACAGATGCTTGTCTCTGCGTCTGAAATGTAACTAATACTGTGTAATTTAACTAAGCTAATACATGAGAGGCACAAACGTCGGTCTAGGCTAGCCTGCACCATGTGCATAAAGATTGGAAAACCTGCCCCATCAAGTCTTATTAGCACCACGTATCACCACATTCCCATATCTCAGCAATTAACATGTTGAGTACAATGTTATTTTTATCAATAGGAATGATGACCAAAACTGATAGAAGTGCAATAAACTGGAATGATCTTTTAACACTATCAGATCTTTTACAATTAGCATCATAGATGATCACAGGGTAAAGAAAAAGTCATAAACACAAACTATTATTCCCTTTTTAGTCTCCATGGGTTAAATAAACACTGCAGAACCATAGAAGTTGCACATTAAAGGGAACCCTTACCAGATTGCCCTTATTGCAACCTTCAAGCCCGGTGGTAATTCTTGAGTGAGAAACTCACAGTGGCAAGTCTTATCATCACCAATTTCCTCTCCTGGGAGGCTCGCCTCTACAGAGCAAAGACAAGGACACTTTTACAGAATATTTCACTGGCCTCTACATGACCAGCGTCAACAGCAGAAGCATAGCTGAGTTGATGCTTTTAGCTTTGAAGGTGCAAAATTCAATTACTAAAATTGGTTTCAAGCCAGTTAGCCAGTTTGTGAGTGTAGTGAGCGGGCTTAGTGGAACAACAGAAAAAAGACTTGGTGCAGAATTGAAGGATAGTGCTGATGGGATAAAGCTTTATTGAAACCTTTAATGACAAGTACTCTCTTCCCACCACCAATCGCAGTCTAGATAAACTAGCATGTTTAGTTTAGCCAGAAGGCTGATCTCAGGATTTTGAAGCATATTGCATACAGGCAAAGGTGTCTAGGCCTAATCACTGTTGATCAGAAATGAGATGAGAATCTGGTAGGGAAAGTGAGGTCTCTTCATGCAACATAAAGCGGGGCCTTTGGGCATTTTGTCTCTGGGTCAATTTTGTATTATCTTGGCACCACTTGACTTGAACCCACTGTTAACTACCTACCACTTCTATACATCAATACTTATAATCAATTGTGTGGAGTACATACAATCCTAAGGAATAGTTAAATTGTTACATGCTTGTTCTCAGGTATAACCATGCTTCAGAGCCTTCCATCATCATTGGGGAAAAACTCGTATGAGAAAAATCAAAACAAAAAGGGGTTCATGTCAAGTGAACAAATCTCAGCAGATTTCAGCATGCATGTTTTCCAGACCGGTGAAGCTGACTTGTCTTTCTTTTATATCCCCCATAGAAGCCAACCAACAAAATATCCCAATGTCTTACTTATTAAACCTTCAATTGCTGCAAAAAGAGAGAGAGGAGAGACATGGAAAAAGATTTGTTATGGATCCTAGCAGGATGACAATGGCAGACAAATCAATTCCAAACATGGGAACTTGTGGAGTCCACTGAATGGTTTCTGGTTCATGTTTGAAAGGACTGGTCTCTCTTCTCTTACAGTTACACTTACCAACAGCATATATTATAAAGCTTTATATAATATATATGGTAAAATATACAGCTAGACATTACAGTATATTATATTACAGTCTAATCTGAAGACATGTCATGATGACTTGTCTAACCTGGAGAACTCTTCAGTCCAAAGTCTTCGTCCTGCATTTCAATCAGCACTTTAACATGCCATGAAGCGGAAGAAGAAAAACAACTAATGAGAGATTGGTTTAAATTGCTTAACAAAAAGGCAAAGAAATGGTGAAGGAGAGAAGTATATTTCTAGATAATGATACAGTGGCCTGGATGACATATGGATGCAGCTGGGCTGTCTAGCAATAAATGATGGCTGGACACCAACATCCAAACCAACCGACCTCTGTCTCCCCAGCAGAATGTTGAAATGTTGGCTTTAGTCTAGTCAAGAAAAGCTCCCTGTCTTCCTCATATGTTTGAATACATGCATGAGAAACTACATATATATATAAACATTACCTGCATGGCAATTACTGCATCTGCACAATGACCGCATCTTAAAGAGGCTTGATTCCAATTTATTAAGTGGCATCAGCACTCTCCTTCTTAAAACACACAGCTGATGAGTTGTTGACCTTGGGGTCGCACAAAGCCACACAGAGCTCTACTGTGTACCCTTTCATATCAACTGAATTCATAACTGAGGAAAGATCCAGTGTCAATATTAGTATATTAGTCAATTAAGCTGCTGCATACAGTGTGTGACTCACAATATCATAAATTAAAGATCTTTTTGACTTAATGTTGCCACTAAGTCAAGATTAGATTAATATATTGGCTTGCTAAAATACTGGACATATTTGCCTTTTATAAAATATTGCTGTCAACAACTATGATTGACACTTCTTTCTGACCACAGTTATATTAAAAGTGACATTAAAACATCAATGAAATTTTCCTTCATTATTTTCATTCAGTTGTGCAATTTTTTATTTTTTTTTTTAATTTGATTTCTGATTTAAAACACTGTAAAGGAGCCCTGAGTTTCTCAAAAATTGAACAAGGAGTAGGTCATATTGGCCTTCAGGAATAATTCAACTTTTTGGTAAATACACTTATTCACTTTCTTGCAAGAGTTAGATGATATCACACCCATGTCTGTATGCTAAATATGAAGCTACAGCTAACAGCCTCTTTGCTTAGCTTAGCATAAAGACTGGAAACAGGGTCTTTGTCAAAAGGTACAAAAATCCACATGTAAAGTTTGCCACATTTTATCTAAAGATTGCATTCTGATGGTGGGTCGGTCAGTCCACCACTTTTCTCTAGACTGAAATATTTTCAGCTCTCTTCAAAATTTTTTCCAGACATTCGTGGTTCTCTTAAGTTTCCTGATGACTTTGGTAATTGTTATCAATTCATTGACCTTTCATCTAGTGCCATCATCAGGTCAGGTGTTGACTTTAGTGGTAATACAGAAATGCTAACATGTTAAGATAAGATGGTGAACATGATAAAAATTTGACCCAGCATGTTAGCGTTGTCACAGTGAGCATGTAAACGAGATATAACGTGTTAATTACAGCAGCTTTACAGGTGCTGGTGGGTGTATTTTTTGTCTTTGGACAGCCAGGCTAGCTGTTTCCCCATGTTTCCAGGCTTTATGCTAAGATAAGCTAACTGACTGCTGGCTATAGCTTTATGTTACCGAATATTGTATCAATCTTCTCATCTAACGCTCAGCCAAAAAGCAAATAAGTTTATTTCCCAATATGTCAAACTACTCCTTTAAACACTGCAAATTAGCCCAGAGTTTCCCAGCAGTTGAACATGAAGCAGATCTATGAGATTAATCGACTGCTAACCTCCTTAAAATACTAACATTTTACTGCAGGGTTTCAGTGTCTTTCTCAAAGACTGTCCACTTTAACAAGAATGCATCTTTAGAGAAAAAGGATTTTATATTTTAGCATGAAATAGCACTGTCCTTCAAAAGTGTGCATTTGTCTGTACTCTAACACTCATTGTGAATCTGGACAGATGTTGTTCATACTGTGTGAAGTTCCCTCACCCTCTGAGTTTTGGCGTGAGGTGCTGCCCCGGACTCTGAAGGTGTGCTTTGGTCCTCTGTTCTTCTCATTGAAGCTCCAGGTCTTGGTGACCTTGCTGGGGCTCCCCTCGGCCCCGTCCTCTGCCCCAGGAGACTGGGTCTTCCCTTTGGCCATGGGAGCCTTGGAGGGACTGGGGAACACTTTGTCCTTCAGGCTGGCCTTCCGACTACAGAGCAAGTCATAAGAAAAGAAATTTAACCAGTAAAACGTATAAAATGTAAAAACAAAATAAAAAAAAAATAAAAAAGTTTTTATGGCATCATTCAACATATAAGTAATTAACTATCTGTAGCTACAGGTCTTTATCCTACTGCTTTGTTGTTTTAGATGTAATCTTGGGAATTTGTAGAATACAGCACTGGTGTGATGATAAATCTTACCTCAGCAGAAACGCAAAATGGGCAATGTCCTACAGCAGAAGGAGCCATGTCCACATACGAACATAGTAGAGCATTCAGTGGGTCAGGCAAGCAGCAGGAAGCTACAAGCTAGCATGCATGGGAAGCAAAGTGACACTGCATGTCTCAAAAGGAAGAGCTGTGGTCTCGCTCTATGCAAAAAGTGAACACAAATCATGCAAATAAAATTCACCATCATACTTTATGCTCCACCTGATACATGGGAATTGGTCAAAGGAAACACACTTAGGTACTCAGTAATATGCACCTTGCCTGCTGAACAGAAGTTTATATGCGCTGATTAGGCAAAAAAAGGCAGCAAGCAAATCAACTGCATAAAGACATTACTAAAAGAAACCATAAATCAACTGTGACAGGGCGGTAAACAAGGATGTGTAACTGTGTTTTCTCAGTAAAAAGGGTAAAAGGTGTGGGCAGATTCTCTCTTGTGTTTATTTTAAGCAGCTTTTCTTGTAGACATCACTGACAATGCTGCACTACAATATAAACAGTGAACTGAAATTATTAAAGTCAGATTTTATCACTCACTAAGTGACATATTTTCAAAAAATGTCTTTATTCCATGATTCCTCCACCTTTACTTTTGTTTCAAAAAGGAGAGGAACAGAAGTAGGAATGAAAGGTGACACACAGACTTGCAGTGCAGTTGTTAGTATCTGTGCAACAACTATACCTAATAGTTCTCGGACAGCACCCGCAAAGTCTGTCTTTGTGTGCATTTTCATTACTGGAGTGGTGGGCAGTAGAGGAGACACAAAAGAGATAAAATAGCAGTGGAAACAGTTACAAAATCAGCAGTGTGTGCCCTTCTGTGATACCAGTAACACTTTATTGTAACTATAATTTATAAGTCATTTGCAACCTGTCAGTCAATCAGCTATAAACACTTCAATAGTTGTGTCCTTGCTATTTGTTCTTTTTCCATGTTTGGAATGAATTTAAAAGGCTGTTAGTATTTTTCTAATGATGTTTTAGGGTTGATTTTCCAACAGATTTGCAGATAATATGCAAATGGTTTATAAAGTCATGATAAAGTGTCACCACATTGTTAATAATTGTACTTGTTTCTTTTGTCAAAAACATTGTGATAAAAATCAAGCAAGGCTTTTAAAGTGTTCAAAATCACTTTTTCCCAAGGTGATGCTGAGCAGAGTGTCAAAGAACAGCTTATTAGTGAATATTTAATAAAGCTGCAAGTTGGGAGTGAGGCCAAAGTGAGCTGATCTTTGAGCACCATGTATGCAAATGCAGCATGACCGTTCTTGAAGGAGGCACTTAATAAACATCCATGTCTGACACGCACAAGGATTTACAGTAACCCAAAACACACACACAAACACAAACACACACACACACACACACACACACACACACACACACACACACACTCAAAGGTATACTGTACATACACTCCCCCAAGAAGAGTGCCTCAGCAGCAACTAAGAGCAGAATTGAAGAGAAGCCAAAGGGAGGTGAAGAGAGAAAAAAACCAATCAGATCACAGACCTGGGAGAGGTTTCTGCTTGAGACTCCTTCCTGTGAGTAGAAAAAGACGGGATGAAAGTCAGAAATTCATTACATATCATCATTAATATTGTGCTATGCTTGTAGGGTTGAGATGGGTTAGCAATGAGGATCACTTGTCAAGCAAATGGGGCCAAAAGAGTCAAGAGAAAAATCTCGTCAAGCTGCTGGATGGGAAATGCTGTACAAAATCTACACAAAAGATGAGGAAAAATATTTTAAGAGTAACTTAACACCCATAGAAAATCTTATTTTGGCTGACCTTCAGTGGTTTAACTTTTCACCTTGCTGCAGTGATGTAGAGGTGTACTCCAGGGTGTGTCAGTACACTGCGACATCACAGCTGGGTGTGGTGACAAGTGCAAAGAAGCAAACTTGAAACAGGCTTGAAACTTTCAACCAGACTACTTTTCAGTCTTGTTTTGAAAGAGTACTCCACAGATTTAGCATTGCACTGCTAGAACAATGTCAGGAGTTTTGTTGAAAAGTATCAAAATCAGTGCAAAAGAACAAGAGAGATCTGAAATTTTATTCCATGCATTCTTCTTCCTTGTCAAAACCTGGCACCTACATTACCCACAATCCAACTCAACCGCCAGCAGTTCGATTTGCGATTTGGATGCGTTATGCTTGTAGCGGCTAAGGTAGCCTCGAGCCACAAGCTTCAAGCAGAGATGAGGAGTGGGCCTCAGAGGTCTGGTAAACTCCACAACTGCAGATTTGTTTCATTTTCAAACTTGTCCTGAGCCCAAACCAACATTAACTCAAGTGACAGCACTTGAAGCAGTTCGTCAAACTTTGCACAGCTCCCTCTGGAGCCACAAAAGGCTTTATACGATTCTTTTCACATATGCAGTAGCACTCCTCAAGACCTGGTCAGGGGCGTTGTATACCAGATTTTTAAGGAGGTCTAGAGGACAGAATTACTGGATTTTTTCTGGAAAAAGGAAAATAACTTCTGTGTAAATGAACACTAGACCTATAGACTGTGACTCAGATCAACTGATACTGTCAGAAAGTAATTTTAAAGAGCGGATTTATTGTTAAATACTCTTTAAAATGAATCCAACAGTGGCACTGAAGCCAATAAAGCTGAATTTGTATAAAAGCAATTATTGCTTTACATGGCTATTCTCAATCTTATTCACACTTATGGTGCAGACACAGACTCCGCCCACGATGGATCCAGATGCACTGGACCACTGAACACTCCTCCCAGTGGGTGACATGATGGGTGACGCACTGCGAGTTGGGTGTGTTTGGTTTTTGCTCTGCTGTTTTAAACATGGTGACCGCATTACAAATGATCTCATTTTACAGCTAAACAGTACACTTCAGTATCTTTCTGACAACAGCCGAGAAATAGGCAATGCAGTAATAGAATCTTGATTCATATCTGATCAGCACTGCCTAGTTTGTCATATTGATCTGAGTTTCATGAGCTGGCCGAGTTGCAGGTGAGGTCATATCGTGATTATGCAAATTCAAATATGGTGGTTTGTCTGTCAACTCGCCATGCCGTATCCAACATGCACCGCACGGCCAGATCTCCTGCTCTCCATAGAAAATGAATGGGATTAGTTGACTTGATATCTGTCAACAGATTCAGTGTGTCTGCACCATTAGAGTCACTGTCTCTGGAATACAGTGAACAAGTCAGAAAACTCAGAGGTTCAAAATCAAACTGAAAGCTTTTCTATCTTCTCAAGATTACGATTAAGTACTGTATGTGTGTGCCTGTGTCTGCGGTTCATGTCTGTGGTGCGGATTCGAGTTTTTTACTGGATTTGAGCCGGTGGGTGTGTGCACATACAATTTAAAGTAAAACATTTTGAGTTTTACTTGCCCTGCCTTTACAAATGACAGAGCTTATAATTACTTCTCTTGTTTTGTTTTCCATTTTTAGATGATTGCCTCACTGTTTCAGCATCATTACCATCACCACTACAACAATCATCATTATCTGCATTATCATCATCATCATGAGATCATGCTGTGTCACTCTTGGTGTCATGTTTATACCTGAATGACTTGCCCTTCAGATTCCTCAGCAGGTCCAGCTGATTCAGAGGTGGAATAAGTCTGGGAAAAGACAAAGAGTATTTCATCATTCTGTCAAGATGGTTTCACCACCATCGGTGCTCAAAGGTTAAAGCTCGCCTTTGGGTGTTTTAACACTAATTCCATTTAGTTTGGCAGTTGTCTTTTCTGCTGGTCATCACCTTTTCACATGGAATTACTACTGGAATGAAACCGAACATGAGGTAATTTCCAAATAGAACAGACAAGCAGCAATCTCCTTCTTCTAGAGGAATAAATAGTAGAAATCTGCACTGCAAAAGTCAAACAGGGCAACTTATTTGCTGAATCATATAGCTGGACAGTGAAATAAGATGTTAATTTTACAAAGTAGTCACTGGCAGTGTTTGTCTTTTGAACAGAATTTCAAAAGGGTTCAGATGTCACTGCCAAGACACCAGCCTGATCTGCTGTAAAATTACCCTTATTAAAGCAGAAAGTTAAAAGTCACACCAGTGTGTGATTCCTCAGGCAGTAGTATCTGATTCAACAAGGGAGTTTGGAGTACAGTGAGATGAAGATATTCTGTAGGTTCACTTTTCCATTTGGCTTCCCAGTTTTAAGAAAGATGGCAGAATGTCATATGACAAAACAGTTGTATTTATTGAAACTGCTGAATAATGTCCAGCATTATTTGGCCGGTTTTATCACTTACCTGTACATTGGAATGGCTACAGTCTGCTCATAGAAATCCCATGTAGACACCAGATCTGTACGGGAAAGGTTGGTAGCATAAAACCTCCAAGCAGCCTGGATGTAGAAATAAAAAAGTCCTTTCAGCTTTTTGTCAGGAGATTATCTCTGTTTGACAGATACATGGACATGGTGTTGTTATCATATGGAGTTCCTCAGACGGATACCTGGATGAGGCCTGCTGCAGGATTACGTCTCTTCTCAAAATGTTTCTGCCTATGCTGCTCTTGGACTTTCAGAGCAAAGCCAGAACCCAGGATGCCCTGTACAGGTTCAGAGTGACACAGAGAGCCCAAAAAGTGATTATTGACCTTTATTGACCTCTACTGGCCAGAAGATGGGCTTGCAAAAACATCAAGTTGTCTCCTTCATCACAGAACAACAAATCCAGCAATAACAATATCACAGATTTTTACATCTGCAAAGCCTCAAGGTAACAGAAATGCGAGAGAAAATGCTGATTTCCTCCACATGCATTAGAAGTCAATGTGGAAAAAGTAGTGACTGTTTCCTGTTAACGGAGCGCTGATACAGCAGTCCACATTTTTTGTGTGCGATAGCTGCTTACTCAAAGCTGAGTCTGACTACTTCAAATCTCAGGTGAAAAGCTGAACATTTAACAGCCAATGACAAATACATCAGTGACTGACTGGAATTACAGCATCACAGGATGAAAGCTTTCTGAATGTAAAGGGAACAAAGAGCAGAGTTTCTGTGGATTCAGGGGAAGCTTTTAGCTTACTGCAACAGTCTAAGTACCAGAGAGGATAAACATAATGTAACAGAATGGCTCACTTAGAGCATTTGCTTTTCTAAGTGACTAAGCAAAAAAAAAAAAAAAAAACTGAAAAAATATTGGGTGCCTGATGCGCATAATACTACTTAAAGTACAACACAGTGATTTCCAATACATAGACCTTTTTCACAGCAGCCATTTCATGTGCTTTTCATGCTTTCATGTGACAACTGAAAATGCCTGTTGTGAAAAAAGGCCTATTACTGCTCTACTTCTTTACAGAGCACCTGTCTATTACACAAATGGGGACCAACTAATGTGTTACATGTAATAACTTCATTTTAATTTCCTCACTGGTTTATTTATTTTAAAAAATAACCACTGTCATAAATTTTAAAGGAGCATCAATAGATTTTTTTGGGCCACTTTTGGTGGTTGATATGTTGGTTGATGTGGCGATACGTTAGCCAACAGTTGCATATTTACATATCCAGCAAACACGGAATAACATAAGCATTCATTCAACATGTTTCTGTCCACTCAGTAAATATAAGTATATTCAATCAGCTTTTGCTTCTGGTTTGGTCTCTGGAGGGAAACGTCTGACTCTTTAGCATCTAAATTTTCCACTATGTTCACCAGCTAGTCGCTAACTTTGCCCGTCTGCCGTATGGTATTGGACTAGCTTATCTGCTGAAAACTGATGGTTGCCTTGGCTGGAAGCAGGGTTAAACAGAGTGATGAGACTGAACCAAAACAGAAAAGTTGCAGCCTGTAAAACCATAACCATGGTAAGATGAGATGCTAAAACAATGCTAAAAATTAGCATGAATGTGCTACTCCCAGGGGCAGACCAATGACAGTGAGAATGACTGAACAAGGCAGATGCAGTTCATTGAAGTTTTCACATCCTCTAAATATTCACAGACTAGTGGGTCTCATGGAATAAACAAAATAAGAACTGTGAAGGCAGCAAGAGAGGTGATAAATAGAAAAGACAGAACAGCACCTAAAATTCAAGCTTCATCAAAAGACAATGCACTCTTTCTTAGAGTTGCAGGGCAGAAACATTGAGCGCTGGACACCATGATGGATAAAGACTAAATGAACACAAATGAGGATGTTGCAAATAAGCACTTTACTTTCACTCAACTGCTGCAACATACTTAGGTTCAGGGACTCCTGATGAGCCCTCAAACTTACAGCAGGAAGAGCAAAGAAGGCCACCCCGATCATACTGAATGTGGCAGCCAACAAGCGTCCATTCCAGGTCTTGGGAACCTTATCACCATAGCCGATGGTAGTGAGAGTGATCTGGTGAAAAGATAAATCAAAGTCACAACTTGATTTAAGTGATGTGGTACAGCTTGTAGATATGTTGTGAAGTAAAAGGGAGGAAAACTGGAAATAAATTTAGTGCATCACAGTGTGACAGTCGTTTTACAGTCTACTTCTCAAAGCAGTAATGACAGTGTTGCGACTGAAGTTTAGTCTTACCAGTCCCCACCAAAGAGCATCAGCATAGGTCTCAAACTCAGTATTTGACTCCTTTTCCACAGAGTAGACCAGGAATGAAGCCAGAATGAGGCACAGGAAGCCTATGTACCATGCTGTGATGAGCTCCTACAGAGAAAACCAATGTAATAAGCATCATGGATGCCTCGCAAAGTGGTGATATAACCCTTATAAACTGGTAAAAATGGCCATTCTGTAATAATATTGGACATGATTATAAGATTCGCGTGCCCTCTGTGGCAAACATTGATTTCATAAACGTCTTTATTTCCCTCGGCTCCACACATGCTACCCGCCCACCCTCTCTCCTTTTCACAACATCACACACACACAAACACACATTTCCACATCTTATTAGTGCAAGGAAATAATTCTATTTCAAAGCTCATTAAAATAAAACTGAGAGGAATATGTTTCATCACTGTGACAGAGTAGCTGGGAAGAGAAACAACTGGAAATAATGTTTCACTGAAGCAACACAGTGGAAATTAAACTCTTAACCCACATAAGACATTTTCTTCCATAAACATTTTCACTGTAAGTCTTTTATTCAAGGTTTTATATAAAACTGGATAATCTAATTTTGTACTTGATCATCTTGTTGACAAACAGTTCAGTTCTTCATGTAGATAAAGACAATAAAAATGTATTAGCACAACCATTGACATGATGAGGAACGTATGGTATGTTTCCAGGTAACAATAACGCCTCTGAGATGATAACAGATGCAAGTGTCAACATTTTTAAAATTTGGTATATCCATACAAACAAAAGGGCCTAAAATAAGCAATTTCCTCCACAAATACACAAATTAAAGCACGTCAACAATTAAACATTGGAAAACTCATTATTGCTTTTTCAGTACCAGCCAAGTCTCCATATGACATTTATATTGGGTGATTCTGCAGCACACAGTTTATGTCCAGTGCCAACATTCAGTGCCAATGCAGGAAGTAATAATGAAATATGGAAAAGCCTTTGAGACTGGAAATGAGGGTTCATGACCAGCAATTCACGTTGGCCTTTTATTTAACCATGAAAAACATATTTTTTAAGCTTAACCAAATGCTTTAGTTGCCTGACCACCACCATAACTTAAGTATACTGTAGTTAAAATACACAGATATTATAGGAAAACAGACTTATCTTATTAGAGAGTGTCCAAGCCACCTGCTTAAGTCCTGTTAGGCAGGTGGCTTTTGAAGACTTGTTTTCATGAGGCCATGTTAAAGTGGTTGGCACACTAGATAACTAGCATAAATTAGCATAGTTAATATGATTCTGGTGCACATCAGATATGGTTTTAAACACCACATTCGGCTGGCTAATTATACCCAACATCTAATCACGAAAGATCACCTTGCTGTGGGCATAAACTACAGATCCGAGCAGCTTCCAGGTGCCTCCACGGCGGTCCATACGCAGCATACGGAGGATCTGCAGGAATCTCAGACTCCTGATTGCTGAAGTGGCAAAAACATTGCCCTGAGATCCAGCTGCCAGTACAGATACTGAGGCAATCAGCACCATGATGTCTGGAGAGAGAGGAGCAAAAAAAAAAGATAGAAGTAGCAGAAGAAAGCCAGAGATAGTAGGCGCTTGATCAAATCAACTTCACTGTGTACAATGAGGATCATTTTTTCTTATAATTTGAAAGCTGCTCTAAGTACTTAGAATTAGAGGTGTGAAATTTTCAATTAGGTTTCCATGGTTGCAAGTTAAGTTTCATCTTGTCTTGAGCCTAACCTTAAGCCAAAGAATATGCTGAAAATCACATGAAAGCATAACAAAGATGGTTATCATATCCTCACTAAAACATTTGAAAGTGGAAGGAATTGAGAAATCCTGGAAAACAGGGCGACACAGTAATGTGTCTGTGTTATGTTGTTCTGAGAGAGCAGGGTGAGAGAAATGACAGCCAGCGCAACACAAGCCAACCTTGTTTTCTCACCTATGATACAGAAAGGCTTTCTGGCAAATTTCAGCCTCCCTCTCCATCCTCTGTATCGACAGCAGCAGCCAGCAGCCCATATCCTTACGATGTACTCCACTCCAAACACCACGATGGTCACAATTTCCTGGGGAACAAACCGAAATGGTGGAGTTAACCCCGCATCATGAATGTAATGTACATGGAGTGAAGAGTTACGGCAAATAATATGATACCCACCAGGATGTACAAGGCACTCTCTGAGCTATTTCTGAACTCTTTGATGGTGGCAAAGACTGAGAGTATGAGACAGGAGAAGACCAACAGGAATCTGGAAGATATATGAGAGAGTACAAAAACAGTTATTTCTTTTTCTTTGTCACGTGTGTCAAGTTAAACTTGTAAAATTCTGTTTTAGGTAGGGAGAACAATATAGTTAGTGAAACAGTTTGCTTGATTTATAAACCCTGACTGCAGAAACACATGGCTGTATAGAACTTGTGATGTCTGTGGCATCTTAACGCCTGCTCACATCCATATTTGTCAATTACTGTAAGTCACAAAATCCACATTTGTGCACAAGGTGCAACAAGCACACACCTATCAGTCCACCAAACACCATACTAACGCCGTTATATTCCCATGATGGAACACGCATTAGAAATTACCTGTTGAAACCGTAACCTCTATTAGAAAAAGCAGTGATTAGAAGAACTCTATCTTAAAGGGTCGGTTCACCTAATTAAGAAAAAAACATTTTCTGACGTATCCCTAGTGGTGTCTAGCCATGCACGTTTGTACGTGCTGAGGTTTCAAGACCTTCACTTCAGAAACATGTGCAATCAACCCAATATAATGGAAAATGGATATTTTGTTTGTGCTGGTCCATCTGGATAAATCACACATCTCACTGTCAACAAGTATAATTGGTGTTGTTTCTTCAGTAGAAAGTAGTTCCAAAAAAAATGGATTCAACATTCAGATGTGATGATGGCTGTTACAGTATAATATACCATTAAGACCAATCTGCTCATCAATTTCTAAGGCTTAAGTGGGTCCAGTTGGAGACGAATGAATAATTAGAGCTGCAGACTGTGGGTGGTGCCTATTAGTGGAAACTAGCCAAACTGCATAAACAACAACAGCGGCTCAGTTAGAAAGAGTAAATGGGTGAATTGGTGAGAAAATAAGAAAGAAATCAAAGAAAATAAGGAAGAAAGCATAAAAGGAGAATTGAACGGCCAAGCAGAAAAAAATGGTAAAAGTAAATGCTCATTTGAACACTGATTTAACCTGAATGAATCTAACCCAGTCACATTAAGGTTTAATATAAGAAACCACAAGTGATCCTCTGCAAACATATTTGCACACAAGTGTGCAGGAAATCCAATAACTTGTGAGCCAAGAATGTGGAGTAACATCAGCTGACATTGCCAGGAACCTGCCTCTGTATGCCAGAGCTGATTATACAGAGTGTATTTACTGGCTGTGTCAGTAAGTAGATCCTCACTGGACAGACAAAAACTTCTCAACCTCCTCTTCACAGTCCGATCCACATTATCTGCCTCCTACAGAAGTCATTAGTGATGTTTACTATATTGGTTTTTCCAACATGGGATGAAAGTTAATGTAAGAAGTGATTATGACAAGGGGCACTGCCCCTGATCAAACATCTCCTAATACAATCAAAGATCACTTAAACGTTATTCATTTGGATGAATTAGAGATGCGACGGTATACTAATATGATTTTTGAGACACTGGAGAGGTTTGGAAATATATTCCGCAGCCACACCTCAGGAAGACAGACTGAGACCATCAGGCGAGCACTTCATTGGATGGAAGATAGCGTGTGATTTGAAGAGGAAGAGGCACGGCAGGACCCTTTCTTTAGTAAAGATCTTCTGGAAGGAATCCAAAGCAGAGATAATGGAGAGTGTCTGGTGAAACCCAATACTGGGACAAAGCATGATCTTAAAAAGACACAACCAGCATAAATCATAGATACTTGAGCATCTCCTGAGAACAAGATCAGGTGTTACACTTGAAAGCTCTCACTAAAGTAAAGATGTCATTTACACATGAACTGTGCAGTATGAGATAATTATCCTTTGTGCTATGAAATAGGAATCAATACATAGAAGCCAGATGTCAGAGGATTGGGTGAGGATGGGTTTCAATTAAGATATTACACTGAGCAAGAGGGCTGCACAGTGGCAACCCACCTTTTCCCGGGTTTGCAACATTTATTTTAGTTTTATAAGAATGAGTTTTAAAAAGGTGGAGAAATTATTACGTGGATTTTATTACCTGAACAACTAAACCATATGGATTAAATATGGCATTGGTTAAACGTAAGCAACACCCAGAGCCTGTCCATCCTATGAGAGACAGCTATTACCTGAGCGCAGGCATTTTAAACATCTATGCCACCACTGCCTTCTCTTACTCTGATGAGGACACA
Source organism: Thunnus maccoyii (assembly GCF_910596095.1). Taxonomy (NCBI): domain Eukaryota; kingdom Metazoa; phylum Chordata; class Actinopteri; order Scombriformes; family Scombridae; genus Thunnus; species Thunnus maccoyii. The sequence continues at coordinate 7,793,676 of NC_056536.1, read as the reverse complement.
CTTCATGTCAAAACATTAGTTGCTGCACCTTATTAAAAGCTCTGATTATGACTGTATGCTCCAGATCAGATCTTTCCAGATCCTGCCTTAGTTTGTCTTATCTGTTCAGGCACCAGTTTGAGTTTAAAGTTGGCAGACTTCTTCACCTTCACAAAACCTTCTCAGAAGTTAAAAATCTAGACTGTGATTTAGTGCAGCGGTTGACCCTTCTGGTTCGATATGTTCAACAGAAACTGTTCTGACAATGATCTGTTCAGCACTTCAGAGGCAAGAAACAAAAGGCTGAATTCCTCACTCTGAGTCAATGTAGAGTGGATCTGGCTGTGCAGCATTAAATCTTTCACATGATATAGGCTGACCTTAGTTCTTAAGCTTTTTATTGAGATAGGCTTCATCTTCTGCATCCCCCTATAACAGAGTGACTTCCTGAACCACATTTCCTCATCAATACTCCCTGGATCTTCATTATTTTTTAAACAATATTCATACTTTGATAATAACAATACCTGTATTTTCCTGCTGTTTTGTGTTCCATCAATACACAGCCAGTTTAATGTATTAATAAATCAATGGTGTATACTAGGAATTGTAAATGTAGATTCTTTATGATATTCCTAATCATACTCTATCAGAAGCATTAAGATATTCTTACGAAAAGCAAAATGAGTACATTCAGCGGTGGCTGCCCCTGTTCTGCTAATTTTTTCCTTTGTTATAGTAATAATAAACTTTATTTATATAGCACTTTTCTTAACAATATTTCAAAGTGCTTTACAAAAAGCACTTTGTTTCATAAAGGTCATTCAAAGTAGGCTGTATGTGTGTTTTTGGCATCTCATACATCATTGATGGCTGCAGCAGTGAAGGCTTGCTTGGTAAAAGTGAGTTCTTCATGCACTGAATGAAGCTTTTTTTCATTCTGCCTTAAGTCTGCAGCTTGTCAGTGAGGTTGAGGTTATAAAATCTATGTATATATGTTCTTAGGTATGTTAAATTATAGTCAGTTTATATTTTTTTAGTTTTACACAGTAGATATTAATCTTAGCATAGTTTACTTTTCTTCAATACTAGGTGGTTGTCGCCATACATCATCTATATATGCCAGGAATGACAAGAAGGTGAACTCCATCCGTCCTCCCTTTAGCATCCATTTGATGCCCTGACTCCTGCAAGAGTGAGGGTGCAAATAATGCTTGCACAATTTGTCACCGTGGTAAATTTAATTTATATATGAAACAGGCTTTGAAAAGATTTTGATGTGCTAAGGGAATGAAATTATACCCATTTAGGCACCTGCTTTTCCCAAGTCCAGAAACACAACATGGAGATTTTCTTTCTCTTGTTTGTCTGATTGAATTTGCAGTTGGTCCCTGTTTTTATGTCCTGACCATCCTGAGATGTATTGTGTTCCTGTTGTTTGTTTGTTTTTCAGTGTCGCGTTTTTCAAGTCTGTCTTAAAACAGTCAGGTGTCCATACAAACACTGAAAGAGGTTTTTCTCACTGTAATCATTACTCCTGTTCATACTGGCTGTTACAGTAAGAGATCTCCTTCAAATGTGCTTTCAATGTAAGTGATGGAGGACAAAATCCACAGTCTCCTTTTGTGCAAAACTGTATTTAAAAGTTTATCTGAAGCTAATATGAAGCTTCAGCTGTCCAAATAAGTCAAATCAAGTAGATATCTATCAACATTACAGTCTTTTTAGCGCCAAAGTCCCTTGTTTTGTTACTATACTTGCACTGCAAGGAAACACTGTCCAAGGAAACACAAAGAGGGAAGGTGATGCTAAAAAGACTGTAAATGTGGCAGATATCCACTTTCTAGTTAGTTTCAGTGTTCATTTGGGCACCTGACTATTGTATTTAAAGCTGAAATTACAGTTTCCATGCCCGCAGGGGTCCGCGTGACGTAAATTGCATCATCAAAGAGTGTAAGCGTAGGCTCTGTGCGGACGTCCACGTACCTGCAATTTGTTGTGTCTGCGCCATGGATGTATTATAAGAGCTGGATACGAGACTAAAAATGGCGCCCATTCAGTCCTATAGGAATTGCTCGTCTGGCGCATACGCAAAAAAAGTTTCTAGCATCCGGGTTTGCTTCCGTGTTGTGCGGCCCACTGAATATGCGCAGTAGTGTTTCCCCCGCTGGCCCCGCCCGCGAGTTCCCGCTTGGCCCATAGACTTAACATTGTGATGACGTCATGGATTTTTAAATCGCTTTTCTCGGCTTGAGGAAAGTTTTACAAATATAAAACCTCCATGAATAAAAAGTTCATAATAGAAAGAGTCATAATTGACATTTGCAGTTCCAGTTTTACAGACGTCTGTTTTAAAATGGTGGTCTATGGGGAAGTCCTTTTTGGGCCACAGGAGGATTTTTTGCTGCAATACCGCGAGTGGCCACTGGGAAAAATTGGCTGCAAGGCTGAGCGGCAGCACCCTATCCAGCTTTTATTATACATCCATGGTCTGCGTGGACCTGTCCGCACCAGTCTGTGCAGTCAACGCTGTCTTCCTGTAGACGGCGATCTACTGCGCATGTGTGTCCTCCAAGTGGACCCCAGAAGGTAGTATAAACAGAACAACTACCCATCTGTGGTGTCCACAGCTGTTGTGTACGCGTCTGCCTGGGAGTATAAATGAAGCTTTAGAAAGACATGAAAAATTGTGAACCTGTCCTTTAAGGTTAATCGGTCAAAGAGTCAATCCCAGCGTTATGGGCGGGTCTGGCTCCCCATGGGACATCCAGGAATTTGGCCCTCCTAGGAGAAATCAGCATTAATGCCGTTTTAATGCAGGGGATTGCCAGGGCTCAGGCCCCGGGCCCAACAACGTGAAAGGGCCTATGAGGCTCAGGGAAAAAAAACATAATAAAATTCACAGGGAGGAAAAAAAAAACTCCTGCCTTGTTTGTACATTTTTCGTCCATTTGTGGTGTCTGGATTTAGAGCGAAGTGAGACATTATCTCGTGTTTAGTATCTCTGCTGCTCCTAAGCGGAAATCAGAGGTGCGGTGTTTGTTTTGTTGTCAGCAACAGTTGTTGCCTTTACACTTTAGTTCAGGTAGAATCTTTCTGTCGCCTCTGTCTGTTTCTAAGAAGCTTGTTTAACCTTCTGAACTTCAGTTTGTGGCAGTTACTGTTATTTAGAGTTTTTTGTCGGCGTGTGACGCCGGAGTGGAAAGTTAAGCGGCTGGCTGACGTTAGCATGCCGACCGGTGTTTTGGTTTAACCAGTGACCTTGTCATGTGGTGACTTTCAGCTGAGTGTCGTTTTCGTGGTGACGGCAGCTGTTGAAAACACAGAGTATGTAGGTGTCCTCCTAAGTCTTAAATTATTGTTTGTTCAACACAGTATATATTTGTCTGGTCCTTTTTGTATTACATTATGTACATTAAATGGTGTAGCCAACAAGAATCATTCACATTTCCTCACTTATTTTTCTGATATTAATCTTTTTAAATGGCTTGAAACGCTGAATCTCGTTGCAGTATCACACTGATGGTCACAAGTTAAACAGACGGTAGGCTGGTCAAACCTGGTGAATACTGACTGTGTGACTACAGTTTACACACTATTTAGCCACAAACTCTTCTTTTACTTTTTCTACTCCATGACAAAGCAGGTTAATTGGTTGAATATGGCTCACTTTCCACTTGAAGATTGAACACTATAAAATCACAAGATAGACTATGACTGCACTGCCAATTTATAGGCTACGTTTTGTTTCCCACATTATAAGAAACAATATGAGGTGAATCCTTCATTGCTGAGCACAGTTTAACTTATGTAAATGGTTGGCATAAGTAATAAACACACTGATGGATTGATTAAGGTCAAATTGATAAGGCTTTTAGGTGCCAGCTATCATCACTACGAGCAACCACGATGCATTCGGCTGAAAGTTGCCAGTTAACACGGTCAGTGGTTAACCCGAAACACCTGTTTTGGTGACTCTCAGGGAAATGTGTCGTGACGGCAGCTGTTGAAAACACGAATGTAGGTGTCCTTCTTAAGTCTTAAATTATATGTTCAACTAGGTATATATTCGTCTGGTCCTATTGTGCAATATTATGTAAATTAAAAGGTGTCGCCCACATGGATTCACATTTCCCGGCCTGCCCATAAAAACCAATTGCCAGGCCAGTTACTTTCCTCTGGTGCTGGGAATGCAAGGAGTCAGACTCTTCACATCTTGTCATTTACATCACTTTGACTTGTCACAACATTTATTGTACCCTGGAAACTCTGTTATAAGTAGGATTTCTTGTCCGAGTTCACAATCCTTATCATGCTGATACATTTAAAAGGTGACTGATATCACATTTAGCTTGCATAAGGAAAAAACAGACTCCACAAAATTAGATATACATGATGATGTACTGATGTGGGAATATCTCCATGTAACACCAAAATGATATCAGGCTCCTATTTGGTCTGAAATGACAGTAATGTAAGTCTCATCATTGGTTAAATTAACATAACCAATGGAATTAAATGTTCTGGAGGAAGGAAGCTGACTGGCTGCAAGTCTAATTGGACATCAGTTTTTGCAACTTTCCTGACTTGACCTTGCCAAGCTCATCAGTACCTACTAATGAGGACGCTTGCTGATAAAAGAGGGGGACAGAACCTGCCTCCTGAAGCACTCAAACAATTAGCTTCTGCAGCTTCTCGCCCATCCGTCCTGATGCTATTCACATAGTGAAGCTTCTAAAGATTCATTTATACCTCTCCATCATACAGTATGGTCTGTGGACACACACACCAGCTTAAGGTTATGAGAAAGTCTGGGTGGATGCATACATACAAGAGACATACAAGGGCAAATAACATGTCAAGCTCTCAAAAATTGTTGGCCACAAGAGCATGTACGTGTAGCATGTAGCTGTAGCTGACAGCAATTTAACGATCCCCTCCAGACATGTTTTAAGATGTATATAAAACACTTGACTTTGAATAATAACTTGTGGCCAATATAGTTTTTCAACATACAATATGAATGGAGGCTTCAAGTTTCCACATCACACTTGATTACAGGACCAGGATTGGCTCCAAACTAGTTGTGATCACAAAACACGTTCGCAGGTACACGCCTTTAAATCGCAGTTTCAGTGATCATGGAGTAACTTTGCTCCTCAGCAGATGAATGTGAAAACAGACTTCTAATGTCAAACCTACATCATTCTGCACAGTGAAGTCCAAACATCTAACTGAAGTAACAGTAAGCAAAACACATTTTTGAGTGGAGGGGCACTTTAAGTATTAGCCTAGACAAACTGTACAGTTGTGCTAAGGTGCCAATTTTTTTTATTAATAACTCCTGCAACATTTCAGTTAATAAACCTGCATGGTCTCATTTTTGGGCCACTTTTTGGAAGGCGAAACAAGCTGTACTGTAAACACAACACTGACGTTTTATCCCCTTCAGTTGTTATAGTTGCATGTTAGCAACCAGCTGCCTTGCACAACCAGTAGGCATGAAGCAACATTTGCATTTATTTGGAACCATGTTTTTGGCCACCTGGCAAATATTAAATCAAATATTCCTTCTCTGTTTAGTTCAGTTTTGGTCTACTAACTACTGAGGGAAATATCTGACTCTTTAGCTGCTAAATGCCCCACAATGGTCACTAGCTAGTCTCTAACTTTGTTGGTCCACTGTAGCATGCAGAGGGTTAATCATATCCTTTTCTGCTTAAAACAGCTGTGTGCTGCTGCTGGACGCAATGCTAAAGAGAGAGCTGCGTGCCAGAAAACCAAAACAATTAGCTTTTAAATGCAGAGTCTAGTTACTCATCAGCACAAGCATCACCTTTCACATATGTTACCCATTGTTAGCATTAAAATACTGATTATAGATGCTTTTAAAGCAAGGCACCCAAAATCAATTACTGTACAATTTCAAGTAAGGTACAGATGTATTATTACATTATTCCTTACTAGTTTTCATTTAATTGGCCCAATAATAAAATAATCAATTAATGTCTGAGTCTGTAGACCTTTCAACTAACATTCTGATGCATCTGGTATTATACTGTACCATACAAACCCCATATTACACACACACAATCACACATGTGACCATAAAGCTCCATTTTTACACCATCCCATCTGGATTCCCACGAACGTCTCCAATAAAACCCCACTTGGAGTAAAAATTACACTTGCTCTTGCAGTTGACAAGCAGCAAAACACACACACATACACACACACACACACACTTGTTGCCAGTGAGGTCCAGACGACATCAGTGCGAACGTGACTATTGATCAATCAAGTTGAGGGGGCTGTTGTTGGAAGCAGAGAAGCCTGCATTTCCTCCTGAGCTGCAGATAAAGAGACATTGATTTGCCCCATTCAGCACAACATTGCTACCCAGACATACTCATCAAGCTAAATTTAGACTGCGACGAACTGGAGAACAAATCAGGAGGAAAGGATTTTCACCAAGCAAACTGTGCCTGTAAAGATCATGTGCCAGCACTGCAGCGTCCACTCTGTGATGATGATTTTCTGGAGCTCTCATCTTGTGTAAATAAAAACACGAGTGTCGCTGCTAGTGTAGCAACCTGCTGTCATTGTGCTCCTTATGAGCCACAGAGATACTTTGCTGTGAATACAAAGTGGCCATTCTTCGCTTCTTGTGTATTTCATGTGAACAAGAACAACAGCTGTTCTGTAAATAAATACATTAACCGGCAAAAATAAAAATAAAAACCTGACAAGACTGCAATCTAAATGAATGGTTCTTGTAGCTTTTGGGGGAATCTGCCAAGTAAAAAGTATATCAGAAAATAATGTAATATACAATGCAATTGTGGCCAGGTAATGGATAAATCACAAATGTAATAGTCAACAATGAACTGATAATGAAAATAATCATTAGCTGTAGCCTTATACAACATAACCTTACTTCAAAAAAGGAAAAACTCCAGAAAAAAACCTTTAAAGAGCAAATGAAGGAGAACCCTCAGGGAGAGTAACAGGGGAGAGTTCCCTCTTCCAGAGTGGACGGTAGAAAAAAGTTGCAGTATCAAAAATTATAAGAGAGTCACAACTAAAACAAAATCTAAAGGAAAATTTAAACTATATAAAAGAACAGAAATTAACTTCTTTTTAAATGATACATCACCATAGCATGTGGCCAACATGCAGCAGAGACGAACATTTAGTACATTAATCTTTTTTTAACCTGTAAATACTGATTTTTTTGGCCACTTGGAGGCTCAGGAAACAAGCTGTAAACACAAATGTGACATATTATCACCACCAGCTAGTTGTTAACTGTGTCGGTTTGGTGTTTGGTGTTGAACAGGTAGCATATATTAGTTTTATTAGAGCTTTTTCACCAGAAAAAAGCTGCCTGCTACGGCAGAAAACAACCAGTTGTGTGCCGTAAAATCAAAACAATGACGACGATATAAAGCTCAAAGCTGAAAGGATCTAAAATATACAAATTCTCTAAAATATACAAACATAAATGATTCTACAAAGATTTTGATTATAGCCACTTTAAAGACTTTATTTGTGTGCTATGATTTTTTAAATGACAGTGTCAGTGTCACTCTAGAAATGTAGTTTTTCTGTGTAAATTTGGTCCTGTCATGAATTCACAGCATACTGACAAACTAATCCAACTAATTTGGTGAAGTCTGTCAGCCTTGGCAGCATTGTTGGCAAACTGGGTGGGACAGACGCTGATGTAAAAGCCCAGACTGGTAAGGCAAGGGTAGTTTTGTATCAGCTGAAAAATGTCTGGGGATCCTCAGATCTGAACACCAACACCAAGATCAGGATCTTCAATACCACTGTGAAGCCTGTTTTGCTGTATGAAGCAGAAATCTGGAGAACAACTGTCACCGCCATGAAGAGTATCCAGATGTTTATCAACACCTGCCTCAGAAGAATCCTATAAATTCTCTGGCCAGATATTATCAGCAACCAGTAACTGAGGCAGTGAACAAGACAGCAGCTTGCAGAGGAAGAAATCCTCCGAAGACGCTGGAGATAGATTGGTTACACTCTTCGCAAGCCTGCATCCAGCACCACAAGACGTGCTCTCTTTTGGAATCCACAAGGGAAAAAGAAAAGAGGCAGACCAAGAAACACCTGGCGCCGTGACCTGGAGGTGGATGTGAAGAGAACTGGCAATATATCAGGACAGCTGGAGAAATTGGCGCAGCACTAAGATGCCTGGAGAGCCTTTGTTGGCGGCCTACGCTCAAAGTGGGGTCACAGGCTTTAAGTAAAAATTTAAGTAAGTATCAGTGAGGTGTGTGGGAGCGCTTGTGTCAACAGCATAAGGCAAACCATTTTTAAAGTGGTTTTACACAAATGCTTCCATAAAGTTAGGGGACTTGTAAGTGACAGATTAAATAAAATAATAACATAATCGAACAGCAGAGGCAGAGATATTGTGACTTTTAATCCCCAGTATGGGTCAAATTCCAAAAACACTGGATCCTACATTTCCCATAGTACACTTTGCATTAGACCCGCCCTGCCTGCTAAATGCCAACATCTTTCAAACTCTACACCACCAGTTTTGCATTTTTGCTTTCTGTCAAGTTATAAATCTCTAGACCAACCCGAGATATTAACCAAACTTTCATTCACCATTATTCCAGACTTTAGAAAGCTCATTCAGAGCCACAGACGACATTATACAACTGTTTTCACAGGCTGAAGTACTGTTCATGATGAGTAAACTGACCTTCATGTGCAAAATTGGTGGAGTGCCCCATAAATTTTAAATAATCCTAACAGCTGGAGCATCTCATCATCCAGCAATGGGCCCCATCCATCCCTGATCATAACACAACTGCAGTACTCAGCATCCACACGCTAATCTTCCACTTCTACCTCAAAGCGCACCCATCTCCTCCTAAAACAGACCACTCCATCACATCTCACCGGCTTGGCAGCCAGCATCTGTCTGCTACTGTCTTCGTCTTACATCTTCCCCAGTTTCTTTAGCTGGCCAGCTCAGCATAATAGTGAATAACTGGACCATGTCCTCAATCTGTCTCTCTTAATCACTTTAAGAAAGTTTAACAGAAAATTTATTTTGATTCCACTGATTGATCACTTGCTGAATGCTTTGTTTGCCCTCTTCTCTGTGTCGTCTTTTTCAGTGTAAGTCCTTTGTTCCACTTTGGGTGCAGAAATGACATATTTTGTCATTCTTTACAGCTGCAGAGGCCTTTCAAGCTTCTTGCACAGCTGGTGCTTCCTGCAAGAGAACACTCAGTAATGAGGCTCCCGTTGAAGCCAAATCACTAGATATCAGATATCAGAGCCTGCAGTGTTGTATCAGTGCAGGAAACTGCCATGGCTTGGATAAATCAGTAAAGCCCTGTAAATGTTTTGACATTCGGATTGAAAGTATTTTTTTGGCCAACTTTTAAATTGTCAACAAAGAAAAGAGTCAGGCAGCAACTGAAATAAGTTGTTTCATTGTTTTATCTTTCACTTATAAAAATTCAAAGTGTTCAAACTCAGTTGCAGATTGCTGCTTTTGATTTTGATTCAAGATTCCTAACATTTACAAGAATATCCTTTACTGTGGATCACTGTGTCTTTCTACTTAAACTGATGTTGGACCAGCAACAGAGGCCTTGGTCTCAGACAGCTGGATAGATAGATGGAGAAAGACAGTGGGAGAGATATGTAGAGGCAGCAAGACAGTGAGAGTACTCTGGATATAAGCACTCATGTTCCACATATCGATCATTCACACATGCACTACAAACGAGACCAAGGAACAAAACACCTGCCTAACATTTCCTGAGGATACCCATCAAAAAAAAAAAATCAGCTGTTGTCTAAGCACATTCTGTGACACTGTGTCTTCCTCGGTTCAAGGCAGCAGTGTCGTTTTGTTTGCCAAACACTGTCTTTTGGAGCATAGATGAGGAAAAGAATAAAAGAGGGGGGAAAATTTAACTGAAGTCAGCACATATAAATCAGCTGGCTGGAAGTAAAAAGAGTTGGAAGGTTAAATGAAGTGTGGTGACCATGAATAATATATAGAGCAGAGCATAGAGATGTGGTTACTCGACGCAGATGCTCTTATGGTCTTATCTTGTATGAATTTGCTTTTTTCTGGAACTGTAGGTGACTTTCACAATCGTGGTCATGTGCGCTGGCTCCGTTCTTCAATCAGATTTCTTTTAGTTGAACACTAATTTACAACTTGCTTTTGAGAGGATTCTAATTTTTGGCAGCACACATGCTACTGACCCTGTTCTAACTAGGTTGCTTGGTGTAGTTTGACTCCAAATGCTATATTATCCTGCATAAAACATCCCAGCTGCCTCCACTAGCTTCAGCTACGATGCTAGCACTACCTCCTAAAAGTGACAGTGGTCAATAAAGGTTTCCCAAAAAGCTACATTTGGAAACCGGAGGTTTTAGCTGGCTGCTATAGTATTCAGTTAATATTTAAAAAGTACCCAGAGGTCCTGTGTGAGTGAGTGTGTGTGCATGTGTGTGAGTGTGTGTGGTTTTACATTAAAGCACAGGCCTACTTCTGGGCATCCAGCCGTCTCAGGGGAGTCGATATGCTGTGCACAGTGAATTCCTTAATGCCGTGGCCATTTCAATTTCTCACTACTAAGCATGCAATATCACTGAATCAGAAGGATTCAGGCATGGCTGGAGGGGGAACTGCCATCCACAGTTTACCTACCTTTTCATTTAGAGAATAGAGCTTATATTTGTAGGCAAACATACTGTATCTTTCACCTTAATAGGACATGTACAAAACTACTGCGAGCTACATGTATTAAAAGGAGAACGTCATTGATTTTACACATATAGGTCAGTTTACTAGTCATGATGATCACTGCTCAGCTCGTGCAAACAGTTACATAATGTCTTCTGTGGTTCATCAACTCTGAGTAGTAAATATAATGGATGACTACTTTCCTTAACTGGATGAATGGAGTTTGATAAGAGTGGGCGATTATGAAGCTGGAAGGGTCTAACTAAAATATGCTATTGGTTGCATTGTTGGAAATGTAGAATCCAAGTATCTGCTGCACAGTGTCTGGCCAGTCTTTTTTTTCCCATGTGTGTCTTGTGAGCACCCGACTTTGTGAAAAATGCACAACTACATTTCTGCAGTGGCCGTTTAATGTGTAAGAAGTAAGGAATGTTTTTCCCAAAAGGTTGTTGTTGTCATTTGCCTCAGTGCTGACCACACACCAGAGGTCACAGATCACTAACCTCTATGGCCTCGGATGGCATCACTTAACATTAACCCTTTAGCAGACAATGTCTTCTTGTGTTCAACCCGGGTCTCACTAACCCAAAACACAAAGGCAAAAAAAAAGCAAAGCATCACGTTCTAGCTACAAGAAGCTCACAGACTGTCTGTAGTATCCAGAACACTCTCTCAGCCTGTACAGAGGTAGAGTAGGCCATATAGTAGTAGGGCCCACATCACTGTGCAGAGCTGGACTGCGACGTTAATTAGTGAAAGTACTGATGCGGCGCGGAGCTGTCCACAGTCCGCGGTGCTGAAACCCAGTGCTGCCGCAACATATGGTAACTCCAATCAATGACAGACAATAGTGTGTAAAATGTGGGCACATGCTAAACATGGGCGGCCCCCGTTAAGACACGGTCTAGATCATGAACAGCTTTAAAAATTCACCCGTCAAAATGTCACTGTGAAATGAGCATCGGTTGCATTATTATGAAGAGTTATAGCAGGAGTTATGCAGGTGATGTGACACCTCCGCTAGGTATGATCAGGCTATGCTTGGCAGCCTGACAGCGTTTAACCCTTTACTGCGCCATCTACGTTATCATCAATGAAGACAGAACCCGAAAAACTCCATAACAGCCCCCCGCCCCAAAACCATGACACAGTACTGTAACATCGGTGTATCCTCAAAGTAAAAGGCCACAGACAGAATCAACATGCTTCCACGACACAAACATCACTTACACATAAGCGTGGTAGATGAACGCCCATCCCCGCGGTCTTTCCAGCGCATTATAGAGAAAATTCTGTAGTTTCCGATAGCTGGCATTTTTCTTCGACGGTCTGGGTCTCCCGGCGGAGATGCTGGACCTCGGTCTGCAGAGGATGCTGCTCCGCTTGGTGCTTTCCGAACCCGCAATGAGCAGCGCCCCATCCCTGCTAGATTCAGGAGCCCCGGGGTCCAAACCAACGAACCCGACTTTGTGCTTCTTCTCTCCGGCTTGAGTTGGGTAAACCCCGCCGTTGAGAGATTTCTGCACCATTCTAAAGTCGAGACGACTCTAACGAGGAGTTGTCCGTGCCCTTGCCGCTGGGATGCATCACCGGCGCTGAGGGGTGTGTGCTGGTGGTGAATGCAGTCGGTGTCGGTCCCCCCTAGAAAACCAATTGCAATAACCACGCGAAACTGCACACTGTATGCTTTTACGTTAGCCCCTTCCGGCTGTTTGTCAGACACAGCAAAGGAGGGAAATGCACATGATTTTCTCTCCTTACGTTGCAATCATTTAATGGCTAAGAGATCATTCATGCTGCAAAGTTGAACTGAACATGCAATCATCCTTCTTCTACTGCAACAACACCTGGTCTGGTATGTCAGTGTGGAGTAGACTATGTTGTCAAAACCATTTCAAGTTGCTGATTGGGATGAGAGGATCATTACTCGAACGTGTCTTGTTTCCAAAAATCTATCCTGAAATAACCTCCCATCCTCTCAAGTGTGCGGCCCAAGAGAGAAGCTGCAAGGATGGCTTTCATTTGATGATGCACGTTCATGCAATATTCATATCTGCACCCTTCTTTAGTCCGGTAATGGATACCTGAAACTATGTCAAGCTATAAGGTTTGCTTTCTTGCCGTGGTCCTGATAAAGTAAAGGACACTTACAGTCATTAAAATATAAATCAGTGTCAGTCAAGACATAAAACAAACAAATGGAAAATCTCAGCCGGCCTGCAAACGCTTCACTAGACATTCAAGTGCAAAAGAATGTAATGTAGATCCCTTTACAGAGTGAAAGTGAAATATAATGACTAAATAATGTATTAAGTATGTTGAGTAAATTCAATTTCCCCATGATAAGCATCAGGTTAGCTGGAAAGCAGGATGTGATCGAAGAAAGCAAAATTATGAGTAAATGGACTGGAATAAGAAACAAGCTCAGTCAGAAGTCCTGATGTTCACTTTCAGTAGCACTTATAGTCACAACTTCTTGATATGATGTGTGCAGGCGAAGAGATATAATCATTTTCAGTGTTCCCTCCTTTTGAGGCATTCATATGAAATCATAGGCCAAGGCAACATAAACACATGTAGGACACAATGTATTACAGGCAAAATCACAAGATAAATGTTAGAACAGGAGTCCTGACAAGAGCGAAACCACTTCAGCGGTGTGTGTTTTGCATTTTTATGTTGGACATCACGTCCTCTGTGGGATCATCACTTGGCAACACTGCTGCTTCACTGAAAAACATTGTCATACTGTGAACATTTTATTTACTAGCTTGTTAAGATTGGATTCACAATGATAATTTTAGAAAGATCCTTTGTACAGTTATTTTCAAGCAACATAAAATTGCAAATAAAGTATATACAACAATAAAACATTAGAATAATGCAAATAAATGTGTAATCAGTGACATATTTGTTGTTGTCCAGCTACACCAACATGCTGCAGTCATTAGCTAATTTAAACTTGTAACACAGACTTGAGACCAGGTTATGGTAACTAATGCTGCATTCAGAGTTTAGACTATGTACACTGCTCAGATTAAGAGCAAATTTGATATGGGAAATGAGAATAATGCAAATATCCGCTGAGTCTTACAGTTTGCCAACTGAGGGATGTAAATTTGCATTGGCCATAATAGTGTGGGAGAATATGTAGAAACAATTCCCACATTCTCATTTGAGTCCAGACTGCTTTTAAATAAATAAAAAGGACAAAATGATCCACCTAATGGATGCAGAATGTCATACAGATTCTTGAAATGCATAATGAACCTTTATAAATGGTCAAAAACAAATTGTAAGTGAGGTTACACTCAGCAAAGAGAAACCGCTTCTCTTCAAATGCACAGTCATGAATAATAATAAAAAAAAAATTAAATTTTATATACTATATTATCTCCATAAAAATAATCCAACTTAATTTATAGCATTTCTCTGCTGCTGTAAGACATTTCCTATCTTCTTCCTCTGACATCATGTATGTACAAAAAAATTGAAATGTTCAGTAATCATGTTACTGTGTTTCAGTCCTGAAACGATCCCTTTGTTTACATCCACAAAAACTCCTTACAGTACTTTTCACTAACACTGCAACTTGAATGGACCAATCATTGTGCTTATTTTAATACCTACAGTAAATACGACTGAAGACAACTTAAAAGCCAATTTAAATATAAACATAATGTCCAAGTTAACAGAAGGCAATCCTTCAACTAGTACATTTTTAATTAATATATTAATTATTTAACAATGTTTCAATATTCCCAACCTGTTGACTTGTCTGCTTATTGACAAACAGCCGTGTATAGTTTGCTTTAGCTTCCTTTGTCCAGATTCTGATGAGCTAGCTTCTGTTCATCTTCCCTCCGTTGCATTCCCTGAAGATTAATGTAACACTTCCTGACGTAATCAAATTCCATACACATAAATAAAATGAAATACACAAGCAGTTACGTTTAAAAAATGGCATGCCATTGGTCCTTTAAATACTGTTCAATATGTGGGCTGGAATGCTTTTAGATTCTTTAATACCTGATAATATTATGAGTAAGGGATAAAAACACTCCTTCCAGATACGATACAATAAATAACTATCCTTCATATAGTGCAGTAATACAGTACTCACACTAAACCTACAGTAATTGCACAGTAACCACATGCAATGGGCTGAAGAAAGAGCAGCCCCCTACCGTCCATCCCTACATCTGTACCTCCCATCCCTACTTCCATCCCTCTGTCTATTCCTTGACTTTCTGCTTCTACTCAGCCAGCTATCATACAAGAATACCAGAGCTTTCCAGTATTCTACTTCACATGGGGTCCAAACATTGAGTCCTGGGGAACACCAGCCCAAAACAGAGAAAGAGACAGTTCTCTGGAGTTGCAGTCCAAGGCAAAAATGGATAACATCTGCATTTATGATGACAGTCAGCTACAGGTAGTTTGATTAATCCAGTTAATAATAACAGCTCAGCTATGAGCATAATCTCTGTGGATGTCTTCAGAAAAGCATCTCCTTTTCACTTTTGTTGTGAATATTTTGCATCAGTTGTTGAGTTGTTGTCAGCTATGTGTATGTGTCTGTGTAGACAGACAGCCCAAGCGGTATTACTGATCTGGGAGGCTCCCATGAATAACAGTACACGATTAGTCTTGAGCTTCAGGTCCTCCCAGATAACTGACATTATCCGTCTGTGCAGTGTTGTGGAGCTGGGGGCGTTAGCCTGTACGTTGCACTGAAGACTCTAGTGGTATCCATGCTAGAATGATCCCTGTGTCACGGGGGCATTGGGGAGGGGGGACAAGGGTCTTTCCATCTGGAGTGTCTCTTGGAAGGAAAGCGGTGTCGTTACTGTTATCTCTCATCATATCTTCCACATTCACCCTCTCTCTGATGAGTTCACTGAAGTGACGGCTTTCTTAGAGCTCTCCGTCTGAGGGTGGCAAACACAGCTTGAAGAGCCTGAAGAGAAAAAATTCAAATGAGGGAAAGCCACTTTGTCTACGACCATAAATGGTGCAATGTGCAGATGGCATGGGCAGAGGTGTCTGGAAGTGGTTTGATACAGTACCTTGGGGCTGACGGAGGCATCTGGTCCATTACCTTGAGATTTTTAGCAGAGAGCTCAACTCTTGCCCCCTGGTAGAAGAGAAAACACATGCTATAAGCTCCACAATAACCACATGGCAGTTCACTCAATTGGCCTGACAAGCTGAGCATCTACACTAAGTCAGGAGATCTAACACACCCACAATTTGACAGATTAGGCCATGATCTATGAGTTCAAGTGAATTTGTCAGATATTCATGTGGTAAGACTTTGTGGTAGACTCTCCTAAAGGACTCTAGTGGTCCATGGAACACAGTCTGAGATCAAATGCATCTGAGGTTTACCTGTTTGCGCATAATGTCCATGGTCTGCATGATGCAGCGCGGCATGAGCCCGTGGTTCCTGGCTAGTATCATTGCCTGCTCCAGTGTCACGCCTAATGTAGATCTGTGAAGAACAAAAAAGCCAAAAGGTCAGCGCTGTGTGTACCTCTGTAACAAACACACATTAACAGGGTTGTCCATATGTGCACCTGCTGGACACCTCGAAATTAATTCAGACAGGCTGCGCTTTTGTGGTTCAGTGGTGCATGTCATCCACTCTGCACTGTGTTAATCTTAATTCCAGCTGACAAGTGATACTACACAAGCAGTATCATAGTGTTGGCGTAGTGCCAGGCTGACCTCTGCATGCCTGTGTCACACATGGTGATGTGGCAGGCTCCCAGGCGGTTACACAGCTCAGAGGACACACACAGCAAGCCGACACCTGACGGGGGGCCTTGGGCACTCGGACGCACGTTGATGTAGGACTGCATTAGTCGGCAAAGGTCGTCCAGTGTGTTGAGGGGCCGCAGCAGCTATGAGGAGGAGAAAGTGAAGGCCAGAGAGGGTCAATGGTTAAATGGACTGCTAAAAAGAAGATACAGTGCGATATCTTAAAAGTGGCCATCTTACCAAGTCATGAAGACTATTATTGAGTGTTAAAATCTGTATTTTACAAAAGCAAGTGGAGGAAAAGATCATTCATTTTCTATATAGTTTCACCACTTCTGGTAATTTCCTTAAGATGAAGGATTGTATTTGAAATTGAGGCAGCATTTTTTGAGATTTTTTTTTTTTAATTTGAAAAAGCTTATTTGTATTAGAAACAAGTGAAATGATCTCATACCACTTGATAGATTTTAATACTCAACACTAGACTGAACAGAGTAACTGACTTGTTAGGATGGTGCACCAGCATAAACGGGGAAATCCCATTAAAAACAACACAAAGAGGTTTGACTCTTTGTACTTTTTCGTTTTAAAGACAACTGAAACCTGAGAATAAGTCTCTAGATATTGGTGCTATGTTCTATTCAGTTATAATCACTGGAATCTATTTCCGCTACAGTCAGTTTGAGACACTAAAATAGTCTTTCTAATCTAATTATCGCAGAAGTTCAAATGAAAGTAGTTGATAATGTTGTGGTTAGTTAGAGTTAATAGGGGGTCTTGACGAGCTAGTGGGGATTTCCAGTGGAGGAAACAGGACATCAGTTCATCTTACTTTTGAAATGCTTGGTTGAAGATCTCTAACTTCAAGGCCCAGTATCTGTGCTTGCATTTATATTCAGTCACAACATTATATACAGACGTACTTATGTTACAAGAACAGGATATAAATTATATGGTACATTGTAATGTACGCAATCTGTGACCGCAGTAAATGGGAAACATATATGAATAAATGTATATTTACCTGGTCAATCTTCATAGCTGTGGTGTTTGAGTCTGTAGGAAGATTGGACTTCTCCAAATAGAAAGCTCTGTTGGGACAAAAACATTTCTATTTCAGTTTTTTTTAAATCTACAGATTTGCCTCCTCTGACTCACTTAGTGTGAGAGCTGAGTCATCTACAGTCACAGAGTACTTCACTATATATATAATATGCATCTGCTACAGTACATATTTCATTATTTATTGATGCTACATGAGCCATTTCCTGGAAATTAACATGGACATACCAGAAACCACAACCATATCAACAAGGCTGTTAAAATATGAATATGTTGCAGTGCAATGACAATAACAATCAAAGTAGGAATAAAATAAAAACAGATAGAAACATGCAAGCATATATGCAGCTCTGTAAATCACACATATAGAATATAACTAATATAATGAGTTGTTATAGTAAACATTTTGATTTTTTGACCATCTCATTTTGCAACTGATGTGATAGTTAAAAATATGATCTGATTTATTTTTCAGAGATTATCAAAAATGAACATTATCACAAATACTAGAACTTTGACTTTTTTTTAAACCAAATTCATATCTAAGCTAGTTTAATAATTCTTTCCTTTTGTTTCATAAATATTACAAAAATATCTATAAAGATTCTCAGTCGTCCATCCATGTTGACGCTGAGTTTTTCCAACATGATTTAAGAATTAATACTCCAAACTACATATACAAATGTTTGAAATCCTATGAACCCTAGCCTGTAAGACTGTGTGGGACTCCGTTAAAGATAAATGATGTAACTCTCACATTGAAAAATTCTAGACCTTGACAATAGTTCAAAGAAAAATAAAACAGCAATCGACATGCAGTTTCTGCTTGCTTATGCAACACCACAGGGTGAACTCTCCCTTTAAGGTGAAAAATATCCTGAGTGTTAGTGAGTAAGCCACTGGAGGGCCGTGATGCAGTATAGCATAGCGTACCTGAGTCTGCGGTAGTAGCCCTTGACCTTCTCTAGTGAGACAGCGTTGATGCGCTGCTGGAACTCCTCCGTGGCGATGTTCTCCTGCTGGGACGCTCCTTCTGGACGCTCCAGTGCTGGATAAAACAGACAGGGAGCATTTAGATCCACACACATAGGCACACATTTCTAGGATCACAGTATTCCCTGATTGTGAAATTAAACCCTCATCACTTTAAACATAATCATTATTCCCTTATGCTCAAAACATTATTCTTATTTTAACTCTGAAAATAAGAACTCCCTAGACTCCCTAAATCCATCCAATCAACCAGCCTTAAACTTAATCCTACCCTTGACTTTAAAATAATATTTTGAAACAGTGAGGATTGTCCAAAATGTCCTCACTTTAGAAGATTTTTTTTATCCATGTGAGGACATATGGTGTTCATAGATAAGGATACACACACACAAACTTCAGCATCTGCAATGTCATATGGTGCTTCATACGGCTCCTCAACCTGCAGTAAAGACTATTTTCCAGTAGGTGGCGATGTACATCCGCATATCTGCATGGCTGAACAGCTCTGAAGCAGTGTTGCAGTACTTTTCTTCCACATTGAAGTACATGAGGACAATATGAACTCTCTCATTTGGTAAGTGTTCCAACTGGCACTTGTCTGTGAAAAATTAATGGCCATTTGGCAGACGGGCATGATGCTAACTATTCATACTAAGCCAGCTCAGACTGGTGGAGAACTACAAAGAGCATGGCAGCAAGGGAGAACGTGAAGTTGGAGGGTGTTAAAAGGCTTTTAAAAAGGCCTCAGTCTCAACTTAATAAAAGCACATAAAGCTATCAGGGAATGTACATGTGTGAGAGGCAAAGAGGCTCCATGAAGCACTGAGAGTGTTTTTAAATGATACAATTCTACATGTACATGGTATATGAAGTGATTTCCATGTGATCTGTGTCCAAAATGACCTTCTTTGAATTTAACTCAGTTGACTCAAACAGTGAGATACGCTTTCAAATGAACAGCATGTGTGGTCAGACTCTTTGTCAGTCCCATTTGTGCAGCTGTTTGTGTAAAGACAACAAAGCTTATTTTGTTAAAATGGTTTAATATTAAACTGTGTTATATTTAATAAGATATTGAGAGAAAAAAAAAGATTGCTTTGTTCCTGAAACTTAGGTATTGTATTTTGAGGGAACAATGCCCGGCACTACTTGCCACTATTGTGTTATGCTCTAATCACTGATCTTATTCTCCTGCAGTTGCTCCACTTCCTCAGTCCCAGTCTGCCCAGTTGCTTACCCCTGGTGAAGAGGACGGTGTGAAGCTTAAGGCTGCCTCCATTTTGCAGCCGGCTGGGCAGCTCACTGAAATGACAGCTGTCCAGGTACAGAGTGACCCTCAGGGCCTGTCGGCTGCCCTCCACCTGGTAACACACTGGTGTGTCTGTAATGGACATACACAGACAGGAGAGACGTTGACAAGACTGTATCGTAAAGGGCTATGAAGTTTGGTACCTTTAATACCTTCAGATAGACATCTACAGAGTAAACTATGATACATTTATTACTTTAATTTATTATTATTATTTTTGTTTTAAAAACCATTTCACACATAGAATATACAGCATTAATAGATAACATGCATAAATGTGTACACCCTCCTATATATTTGCCACAGTCAGAAGATCATAGTCTTATTATGATTATTATGCAGATTTGCCAATGCAATTAAAGAGAAACACTGCAGCATTAGAGAGCACCATCCGTCATTTCAAATAGTATACAGTATATTGTAGTTTTCCCTAACGACTTTATCAAACCACAGTCACTGCAGGTGTATCAGAAACTCCATCCTGCCAGAACAAAAAGAGGAGAAACCACAGTGTCTCTGGCTTTCCCTTAGTTGTGTCACACTAACGGAAAAAATTTCAATAGTCACATTAAATTTAACACCGGTGCTTTTCTGTGTTAGTCATGTTAGGAAAATCTGCAATACACTTAATGTTATGTCTGCAAGATGTTTTTAATGTGGCAACAGCTGGCAAACCTAAAAAAAAATAGTTTTAAAGTATTATGTTATTACTGTGTCATTCGTATGCAGATCAGTAACCTTTTCTAATTCTACAAACAATACATGACAACTAATAATAACTCATAAGTCTTAAGCTGACTTGTGCCGAATCTGTCGTAACATTTTCCGACTGTGGCACTCCAGCAGTTGTCAGAAAATAGAAAAGATGACCTTTACTGAGCGACCTCTAGGGTCAGCGCTCTTTCCTGGAGAACCCATCAAGCCATAATCCTGTGGAATTGGCCGTGATGTTTCAGGCTGAACTCTGGGGCCTCAGACTTTGTGGTGCTTACATGACTCTACCTATAGCTTCTAGCTCGCTGTGCATGCTATTAGGAAATCAATACTGTCCGATGGACACTGCCGCCAAAAACCATCTGCCTGCACTGCAGCAGTCTGAGCTGAAAGTGCAACTTCAGCAAAGCAGTTTAGTTAAAAATGATTTTCTAAGTGTAGGAGATGACTGGGTGAATGAGTGAAGCCTTGAGTCTGCATTCTCTGTATATACTCTACATGCCTATCTTACTTTTATGTCATGAATAAGACAAGTGCAGAGTGATTGATTGAGTCAATGTGTGTTTTTGCATGCTGTTTGTGCACAATATATGCAGCATATATGCTGAGTGCTAACCTAGAATAGTAAATCCCTGCCTCATCCATAACTTTGCCTCCTAAAATGAGAAGTGCGTGTTGTGCTTTTCCTTTGAGCTGCAATCTCTGCTGGCCATACTGAAGATGCTGAAAAGAGAACTGATTCAGGATGCAGTCGTCCTTTGTAGCAGCTGAGACCTCTGGTAGCTTTCAGTGAATACAGAGACGGAGGTTATTAAAGGAACAAATATGCCTGTGCCCTAAACTTTGTATACACAGTCACGTCAATATGCTAATAATGCTCACTATGAGCAACCTGGGTGCAGCCTCAGTTGAAACTACTGCAGTACACCATTGTATTTGAAATGCTTACTATGAAATAAATGTTTTGACCTTCAGCGGAGGCAACGATGTAAATTTGCCATCTTCATGCTCCAAAAGAGTATTTCTTTAGAACAGCACATACCGCATTTTGTTGCAAGACTAATATCTATGTGCATGAAGATTTAAATGTATTGTTTGTGTATATCTATGGATACTTCAGTTGCATATGTGTGAGTATTTCATGTGTCTCAGAGCAGCATTAAAGTTTAAATAAAGCTGCACACAGCATGTCAGGAAGGGACCATCTTATCTGTAATACAAGGACAACGAGGACTTTAAGAGACTGCATGCTCTGCCCTTGTTCAAGATGATTTATGGAGTCATTATAGTGTTGTTTTAGCTCCCCATTTAACAGCTTTCCACTGAAAAGAAAATGAAATCTTCAACGGCAAAATGGCAATTTCACCCTCAATAGCTACCATACATGCACATAATGGAACTTTATTCCGAGTTGGTCAAACCATACAGCTGCTCATTACCAGCAGTCTGGTTTGAATGGGCCGAGTCAGTTTTTGTTGATGGAGTTTCTTACTTGTGACTAGACACTCATCCTCCAGTTGCCTGAAGAACACTGTGACTTTGTCCAAGTCCAACAGGGCCGCCTTGGTGTCTTCCAGCATGGTCCGCTCCTCTTTCTGCCAGGGGAGAGAAAGGAAGCTTAGAAGTTGCACCGGGAAGACAGTTTTGATAGTTGTGAAGACAGCTGCATGGCTAGAAAGCCATATAGACTCAGACGATTTGATTTAGCGTCACACACACAGAACATCCCCTGCATTTTTGATGTTTGCTTAAAACCGCATCACATAAGATTTTTCTTTTTTTTAAAAATACATCCAAATGATGAAGCTATATCATAGAGTGGGTTTGCCCTACTTGTCAAATAAAAGCAGAAAATTTGTCCTCACCTGATGTGGTGCTAGCGCGGACTGGAAGTGCAGCAGCACACCGATAGCAGATATCTGCTCCAGCCACTTGCGGCTGGTCTCCTTGCCGTCCTCCTGGTACTCGCCGGCGTTGTTATATCGCGATCGCAACGCCGCCAGCAGCTGCTCAGCCAGCGTGCACAGAGCGCCCGTCGCCGCCTGGCAGAAGATCACATCTCGCCGCAGTTGCAAAGATGTGTCTGGTGTGTTAGAGAGAATTTTTTATGTCAGAGAGTGATGGAGGCAGTTCAGAGGGTACAAAGGAAATAGGTGTAGGAGAAAAAGGTGAGAAGGTCAGTGGGCAGAAAGGGTGAGGCATCCCAACCTGCCACTCTCACCTTCCTCATTACATATGCCCTGGAGTTGCTCCAGTACATATACTGTACCCTATTAGCCAGGATCCCCTATGAGGATAACTCACATTAACTAGCACCATATGCCACTGTGCACAGTTCAAAGCTACTGGAGCATCATATGCTTCAACACCAACCTTCACTGCTGTACAAATATACAGCAATTGACTTCAACCTGGAAAACATTGCTGAAAGAGTTTTTAGGATTATTTAATTTTACTGGAAAGAAATTAAAACTTGCTTGGTTTATTAGCTATTATATCAGGCTGTTCACCATTAAAGCAAAAGTGGGCATAAATTGTTTCAAAGCCATGTGACAAACTGAGGGAAATAAAGATAATAAAACCTCATTAAATGTTGAAAAATTCCAAAGAAATTGTATTCTTGACATTTTAGATAAATCTTTTTTTTCCTAATTGAATCATTTTAATAGATGTTTTAAGGACCTGCAGATGTCCTAATGTAGAACTGGCTGTATTTTCATATGATGGATGATCTCATTTGCACAGAGCCCAAAACTGGTGGAATCATTTAAAATACTGCAGTTATGAGACCTATCCTGCTGCTTGAGACTCAGTTCTGCTGAGTGACTGCACAGCCGGTTTTAACATCTCTTCTGGAAATTTTATGGAAAATTACAACTGGGCTCTATCTGGTTTGATTATGTGTCACAACTTTGTTCTGAATATGAGCTGGTTTCTGTTTAACAAACACTGACACGTTACCCTACCTGTGCACTTGAGCAGAGCCAGGAGAAGCTGGTTCTTTCCATCTGTAGAGGTGGAAGGAAAACAAAATGTAGTGACTGATTGTAACTTTATACGATCACATGTCCGTGTGTGTGTGTGTGTGTGTGTGTGTGTGTGTGTGTGTGTTCCACTAACCATCCGCAAATCTCTGCAGGCTCTCCACCAGGGTTTTGATAGAGGTAGGCAGGTTCCAAGGGTCCTCCTGGATGTTCTTGTGGATCATGCAACGACAACGAACTGTCCAGTCTTCTGTTTGGCGAAACTCTGTTTGCAAAAAAAAAAAAAAAAAAAAAAAAAAAAAAAAAACAGGAATGTGTGAGTGTGTGTGCATCTGTTGTGTAACAGCTGGTTTAACAGAAGCAAGATGACACTTTCTCACCTTTAAAGCAGCAAACACACACACACACACACACACACACACGTGTACACGCAAGAGACAAATATGTACCTAGTTGGCTGTGGTCAGAGTAAAAATACTTGGTCTCCTCACAAGCCTTGGTCATGACAGGTCCTTTGAGTAGAACGTTGATGGAGTCAACCTGTGTGCACAAATACAAAAACACACACACACACACGGAAAGATTGTCAGGTAATCAATCAGACTTTCTCTGTATGCAAGCAATCATTCTACAAACCTTTCTTCCCTTCTTCTTCCAGCTACCTTTCCTCCCTTCCCTTTCTTTTCGTGTCATTCTAACAAACACACATGCCCACTCACATACAACTCTGTGATTGCCTCTGGCTTGGGTCTTTCAGCATTAACAACAACAAAGCTTGTGTTTGCAGGCCCCCTGAGCTGCTGTTTACATGTGGAAAGAACTACGGCAGCCAAAGTGGGTGCACCCCATGGAGAGTCAAAGGACATCAGATGCTGGTAAGAGGAGAGGAAAAGACGGATGGATGGCTTTCACTGAGTCCACGTATGTGTGTGTGTGTGTGTGTGTGTGTGTGTAGGAGAGACAAAGAAAGGGAAAGAAGAAGGAAAGGAGGTCAAGTGAAAGATGACAGAGAAAACTAGAATCCTGACCAGAGGACAGAGAGCTCCACGAGGTAACTCAACCCAGATGTTGATTACTATCACAATCATCTGTTCCAAATGGTTTCATGGTGGTGGGTTCTAACACTAACATGTGGGTGCATTCTTGTTTCACTATCTTTCAGTTTTGAACATTTTGGCTGAGTTTAAAGTTGGCTAATCTTAATTGGTCCACACGTCTTTGTGTATTTTAGGATTAAGGTTTTGGTGTATAATTAAATTTAAAACTATAAGACTAGACTTACAAGTTCAGACGAAGCACAAAGTATGAAAGGATAAGGTTTGGGGAAGCTGTTAGAGGCACACAAACCCCTTCTTCAAACATAAATCCAGCATTTTACTCTAAACTGATCCCCAGAACGTACCTGGTTGAAAAGGTGTTCAAGGCAGCCGTGCAGCTTGTCCTGTTTGTCTGAAGGAATCCTCATGTCACACGGCAACTCATCCCCTGGCAGGAAAAAATGTTAGATTGGTCAACATATTTTAAGTTTATTAACTAAGTTTTTATGTAACTTTTGCTGAATCAAATTATAGAGGGAATCAAATTCATCAGATTGTATCTTTACAAAGCTGTGTGAAACTTCACACTGATAAAAAAAAAAAAAAAACTATGTGATGAACAGCAGTGGACACATACTTGGCTCAATGTTCAAAAATGTGGCTGTGGGTGTTATGAAATGTTGTGTCTAAAATATGTGACCACAGTCACCTCCAAGAAATTTGTGCATTTTTTCTTTGTTTTGGCGCCCTAAAAGCACGACATATGATCAACATTATCACAAATTAAAGCAGTTGGCAAGCACTGATCAATTTTTATGCAAACACCCATTATTTCTTGTCTTTGTTTGACATTCAGGAAGCATGCATGTGCTTCAGCCTAGTTTACGTTGTTTGTGTTGAATTCACTTAGTTTTGGTGCCGTCTGTTTGGACAGTGACACTTTTTTTTCTCTTGTTGGCTCTGAAATGATCATTGTTTCACTTGAAATCCATTGTGCTAGAGAACAGAGCCAAAGCAATAGAAAGTGTGTCACTGCAAATGAAAGGAAGATATTGCAATGAGAGGTCTTCTGGAGAAGCATCAAACGCATGAAGAGACAAATAGATATCATGCAGAGAGAAACTGCAATAAAACAAAAACTACATTTCCTTTCATTTCTTTACCTGATCCCATCTCATCACTCCCCAGGTAAGAGCTGTTACTTCGCACACTGGTGTAGGACAGGACTGAATCTCTGTTGCTGTTGCATTCACTGGAATAATGTACATACAGAAAAAAAAAAACACACACACACACACAGTTAAAATGTAACATAAAGCAAAGGGTTCATTCCGTTCTTAAACCACAGTGAGGATTTGGAAAGCTGCGTCTTGTAATTATGCTGCCAAATAATCCTTCTGATTGTAAATGCCTTTTCTGATTTACAGTATGTGAGGCCAAGGGTAATTAAATAGTTTCTCACAGCAACAACCACCACTGGTTTACACAGAGAAGCATTCAGTAAACTGTAACTGCATTAAAGTCCACAACATTTGAATGATAAGAAATTTCAGTATTAGACTTAAAGACTGAAATGGAGCTCATATATTGAAACAGATACTTTTATACATGTTCTTTTACAAGCTGCCAGTGTGTTGTAGCTCGGTTATGAGTGTATTAATTCATATTGATGTGTGCAGAGAACACATTTTACAAAACTGTCTTTTCCGAGACAGTTTTGTAAAATGACTTGGTTTGGTATTTATAGTTATGTGTCTACGTAATTCAACATGATTACCGGGAGCATGTGGAAGATTTATGGGGCTCAAATTATACATCGCTTGAAGTGAGCACACTCCCGATCCCCTCAGAGGAGCTCTGAATGATTCACATGCTGAATTAACATGACAAACGGCCTACGAGGGACTACGAGCTACCAAACGACAACACTGCTTTTGTCCTCCTTTGCTATTACCCAGCTTTGCTGGATGACAAAGCGGTGGAGTTGGGGGTGGATATCACCTGCCGGGTTATTCTGTGGTCCTTAACGTGTGTATATGTGTGTGTGTGCTGGTAGGGGGGAGAGACTGGCGATTACAATTATGGGGAGAGAATTAATGTAACAATCAGTTAGTAGTTTTGCTTGGATTATCCACTGGGTTTTATTCATTCACACACACACGATACACTCATAGTAATCCGTGTGTGTGGAGTTGTAAATCTACACAAGTTTTTCACTTTGTGCTCCCGCCCTCCTTCCATTTTCTCTTATCATACTTCAGTCCTCCCGTTATTTTTCCTTTTATTTGTTGCCTAATAAACAAACAATTTCTACCCACATATTTGTTCTGTATTATTCCCCTTGAGTTCTCGTGCTGAATTGGGAGACTAACACACTCTTCGCCACACACACACACACACACACACACACACAGAGGAGATGATTTCCAAATTTAGCCTCACATACCTCCTGCCAAAAGTGTGAGCACCACTGTGACAATTATCCTGCTTCTAGTAGCGGATCTGGCCTAAACCACACACATACACACAAACACACACACACACAGGTCTCAACTCATTTACACCTTCCTCTGAGGTTGCCTCTTGTAGTAGCTTTGTAGCTGTGTCCAATTAGCATACTGTCCAGTGTTATATGAAGTATTCACAATGGAAAACTGCAAAATATGAAAAAGACTAGAATCACTTGAATTCTGAGTGTGGTGTTAATGGATATCATTTTCCCACAAGGCATTGCACAGTAAAAATCTGAGGACCTACTCAGCTAATTAAAATTAAAAAAGAATCATGGTGCATAGGATTTTTTTTTTTGTGTAAGCGTTAAAACCCATTATGTCTATAAATCAGCGCATATACTGTAAGTAAGTGAAATATCTTTAATATCTTCAGCAATTTCATTTGTCTAAGGAAGCCAAGAAAAGACGTCAGTGTATATTGTTTTGATTTTAAATGGCCTCTTGTTTAAGGAAACAGAGGATATGCTTAGGACTGTTTGGCATGTTAACCAAGAAAAGAAGATCAATCACAGGTTGTCACTTTAGATGCATTCTGATGTCTGGAGTGAGCTGTAATCCATCGCAGCTGGATCTGGACACACTCTAGATATGTCTACATACAAGACAAAAAGTCTCGACTGGGCAATACACACACACGATACACACTTGAGAGCCAGAGATTTATGACAGACACGATGTACTAGAGTTTGGAACAGAAACTACTTGACTACAATTTCTTTACACACTATTCTCTCCTTAATTCTTTCTGTATTTTCTGTCTTTGTCCCCGTCTCTCCGTGTGCGTAGAAGCCAGTCTCTACTGTGCTTTTTCTCACATTATGTTCCTCACAGGCTGTACTCGGCCAGTGACCTCCAACTGTTGAGCTCTGTTGTGGTCTGTCACCACCTCGGGCTTTCATGTCTGAGTCTCTCAGCAGTACTCAAAAAAAAAAAAAAAGATACACCCACCCCTCAAACACAGTAGCACTTCTCATCACATCCAAAATTTCACAAGTGGAGTGATTCATGCACATTCACTGTGCAGCCTTTTACAGCTACCTTGAACAGAATTTTTTTTTTTTCCACCGGGCTCCAAAATCACAAGTAAACACCTCACTCTGTGTGTGTGTGTGTGTGTGTGTGTGTGTGTGTGTGTGTGTGTGTGTGTGTGTGTACACATACATACAACAGCGTACATTTTCCTTTACATTTTATTGCGATGAGGTAGTCGCGTTTCACATGGCGTGGCCGGGGCCTTAATGACAGAGTGGGTGAGGAGGCCGCACCCCAAACATTTGGCTCTATTATACACCAGCCCACCACACCAACAACCAATAACTACATCTTAGTGGGTGGTGGAGGGTGGGGCTCAGTGGAGCACTGCCCAGTGGACCGTGCATACACACACACTCTCTCACACACACAGTAACATCTGAATGAACTCACAACAAGCAAATGACATAACCAGAGCTGACCAAAACATTTTGAAGTCATTTTTAGCCCTCGATCTCGGTTAAAACGCCAACATCTGGAATGAATTGTAGCCTCCGAAAGGGGGAAATGAGCAGCATTATGGGTTAGTGAAGAAAGGAGGGAGTTTGAATGTTGTTCGTGTTTTATAGAATCCGCAGTTAGAAATCCAGGTGTGAGAGCAGGGTGTCCCATGCCTCCCTTTTTGTTTTTTTATAAAAATGCTGCTGTTATTCCAGGAAAATATAGAAGTTTGTCCTCCAATCTAAACAATTAATTGTGCTTTCTAACAGGCAGCTTATTGAGAAAAGAAGCATGACAATCTGATTTTAAATAATGGATTCAAACATCAAAGTTTTAAGCAACTCTGGTCTCTCATGACCAGGTTACAGTTTGATTTCAACTTGAGCTACTTCAGAAACTGTGTGATTTATTAGTGACACACTCTTTAAGTAATTACCTGTAGGAGTCTCTGTAGCTCATGGTGTCATGACCTGAGTCCTCCTGGTCCTCCTCGTTCACCTTGAAGCAAACCCTTTTACCACCTTGCTCCACTTTGTCCTGGTCGCAGCCATCCTCGCAGGGGGCCAGAGAGGGTGGCTGACTTGGCTCATAGACCGGAGGCTCCCCACCCTCCCCTTGTGGCTCTGTGGGCTCGGTGATAGACGACAACAGGCTGAAGGAAAAAAGGAGTTTCATTTCAAAAATGTGATCTGAAAACAATGATGCCATTTCTAACTAAATATGAGTAACACTGTTTAAGTCAGGAGTCACTGTAAAAGTGTTACTTACAACAAATTTTTTGCATATAGTGATTTGTGATTTTGAAATATTTTAAAATGTATATATAGCTTTAGAGATATAGAGCATATTATAATGAATTCCTTCAAATAATGTCAAGACAATTTTATACTTACTCTATATTTATATTATAATACACCCCGCATAGACGCCTTCACAATCAAACATACACATCAATTCATTCATTGTCACACCCCTTCCTCGGCACACACACACACACACACACACACACAATATGTGTCTCTTTCTCTTGATGTTATTCTGGCCTCACTCCCTGTTCCTGAACTGGGCCCGGCCCATAAATATTTTGGGCCTGAAGAATGTTCCTTTTGTAAATCCCCAGCTTTAAACAAGGCAAAGGGCAGACAGACAAAGAGAGGCTGACAAACAGCCTCAGGAGGCTGGTGTGGGGATAACAGCTCCTAGCTTTTTATGCAAAGATCTCTAAATGTCACCATGAAGGCTACGAAAATAGTCCACTCACATATAAACACCAGTGGAATGCCAATATTTGATCATAGCAGCAGCTGTAGGAGCTGAAAATATTATCTGAATGGTTATGAGTAAACACTTTTTATTTGATAGATGACACTTGGCATGGGGGTAGAGATAAGAGATAGATGTGGAGTAGGGACAAAGAAATGCCATTCAAAGGTGGAACAATAACATCCATATTTACATTCAAATGAGGTTCAAAGCTATTCAGTTAGACAGGATTATTATGAACTGTTACACTTACACATCTATCTGAGCGACATACTGCTTCATCTCTCTAACAGTGACATCCAGGCGGCTGTACAAGTGAATGTAGGAGTCCTGGGTCTCTGTGTCTTCCTGTTTGAGCAGGAAGCTCAACCCGCCTTCTCCATGGCCGCCCCGTCGACCGTCCGTCAACCCCTCGCTTCCATCCACGGTCACCTCCCCACTGCCATCCGGCTCTTCCCCCTCCAGGCCAGAACAGTTCCAGGAAGGAGATCCCATGCTGGTCACACAATGCTGGGTGTGGGACATGGGGTTCAGTAGTGCTAGAGGAGAGGAGAGAAGAGGAGAGGAGAGAGGAGGAGAGGAGAGGAGAGGAGAGGAGAGGAGAGAAGAGGAGAGAAGAGGAGAGGAGAGGAGAGGAGAGGAGAGGAGAGGAGAGGAGAGAAGAGGAGAGAAGAGGAGAGGAGAGGAGAGAGGAAACAACAAGTTAGCGGAGAGTAATGAAATAGACTTCACTCTCTGACAATTATATCTATCCCAGATGTTCAAAACTATGAAGTAACACTCTTGTCTGTTCTCTATTTGGACTTGATGAAAAACAACTTCTTAAAGGGCACTTATGCAACTGATATGCACAGCAAGAGCAGGATGCAAAACTGTTTACTTGGGTTAAAAGCCAAACTAAGCTGCAATAAGCTGAGACGTCCCAAAACTGCAGACAGATTAAAATCTTGCAAACACTAACATTAAATAGAGAAGGCTTTATGCTTTTTATGTACATTCCACACATTCCTTTTAAAACCTTGGTTATCTATTGAAAAAGGACACTTTTTATCCGCCTAATGTAATATCCCCTATGATCTTCATACTGTTTGTGTTGCAACACTAAATCTAAGGACTTCCACTGGAGAAAACATCATCTCGATTGGTTGTTGGTTTGTTGAACCAGCAGAGCGCGTGCTGAAAAGCACCAGAGGAGAACATGCCGTCAGTACAACTGCTAGGCAGATGTCTGACTGGCAGCTGGTATCCTGGAACAATGCAAGCGATGCTAACTGTCTGCTGTCTAGACAGCTGTATTGCATTTTCATCTTTGGTGAGAGAAGGGAGTTCATCAGAAAGGCCCAAAGACTCTTCATTAATATGAATGAATGTTATAAAGTAGACAGAAGGCAAGACACTTCTCTCTGTATCTACGGATAATGGATTTCTTAATGTTTCGCCCTCTTCTTGAAATGATTCCTCGGCGACTCCGCATTCCACTTCCACTCAATTTGCTCTCCCTTTCCCTCCCCTTTGACCTCTGCAGTAGCAGAATCGCTTGAACGGCACACATTCCTGCGCTGCCTCGAGGCGCCATCTTTGCTGACATCATTCATTCACTTCTCATGTCAATAACGTGAGCATGGCCTGGGGCTAATGGAGTCTTAATGGCAAACCACTCATCTAATTTACTATGGGAATCCTTGTTGAGACCTTATGGCTACTGTAAGAGGCTGGGCTTGGCTTTTCCTTCTCTGTGCTGTGGGATTTAAATGGTCATAGAGGGTAATTAGTCAAAATGATCACTGAGCTGGTGTTAAGTAGGTTAAGCTGTATTATCATGAAGGGGATGGATCTCAGTGAAGCTTAAGCTTAAGCAGTGGATATGTGACAAAGACTGTACTATTGTTCACGTCTTCTCAGATAAAGGTGTGTGTGTGTGTGTGTGTGTGTGTGTGTTTGAGTGTGTCCCCTCTACCTTGGTCAGGATCCAGACCAAACAGGGAGTTCTTGCGCCCAAAGCGGATGCTGAAAGTCCTGCCAGCAGAGGTAGTGCTTTTGGGGTAGGAGACCTGCATCAAGTTGACATGGCAGTTGGTGGGAACAAAGTCCATGCTGCCCAGTGAGTGAGGGCGAACACCGGCCTGCCTAAAGGAGGGCCAAGCCTTGTTCCTCAGTTCCAGGGCAAACTGGGAGCAAAGGGAGAGAAAAGATGCGGAACAGGACACAGATATCATTTACTGAAAGCACAAGCTGCATGACTGACAACTCTAATAATTTTCACTCAACACAGTCACTGTAGCAGAAAATATGATTTAGAGATAATGATAATAGATAGATAATTGTTATTAATAGTCTAACATCAACTTTAATAAAGAGTTCTTGTTGTGTTGAGTGACGGAAAAATACAAATTTAATGTTGTAGACAAGAACTTGTGTCTAACTGCTCATATTATTAAATCTCTTATTAAATGCCAAGCTTTACATGATACAGATGTGCTGTATTCACCATGAGGTGGTTGGTTTAATAACACTTGAATGTGCTTAATAAACACTGACATATGGCTTAAAGGGCAAATATGAATGTATTAAAATAGCCTGCATTTTGACTTCAATAACACCAGAAAGGCAGTATAAGGGCAAGTAAGAATTAGCCAGAAGAAGAGAGATGATACATCTTTTTGGTAAGAATATGACTAATGATGAATGATGATTTTAAGTTTCCTTATTTGTGTTTCAGTGAACTGTTATTCAGTCACAAGTGAATGAAGACTTTTTTCCATTTCACCTGTGTGTTTCAAGAGAGTGTAGAAGTGTGTCTCAGTACCTGCTGATAGCTGCTGATACGCCGTCGGATACTCTCCAGCTTGGTGTCACAGATTTGTCTGAACTCGTACTGAGGCATGGTAACTACTCGGTCGTTCTGGGAGATGAGCTGGCTGCAGTTATGAACAAAGAGGCTGTCATCGCCAGAAAATGCCTCAAGGATCTGTACAGACAAGAAACATTGGTGAGGATGGATCACTCCTACAATAAAAGTTTAGAAACCTGATTTAGTTGATTGCAATCGGAGTAAAAATAGAATTTGTAGCAGCAGCAACCTAGGTCAACTGTGTTTTTTGTCTAACTAAACAGTCAGCTTTCCAATACTAACAAGTGAAGCCATCAGCGGGGCTAAAAAGCTGTTTTCAGATCCTGTCATAATAGTACAAGTTGTACAAATATCAGTGATCCAAATGCTGGTGAGCGGCCAAGTTGGGATGTTCTGTGATACGTGAGATGTTATATTTCAGAGGCTGAGAACATGTAAGCCATGTCAACAACTACTATACAAATACAAAGTGACATAATCCAACATTTAGCTGATAAATGAAGGAAAATATGACGTATACCCTCAAGGTACGTTCTCTCCTCAGCATCGTATTTTCAATTTAGTCATGAGCTTAAAATGATCAAAGTTCACCTCATCTTCCCATAACTACCTTAGCAGTGAGGCTGAAGCAGCCTTTGGGCTCCACCATCTTCTCCAGGACGTGGCACTTGATGCCGGCGGTGCTGACGTATTCATAGACTACACCGTGCTCCAGGTGGACGTTATCTACCGTCAGACTGACCAGAGGCAGATCATTGGAGAGGGAAAGTTTTCCCAGTCTGATGTCTGTGGAGCATAATTTTCTTACATCAGTGCATACACTTTGCATGCATTCATTCATAATTCTGTTTTAGTTTAGCATCAAGAAAGGAGAGAAAAAACAAGTTATGATAGATACAAAAAACTAAATCTGAAATAATTTTGTCCAGAGCTCAAGAGATGTTCTTAAATGTTATTAGCACATCTAAAATTTACTTGTATAACAAAACATCCAAAACTTGGGACAGACATAAAAACATTATAAATCCCTTTAGTAACACACTTGTAAAAGTACACAGTGTACTGCACAACTGTCAAATGTACCAGCACTGTATAAAAAGGTACACTGAATGTTACTCAATGACACCCTACGCCTGTAACTACTGCCTGTATATAGCATGTGTATGTGTAATTTTCAAACGGAGAATTTTCCATATCCAGAGAAAATTACCTACTGCTGAACCCACTTTTTACTGACACAGTGACAAGGACCCATTCAGAGGTCATCTGAAAATAGCAATCTATGTGGAACATAATGTTCTGATGTAATGTTTTGGCAGCAAAAGATTTTCTTATAACATCAAGCCTGCAATCAATCTACAATCACACAAAGAAGCTACAGTTTATATGACAGGATACTCCCAAGAAAAACTAATCCTGTTCCAATAAGTTTCGCTCTAATGACACTGGCATTACATCTGGAACAAAATCATTGTGATTCTTAAAAATACAGCTTTACGCATAAATATTTGAATTGAAGAGAGTGCACATTAAAAGACAGTAACTACAATAAACAATTTCAGAGGATGTAACATTATGTTTCACCTGCTCCATTGGTGCCGTTCTCCTCCTCGTGGTCAGAGCCGTTCTCGTGATAAGGCCTGAAAGACATCTCCTCCTTCTCTCCTGCACCTCTTCCTCTTTGTAGTTCCTCCACATCCTCAAATGCCCGATACACCCATTGACACTGAGGGAAACAGATTAGAGCGGAACAGTAACATTGAGTGACTGTAATGTGCAAAAACTCATAATTGGAATTCAAATGAGGAACTTAAACAGAGAATTTAAAGAGAGGAATCCAAAGTATCTATTGTGCCATGCGGACATGGACACTTTTCACCTGACAGGGCAGTCAGGGCTGACTGCACCGCCCCGACCTCAGCAGTGCAGTCAGCCACATCAACAACATCCTGGTAATTTATATTGCTGTTAAATGAACCGACAAACATTTAGTGGAACATGTCCAACATAAGGCTGCTCAGCTGAGCCTGTTCACTACGTTTAAGCAAAGGGGATTTGCCAGAACAGTAGGCCAGACTAAATACACAACAAAGCACTGTGCTTTTAATACAGTTAGGAGGACATCCCATTCTGTCTGCAGCCCTGCAAAACGCCTGGAGCCATGAACTCCTGCTGTAGGAATGTCAAAACAACCAGAGTTTTAAATTTGACAGTGGCAATGTAGAGTGGAGAGTAAATACTAATATCCAGTCATGACTCTATGTGGAAAAACTCTTCTTGGCGACAGGAATGGATGAAAATTCTGTGGAAAGTTAAGAGTTATTTATTTGTTGCTTTGGGCTACTTTTTCGCTCAGGGCAGCATTGTATCTTGAGCTGAAAAATGTGCAACTCTCACTACAAGGCGCCTGCAGCGACAAAGTGACAGCCAGTAATTTATGTTGGAGATTGCTAGGCCACCCACTGGTGAAGCAACTGAACGCTGATGACACGAAGACACTCCTATTGTACCACTGTGGTATCATACTGAGATGAAAATTTAAAAAGGTCACTGAAATCATTGAAGTTTTTAATATGTTGTTTTCTTCAAACACTAAGTTGCTTTAGCTAATTCTAGCTCTAACTAATGCTGACACTGTTTTATGTACCGTGTCAGAGTAGGAATGTCTGGGTCACCGGGGCTCTCTTGACTGTTAGCTTGTCAAATGTGAATTCTGTAAGCCACATTGTTGAATGATCTGGTTGAATTGACTTCCTAAACTAATACCGATACTAATCATATGTAGCATAAACAGAGCGTTCAAGGAGTACCCTGGTACAGTGAGAGACATAGCAACACACACAGTGACTGTAAGTCACTGAGCACCCTGTATAGAGTGGGATGATGTGGCTTGCTGGGTAATTATAATTTTTAATTAACAAATTGTATTTCTCTTAATACATTCTCAATCAATGCCCAACTTATTCTACAAACCCTGGGCTTATGAAGAAAAAGATTGTGTTTATTTTCATGTGTCCCCTCACCTCTTTGAGAGGCTCCTGGTGTGTGTGTTGCGCAGTGAAGTGCTCCAGGACCTCTTGGTAGTCACTTCGGTTGACGTTGTTGCCGTTGACCTTCAGAATGACCTGGCCGGGCTGAAGACCCGCCCCTGCCGCCTCCCAGCCTGTGGTGTGTCAATAAAGGATCAGAGGTCAAAGGTGAGGAGTCACAGAGAAGCAGAAATACTGTACACAACACATTGAAAACATGAAGTGTAAAGTACAAACAAAAACATGTGCCACTCTTATACAGGGAAAATTCCCCAAAATACTTACATCAAAGTAAATGATTTCATTTTCTATGGATTTTTTTTCCCAATATCTCCTTTTAAACTCAGTTCCCTTATCTACACATAACATCGCCCCTTTTGTCCCTCCAGGAAAATAGAAAATTGCTCGGTTCAGTGCCGCAACACGCTGTCCCAAGCTACTAATGGCTTTACAGCCTGGAAGTCCAATCAACACCTCCATCATCTTCCTCTCTTATCTAAAAATACCAGTGCTGGCATCACTTCCACCCAGGGTGCCAACAATTACCTAAACTCCAAGTCTACTTGACCCACACATGGGTAGCACACGGGGGGACTGATTTAAGAACAGAAAAAAACACTATCGGAGACTCTGAATTTCAGCTGGAAAAAACAGTTCTCCATGCATGAGCTACGAGCCAAAAGTGATACAGAAGACCAGGAAGGAGAGAAAAGGAGGAGTGTGGAGAGGGAGAGGATTGAGAGGGAGAGAAAGCAGAGAAGTCCTCCTGCCACAATAAAGAAAAGTAAAACCATGGATCACATTCTTTGGTTGCACCAACCGATGGCTCCTCTCCTCTCTGTTTTCATGTGTGTCCTCTCCTACTACCGTCTGGTTTACACATTTGGATTCATCCTTTATTCAACTTGTCATAAATCTCTCATCTTTCTATTTCAAGTCTGTCTAGGCGGCACAAACATCTGGTTAGAAGGTTGCAAGGGGACAGGAGGAGGAATGAGAAGGTAGAAAAAAACTGTGGGTGTCTTTTTAGTTACTTATAACACTTTTAGCTGTGATTAAAATGTTTTGTGTGTGTGTGTGTGTGTGTGGTCTGTCATAGGCTACTTTTGAAGATACATTTCAGACTTAGGACCAGTTAACTGGGGACAAAAACTGTGTCCCCAATTTGGAAACAGCTGATTTTTGGGTCAGTGGTTAAGGTTAGGGTAAGTCTCTAAGGAAATGACTGTAAGTCCATGTAATGTCCCCACAAGTGACGATGATCCGATATGTGTGTGTGTGTGTGTGTGCGTTTTAAAAGTAGAGTTAGGTCTATTAGGGGTATGAACCCTGACCGCAGGCTGTCTGGCTGACAGGTGGCCATAAAAACCTAATAGAGGCTCACTAAAAGCAGAATGTAACAGGTGGTTAGAGGCTAGAGTTACCTCATCTTTCCCTTGATTTCACCCAGAATTATTTGTCTTTCTGACACCGTAAACACCTTCAAAGCATTTACTGGCACTGATGCTGAAATAATACGGAAAAACTCTGCAGTGTTGGGGTCATAAGAAAAATATATGTCATTTGTAACTGAATGAAAGAAATGGTAAATTACATCTCCCTGGGAGCTGTAAATTGTTAAACCGCTCAACAGATTACTTTTCCATCACACATATGAAATGACAGCATCATTTTACCTTTGAAAACTATATTGTATAATATATCCTTTCTTGCCAATGATGAGATCTAATGGTCAACTCTTCTACAATTTCTCACCTCTCTTACTAGTAAAAGAGGGTCACAACTGATTTTAAACAAATATTTATATCAATTCAACAAAAAGTTTAGTTTGAGGTTGTATTTGTTGCAGCTTTATTATTACTGAAATTTGAGAAGTAAATTCTTATCCTGCTTGTTATT
The DNA here is from genome assembly GCF_910596095.1 of Thunnus maccoyii. Taxonomy (NCBI): domain Eukaryota; kingdom Metazoa; phylum Chordata; class Actinopteri; order Scombriformes; family Scombridae; genus Thunnus; species Thunnus maccoyii. The sequence continues at coordinate 7,756,057 of NC_056536.1, read as the reverse complement.
CCCCGCATGTAATAATGAAATTCATTCACTAACCCTGGAAAAAAAAGTCAGTCAATTGATTCTGTCACTCACCTTTCCTCACAGCATGGACGTGAGGAGGGGCAGAGCCACAGAGTCTGAAGGAGAGGCTGTCTGGGTTGTCAGGGATCTTCACAATCCTGGATGAGAAAAGACCAGTCAGTCCAGTGTACCGTGTGTATGTGTGTGTGTGTGTGTGTGTGTGTGTGTGTGTGTGTGTTTGGGTGCGTGTGATGGTGTGTGTTCCCTCACTCCTTGGCCTTTGTGGCGACCAGCAGCCGCAGGGAGCGCCGCATGCAGAAGGCCTGGCTGATCATGGTTTCCACCTCAGAGAAAGACCTGAGGAACAGCAGGTCCTCGTTGATGGTGTAGATCTTCCTGCCCACCTGCAGACCGGCCATCTGGATGGACAGACGGACAGACAGGAGATGAGATTCTGTTATTTTTAGGTTTCAGCTCCCTCTAAAGCCACCATTCGCACAGTAAGAGTGTCAGGTCGGGATGGCGTTCAATTCATGAATAGCTTCCTGACTTCTATGATTGGTGAACTGCATTATAAGGAGATAATGCTGAGATTAACCAATAACTACATTAGTCTAGATATGTTTAACAGATAATCTTGTAGCCTGTGATGATTCACCTTTTGCCTCTTAAAAGGGGCACCAGTGTCACTGTGTGATTCAAGTGTGATTCAAGCTATTACCTCACTGACTAGTAAATCAAGTCACTGTTCAGTATGTGTGTTTCCATGGAGAAGATCAGAAACAAACCAAAACAAGAAAGAGAAAATCAGTGTGTACCATTCAATATTTTCACAGCCTGTTCAGTCTTGTCATGTATTTGCCAGCATATGAACAGACATTTTATGGAGGGAGGGCATATCGAGATTGGCTACTAGATGTGATTGAGCTGCATGATATTATATACACCTGAGTCTCCTGCATGCTGTCTGTTGGATATGCATGCATTTCTAGAGTAGAGGGGTTTTTTTCTGTTTCCAGCTATGCACATGTGAAAACACAGATGCACTTTATTTACATTTTTCTCATAATGTGGCAGCGATGTTTTTGAGTGTGACCAGTGGGGATTTGAGAAATACAATGGGATCCCTAAAAGCGCATGTTAACATACGGTAACGGCTGCACACACAAATACGCATGCTCGTAAATGATCAAACATCGTGAGCTTTGACAGTCAAATATCAGCATCTAAAATGCTTTTACAATTGAGACACACAGCGCCACGGCCTGCTGCACGTCATTAGTACTGCAGTCATCTTGCACATCTTCAGTCACGTTGTGAGAATAATGCTGCCTCTGTGTGTTCCCTGTGTGAGTCCAGTGTCCTGGGTACAGATCCGGTGGGGTGGCCTTGGCTGAGCCGGGCCCCGACTCTGGATAACGGCCCAGGATAGATGTAGGAACGACTGGGAGGAGCCACAGCCGTCTGAATGTGCATGCAAGGATGTGTGTGTGTGTGTGTGTGTGATAATACTGCATGGGTGCCTGTATGCATGTGACCCTCTGTAATAGTATCATATAGTGAAAGAGCTCTGTGTGTGAGTGTGTGTCTCTCTGCCCTTTTCAGAGCCCCATGGGGATCAGCTGAGCTGTATTCACTGTGCTGGCACACGGGTTGTGTCACAACTAGCAATCCTGTTATTGTGGGGACATGGGGGATGAATAACAGAGTAAGAGGGGCAGAGAGGGAAATGGAGAAAGGAGCAGTGAGGGTTTACTGTGGTGGAAAGCAGGCAGAGGAGAAAAAGAAAGCTTATCCAGAGAATGACTGAGGAGAAGAGCAATGTGGGAAAGAACTGCAATGAGTGAAATAACAGAGAGCGATGAGGAAACTTGAACCACAGGGACACAAGAGAAATGAGGGCAAATTTAAATGGTAGGGAGCAAGACAGTTAAACCCAAAATGTTGAGAAGGTATTAGCCAAAACTATGTCACCTGTCTAACCAAAGCGGGCTTACGTAAGGTGAAATTACACTAAAGAAAGGAAAATAGTTGCACAGTCCATTTTGCGTCAGTGTCATTAAGGTGACAGTGAGTTTTTTGTCAGGGGACAAAAAACATCTGTGGCATGCATGATTTAGAGGCTATTCAAGATGCGTTATTGCAGAGAAACTCGTTAATGATACACATGTTAAATGTTTTATCAGTTATTGGCATTTTAAATGGCTCTGGATGAGAAAAATGGTGTGTGTGTGTGTGTGTATTTTTTGTGGAGGTGATTGGAGTAAGCATGTCTAATGGCTCTACAGCCAATCAGAGTGAAGTGAACAGAGGCAGACTGACAGCAGCCGTCCAAACAGTAGACAGCCATCACCTACTGGAACTAATGCCCTGAGGCGGGAAAGAGATACTGAGTGTGTGTGTGTGTGTGTGTGTGTGTGTGTGTGTGTGTGTGTGTGTGTGTGTGTGTGTGTGTGTGTGTTTGTTTTGACCGTTACCTCAGCATGTGAGCCTCTGGTGACAGATTTCACCACAATGGCCTTGTTTTTCTCCTCAATCTCAAAGCCATAGTCTTCCTCCACAGGGTGAATCTAGCACAGAAAAAAACAAACATCTTATCACTCACACATTTATCTTTCAGTGGTTTCATGTCAAGAGTAAGCGAGTAGACAAACAACTTTCATGACACACATATTCATTTTATTTGCGTCACTATGCCCTGCTCCTATTTCACACACCCTGTGAATATCTTGTAATTTGTACATCTCATACGACTAATCAGAAGTAAACGCCATTCTCTTGCAGTAAAAAGTGATTTAGTTGTATTTGCTGCAATGACCGATTTTTTTTTCGGAGGAATAATTGGAGCTTAATGAAGGTGATATGTGGCTCTTTCTGGGTGGTCTCATATACAAACTATCCACACATTATTGTGGTCTCAATTCTGCAGGTTTGCAATTTGTGATTGTCATCGCGTGTCAGGTGTCTTGCTTCTGATGATGTTCTCTGCTTCTCATATTGTATTCCCCTGTGGCGGGGGGCTTAGTTAAATGCTGTCATCACAAACACATTAGCCGGCTTCCATTAGGTAAGCTGCCGGGGCCATCTTCCTGCTGCACGGCCCTGATAAGATGTGGATCTCTGCTATTACATCAGAGGAGATGGCCGTGGTAAATAAAGAGTTCCTGCACTTCACTTCAATAATAGCCATGAGGGAGGATTAGTTCTGCTAATCAACAAAAAAAAGCCTTTTCCACTTCTTGTGGAAAGCCAGATAGCGTGCATACTTCCCACTGATATTAAAAGGGATGATAGTGATGCCGCTAGGTTTTCCCAAAGATAATGGCCTTAACTAAACAGTTGACTTTCTGTTTCAGCCTCTGGAAACCACAGTCCCCTAGACCCAGAACAGTGTGCCCTGATCTTGTTTTATGTGCCACACCCGTATATACATGAATCAGTTTTACTATTTATGAACAGCTTATATGTTATATAACCCAACCTGAACCAGTTCACTGTATGGGGACAAAAGCACATTCAGTCTATGCTGTTTTTACTGACCAGTAAGGTCGAAACCAACCCAATAAAATGTCGGTAGCTTTGATCCAGTGTGCAGATATGCTCAATTTTTTCCTTTACTGAACAGATTATCTTACACCCGGTCTAAACTTGGATGGGATGTGCACACAACGACATGCATCAGTGATTTGGTGGTGTTAGATGTGTCTCATAATTCTTGAAACTTTCTAAAAAAAAAAAAAAAAAAATCTTGACCTTTTCAAAACCTCAGGAATGTTCCAACAATTATGCAATTGTGCTTACAAAAAAGGTCTAATGACAGCAGATGTTTCAACCAATTTGATTGGAAACGTAGCATCTCGCTTCTCGTTATTCCTTTTAGGGAGTTTCTGCTCTTCACTCAGTTCTCCCAACATCTGTTGTGTCATGTCATGAATGAGGATTGGAGGGTGCCAATGTATCACAGAAGAGGGAACGTTAGTATGCATGCAGTAAGAAGAGCATTTAGGAGGAGTTAAAAATTGAGATACTGTTACATTTCCATTTTAATAAGGCTCTGTGTTTTTAGATAAGGCACCTAGGCAGCATTTTAGTAGAAAACCCCCACACTAGAATCTAAGACTGAAATGAAGTCTTAATTGGTAAGCCATTTTAAACGTTTCATATTAAAGCAGAACAAGAAGCAGGGAATCAAAACTCATCTCACCACACTTTATTTCATGTCTGTGCGCTAAAAGGAAACGTTTCAAACTATCATCAAACGAGGACAAGTGCATATCTGATAGCGACAATCTTCTGCTGTCACCTCTCATAGTTTTATCTGTTGTCTCAGCAGCAGCACAACAGGGACTTCATCTCAGGCATTATAGCTGATTATATTCCACAAGACAACACTCATTAGGATGCATACTGATCAGAGCAAATTCAAAAGGTGTTTATTGTCATCAAAGCATCCCCCACTCCCAGGAGGAGGAGGAGGGTGTTCTGTGTGTATAGTGATGTTAATTACATCGAGCCGTGGAGATCAGACAGAACACACACACAGGACCAAACAAACTGGAGTGAAAGATATAGTAGATGCCAGTATGTCAGTTCAATTAGCTCCCAAATGGTCCTTTAAATCATATGCAATACAATCATTACTGTGTACACACACATGCAGATGCACACATACATACAGCAGATTATTCTGCACACAAGTATGTATGCAGGTATTTGCATGAAAGAGTGACACATGAAAAAGCAGCTTTTTTGCTCTGTTTGGCATCTGTCCAAATTAAGTCATTGTTTCCCAACTGAATAGTGATTTATTTGGAAACACTCTCCAGAGTGGATAGTGCTGGTTTCACAATGTAGTGGATTACAAGATCTTTGTGCCATATTTAGTGTGTTTACTTCAGTGAAACACATTCACGTTCTCTGTTATCATTATCATCCATTTTCTTTTTTTCTCAAAGGAAACAAAAAATATAGAGAGACAGCAACTGGCATTTTGGACAGAATCTGACAATAAGTATCTGTGTATCCAAGTATACATGCGTGAATGAATGTGGAATTTAACGTGTTTATATGTGTTTGTGTGCGTGAGTGCATGTTCCAGCTTACCACCAGAGACTTGGCCAAGATGTTCTCGATGAGTTTGAAGTCGTTGCGCTGGATCTGCTTGCTCTTGGTGCTGGTTCCTTCTATCTCCTCGTCCGCATAGAAACGGAAGAACTGGGAGTCGTCTTTGAACTCGCTCTTCTCCAAGACTGAAGGGGAAAAAAACCCCACACACAACATGTGATGAGAAAGCAGCTTGATATCTATTCAAGAACATTTCAGCACATTTTGATGTACCAAATCAACAAGGCTGACAAGAAAATGCAATTTCTAGTTTAAACTTCATCATTTGCGTGTTGCAAAAATATGTGCATGTTTGCTTGGAGTGAAATACTATTTTGACAACGCAACAATGAGACAAACCGCCCTGGGTTCCATCTTGACTTGCTGAACAAAGAGGGGAAGTCACGCTACAGAAAGGCTTTTATCATTAGCGTTGACCATACATGGGCGCTTGTCAATTAACAATCCAAAATGTGTTTGTGCTCATACTGGCAAAATTGATGGTCTTGTTGGAAAATTGGACCTTGTAAGTGTGTTCCAAGATGACACAAACACTGTTCATCTACTTCAAAGACCTGTAGAGAGTGTTTACCCGACCAGAATCAAAAGAATCTGCCCCTTAATGTGCGGCCATCTTCACACAAACAAGCTAATGGTTAATTAGCTCATTAGCTAATGATGTCAGCAAGAACATCTGGAGCCAAACCACATCTGGGTCGTAGCCATCTCTGGCCGAGGCCAGGAAGACTCTCCAGAGGACACAAGAAACAGTCTGTTGTGTGTGTTTGGGAATCCCACTGTTGGGCTGAGCCTTGCTCCAACACATGGGGCACGTCAAACAGGTGAGGAGCTCATTATGGATGCTTCTCCAGTCACAGCGTTTTTGAGCCTGCACCAAAACACACTACAGTAACTCTGCTGTAGATTTTTTAATGTGTCTCTGATAAGGAGCTAAGCCACTGAAATCAGGCCCTCATTTACAGCATGTGGGCAATCACCATGACAACTCTACTCACTTCAGACACCTTGGCTAAGCAACTGCTTTCATGAATGAAAGATGTTTCCGTTGTCACCCTAATTTTGTCACTTTCTAATTAATTAAAGAAAGTGGTAAACATTCCTGATGGCTGCCAGTTTTCTTTTGCATCCTCTTCATGCACACGGATTTTGGACATATCTGCAACAGGTGCAAATACCTCAGTATGCCTAAAATGACAGGAAATGATATGAACGTCAACATGCACCATTGTACTGAATATGGTTTAACAGCTGGCACTGGCCTCGAGTTTTTGATGGTCACTGTGGCTCAGAGCTCAAACACATTCACAGACGCAAGAAATCAAACAAAGAACTTCTCCTTTTCTCATGTGTGCATGTGTGTAGGTGTTTGAATCTGTGAAGCCACTGTAAAACGGGACTTGTACAGGCAACACTGAGTGCCAAAGGTACCCAGCTGTTCAGAGATTCTGAGAGCATCTGGCATCCTCAGATGAACAAAAGCCTTCAGAAACTGATTACACACGCACACCACACCCACCGACACTGGCCTTACGCCAACTCAAACGAACGTGAGTTATTTCCTCTGAGTCACGGAGGCTGTGGCCATATAATACCTTACACCTCCTATTCAACCGGAGGGAGTGCTACTCCGGAAACTGTTTAAGCCTAATAAAACATACAATAAAACAAACACGTAGTACAAGTACACGTCACTCGCACACTCCGATACACCTGCACGCTGACAGTATCAAAAGGTCAAGAAAACAGTGTCTATCTATCTATCTATTGGACATTTATTCACAGGATCAGTGCCGCACTTAACTGGAGTTTTAAGAAGTACTGGCTAAGTTGTATATTTTAAATTAGATTATTAATGTATAATTAAAATATGATGGACAGATGCAACAATATGGGTAAACATCAAACAAATACTTTACAATTAAAAAGCTACATTTCTGATTGATCTAAGTGCAGTTGGATCTTGCAGGGTTTAACCATTTTTTTATATCAGTTACAACCAAGTAGACACACACTAACAGCAACAGCAACATTTGTTCAGGACAGATGTATAGATAAAAGATGTAAGCAGGTAAGGAGAGATGAAAGGCATATTAGCTTTACTGTGTTATCTGTTATCTACCTCATAACAAAAAAAAAAACAGAGAGGCAGACAAAAAGAGACAGAGTTGAGGAAGAGAGGACACAAACAAAAGACAGAAAAGCAGGAAGAGTTCAAGAGGAACCAGGTGAAGAGCAGCAGATGCGCTGACTACGGACTGGAGAGAGTGACTAGAGGAAGGGTGAGGAGGGCAGACAGGCTGAGAGGAAAGAGGTCATGACCCTGAAGCAGGGCAGAGAAGAGGGAGAGGTAAGAGAGAACAGGTGACTCCTCAAAACAGATGGTGGCGGGAGGTAGGTGTGTATGTGTGTGTGTGTGTGTGTGTGTGTGTCAATTAGGTGAGGTAAAAGTAAAGAAAAAGCCACTAAGCTACTAACTAGGTGCAGAGGCATGTGGTTAAATGAGTGCGAAACACAAACACTAGACATATTTACAGAAAATATTTGTGAGCTTTCAATCATGTGCAAATTTAAAACATTTTATCACTGATGGCGATAAAATGACTCAAGTCAAAAAGCACCTCTGTGCAAGTGTAACCTATCATACTGTCTTGCTCCCTACCATTCTAAGCCAAGTGCACAGTAGTTATAGTGCAATTTATCAATTTAGAGAATCTGTAATAATGACTAGTCAGTCTTCTTACATACTTCACTATGTGCATCAGGAAGTGTTGTCATCATGTTACTTTTCAGTACTTTTTTTTAAGTAGCTCTCATATAATGTACGTGACTGATGAAGATGACCAATTCTCATTTAGGCCTTAACCAGCAGTCATGGTTCAGTGGACTGACCCAGACAGCCATGTAGTTATGCGAAACAGCTCCGGTTAGGGTACACTGCTAATGCTGTTTACGTTTAACACGCTGGACTGGAACCAAAGCCGCTCCGTTACAGTGTGGTCAGTGAGGATACTGAGACTTGACTGGAATGGATATGCAAATATACGATTCCCCTTTTTCAACCTATGACAGAAGCGTGACAGGAGAGGCTAGTATTACATTTTTACGGTTAGAGAGAATGACTGTCTGAGGGGAAAAATGTACGATGAGGTAATCGAGCAGCACAGAGAAGAGTGTCCCAGGGTAATAGTGAGAGAATGAACGAGTCACACAATAACAGCATTAATTAAATTTACACCAGAGCTGTTGCAAAAGAGGACATTGTAAATAATTAGAGACAGATAAGAGACATCATAACATGCATGTCATGTCAAAGTGTCTGAGCTCCTTTTATCCTGTGCTGAATAAGAGTGTAATCTAAACTGAACTGAAGTCATAAATCCTAGTCAGTTTGTGTATGTGTGTTTATCCGTGCTTCATGTACGTAAGTGTGAGCAACAATTTAACTGACCGTGGTGCATGAAGCCATTGTTGCAGAGCCCCACACCCAGCATCACAGCGTCCTCTCGGGTCGAGCAGTCTCCCTGGGAAACCAAATCAATGACACACAGTTACAATGCCTGTTTACACCTTCACACACACAGCAGACTGCAGCACCGCCGGCCTTATCTGTCTGTTCACTGGATTGAAGATGGTGATATGTGAGCAGCACGTTTTAATAAATGTGTGAAAGAAAGGCAGTGACACACTAGGAGACTGATTCTACATGTCCCAGTCTAAATGAGTAAAAGTTACATTCAAATGAGAGCTACTGAGTTACTTTAATAAACAGACGATGATTAATTGCTCCTTAAAAAAGGAAGAGAGCGCAGCTTTTAAATGGACTACAAATGACTATGATAAGTGAATAAGTAGAATTTAAAAAGTGAAATATTTTCATTTCTACATTTATTCATTATTTACTGAGATAGTGCACTGTCACCAATGTCTCCGTTAGCTAGAAAACAGCTGCTACCTCTTTCCAGTATTCTGAAAGTTGTGAAACACAGGGTGTTGCACTTTGTTCTTGTTTTAAGGAAATTCAAAATTGTAGCTGTAACAGTCCCTGACTGTGCTCTTAATGGTCAGTCATTGATGACAAATATCCAAATCATTTTAAGCCAAATTTGACTGAACCATTTTTTAAGTGGCTGCTTTCATTTGAAGAAGACTGCAAAATATACAATTCATATAATTTCAGTCATAATGTTCAGCAAAAGTGAATTACAAAGAAAATACTCAAACAGTTCAATTACACAACTACAGTAATGAGAGTACATGTCATCTGCTGAACCCTTGGTGACTTGCGTAGTTTTTTGCGTGTTTGGATTAAGTGAAAGTATAACAGACATGATTTTACCTGTGAGAGGAGCCAGTCCACAAGTTTGCTAGCAGGCACCACAGATTTAAAGGTTTTCAGATGGTGGTCTCTGTCCCTAAAGGAGTAACAAGAGATTTCACAAAATTTATTTTTGCAGCACATCGCAGATGGAAAGGAAAAAGAGATTTCACTGTCAGTGGTTTCACATATAAGAAGTATGATAACAAAACCTCTTTGCGGTTTACTGCATCAATGCAAAACAGCGTCCGCTTGTGTTATGCTGAATTTCTTAAGTGAACTCTCTGAATTCCAAAAAGTTCCTCATTAGTGATCATAAAACATATTTTTTTCTGATGTTGCCATGACAACATCCACGTCAATAAAATAATGTATGTGCAGGTAATGCAGTCTGCAGTTTTGCTGTTTACATTCATTGCCCTTTAATTTCCTGACCACTTCGGTTTTTGTGAGATCGCACAAACAACCACAAGGACCACTCTTCTCAACATGTAAACATGTCAAACAGGAAATGCTTGAGAGGACGTGTGGTTGGCTCTACAAGAAGTCTGGTATCTTGTATTTTCTTTAACGTCTCAATTTTGTGAGTAATTTATGGTCTTTATCAGGAGCTCCCTTACTGTAAACTGCCACATCAGAATGAAAAACAAGACAGTGTGCTTTGAGAGCACACATTGACTCAAAGTGCACTGACCTTTAGTGCAGACAATGCTTTGAGACACCATGAAAAGTGAACAAGCATCATTTGCTGATCAATCTATTTCTTTTCTCTATTTATATCTATATCTATCTATTCTATCACCTCACATTATTATTCTTATTGATTAAGTTTTAATGATATGAAACCAACAGGCGCATTATCACTCAACAAAGTTTAATATAATAGAGGGACAGTTTATGATTATTTATGACTCATAAACTGCAATACATACATCACTCATACATGATAATTAATAGTTGCAGCTTACAATGCCAATTTAGTGACAGATTAAAAAAGCCAGGCCATATTACATAATATCTGGCTGGCAGGCAGAGGGATTGCCTTTGTATGTTAATAGGATTTGTCCCCAGACCAAAAGCTCTTTGTTTGCACCGATGGCAACCCCAGGCACTTCAATCAGCGGGTGAGTGATGGAGGGAGAGATAGAGAGATGAATGGGAAAGAGTATGAAAGGAAGGGCTGCGGCAGACAGAGAGTGTGTGCGTGTGCGTGTGTGTGTGTGTGTGTGTGTGTGTTTGAGAGGGAGGCAATGTGTGTTTCTTCTGCTTTTCTATAAATTTGTTTCTGACTCTTAGACCTTCAGATCAAAAACAATATTGTAATATAGAAAACTTAAAGGTGAAACCAACCCCAATTTAACCTCTAGTTTTAGGTCTTGAGTCAAGAATTAAGATGTAAATTATATGCATATGTGAGGAAGAAAGTGTTTATATGTGTAAGACATTGTGAACGGATGAGAGAGCGTAAAGGGGAAAGAGAAAGTTACTGATGCATATAAAAAGTCACTAAAATAAATTCAACTAACCCCCATCACTGCAAAGACTAAAAGACAAATGCTCACAATAAATGGCTCTCCTTAATCCTTTAAAAGCTGCCACATATAAACCTCCAGTTATGAAAACCTGGCATCTTCAACCTGAACTGAATCTTCAGCACATGAACCTACAGCAGCTCAAGTCTGCCTCGGAGTCCAAGTTGGAGAGGAAGGAGGTTTGAGGGTTGTCATTCCTGGCAATGCTACTGTTTGTTCAGGCATTACTGAAAGGGTGACGTGGGCCGAATGTGAACCCTTCATGAATATGCATTCATGCACCTGGAGAAGGGGGGACATTAGCATAAGGGGGAGAAGGAGGAGAGGAGAAGGAGAGAGGAGGAAAAAGGGCAGGTACTTACTTGATGACAGGCGTGTGGAGGCTGTGAAGACGGCAGTACAGCCTGACGCCCTGAAAGAGGGAAAAAAAAAAAGAGGGAGCCGCTGAGTCATAGAGCATACACACCTTAGGTAAACAAGTGCACGCATGGCTACGGGACAAGAGATTTAGATGTCGATTGTGAAAAGAGTTACCCTGAGGATATCATTTTAGGATTGAAATTTCATTCCACAGTCTCTAACTGACAACAAACATAACTACATTAAACTGTTTTTAATGTTTTTGTTTGGTTTTGTTTTGTTTTTCAGATTTAGTTTCTGATTGAGCTTTCTATGGGAAGAGATTAGTGCCTCCAGGATTAGTGACCAGGCACTGAGGGTTTATGTAAATATTTTTGAATAAATGTATTTAAAATGCAATTTGAGAGTATTTTGATACAAATTGTTCAAACCACCAATTCGAGTAAATGTTTAATGTGTTGCTGATGTGAAAAGTGCAGAAATGAGACAACAATAAAGCTTTGAAATTTATATTTTCAGCAGAGTTAAGTTACCTTAGACATGATATCCTCCATCTCACTGCGGGCCTTGTAGGTGCCATCGTCATAGCGGAAGCGGTACAACACCTGCTCATTCTTGAACTGGTGCTTGTCTGACACTGAAATGTCACCAAAAGGAGGAAATGTCACCTCGGCTGGAGATCAGGCTGATCAAACTTTTTTTGAGCATGCAAATTATTGTTTTTTTTGTATTCAACCGCAGGCTACTAAGTCAAATGTTCTTCACACAAGTAAAGTAAGGACATTTAAAAAAAAGAGATGAGAAGCAAGAAACAAATGTTTGGAGAAAATGCTGCAGTTGTAAATTCATGTCTGCACTGAGTAAGCCGTGACATTCAAATATTTAACATTGCAGACAGCTGCCAATTTACAGAAAAATCTTCCAAACAGCATTAAAAACCGCGGAAACGTCCAAAATAAGTTTTTATTTATAATCAATCCAACACAGAAAATGGAAGATGACTAATATGTACACAAACAGATGCCTGTTGGAGAAGCTCACGGTGAAATCTGCCAAACAGAGGCACTTTGGTTCCACCACAACAAGTTGGCATGGGCTCAAACAAGCTGCTGGTTTTCTCAGTCTAGACTTAATATGCCCTCATAAAACCAAAGGAATGCACCGCAAAATCAGCCATTGTGAAGTGTCAAATGTGGGATTCAAAGTACATAAAATGATAGTTGAATTATTATGGGAGCAAAGATGTCATATTTGCTAACATTCAAGTATGAACTGGTGGTGTGTTTTAGTGGCTCAAACATGTACGGCTGGTTGCACTGGATAAAGTTTGTATTCTGTACTGTAAAATGACTAAAAAGGATGACTATCTGTCTTTTTACTCTCTGTCTCTTCACAACGACACACGGACAGCTCCAATCTGCCACTCTGTCACATTACCTCTCTGTGTCTGATTTCCTTTCACTACTAACTGGTGACACCTACACTGTGCCTGCAGGGCCCGCGTCTCTCCAGTTTGCCCACAAAGCCTGATTGCTATCCCACAGAGCCCTGCATGTCATCATTGTATCTCTCTGTGGTCGTAGGCAACTGTGAGGGAGGATTTCAGGGGATTTTCCACAGGTATTAAGGAATATGAGCGTCGGGTCTCAGCAAATTTCCCTGAGAGGGTGGTGTGCATAAATCGTGACATTGGTTTACAAGAGCCCCTTCAGCAAAACTCTGGACAACTGTGTTCATACATTATTTATAGCTGTTTGTGTGCGTCTTTTATTTCTTGCTGCATAGTTAAGGTTATTGGACTTGTGAATGTCACACTTAGGACTAAATCATGGAAGGGGAAATCATGCGAGATATATTACCAGAATTATTATTGATAATATCTTTGAATCATGGTGGTTTCTACCCTAAAATGTGTGGTCCAACAGTAAGTCACGGATACATTCATAACATGAATGAGTCAAACAATTATAGAAGAAAAATGTGAATCAGATGAAAAAAGAAGCAGGCTAACAAGCCAAGAAACAAGAGAATGAGATGACTAAACAAAGTGAAAAACAGTATAAAAAACATGACAGACGGCTGCAAAGTGCATCAAATATATGAGTAAAAATGATAAAGCAAGAGACGGTGGCAGGAGTTTAAGAAACAGAGAATAATTCAGATAAAGAATAATGTAAAGAGAGCAAGAGACAAAAATAAAGGATTTTGTTTCGTCTCACCATGGTGAATGATGCCATTTTCCAGTAAGGCTTGTCCCAAGTTGACGCCTTCGTCAGGTTTACTGATCTCTCCGCTCTCGATCAGCCATGACACAAACTCACTGAGGACATAAGACAGAGAAGCATATGATGAGGCCTGGTTTCTTTAAGTGGTTATCTGTTCGCTGATTTGTTTTGTTTTTTTCAAATTGAAATCTCCATCTTTCCTGTAGAGGTCCTTGCTGTGGTGGTTTAAGCACAGAATTTCACAGAGTGCGGGTGCCACTATGCCATTATCTTTTTCCTTGGAGTTCTGTTGATAAAGCTGGTATTTCTAAATGCATGACTATTTTCTTTCATGTTCATTCATCTTCTCTCCTCCCATGCTAATGCTAAATACTCAGACCATATCACACTCATAAAAAACATGCAATACTTTCCTTGTTCTGAGAAATCCACTCTCGAAAGCAACATTTAGAACATCAGATAATAAAAAAACATATATGACGAAATGTTTTTCTGATTTTCCACCTCATTTTAATGAACTAATCATAGCGGTGTCACATCTATAACCTGATGACACCGATGCATATGAGAGATAGGTTTTCCATTCGGCTGAAAACTGTTTCCATTATTCAATATGACTTGGTTCAGAGGTCATTATGGCTTCACTTTTTGATAAGTTGTCAAAGTGTACAGGAATAGTCCAGAGTCCACAACTGTTTGCTTTAGCAACGTAGCATCACTAGCCAGGGTGGTAAAGACTCAACAGTATTAGTGCTGCAATTTCCCTCCAGCGCCAACAGAAACTAAGTCGATGCACAGAGCCTAACTGTTTTCTATTAGTTTTTGTTGGATTCTGTTGCCCAAGCCGAAGCAGAAAAAGAGATGGTGTGTGTGTGACAACAAGGGGATTGAAAAATTCTTACACCATTAACTGTAAGAAACAAATGATGTAAAGAAGAAGGGGCAGGTGATGGTTGAATGTTTAGCCCAATGCTTTGTTTTGTGTATATGATAAGCACTGCAATGCATTACCGGCTGTGGTATTGATTGTTAAATGGCGCTAGTGTACTAATGGAAGCTAGTCAGAAGAGTTAATATGAGAATGCCAGAATATTCCCAACTGCAACAGAAGTACATATCAGTTGTTTGTTTACTACTTTTTAACAGTCCATGCAATCTGTAGAGTGTTTACGTAGTATGTCTTGCAAGCAGATACTATTGCTTTCACTGGGCCCACGCAATACAGCCTGTGAAATATGTCCATTCTGAGGCTGAGCTGGCCTTGATGTTCACTTCTGAAAGCATTGTGCAACATGCTGACACTGTCACGAGACTCTTAGAGCAGAAAGCTATTTATTCTGTCACTATAAAAGACTACTTAGACCACACACACACACACACACACACTGCATATATGTATTTGTAGAATTGTTTCTTTCAAGTTTATCCTTTTCTCTTATGCTACAAATATCCCTAAGACCTACTTTGATACTTTATATGCATTAACCATCCAAATTTTAGCACTTCGGCTCCGCTCCCTTCTTTTCACACCCAGTGTGAACTGAACAAATGTTTGAAGGAGAAAATTACATTCTTCTCCTTCTTCGTCTTTCATGCTGCTGAGCGAAATCGCTTCTCCAGATAATGATGAGCGGTGAATCGGAGGCAGCTAATGGGTGTGTGTCCATGCCAGCCTGTGAATCATTCTGAAGTATGTGTGTGTGAAAAAAATGCACTTAGGTGTGAATTTGCTTTCAGGCAGTCATGTAACAGATGTATGTAGGGTATGAGTCTGATCGCTTTGCATGCACAAATGTCAAGCATGTGAGGGTGTGTGTGTACGTGTGTGTGTGTGTGTATGATTATGTAGAACTGCAGACACCTTGAGCCATCTGCCACTAGTCCTTTTTGTCTGCCTGCAGCACTAAAGGAATATTTTATCATAATTAATAAGAGTTTTTCTTGTGACCTGCCAGGTGCCTGCTATAACCTGTATGTGCTGTATGGGTGTGCGTGTGTGTGTGTGGGTGTGGGTGTGTGTGTGTGTGTGTGGAGGGAGGTCAGTCCCAACAGGCTTTTTCACTTTTTCTTAGTCTGGGAGAGAACATGTTTGCATGCCTGCATAATTAGTGTGTTCATTGTCTGTATGTGAATGGTCATGTCAAAGCTAGTGGCTGTTAATTGACATTGACAGAGGGCTTAAGTGAATGTGAGGGGATGATGTGTGTGTGTGTGTGGATGTTATGTAAGAGTCAGGTTAATTTTGGATACAGAGCTGTAACGGAAATTAATATGATGGGCAGGAATCGTGTGTGTGCGAGTGTGTGTGTGTGTGTGCAAGGAACAGAAAGAGAGAGAGACACACACAAACATAGAGAGAGTCTTCAGCCACACATTGAAAGGTGGAAGACAAGATTAATGTGAAAATATGGGCGAGTCTCTTCATATTTCTATATCTGAAACTTGTGTTTCCATATACAGTATAGTTAGTACTAAATACATGCATGTACTCATCTTTATAGTACACTGTACTTGCAGTAGGTATACAAGAGATCAACATAATTTACTGTTTTATATTAACAGGAAATGATAAAATAACTGCAAATTAAACTAAACTGTAAATTTAGAATGACACTGCCAATGACAACGAGATAGCTAAATATTTTATCACATTGTTTTGTTTCTCAAGACCTATTTGGAGCCATCTCACCACCACTTACCATTTACCAGCTCCATTTCCTTTGTGCATTGCATCATGGGACAACACTGCAGCAACAACCCACAAGTATAAATAGTGACCTTTTTTTTAACTTAATTTTGCTTTGTTTCCAGTTTCAACACACTACATACTCAAACCCGTTTAAAACTAGCTTATAGTATCAAATAGGGACACAGCTCGTGTAATTTCCTCTGTGGGAATACCAACCAAAAGATAATTGAAATGAAACTAATCCAGAAATGGAGCAGGAAGATTTGTCTTGGAAGAAGAGTCAATAGTTGAGACCAAGTTCCATCTCTTCATGGTTTGAGCTCTCTCGCCATGAAAAGGTAAGAACAAAAAGATCCAATAAGAAAACGTAAAGTGTGTTAACACTGACCATCTTCCTTCCTAATTCCTTCATGGAATTATGCTATCAAGACAACAGGGTGCTATCAAACCGGCAGTCAGCATCTCAGTTTAATGCAATAAGCACTCAAACTGTGCCTGCTGCTAATTTCATCAAAAAGACAAATGCAGAGCTAATGCAGGTTACGCTCACTGACAGGAAATGACTGAGCGATAAAGTGAGGAAAGTGGGAGATAGTAGAGAGTGAAAACAGATTGAGGGAAAGGGTGAAGGGTGAGGCAAATGGGTGAGGCGAAGGAGGGAGTGAGGGACTGAAAAAGGATTGTCAGAGAAAAGAAATACTCATGTTGGCAAACATTGGAATTTGAACTGGTGAGTGAACTCTGACCTGCAAGTGGACAGGGTGCAGGATGAAACATTGCCTTATAATAACCTACTGTTCTTTATAGAGCAGCCTCTGACCCAGAAGATAAGTGCTAAATGCTGACACACAGTACAGCAGGATTTAGTTCCTCATACATACATATGTGAGAAAGTAATTCATTTCATTTCTTGGCAGTGGCTGATGTGACAGTAATCAATGCACTCTTATCATCAATGCACATCATTTACATAAGGGAGGTGAATTTAATGATTTGTAATGTACTAAGAAGCCACGTTGGCAGTGTTGCAGACACATAATAGTTGCCCCCTGGTTTCTTTTCATAAGACAAGTCATCAGTCAACATCATAGTCTTGCCTTATTTTATTTTTTTCACAAATGCTAGTGTGAACTGTATGTGGAGCTACTGGGGAAAACTTAAGCAAGTTTCAATGTCTATTAATTGTACTGAAACATCAAGGGGACGGAGAAGGGAAAGGCTGTTGCAAAGCCTCAGTTAAAGGTCCTCTAATAATAAAAGTCTGGGTGTGTGGGTGTGTGTGTGTGTGTGTGTGTGTATTCGATGATATGAGAGTGTGGGGACTGGAGCGACTTGGCTCTTTCTGCAACCCGTGAGAGGAGACTATGAGGGGGGCTCATTACAGACAAGAGGATGTAGGGATAAAACAGTTTAGGCATTTTGCCAGGACTTGGGGAGACTGGATACCAGCTCTTTTGAAAGCCTGCTGACCTTACGTAACAACAATTTATAAGGATCCCCTTGTGAACAGCACAGCATTGCAGTCACATCTCTCTACTAAAGGAAGGAATCTCTGTCTGCATGTATGTATGTACAGACAGGTGACAAATCAAAGGAAAAACCGGTACAGGTCTGAATGCTTGACCCTTACAGTGAGGGGATCCGGTGGCTCTATTATGCTTTGGGGGGTGTTCCGAACAAGCACGTTTTGAACTGCACTAGTTTTTGGAAACTGAAGAAACCAGGCACTAAGGAAGCAAAGAAACTCACTTTCCCATGAAGCACTTGGGCACAATGCTGAGCTTCCTTCGTCTATCCTTAATCAGGTGCCGGCTCTTGGTCATCATCATGTGGTAGAGCTTCTCTCCCTTCTCTGCAATCATCACATAGGCATCCCGCTCCATTCCCAGTTTGAGACCTACAAACAACAGAGGAAAACAAGTCAGATCCAAGAGGATATGCCACATTTAACACCCTCAATGGAATGAGACCGGATGTAAATACAAACATTTACAGAAAAGAAAGTGACGATTATCTTTTTAAGTGAGTGTGGGGATGTGGGAAGGGAAATAAATAAACAAACAAAATCTCAGATGGACATGGTGACTGTATCACCAAAAAAAAAAAATACAGCAGGACCATTACAGTACACAATTTTCAACTTGCTTTCCACCGCTATCTACATGTACATCAAAGCCAAAAGGCAAAAGCTGTCATGGTGCTGTTAGGAGAGACAAACGAGCTTTTGCCTGGACGTGTTCTGGTATTGTGCAGATGGACTCTAGCCAGGAACGGAGCACGGTGGCTCGGGTTTGCCACAACCTTCTGAAACAAACCCAGATGTTAATCTCTGTTAGACAAGTTGTTTCTTCAGAGTAAGTAACAAAGTTCAGCAGGGCAGCGTGATCTTGATCTCGTTTCTGTGTTGGTTTGTTAACTATTATTCCTCTATTGTAAAGCAGAACATGTGAGGGCCCATTGTAACGCCCGCTACCCAAGTAAAATCTCTCCAGTGAGTACACTGTTCGAGCTGCTTAACCTCATCGTGGGGTTTGATGAACTTCTGAACTGCACTGTGAGACTTTCTGACTCGGGCAACTCAACTCTGCGGTACTCTTAGACTCCCTAAGCTGCTTAACTCTACTGAGAGGCACATCAAGCTGCTATACTTCACTAAAAAGTATTCCGATTTTAGAGTTGCAATACGCTTGATAAATTACATCTCATATTTGTGACATACTGACATCTGTCAAGCTCCCAGCTGTCTCTTGCACATGATGGCCCTGACACATGAAGTTGCCATATATTGCCATAGTGCCAGTGTGTGTTGCTGAGCTGACTCAGCCTAGCAAATTAGTGATTAGCCCCATTTAGTTCCGTTTCTCCTTCTCTTTTACGTCTGCCATTCTTTTCCTCTTCCACATACTCCATGGTCTGACACATCAATGCAAAGCAAAGCAAAGCAAAATTTCAAAATGTCAGTTGCAAGTTTTTTTGATATTCTCAGTTTGGCTGTAGTCTCTCAGTCGGATTTGTCACTAGTTGTTTGAGGTCTGCTTGCTGTGCCAGACTCCTTAATATTTTCTAGCTCTCCTTGGTGCCCAGTGCAAACTACGCAATACAGTTGAAAAAAAGCTTTTAAGCTGCATTATGTAACTTATGCAACTTGTACCATTTGAAGGCAGAAAGTTGAGTGACAAGTGTTGGGGTGGGTGCCTGACCAGCTGAAAGGGACAGGGGGTGGGACGAAGAATGTAAGAAGTTACACGTCTAACTTTTGAATCCAATTTTCCTATTGAGTCCTTGGGGGTTCTGTGCTTGCAGCCTGTGATGGAGGTGGGGTTATATTACATTTGACAGCAGCTGGAGTAGACTTAAACAATGAGTGTCATTGAACAACAGACGGGGCCTGTCCAGCGCAGAGGCCCCTCTGCTTCTGGTCCAGCTGTCAGAGTTTGTCTTGTGCTGCTCCTCGTCTTCCTGCGCTCACTGGCTAATATCCTATCGCATTATCTGACCGATGCATTTTCCCCTAACTTCCTTGACAATAACAATAAGATAAAGCGCAGCCACCTCCCGTTGGCAGCTGGTGATCGATGGAAGTCCCACATGTCCGGCACAGGGAGGGACCAAAGTAATAGGTAGAAAAGGTCAAATTAAATAAGGCGTATCAGGAACAGCAATAATGCATGAAAAGGGAAAAGTGAAAAAAAAAAAAACGTTGCCAGGATTTATTGCAGTAAGACTTTATCTTGTAGCTGTCTAGACTGGAGTAAAGAGGTTGAGAGAAAGGTAAGAAGGCTGAGAGCAGAGTATACTGTAGATTGGGTAATAGAAAGGGAGTGTGTGGGGAAATTGGGCACTGTGACTGATCTGGCATCTGTTAGCCTCAGGATGGTTTCCGCCAGGTCGTAACTTAACACCACAAGCTGCAGCACACTCCTTCATACTTACTTTTACTCTGAAACCCTTTCATCACGAGATCGGATTCTGATGATGTCAAACTCTGCTGTGGATGCTTGTTTAACGTAGGACCAAATTACAAAGGCTAATTTACAAAAATGAAAATATTTATAATGACAGTCGTACCAAGTGAAAGTACTTGTGCATTCTGGCATTTTCAACCAAAATCATGTTCAAATAGCTTTAGGGATCAAATTTTGACTTTTAGCCATCAATGCTATCAGGTGGCCTGTTGTGTACCGCCCATAATCTGGTTAAAGCCTCTCACACTGTCTAATGCACACAACATAACAAAGACAGATGGCCAGTGCTGAACAGGTGGGAACACATTTTAAGGCAAAATAGGGAAGTCACACCATGAAAGGAAAACATAAAGAGCAACAAGAATATCAGTTTACATTACTGAAATCAGAAGTGTTGCATCTCTCAGTGGATGTTTTTGAATGAGACTAACTATACTTTTGACTCTCTGCACACTCATCCAAATCTTCTTCTACAAGCATTTCAACATGTCAGTTCACTGTATGGCTGCAAAACCATCTGCTGAAATAGATACTGGAAACCTTGTCTTAAAAATCTACTCAAGACACAAACACTATTATTAAATTAAAAATAGATCCGGATTAATTTAAATTGCTGTGTGATTCACTTTCTTAGACAAGTAAACACATTGCTATTTTTAGCAACTGACTAAGATGCTGTTTTTAGCACATCTGTTATTTGTGAATGAGCCGTTTGATTCAACACTCATCACACCCAGGGCTTTGACAGGCAAATACTTGTGTTGCATTGCAAGCAGGAATTGGTTTTTTTTGAATGTGAAGACTAGATTGTTGTAGCAGCCTCTGCTTGGTGCACAGGTCAACCAGGCCAACTGAAAACATCATGTCACCTAAGCCTCTATTTAGGAAACAAAAGCAGGCAGCTTGTTCAAGGTGGGTCATATCTGTAGGACACAAACACTGTATCCAGGTCACAGGCACATCCACAGTCATTACTGTGTCACCTAAGGGAGCCTCGATGGTTTGCACCATGGTTTGTTGGTGTCACCAGCATGTCAGGGACAATGTGTGCAACAGCAGAAAAAGCTTCAACAGCTGCACGACAACAACTACAAATCAGGAATGCAAAGGTCAAAAGTGGGAAAGAGAAAAGGTGCCTCCAAGGACAGAGACATCACAGTATTTTCCACACTGTTTGAGTGAAAAGCGCAGCACAAAAAAATGGAGACAAAATAAAAATGTGAGGACGGAGAGACGAATGAGGCACTTTTATATTCACACAATGATCTTGTGAAACACTAAGTACGAAAGAAATAACTGCTCACATGTGTCGGGCTCCTTGTAAAACATGTTTGGTGGCAGCATGTCTTTCTAAGCAAGATTACAAAAAACAACTGATTTTTCCATGAGAGGAAATCTAGTGTAATCTGGTGTTTATGGCTTTTCGATGTCAGTGCCATAAAACAGAAGTGCTATAAAAATGGGCTTTTAAAAACAATGTTACTCACTCTCTCTCTGCTCCCGTTCCCTCAAGATGGCATCCAGCCACTTCTGCTTGTCCTCTGCATTTTTGGCCATGCAGACAAACCACTTGTTTTTAGCCGTGTTGTGGATCTTCCAGCCGTTTGTCACTGTGTAATTGTTGCTGTGATAGTCCGCTGCAAGGCAAAAAAATAAATGCACTCATTTTAAAAGGGGGAGAGGGGTCATCATGAAAAACATTCAAAGATGTAGATATAGAGCAGGGGAAGGTTTTTAATATATCAGGCCTAAATATATATACTAAATAAATATATACTATAAATAAAATATACTACTGCAGCAAATTATCTGTATCATGTCTCCTTTGTTTTTCTGTCTCCTCCTCTTCTTCTCATGTTCTCTTCAAGCTTTTTTGTTTAAAGAAAATAATAATACACACACACTACATAGACACTGACCTCAGCAGTAAAGGAAGCAATAATGAGTGTAATCAAATCACTCTAGTAAAGATAAGTTAACATTAAAGTTATCTGGAAAAAAGGATTTACTACTCGAGCAAAGATTTACAAGCCAATTAAAAAAGATAAATATGATACACCATGAGAGAAGTAAAACACCATCTTTCCACTGACTCAACAAAATCTCTCCTCGTACCTCTCACCCCTTTCTAATTTTATCATCCACTTAGCTGCAGGTGAGCAGCTACTGAATAATGGATGACCACTGGTAATGGGGTGCATTAGTCTCACGCTCAAAGGTCATATAAATAGATCTGATACTTCAGGCCCCACCGGGAGAAGCTCCTGCTGTTTTGAGAGAAGGGAACTGGGTTGGGACACACGTACTATTGTCTGGAGTCTTTTTTTTAGCCTCTGCAGAAGATAGATTCTAGTAAAATCTTATGCAAGTACATGCCGAGATCTGGTGAGATGGCATTTATCAAGACTGAGAGGTGTGTGGGTCAGTGAAGGTAAGGACATTTTTACTTTTTTTCCAAAGGTGAGCTGGTTGCTATTTAACTTAGCTTCTTGTATTGTATGACTCAAGGTTACGGCATATAGTGTAGAGTTCCTGAACTCTGGGTTATCTGTTATTATATGCAAAAGAAACTATATGTTCAGATTAAAGCTTTCAGCAGATAACCACAAATACTCCCACATTTCATATTTTTTATACTCACTAATCAGATAATCTGTGTTCTGGTTGTTCACAAATGTACACATTTGTACACACATTTGTGAACAAGTGGAACCCCTGCTTCTGCGTATAAAGCATGTTTTTCTTTGTGGTTTCCCCTTCAACAGCTTGAATATGACAGCCACCAGCAGACATGCAGAACAAAAAAAAAAAAGGTCATGTGAGCTTGCAAAATTCTGCGAGCACAGACGAGAAGAAAAGAGGAAACGTGAGGCAGAGGAAGACGAAGTTTCTACACCAGCGGACAACGCATACCAAGCCCCAAAAAAAATACCACAAAAGCAAAATGAGCTGGGTGACGACTGTATCACGGCCAACACCACAGATGAGTCGCTTATCATAATATCTCAGCCAACGTGAGAGCACAGCAAGTTTACCACTTAACGCTGGGTTGCTTTTGCACTTCAGATTTGTATCAACAAACCTATTACTGAATAGCTGACATCAAAAGGTGGTGAGGTTGCAAGCTACATCCTGTTTGAAACTAGGTGCAAGTACTCCACCCAAACTGTCAACAAGTACCTAATTCATATCCAGCTACCAATCTAAATGGCAAAAGTTTCATGAGCAAAGATGTAAAATGAGAAATGAGCATTGTAGGTAAATTGAAATTAGTAATTATTGTTATTGTACAATCTAACTGTCTATATTATCTGCTATATCAAATCATAAATCAAGAGCTCAGGGATAAATCAGATACAACCACAGACTCAAGAGAAAGGGTTAAACAAATGTATGAATGGACATATAAACAGCCTCCAAACGGGACGCTGCTAGGCAAATACAAACCTGTTCCATCTTCCACATTTTCCACCTCCATCACCTCTGTGTTGATTCGGCCTCTGAACACATATTGAGGCCCGTTGATGGACTTGGTCCTCTTAGTGGACTTCTTCCCAGAAACCCTAGGAAATGAGACAACACTGTGGTTACAGTCGGCAGGGAAATCCGTTGATGCCAGTGCAATGGTAAAAAAAAGAACTTGTGTCTGTAACACATGCGCATTCATACAGACACAGGTATGGGAGCAGCAGACACATGTAGGTGTTTTGGCTTTGCTTGCATACTAATGACTTGTCTACACAAACAGGAATGTGGATATTTGCTCCAGTTTTCCATTTCTGGCTTCCTTCCAGTTCTCAGCCAATAAAAATGTTTTTGAATGCTTTCTTGTACCCACTCCTGACACGTTGCTGTGGTAGTAACTGTATAGGTTTCCTGATGTTGCATTTCTCACCTGGACTTCCTCTTACAGTAAACCAAAAGGTTGTCAAACAGGAAGAAGACACGTTCCTGAATATTGCCTGCTGAGATTTTAAGGAGATTTCCATGCAGCAGCAACTCTGTGCAGATATCTGTAAGGTTGGTTCCCTGAAGACAAAAAAAAGAATTGAAAGAGAGATTAGCTACTGGTCATGTGTGCAGATATCTGTCAGGATGGTTCCCTGAAGGAAAAAGACTGAAAGGGAGATAAAGCTCATCATGTACTGCAGCCACAGTTTATTTTATTTGAGCAGAGCATGAAATCTCTCCGTCTACATTGGGGAGAAAACATTGTCGTCTGTATCAAAACTTGAAGAGTTCACAACCTCAGTGAAACAATATGAAATTCAACTTTGACATTGTGAACAATTTGTTTTCATTCCATCATCAATGATAGGAAAGAGTAAACACAGCCGTTCCCCACCCAACTTTAATTTACGCCCAATGCGAAACCGCCAAAATATCAACTGCACACTAGTCTCTGCCAGGACAGTTAGCCACTCGATAGTCAATCACTGAACTTGTAACAAGTAGCAACAATACTTAGCCTTCCTACGCTTCCTGAGTGTTGTCATCACATAGCTGGAGAGCTTCCCATTAGAACTGCATGGTTGTCTCAAATTGGAACTTTAGTTAATGGGAATCATTCAGTGCTACAGTGGCAGGGCAGCCATGCAAAACTCTTACCTTGGCCTACACATAGTTTCCTGTGGAACCCCCCAGTAGGAACAAAACAAAGGCTTTTATTCTCCTCTCAGGATGTAAATACTTGTTACAAATACATCCCTGCTTCCATACACATAAAAGTACAGCTGTATATGCGTAGAGGAAGGAAATACATAACTCATGACATAGTACAGACTGTAAGTGGAAGTGCGCTGCCCGCTGCAGTCAAATCTAATCAAATGCTTTGGACCCGTCTGTCATGCCAAGGGGAAATTTAAAAACTGCGATATAAAAGCCTTGTCAACTGCTCTGTACTTGTTCAGGAAACTGTATCATAAAATGTTGCTCTGTAGCCTACCACCTTCACAGGATGTGATCGGTTCTTACCCTCTTGCCAGCTATCAAATACACCACAAACTGTTGAGACATCTAGAACCATTTCTCTTTGTGAAGCAGTGCAACAAAGTAAGAGGAGAAAGTAAGAGCTGAAACAAATCATTCATGCTGCATTTCAGTATTGAATTATATTAATCATCACAGTTCAAAAGGAGGCTTGGTAGTTTCTTCATCATCCTTAACCTATAACTGAAATGTAGAAAGTAGATATTTGGAAAGGTGATCCATGAACCTTTTAGCATCATGTTAATGAGGTCGTTTACGTCATTCTGGAACAGTAAAAAAGGAGTCTTGTTAATTGATCACATGGTGTCTAATTAACCTTTTTACAGAGCGGCAGAAGTTCAGGACCAATTACTAAATTATTTAGGCTTCATTATTTTTAGAAAATCTTTTTCGGTGTTTTCACATTTCCACCAAGGGAACAGAAACTGCTTTCACACGTACATGCATGAGCAACCATGAGCTCACATGTCCCTGCCCAAGTTGTGAATGATGAGATGAGACTTTATTCTTGCATCAGAATTCAAACAATTAAGAAAATATTTAAGGTTTTGATTTAATGTGGATTTGTGAACTCTCCAGAGCCCGTGAGCAGAAGTGAGAATACAGGCTGTGCACAAAAGCCGTCTAAACTGAGCTACCAAAACATAAAATTAAATAATAAAGTTAAAAGACATCTCATTACTCATTGTTAAACGGATCATTCCACTCCAAATCATCTGGAACTAAATACACCCATGTGTGGACGTGAGACAACCTCCCCCATTGGCTTTTAGAGTATTCACCACCAACCCCCCCGCCACGTCCCCACATTCCCATATACATCAGATTTGGACTTCACTGTTGTCTTTGATGTTTCTTACATGGGTCCACCAGAGACCTGTGGAAACCCCCCCCGGCCACACCCACTCTCAAGCGTCCATAATTGATTCCCATGAGTATATTTTTATGATGGATGTTCATCGCTCAAGAGTTCATAAAGAGAAAAATGATTCTCAGAGCTTTTCTTAAGGTGCCTGCCGACTGGCTTTGGGTAGGGGATTGTGTTTCAGACCATCGATTCAACCTCATGTTACTGCACTAAGTTGAGATGGGGGGTGGACATGAGTGTGTGTATGAGAATTCAGAGGGTATGTTTGCACCTATGTGCACACATGCAAGCATGTCTGAGTGTTTGTAACGTTCATCTGCAGGCATGTTTACGCTTTCCTGCATTTTTAATGTATGTGTAATCGTGCAAGTGTATGAATACATGATGGCGGTGTAAGTATGTGTGTGTGCGTTTGTGTGCGTGCACAGTGTATCCAAGCAGCAGTAATGCGTCTGGGTCTGATTCGGCACTATTCCGGCCTCTTCCATTAGGGCTGGAGGTGATTAGCCTGGAGAGTGGCTGGAGAGAGGAAAGAAGAGCGAGACTAATGCTGTTAGGTTGCAGGCTCTATGGGGGGGCAGGGTCGGGGTGAAGTGCCTTTCTGAGCTTCTACTGAGTTGTTAAGAGGAAGACAACAGAGAAATTGCCTTTCTTAGACAGAAAGGTTGAGGTTTTCTCCCAAACGAATCGGATATGCATCAGTTGTTGGACTAAAAAGTTGGATTGTGCATTTCACCTAATGGCTATGATCTGTTTAATGGCTGATATAATTTAAGTTGTAATAAATCATTCAAGCTCTCTCAATAATGAACTAGCAATTAACATGTCTTCAGATTTCTTGTTTTGTCCATATAACAATCCAAAACCCCAAAGAATTGTATGCAACTGAGAAAAGCAGCAAATCATGACATTTGAGAAGCTGTGAATGTGAGAAGTGAATGTTTAGTAGTTTTGCTTGGTAAATGACTACAATGATTAATTGATTATATTAATTGTTGAATGATTTCTCTCAATTGACTGAGCCATTTGTTGTTCTCAATTGTTTCAGCACTACTTGCTGTGGTCTTGAGACATAATAGGGGACATCATGGTGGCTAAAGCACAGACCATGGAACAGAATTAATAACTAATTATTTATTGCTTGTCACAAGAGTGAGGAAAAAATACTCTTTAGAGTTTTTTACTGTTGATATACCCCAGCTGACCATTTCTTGTTTTTTGTTGTTTTGGTGAACTATTGTCAGGGTCAAATGGTGACATTTTTGTATGGGAAACGGAGAAAAGGGGTCTGTTCTGGCAAGCAGATAGTGGGATGTCCCAGTGAGGCCCACTCTCTGGTTCCATCCTTCAATTTTCTTCCTTTCCCCCCTCCAAAGGTCCCCTCATATAACTCTCCCAGTGCATGTGAGACTAGGGCTCTGCTTCCTAGGTCTCTTCTGATTGGGCAATATGCCCGCTGGCATCCCCCTTGGCACCCTGTGTGGGTGGATTGTCCCATTGGTGCCGGCTAAGACAAGGCCTCTGTTGTGGTGGGTGAGGGAGGCGTGAAAAATGCAGTGGACCCTTCGCTCGGCTCCCAAGCCCTGTCCGTGGCCCCTGCAGCAGTGATTTGGCTGCAATAACACTTAACTCTTAAGATAGATGGAGAAAGTGTTGGTTGAGGTCTTAGTGTGGTTGTCTGTTTTGTCACTGATTATGGTGGAGGACTTTCTTTTCAAATTTTTACCCTCTAAATGTCACAGCAGTAACTCTAAGCATTACATCATTACCTTTCAGCTCTCAAGTTTTACGCTCTCAAGCAAGCAATAGCTATTTTCCTCTTTAATCATCCTTTATCTTGACACCTCTATGACACATCTCCTCCTGACTATCCCCCCTCTTCTCTCTGACCCTTTCTCATTCCCCTTCACTCTGCCCGTCTTGCTCTCACCTCCCATCCCTCAATGTGGGACTGCAGCTGTTCCAAAGCCTCCAGTTTCTCCATCTGCCTCTTGGTCTCATTGATGTTGGAGCAGACAGCCTTCATAGCCTGCAGAGCCTCTTCCACTGCTGGATAGTCAGCATGCTTTTTAGGGGTCCGCTTCAGCAGTTCCTATGTTGGGGAAAGAGGTGGGATGAGTTTTAAAACATAAACTGCAGAAATCCCAGAGAAAGGCACATTAAAATTTTTAATTGAATCTTAGAGTAGCATAAAGAGGTCTAAAGAGGCTTTTTTAACAACATCTCCTTCAATACGACTCCAAAACCCCTGAACCCCCGAAAATACTAGTAGGTGGGAGATTGGGTGCTTTGAAATGCCAGTGGGTATAAAGATTTTACTCCAAAATGTCTGGCCAAATAATAAATGAGTCACTGGTACTGATGAACAAAGCAATATTACTGTCTGCACAGTATGTGTGTGAAGAGGTTTCTAATATTGCACCATGACATTAGTGCAGCAGTTGTACAGTACCTTCAGTAGCAGAGGATACTTGCAGATCCTCTGAATGGGAGTGAGAAGGTAGCCCTCCAAGGGAATATCTGTGCTTTTCTTCCCACCCAGTAGCATACAGTGCTGAAGAAGAAACCCAGACATACAAAATTACACACCACTGCACACGAAAAAACATTAAATATTAAAAGAACAGACAGAGAACGGTAAATATTCTGCCTGAAATGCTAGAAAGCAAGGGCCTGAATACCCAGAAAACTTCTAAATATTATATCAGTAAACACATATTTACTTAGGTCTTGTTCTTTCAAAGTGCATCTTGGTTCAGTTACAGAGTAAAGGAGTCAATTAAATTGTCCATACCTATAAAACTTTTAAAAGTTTAACTAAGACGGTGCCTGTCTGAAAAACTATTTTAGAGCATTTGCAGTTGTTTTCATTGCCGTCTCAGACGTCTTGTGTTCTTTCAGCAATAAATAGACTTTATTTGACTATTGTTGTCATTTTAATTCAGTCACAGTCTGTCACACTGGCAGCAGCAGGTCCAGGTGCAATAGAATAACCTGTTTGTTCTTCTTTCTTCTGGGAGCAAAGCCTTAGGTTTGATATATTTTCCATATGTCTCCCACTTTTATAAACAAGTTATTATATTTTTATGCAGACTGAGGCATGTCCTTGATGTTAAAATGTACAAAGGGTAAGTTTTTTGCTGGCATTTGTGTATTTACTCTTAAATAGTCACATCAATATAGCATCATGAATTGCCTTTTGTTTCAGAAATGCATTATTATTTATTTGTTGGTCTGTTTCTAATTTTATTTTAAGCAATTTTAAATTACATTCATTTTATAGTTTATTCATTTATCTGTTCATTTAATTAAATTGCAACTTGACTTTTGTGACCTTGCTCACAACCTCAGTTTAGGTGAATCTGAACCACAACAGCTGTAGTTGCTGTAAAAGACCACATCCTGTCTAAGTTTTATCTGTGCAAGTCTATTTCTTCTATTCTTCATTACTGGCAAATAGCACTTGCAGGTCTGGTTCAGCCACACTGACATTTAGGTTGATACAGATTTTACATGTACCATACTGTTTTTTCTCATGTGTCATGTTTTTAATTTTAGTATTTTAATTTATATGACTGCATGTGTGTGATGGTAGCATTTCTCTTCACCATAAAATCATTCTCTTTCTGATTCTCTTACAGGAAAGCAACAGCCAAGAGACTAAAACAAAAAAGGCTATATTTCATCGACTGTGTCACTGGAAAACCCTCAAAATATCCATGCTTTTTGACAAAAGGATTACTGTGAAACCTCTTAAATGTCTCCTCATTCCCTAGACGATTTGGGCTTTAATAAAGTGCCCTCCAGAACCAGTTAAAAAGAGGGGTTTTCTTCAGAAGTGGGGGGTTACAGTTACAGTCATGGTTTCTTTACGCCTTGTATTTTGTAGGAACGCAGCCTGTCAGTAGGCTATGAGCTCATGGGATGGGATGAAAGATCAAAAGCAGCCATGCAGATAAACCACTTGAGTGTTCTCCAGTGGGAAAGAAGGCAGGAGATCAGTTTAGAGCATTATAATCATATGGCAATTCCTTTCAACTCTACACAGAGCAGGAGAGGAAGGTGGGGGTTGTGCAGCAGTTTTTGATGGAAAAATGAGAAGCAAAAATGCAGCTGATCATGACTGCAGAACTTTGGGATTCCACAGATTCCTGATGTATTAATCTCACATCTCTCTCTGTTTCTCGCTCACAACCTTATTTCTATCTAAACGTTTCCTGACTTCTTTTCTTTCTCATCTTCTGCTCATTTGTAATCTGCTGGCCTGAAGCCAGAGTTCTCTGTTATTCATTCTGACCTCCTTTTCTCTTTCTCTTCACTTCTCTTTTCTCTTCCGAAGAAATTAACACTTCATTTCTACATACGATTTCAGAGGTTCCCATCATTGTGTGATTCAATTAGCATGGGAATTGTGAAATTCCACTGGAATTAAACTATGACATTGATTCATAATGGTCATCGCTTTATATAATTAAAAGATTTTGTTTCATTCTGTGTCCTCTGCTATTTGAAGGAGAATCACAGATTTTCTTGATCAAGTGAAATTTTTAAGTGAATCAATTAGGTTTCCGTTTTGATGGTTGCTATTCAAAACACAAGAGCTCATCCAATAACTGAGGTTATTCTGAGCAAGTGTGAAAACTGCTTTGATACATAACCAGATGTTGTGTGGTGATCTTATTTTGGAAGCATCAATGTCACAGAAGATTTAACCAATTAACCATTGCATGGCCAGGCCAGGAGCAGCGAAAAGCCAAAGCACACAGCTACACTCAGATCCCACTGTTTCCAGTCCTGCGGATCAGAATAATGCCATGGAGGCAAACTATCAGGCAGCAAAAAAAACGCCAGGCTTCAGATCTCTCGGCCAATCCCAAAAAAAGGGTGCCAACACTCCACAGCTGGCTGGCACAGATCCTGCAGATGATTTCATTGGTTAAGCCCCCAGTCACAGGCCCTGTTGCCATTGTAAGTTCATTGTCCAGAGCCCAGAGGTTTGGGTGTCAAAACACGGAAACAGCTGGCAGCGGAAACATAACAAAAGCGACACAAAAGTGACCTTGATGGAGGTTGCATCCTGTCCAGGCAGGAAGGACCCTCTGACCTTGTTATGGTTTCTGGCCTTTTAGTCAAGTGTTAACTTGGAAATGGAGGTGACATGATGGAAGGAAAAGAGGAAGAAGGTGATGGCATGGATAGTTGACAGAAGAAGAAATAAGCGAGAGGAGGCTCACAGGAGGAAAGAAATGTAGGGCAAAGGAAGACAGCAGTACAGCAGCTGGGAAGAAAATAAGGTCAAAGGGTATGTGGACAAACACTAGTCCAACCACAGCTAGAGGAAATGATACATGTGATATGAAATAATGAAAACATGGACATTTTTATTTACATAATTGAGAGGAGAGAAGTCAAAGTGGGAAGAGAAAGGAACCTCATATAAATGCAGAAGAAAGACGGATTTGATGACTTGAGGAGAGGAGAAGCAGTGCTAAGAAAAGGGAAGATGAGCATTGCAGAGGAGCTGTGGTGTCTTACCAGTAGGAAGGTCCTGATGTCGGTGATCTTGTTTAGCTCCATGAGAAGTCTCAAAGCCTTCTCGTGGTTACTGCAGTACTCCCCATATACTGAGAAACTCTCCCTCTGCAAAATAGAAGAAAAACACAGGTCAGGACTGCAGACCAGGGACTTGATACTATATTTTATTAGCTTGTTGGCAGCCTTGAAGAATCCACTGAGATGACAGACAGGAGGAAGATTGACAGTGCAGAGCAGAAAATGGAGACAGGGGTCCAGTTATTGCAGTCTAATGGGATTCAGCTGTAGCAAGTAAAGTTGTGGATAACTGCACTGCTGTTGTTGCTTATTATTAGTAGTAGTAGCGGGAGCAACAGCAGTATTTGCTATGCCATGCTACCATGAGATTGAGAGTGTAAATGCACTTACACTCTCAATCTCATGGTAGCATGGCATAGCAAATGCTGCTGGTGCTGCTACAACAACTACTACTACAGTACTACTAAATATATATTTAAACACACACATATATTTACACATTTACATACAAAATAAAACAACAAAATAAACATGCATCATTTGCGCAATGTTGAAGCATATTAAGCCAGTGAGCTGAGAAAAAACAGCTAAACATGGCTCAGTTCATATGCAGCAGACTGTCCCATTTACTGAGAATATCTGTTAATAAATGTTCAGTTTTACAAAGAGGGACAGAAATAAAACACAGACCTGCCTGCTGTGTTCAGTTCATAAGCTGCCAGGTACGATTACTGTCTATTTTCTCTGAACGCAACACAGCCAAGTTTCAGTTTAGGCTAGCTAACAGTTACATGTTAGAAATTAGATTTTGTATTCAAAATAAAAACGGTGATATAACAACAAAAATAATGACTGTGATTAGCGTTTTAGTGTTCAGAGCACAGTGTTGTCTCACCTTACTATATTTTATTCACAGTTTGTCAGATCATATCAATCAGATTTTGTAGTCTATGTGCACACACGTGCACCCATGTAACCACAGAGCCCCCGCACATAACAATTTAACCCCTGTCGTTATGTACTAGTATTCATTGACACCATTTGTCACACTTCTCTTTTTCAGAGTATTCTACATCATAGTCGAAAAAAAAAAAGCATGCCCTACAATGCTTCCCCTTTCTCCTAGGTGATAGCATCACATTTTGCAACAAGACAAAACAGCCAAACCAGTAATACAGCAGCTTTTGTGGAGCTGCCATTTATTTTTCTTAACAATACGTAATACAACACCTGGGCCTGTGAATATAGCTTGAAATACATTATTCATGCAGCATACTGTAGACAACAATGTATACACAGTATCACAGCTGCAGTTGAATATACACCCTGTAGCTTATTTAAGCCTATTGTGTGTTCTTAACTATGCTTCAGTAATTGGGATGTGAAACCATGTGCACAGTGGGACGTGAGCTTGAGGTCTAAAAACCGAAACTGTCATCTGAAACAGCCTAGTAAGTGAAATCCAAACTGCAGGTGCGTGAACACCTTAACTGCCTGAAGGCTTTGCATTTAAAGCAAATGTTTCAAAGGAAGCATCTTTGAATAAGTTTCCATTTTTTGATCATTTACAGCAACACCTTTACAAATACGAATGGTAACCAAGCCAGCATCCTGCATAGGGACGGATGTGCAGAAGAGTTGTGGTTTTACACCCCCCCCCCCCCCCCCCCCCCCCCCTCCCTCACACACACATACAAACATAACTCATGACTGCATCTGTTCATGTGTCTTGTTTTACATGGTAACCCAAAAGTTGTGACAGAAGAGGCCAAACAAAGCTAACAGCTCTTTTTATAGAATCCCGAGTCTCTGCTCCATCCCGTTCCCTTAACCAGAAGAAGCTGAAAATCTTTGTAGATGTGTAACACAAATGAGCAGTACAGTGTAAACGGTGGGCAGCTTTTACCACACAGGCAGGGAGGAATACTAACACACCCAAAGCCACGTTTGGCAGGGGATTCCAGTCTAAAATGACTACTGGGAGCAACAGCTGGGCCAGCATATGGCGTGAAACCCCACATATTGTCTAACTGAGTTAAGACACTGCACAGCTAGAGGAAATAAGTGCAGAATGTACATGTACCACTTCAGTCAATTTGCTCATATGTACAAGCACATTTAATGTTTAATTATTTGTATTTGGTATGGTCTGATAATGACAACAGATTCTGAATCCTTGCTCAGAATATGGATAAATGACTGTGCTGGTGTCAAAATCATGTATATTCAACATGATTCATTATTCCTATTTTACAGACTGCCATTGTGCCACTCTTGTCTATTTCTTTCGTAAGGTAGTATTTACAAAGTAAGGGGACTTTACCACTCACAGTGGTATTTTGTCATAAAACGCAGGCTTCCTCATTCATCACAACAAGACCACTCTGTTAGTACAGCAGTAACCAAGTCCCCAAACGAGAGAGTAGCGTGACAATAAAAGTGGTTGCCCACAGCACAATGCAACATCAAACTGTGTTGACTGAACAAATATCAAATAAGTGCATGGGTGCAAACCGTGTAATGTGTATATGTGAATTTTAAAAGCTTCTCACAATGCTGTTTTGTAGGAAACATGATTTGAAAACATATTTAATATGCTTTATAAAGCAGTTGACAGAAATGTAATATTTAATTAAAACATGGCAAAACACCAGCACAGTCCTTTTAAGTCGTATTCTGAACAGAAAAAGCAACTTCACTTACTCAATGTCTTCTGCCTATATGTTCTCCCCAATCATTTAGCCAGTAAAGACAGCTAGCTACAGTGAACATACTCAGTCTGTGCAGGAAACAGGATGACATGTTTCCATGCATCAGTATGCCAGACAGTTCAGGTACAAGAAACCTTAACAAGTTATTTGGGATACTCTGAACTAAACTGTTTCAGACTATTGTAAAAAGAGTATGTACCAACTCACAGACAGAATACTTCAGCAGGCTGACTATTACGGGAGTGTTTAGGGACATGTAAATGTAGCCGCTGTGTATCCATTTACGCTTACATGCTCCTGGATATGTTGGCAACTGCAGCAGCTGAACCTGAAATAACCATTTCATCTCTCAATCACCATCTGCAATTGAACCCTTCTGTGCACAAAAACAGCATGCCTCTTTGCAGCTATGTACAATCAAAGCCCACTCTGAGGTCTTTCCTTTCCTCAGGTGACAACAACTACACAGTCAATTCAAGGACACTTAAATTAGCTTGAATGTGTTACCAGGGTCAAAATGTGAACCTTTAATTTCCACAGTCAATTTCATTCATCAGGACTACTCTGAAAGACATCACTTGTACCCAGAATAGCTCAAAGACTCTGGTTGTCGCTTTGATAAACATAAGCCTTTATTTGAATTCTTCGTCATTGGAATGTTATTCCGGAGGCTAGATGAGAGGGTAGTATCACACATCGAGGAATCGAGTCAAAGCAGAATGGGTGTAGTTCAGAAAGTGCATAATGACATGACTGTTGCCTCTTGCACACTACTCATATACACTCCCAGAAATAGAGCAAACATTGACGTCTCTGATTTCCCCTCTAACATGTGATTACTTTTTCACCTTTGCAGAGTTTGAATAATCTTACAGATAGTCCACTTTCTGAACTTTTGCCCCAAATAAATGTTGGTTAAAGCTGCAAAATGTTCTATATTCATTATTACTGCTGAAGAAACAATGTTGTGACATCTGCACACTGAAAAACATTTTAGAAGATGCAGCCCTGCTTAAGAAGACTTGTTTTTTTCAAATTTAAAATCAAAGATTGGTGACATTTTACATTTGCAGCCTCCTAAGCCATCTTGGCAACATCTGACTTTGAATAGCAATGAATCTTCCCATTTTTCTTCCCTAACTGTGAGTGGCAGACAGTCTTAAAGAACAATGCGGGAGGTTAATCAAATCCCAGTCATGGTGTTGACCTCTGGTCGAGGTCAAGGGCTATGGCTGGAGGGCGCCAGACAG
This sequence comes from Thunnus maccoyii, assembly GCF_910596095.1. Taxonomy (NCBI): domain Eukaryota; kingdom Metazoa; phylum Chordata; class Actinopteri; order Scombriformes; family Scombridae; genus Thunnus; species Thunnus maccoyii. The sequence continues at coordinate 7,720,476 of NC_056536.1, read as the reverse complement.
GGCCAACCAATTGGCTGAGAGGTGTCAGTGTTGAAGGAGACAAAGGTCATACGCTGGAAAGGGAAGTGTAATGGATATGTAGCAACAAAGGTGGTGTGTGTGTGTGGGAAGCGCAATACCTCAACAGAAAGAAGCACAAACACAGTGGCACACATTATCAAACAGAACGATGGAAAGAAAACACAACCATAAGTAAACGCAAGAAAGTAAAAAATAAATGTGTCTGCATTTATATAATGTATATACGTAATTAAGCATATTAGTGCTGAAAAGATGATTTGATTGACAGAAAATAAAATTGTTTAAAGGATAAGGCTAGCATTATTCTATATTTTTCTTTTTGTCAACAAGTCAACAAAGACCAAAATCAACAATGTGTTCATCCGTCTCTCAATACTTTCTGATTTGCCTTCTCTGAATATCCCGTAATAAAACTACACTCAGTAGTTTTCTATAACAGCTGGGTACTGTTGTTTTGAGTAAACATTACTCAAATGAGTAAATAGTGCATTCATTTGGAACAATTATCAGCTGTGGATTAATACACATTTGGTGCATTAGTGAGTATTTACAGCAGCAGGATGATGTATGTGTGATCGATGCAACTACAATCTAAAACATATGCAAACATTCATTATATTATAGTATTTACAAATTTACATGTATCTGCTGTTTTGATTTCTATCTTTTTACATGACATCGTAGTCAAATCAATCGAATATTGCTTCGATGTATTATATAATTGCTACAGAGACATTTATTGAGTTTTGTTTTTTTATTATTATGAGTCATCATCATACCTGAAATTGAAATCCAATACAAGCTTGAGTCACAAAGGTTTCCTTCCTGTCATGAGACTGAGTCAGACTTGAGGTAAACTGAAATAATAGAGCCCAGACTCTCCCTTTTAAATGCATCAGTTCACTTAGAAATCCAAGTACCTGCAGCCTCCTTATTACCCATCCAGTCTGACCTCTATATCTCCCAGCCTGACCGCAGAGCAGTGGAAAAAAATCGTGTTGACCTCCTTTAATCAATTCTCCGCCCTGACACTTTGCCCGACAGACTGAATGACCATAACGCCTCGCATATGTGTGAAGGTACGTTTTGATGAAGTGATTCAACAGCTTTCCATAGGTGTGATTAAAGGTCATTCATGCAACAAACTGGTGGTGGATAGATTATTATTGATTGTGTCATGTCACTGCAGAGGTTTGGTGTAGTTCAAAAAGTGGCATACACCTATATAAACATTTCTCAAAGGCAAAATCTGCTCTAGAGGTTGAAATTATGTTAGCGGTTGAGTTAAATCTCGGTAGGGCCAAAGATCGACAGATTTCTGCCCCAAATGTTAGATTGAAGCCAGGTGAAGAAAGCGAGGGGCACAGACTTGTGGGGTTATTGCTTCTCTGACAATGAGATTTTTCTGCCTCTAAGAAACTAAAACTCAAATCTGCTTATGGTGTCCTCCTGCAACACTGTCCTATAAGCTGTTAGAGCAAACCGATGGTAGAATACCTAGCTGAGGTGTTTTGTGCCTTAGTGAAAGTAAATTGAAAGATAGTTTATCAAAGAGATACAAACAGAGAAAGAGAGAGAAAGGGTTTGAGATTGAGTGCTACCAGCAGAAGCATTGTCCCCTCGCAGAGTGACACGCCATCTCTTCCTCCCCGGACACAGACCCTTCTTTGTTTGTTCCCTGGGGCCAAACGAGTTCAAACAGAGGGGAGCGGAGGGGGTGGGGTGTGGAGAGGAATCTTTGGATGGGAGGATGGAGCGCCAAAGAGATGGCAGAGACGGCGACTTGCACAGACTGAAGAAGAGAGATGGAGGGAGAAGAGAGACTCTTTTGCCTGACAGGATGCAGGCCTGTTTGGAAAAGGAGGAAAGGCAGAGGGGTGGAGGTAGTTTGTGGGAGTGTGCGAGTGTGTGTGTGTGTGTGAGTGTGAGGGGGAAGGGGGTTGGGGGGGTGGGGGGCAGTCCAGCAGATGGGAGGGGTGTGCATGTGAGAAAGAGAGAATTAAGGGGTATTTTCACAGTAGGCTTTGCACGCTTTCCCTGCATCTGTGGTTAGGGGTAGCCCATGAAAAGAGTTTGTGTTTTTGCGTGGAGGAGGAATTCATGCATGTGCTCCCGTACGTGGTGTTTCTGTGCGTGTCATGCACTTACAAACTGGAGGAACACGTGTCCCAGTGCATGCTGAGGATGGGGTTCAGGCTGCAGACTGGCCTCCACGGCAGACAACACCTCTTTGTGCAACTCCAGGATGTCCTCAATATTGGAAAACAGAATCTATAAACAGAGGGATGATGTAAAGGGAGGGGACACAGAGGAAGGAAGAGATAAAGAGGGATGGGTGAAAGGAAGAGAAGGAAAAGGGGGAGGAAGTGACCAACAAATGGATAAAGATGTGGGGAAGGAAGGCAAAAACTGAGAATAAATATTTTATCTGAGCATCTCAGTTTAGAAAATCAATTATTTTATCTTGATATCTTGACCTGTGGACTTTTGGCAGCTAGAAGAACTCAAAAGTCAGTCATACCTTGACATGTTCGGGTGAGAGACACTGTTGGTCACCTGCAGTTTGTCTGATTCTGTGCAAGAATGCCTGAGGAGAAAAAAAGAAAAAAAGAAATTGTAAAACATATGCATTTCATGTGCTTCTTTGTTGACAAGGCAGTGGGGGATGAAGCGTTAACATCTATAGACATAAAGGCATAGAGAGTTTGAACATCCTGACACAGTCTATCTATCTAGCTATCAGTCTAGCTATCAACAAGACAAGGTTTTGGCAATTGTGAACCATCTCATATGTAAACAAATATGGCCTGGAAGTGGAAAGCCAAGTTCCCTTTACTGATTATTTTAAAATGTGTATGCATGTGCTCACCACTTTGAGGAAACAGATACAGTCGGTTTGGTACACACAAAGTACATCACATCACTTTGCATGAGCACTCAAGCCTTAGAGCAAGAGCAAGTCACATGTACAGCACGCTCACATACTTCACAGAAAATTGGCTTTCATGGTTGTAGACATAAATGTGTCACAGTTGTTTCACTGTCCCTTAGGTACCACAAAACTTTCCACTATATGACAAGGGATGTTTTTTTTTCCACTGTCTTGTGACACTTAAAGCTAACTGTATGGATCCTCTGTAGTGGAAGCTAATGCACCTGAGCATTCAGCTGTAAGACATCAGCCAAACTAACTGCTTTATCGTTACAGCGTCTACACACACTTCACCATAATAGGCTCATGTCAAGTTGAGCTTTGGCTGTGTGTGCAGTTTTGTGTGTGTGTGCTTGCCAATCAGAATTCTGACTTAGGAAAAAAAAAAAGAATGGTGAAGAGAGAGGAAGCGAATCTGCAAACAGTTTCCTTTATTCTCTCTTCCCTATTTCTCTGTCTATCACCCAGCGTCTGACAGACTTAACCTGTCTTGGTCTGACTGTCTGCCTCGTCTCCGTATGCCAATAGTGTCTTGAAAAGAATGGGATAAAGGAGAGGAGATATGTATCCCCCGAACTGCCAAATAAAACACTTCTCCTGTAGCCTCCTTCATGCTGGCAGGCTCCTGCTGATGTGTCTGTCTTGCATTTCGGTGCCTCATGTCTGAAAATTGATAGCTTGCCACATGGATGAAGGGTGTTACAAAGAAAACAAGTGTTGAGTTTAAGATTGCATGTACAATGATTCTGAAAATCTAAGTATTAATGAAGGTTATGATTGTTGTTCTAACCTCTTAGCAACTTCTCACCTGCCACTTCAAAACCAGGGTTAGGGTTACCAGAACAAATTTGAAAAAGCATCTACAAAATTGTTAATTAAGGGCATTTTCACACATGTAGCTTGTTTGCTTTTGCAGTCCAAAGTTGCAAACCAATGCCATGCGAAAGCAAACTGTTCTCTCATTGGTCACAAATCTTACCGAAAGAAACATGGAGCCTCAGCAGCGTGTGTGGCCAGACCTGTTGAAATAGTGTCTTTCAACAGGTCTGTGTTTGGCTAAATTGTTTCATTGCGTTTCTATGTTTAATATACCAGTGTTCGTTAAATGAACAAAATATCCAGTTCTATTGATAATCTGGACTGTGACTTGAAAACTATGTCCTGACACATCTAATTTAGAAGATGATGATATGCACTCTGATGAGTGCATATCACCTCATTCTCACATGACAGTTGTTGTTCAGACGGTGCATAAGGTAAGCTTAGAATACATGTAGGCCTATGACTAGGCATATTTATCATAAGGCATATTTATCATAAGTTTTTTCATTAGGCATCCAATAAGCTGAGTTATGAGTCAGTTGTTCTGGTTGGTTGAGTTGATCGTTGATTGAGTTTGGGTGAACTAACCCTTTATAGGAAACTGTTGCATACTCTGTACAGTCACACCTATCATCAGCCTAGTACATGTATTACTTACAGTAAGTCACTGGCCTGTAATGAAAGACTTGACACTTGTAATCACACATTTGCTCTAAAGATAGAAACCAGCCAACCAGGCAGTCATGCAGCAATCATATCATTTCCTAAGAGACCAAACACTTTGGGAGGATTGTCTCCAGTTTTTTTTTTTTCACTCTTTACTAGCTTTTGCGTAGGTTGAACCAAAATAGAAAGCAAAGGTCCTTAATAGTGAGCTGCAATCTCGCTAATTAAGACTAGCATTAAAGGGAAGCAGTAGTTCTCGTGTTCTTGACTGGTTTTGGGAGGGAGCTGATTGTGCTTGAGGCGTATACTAATTAAATCTCCCATATGGCAACTTGTACCGTGTCCACACTGGAGGAGTCACTCATGTGAGAGATTGCTCCCTGGCAGAGGAGATGAGAAGAGGCAGGAAACAAGGCTTTTCCTCTGTCGCTTTCGGATGAAGGAAGCAAGGCAAGGCTGGGGTGGGTGCAGGAGAGAGAGAGAGAGAGCAAAGGATGCACAGAATGAAAACAAAAAAGGGGAAGGCACGATGTTGGAGCACAGGTTGAGCTAAAAACTAAAAGTATCCAGACTTCAGAGTCCTTCTTTATTGACAGCTACAGCTACCATCCAGGAAGGATCATTCACTCTTAAACAAAATGTGCCACGCAGATGTGGTGACAGGGGGATCAGCAGGGAGGATGGTGGGAAGGAGCAACAAAGAGATCCTTTCAGTCCAGGTCTCGCCCCAACATGGCCATTCTCACACAGGGTTGTATTGGCTGTCTTCATTGTTCCATCACAAAGCACACAGGTTTATTTGGAGAGAAAATTGGAAGCTTTCTCTGTCCACCATCATGACTGAGACAGACGACAGAACAGAGCACAAACTGGGCATGCACACCAAGCACGTCTGAATTTATTCAATCTCAGGATTTTTATAGTCTGGACTGTAATGTTTTGAGAGCGTGATCGGAATCGACAACAGGAAATAGGCCCAAAAGAGGGTATTATGGGTATAATTGGAAGGATGTTGACATCTGATGGACAGCGGTTCATTGTGCTTGGAAAGACGAGCATTATAATTAAGTAAACTGCAGTCTGGACTGATTTTCATATTCAGCTTCTTGAGAGCTTTACAGGAATGACCACGGACAAGTTAACTTCCTGCCAAGAGAACTGACAAGTCTGTCATACTTAGCAATAGTTACATGGAGACTGGAATCTGATTCATCTTGACTTCCTCCATAGCCCAAATCTGTAACTTGGCAGGATGACAGGCTACCAATACTCGCAGAATAGCTACGTGTAAATCCATGTGACTTTTGTAAACAAGTTCTGATTGTCTTTGTAATTTGGCAGTGCAAGCGAAAAGTAAAAATACAACAGAGTCGATATTTCCCCACTCTGGTTTTGGATAACAGAAAAGAAGCAGATGTGATTGCACCCTCAGATAACTCTCAGCATATTACAAGTCATGCATCATTTGCATGGAGAGGACAATACCTCTGAGCATTGTGCACACACACACACTGACATTAAGATATGAGATGAATATTGAAAAAGTCATCTTTTCCACAGTACTTAGTTAAGCCAGTTGTTATTGGGGGAAAAAATCAAACATGAAAAGCAAACACACAGTAGTCATGACAAACTGTAACTCTACCCACTGGACACAGTTGTTAAGCTCATTACTTCTTAATCAACATGCTGAGAGGCAGCAGGATGCGGCTGGCGGTCCTTGTTTACTTTGGTATCTCCATCTCGGGTGACCTTTCTGCCTCTTTTCTGACATCAGCACATCGTCATCGGTGAACCGATGGTGTGTAATTATGTTTGGAGGAGGATCAGGCATTGAGGAATAATGTTTCCATGAATGATTAATAACAATATGTCAGATTTGTCTTTCAGTTATTGTCTGAAATCCTATTCAGCCACATTTCAAGCTCCTAACCCACAATGGCGATGAATTTTATGGAGATGAAACAGGAGATGATTATGTTTTGAAAGCCTTCTGCCAAAAGCTAATTGTGGTCCTTGAAAATACAAATCATATATCTCCTTTTCTGCATAGGTTGCCCTAGGCAGCTCTCATTAGATTGTGTGCAAATGATGCGTAGTTACTCTTCTAAAAATGGTGGTGACATCAATCAATGTGTTAATAATAGTTGGTCAGATGGGACACAAATTCATTTTTTGATACCCTTGGACTCATAGTTATGACTTATGAGTGGCTGCACGGAAGGGGCTCAGCTGCTGCACAGAGCACAACAGAGATCTTGCACATGATGGTCTCTTGCCACAAGGTGATGGGCTGTTAGGGGAAACTGCTCACGATGCAATCCCACAGGAGACAATTAACAAAACCATAAAGCTCTTTGATAGACCACAAAGTAGCTGCCAAGTACAACACTAATGCAGACTTATACCACTGACATATCAGTATGGTGGAGCCAGAAATGTCCAACAACCTCCACAAAGGAAGTTATCCAGGCCATGAAAAATACACAGAATTAAAGTCATATTAAAAAATGTTAAACATTCAACTTTTTACATATTTCAAAATGCAGACTGAACTTGCATCTATCAGATGAAGAGATATAACAGAATGTCCTAACAGCTATGAACAGTCAGGCCTTTAATAGTCCACACTCACATTCTCAGGATTATCCTCAAGTTCTTCCTACTGCTCAATAATTTTTCTAAATAATTTCCCTCCTTACTCATCCTCGAAAGTCTGAGCATTTTAAATCCATTCATAACAGAAGTACCTGCAGCAGCCTGGCAGCAATAAGCAGGTATTAGCAAAATGTCACCTGTTATTAAAAATTTCTTGGCTTCTCTTTCTTGTCGAGTGCAGGGACCTGACAGAGCCACTTAAGTGATGTATGACAGGCTGGGGAAAATTGTAAGTCCGTTTCATGATTTATATGGTCTAGACTAAAGCTAAAAATGTTTTAATAAGCTATTTACTGCTGAAGCCAAACAGATGAATGTCTTTGCCTTAAGAATGCATTTGGACTTTTATATTCCAGGAAAAAAGGGTGAGACATTCAACAGGCTGACTGAACTGTGAGAGCCAATTCTAAATCACCCCCGAGTTCTCAGAAACAAGCCTGTAAGCTTTGTATAGCATGTTCGCTATTTTGTTAGCATTTTCACAACCTCACACCCCTTCCTCTGCCCTCATTTACAAAATGTTCAAGGGTGTTTTCACACTTGATTTTTCAGCATTACCACTTCAAGGTGCTGCTTGCCGCATTATGGCATAAATGGTCCCGAAAACAATGAAAAAAAGCAATAACAATCAAAGTGTCTGTGGTATGTATTTTCTGTGCTTACAAAAGTATCACATTAGATGCAGATGTGACATGAGCAGCATACAAAGCAGTTATCATCCCCTTCCCAAACAGCTAAAGAAAGTCAGGGTTCAGCTTCCTTTACAGCACTTACACAAAACAAACTTAAAGCTACAAAAAGCTGCCAAATGTTTGGGGCATCCCATAAAGCTGAGTCACTGTCCACTTTATTGCAATAATTTATGTGCAAGACAAGACTGAAGACAAGTGAAAAAATCCCAAACTGCAACAGAAGAAGTGCAGACACATGCCACTGTCGTTGTGTTTGTGTGTGGCATGCAAACAGGAAGTGAAAACAGAGCAATCAAACTGAACAAAAGCCAGCGCTTTTTTTTTTAAAGAAACTGAGATCATTGACAAGATTTTTTTTCCCTTTCCTTTTCTTTTCAAGCAGTGGTTCAACTCAGCGGGGAAGGAAAATAAACAGTCGACAGAATGAAGCAGTGCCTCACGACACAAAAGAAGCAGATGTTGTGCCTGGACAGGAAGTGTGACTTTTTGTGAAAAGGAAGTGCCAGACATGTATGACTGACCACTCAACTGTTGTAAAATCTTGCACAGTTTTGTGGACATTGCAACAAACAAACAAATCATACAAATTTATACAGTTCAAGTTAGAGCTGAAATAATGAATCTATGGGTTGAGCAACAGAAAATCAATAAGCTATTAAAACTATTTTAATAATTAATTGTCTCAATAAAAACACTGTAAACTGAATAACTTCAGCTTTTGAACTGTTGGTCAGACAAGACAAGCAAACAATTTGAAGATATCTTGAGCTCTAAAAAAAACTTTGATGGACATTTTTTTCACAATTTTTTATTTTCATTTTGTATATGAAACAATTAATCAATTAATCAGAAAATAATCAGCAGATTAATCAATGATGAAAATACCTGCTAGCTGCAGCCCTGCTTTAAATTATTTAAATTGTGGACATTACTCTTAAAGCTGTAGCACAACAGTTGCACTGTCATGTTTTAAGGCACCAAAGATGACAGAATGATGAGTGGACGATCATGCTGTTTATTGCTATGGGCTGAAAGGAACGGATGGAAAAGCACAGCCACCATCTTCATTATTTACACATTCAGTTTCAACCTATGTCGGGCTTGGAACACATGTCATGTTCAAGCTAACATCCATCATCACCTGCCGCCCCAGACAGTGTGATCACTGTTTAACACCAATAACTGGTCTCATGTCATATGAGGAATCAGGCATCATCTCATATGACCAACAGCCAAAGGATCAGATGTAGACTGGGGGGTTTGCTAACTGTTGAGGTTTATCAGAGCGAAGAGGGGCCAGACAGTAAGGTGTGAAGACACAGACAGACCATATGCTGGTGTGGGCTCAGTGTTCGCTCCAGTGGACAGTGAGTAAGAGGCCTGCTGCCCTCACGTCTGCCTCGTCTGCTTCTGCACAGAGCTTTCTACCTACAGCTGAGCCAGATTCATAACACGCTCTAACATCAGATTCACTTTCTTTGAGATAAGACCTTCACTTTCGTCTAGCGCTTTTTTAATCAGCTGGCATAGAGTTCACAAGCATACAAATACACATTAAGTTGACTGTAAAACAAACATATAATGTTCCTCTATGATTTTTTTAAAAGGCTCAAATCTCAGTAATTAAGAATAATTTCTTAACACAGGAAAGTTTACACAGTCATTATTACAAAAGTAAAAAGCAGCAGGAAAACAACTAGAGAGAAGTAAGGAAATGTCATGATTGTTAAACTCGGTCAAGTTGCAACATGGGAGTAAGTCAGATGTAGAGTCAGTCACACAGGGTCGGACCTTTCAGAGCTGCCGTCACACTGCTGGCAGAGAATGTTGCCACCAAGGGCACTCAGAATAAGGGCATTTTAATTTGTATGTTTACCTTCTGCAAAGGTTATCCATATTAAACAGGGATTAATGTCAAAATGAATGTGAGAACAAGGTCAAACAGCACCTTGATTGTCATTTGGAAAGCTGCTGCGGTGTTCTACTGGATTGCATTATACTGAAAGGTGTTTTTAATATTTTGTAAAGTGAAACACAGAGGGAAGTTCCAAAAAATTGCATGTATAAAGTGAAAGTTGACATGGTTGTTGTGTTTGACCACAAACAAATATTTTTGTATAGCAGATTTCTATATATTGCTTATTGACCTACTGGACAAAGAGATCAATTTTACATATAATAGGATTCAGAAGAAACACTGACATATACGTCAAACTGACGTGTGTCACTGCCTTTCACTTCTTGTTAGTTCACTCATGTTCGTTAACCTCCATTGGGTAAACATACCTTTGTGTAAACTGGAGAATTACAGAGATGTGAAATTGACCTGATAGATTATGTACTTCCTGTTGGTCATAACAGCAAGTGCAACTTTACACGTAATATAGATCGATAGCAAAATGGTGTAAATAGTGACACATGTCAAATATGTCCATAGACCATTTCTTTGATGGAACAAGCCATTTTATAAAGTAGCCTAGATTAGTCTGTTTATTAGTGGGCCAATCAGGTAACGCCATCCAAGGCACATCATCTCTTTGGGAGTAGATTTCTGTGCATGAGACTAAACATGGTGTAAATGGGGACAAGACTCAGCCATTTTTCTGTTTGCCCATCCCCACATCAGCATTCAGCAACAATGCTGGGTCATCTCACTCAGTTCAGATATCTCACAAGAGACCCCGTATATCAAGAACAGCTCTAACACTTGTCAAGGTTTTTCCAGGGAGCCCTGAGAACCCCTTTTCAATTTGCTTTGGTTCCCACACCTACTGAAACAACCCTTGAGCAGAATCACAGATCCACAGATTCAGGACTTTTCTATGCAAGTTCTCAGGTCCCCAGCCTCAAACTCTCTACCCCTCTTCATCCAAGAGAAAACAACAACAACAAGCTAAAAACAATGCGACCATTAAGGGTCTCTTTTTTGGGGGGAGAGGATTGGGGTGGCCAGCCACAAAGGGGGATAGGGCAGTTTTAGGGAGGGAATGAAGGCCATTTTGGGGTCGACATGGCATGAAATTGAAAAAATAAATGAAGAAATCCCCTCTTTGTGGCCTGTGTGCAGCAGAGCCAGAGAATGGCCTGTGGTGCTGACACAATAAGGGACCCCAGCAAACCTTAGTGGACTCCTTTTCCTCTGAAGCTGTAATTCACATCTCTCCCCAACCCTCCAAATACTCCCTCACCTCGCCCTCCAACCAGTCCTTCGCTGTCTTCCAAGAGAAACCCTTTTTGGCAGAACCAATCGCCAAAACACAAAGTCTTCTTTGAGTTTTGTCCAGTTTTTTCTCACTCGCTCTTACTCACTTCCGCTTTGAAGGACTTTAAACTTCAGTGCTCTTTCAGTGGCTCACATGGGCGGAAACTAAACGCTGCAGGGGGATGAGACAGTGGACAGAGGAAAGACAGACAGACAAATCAGAGACTTCCTGTTTAAGACTGCCTACTCATCAACTCTGTTGCATTAATGAGTGGATGAAGAACATGATAAATATGCGAAACACAAATTTTCAGTGACACATGCTGTAAAAAATCTCTAAGCCTGGATCTGGCTCAGCAAGCTTCATCAGGCTATCAAAGTTCTGCTTTCGAAAGGTTTCACTGCCGCAATAATTTAAGCGTTATCATTGTTGTGCACGCCTTGTTTTTACTGACCAAGTTGACACGAAGCACGTCTAACTGAGGAGGGGCATTTTCACCTTCTCATTTTGCTAGATACTCCCACTTTCACAGTGGCTGTACGAGTTATAAATATTCTTTATGATATCTCTACTCTTTCAGGTCGGTAGACAGCTTCTGCCACTCAATTACATACAGAAACTTCTGTCACTCATTACACATCTATAGGAACAAAATACAGAGAAGCACGCAATGCTCATTCTCACATACTCCCCTTGTGATAATGGAAATAGCTTGTGATGATATTAGTGTGCCAGCAGACATGTCTTTTTATTTGTTTCCTCATTTGTGCATTGAATGTTAACAGCCAGCAATTCAGACTTGCAATCTGCTTTAACCTTTAAATCTGTTAAAATGTTCTAACATTACTCTATTTGACATTTTTATTTATATTCAAGTCTACAATGCTGAAATGACATATTTTCCACACAGGGAATGTTCAGCTTTCATCTGATCTAAATACTCATCTAATTTCATCTCTATCGGTGCTGACACTCAGCGCAGGTTTGTCTGCAAGTCCTTTTTTTCTAAGTGGTTCTCCTGTTAATGGGTGACATGTGGTGATCTGCAGATAACATCATGGACCAGATTGCAGAGGCCATCTGGACATTTGGACGTGTGTTTTTCGGTGCTGACAGACGTAGGGATCACAGACTGGATCAGAGTGTGGTGAGTGTGTTGTCGAGTGAGCCATCAGAGACCTGCGAAGCTTCCAACAGATCAAAGACCAGCTACGGAAAAAAAGATGCAGCACAGCTGAACGTTCAAGAAGCAAAATTCAGTTAGTAGCATTTCCTGCATTACAATAACTGATATAACCAAGCAAAAGAAAACTAAACGTGCCACATGTCATTCAGTTGGTCAGACATAAACACAGTCATGGGCACAGACGGAAAGAAAATGGTGGAAAAGACACTAATTTGTGTACAACTACACTGAGAAAAGATCATAACACCCACTGGTTCTGACTCAAATGTTATTTACCAACCTGATAGAGAACAGCATTTAATGAAGACTAGATAGAAGCTGGATAAAGCCCTTTCTGTCTCAAAAAGTCTTTTTCAAGCCCCAAAATTACTAATGCAGCTGACCTACATTCTATCTCAACTTCTCATTTTGAATGTTCACGTTCCTCCTCGCTGCTGAAAGAGAGGTTTCCAGTATCATTTTGATTCATAATATTCCATTTAAGCACAAGCAAAAGTATAACAGAGCTATTAATCAGGGTTGACCTTATATTGTGAAAATCACATGTAATCATATAACAGTCATGGTAAAAAATCCCCATTAAAACAAGAGCTCTATTCACTCACATGTTTTTTTGGGGGGTTTCTGCCACATATCTATCCTGATATGTGGCCTTTTCGTTTCCGAAAAGGTTTCCTGTCAGCATGTGGAAACAAAATCATCACGGTAACAGCTCAAGCATGTATGACTCAAGCCTTTAATAATGCCATATTAGTTGGCAAAAATGTCATCACATCGAACAAATGCCAAAATAAAAGCCCTTCAGCCACCAGGACCAAAAATTTGTCAGCAGCTGTCAGGAACAGTTATGACAACATATTCAGCAGCCTCTTTGACTTTGTAGGGTTAAATAACATAAATAGATCTCTAATTCACTAATTAGTAAAATGACATAGTTTACCTTAGAGCTAATGTTTAACAAAGTGACAATCATGGAAAAACATTATGCCGTACGATGGGTCACTACTATATGTGAAGTGTGGTGCATCTGTAACCTGAGATCAGTGTTTATTCCAGGACATGGATGTATGCAGTGAACTTGCATAACCACCTTGTTATTTTGTTTTTAAAGCCCTTTTTTCCCTGTACTTGACCTGATATATGCAAAGCTTTGTTTCTCTAACTTTTCCCTGAGCATGAAGTTAATAAAAACAAAAACAAGAAAGAAAAACATTATTGCATAAACCTTCCTTGTTTTTAGCTATGTAAACTTTCCTTGTTCATAGGCCGGAAAAGTTCATCCAGCAATAAGGTTTTGGTTTTGTCTTCCTTGCATTACCTGACCACCCTCACACTGTTCCTCCACTCACTCAGGCTAAGTTAAGTCTAAAATAATAGACAAGAATGAACTGGGAAGGATGCATGTTTCCTATCAACGTCACCCACCCACATATCTTACATGAGTAAGATTCTCAAGTCTTGCTCCATTCTGGACAAGTGCTCACCACATTTAATTGGACACATAGCCTACATTTCAAATGAGATCATTTGAATCAGTCTATGACTATGCATCTAAAAAAGTGGACGTAAAATGTTTTTTAAATTAAAGTTTTACATTTGTGAGGCTGCTTCACTACCATAGAACAAGAAACAATAGAGGACCTACTTACTAATGTATTGGGCAGTGTGTGATGTGTGTGTGACACTCCTTCTTTGTTCCATTGTGTCATGTGAACGGCCTCCTGGCAGGACAGCGTACAGGCCAGGCATTTTACTTTGGCCTGCCCTGATTAGTCAAGACCTCAACAGTCCTGTAAATCAACTCAGGCTTTAAATCAAACATCTTTGCCATATTCTCTAAATATAAAATGCTTTGTGGAAAGTTGTTCTGTGATAGTTTGGTTGTCCAGAATTTTTCTATCAGGCAAATGACCTTTGACCCCGGAAAGAAGCCACACATCTGGTTGTACTCGAGAAAGCCAACAAACATTGTAAGCCTGCTGCCTCAGTTCCTAAGCCAAATGGAAGTTCCCAAGGGATGGCAAAGGTAATTCCTCAGAGTCTATGCCAAAATCAGTCTGCATGTATCCATCCATCCCACCTTTAAAAAGTGTGCTCAAAACCATTCTGCACAGTTAGTGCACCCCGTATCCACTATGAGAAAGTACTTGTCTCAACTTTGTCCAGGTCATGATCTCCAACGGGACATTAGAGATCTCATGTTGCCGTGCTTTTACAATTCAGACCAGGTCACCTACTGTATCGTATATCAGCCTGTTGAAAACTTCACAGAGATTTTCACATACACAGCAGTACTGTCTGTTATTTGTTATTTGCTCCAGTCATAAAAATGTCCCTGTTAACCAAACAGTGCATCTGAAAGTATTTCTTGTCTGCAATCTTGCTTGGTCTGATATCTGACACAGGGAAATCTGTAACCTGATATAATGCTACTGACTTCTGGTTCATGACTTTCTTACCTCCACACATCTCAGATTCCACAGCACACACACTGCTTGAACAGCGTAACCACAAACAGCTCAGATAAACATCTAATCCATTTAATACTTTTTATAACCTAAAGGATGGCAATTTGATCATTCACATCCTTCCATACTGATGGTGTAAGATGATTTTTCTCCTACGCTGATTCACAGCTGTAAAAATCTGCAAATATCTCTTGTGGAAGGAGGGAGGGGGTGTTTTTTTGGCATCATACCTCCGGGTGTTACAGTGGTTTAGACTTGTTAACTTGAATTCCTAAAATTCCTGCTGCAGTCTTATGCTTCAAAGAAAATGGCTTATCAACACACATGACTAAAAGAAAAACACTAAGATTAAGTTGGAAACTGGTATTTACACCCCGTTTTATACAACACACTGCACTATAATGGTTTAGTCTGGCACTGTAGCTGTGGCATAAGCTGCACTGCAAGGTACCAATTGTCCAGAGTGTGATGGAAGGGTGCACAGTGGCGACTTAAAAAAAGTAACGTTATGTCATGTGTCTGCACCAGAGGCAGTGGTTTATGCATCGATCTGCATAAACCACTGCGCTGTCGGTCATGCAAATAACTCTGACAAGTGATTAGCAAACAGAAGGCCTTCAAAACAGCCAGAGAGACAAGTTGCTTTGAACTCCAAAGCCCGTAGGATATGAAAAATAACATTTAGCATGACTGATTTCATGGGAGGGCACAATATTTTTAAACTAGAATGTTTCGTTCCCTCATTTGAACGCCAGCATCTGTCTCAAATGTATGCCACCTTCAGCATTTGAAGGTGCGATTAATCTGGGAGTTACGAGCTATGTGATGAGACTCTCGTGTCCCGACTCTCAAGTCTTACGAAGCAACAGAGAGTTTAAAGCCCAGTAATAAAACCCTCACAAAACCCCAGCAGTCTGCCGTAGTAACACTTCTACCTGCTGTGAAGACTCCACAGGCTGTTTTTTCCCCTTCACTACTGCTATTACGTGATTTGTGCCTGTGCTTGGATGACTTCAACAGGGCTGAGCTTGCAGTGAGCTTGAAACCACCAGCGTTGTGGCCAAGATGAGAGTTCGAATCTGATTCTATTTATACCCCCCTCGCCCAGAGAAACTCGATGCTGGTCTTTCCCACCGAGTGGGGAGGGCTGGAGAGATGGAGCGGAGTACACAAAAAAAAAAAAAAAAAAGAAAGAAAGAAAGGAAGGTAGACACGGAGACACAAGTTTGGAGAGGAAGCTCCAGGCTGGCTTCCTGTATGTCTGTCTTCCTGGGCATCACTCGGATAATGTGTGTTTGTGTGCATGCACACGTGTCATCCTGTTTGCTCTGCTCAGTGAACCATGTCAACAGTTACTGCAGGTGAAAGTGTAGAAAAACATCAGAGAGAGAAGTGTGAAGAAACTGCAGCTATATAGCGTACGTGCAGCACCACACAACATAATTTATCCACACAAACACATATCAGCAGTGGACATGTGTGATCTCACTTGTGTGTGGCCCAAAGCAAGGGTCACAGAAGGCGGGATTTCCAGATGTTTCCTATTATCCCCCAGCACTGACGAGACCTTCCTGGTCACCCTGCTCTCCATCTCTCACTTCTCAGAATCAAGAAGGATGGTCAAAAGCTGACTAATTTATAGGCCACATTATTCCACTGTTGTCTTACTGGACACCAACACAGTGTGGTCCAAAAAAAAAATCCAGCAGTTTTCTAAAATGGTAAAGCCTCATTTTTATGGTTTTGAAGGAAAATCCCCCACATCTACTGGATATGATGCCGCTGACCATATTCCTGTCATTGATAGCCTACATTTTGGTGCATCATGGCAGGGAAAATCCAGTTGTCTGGATTAAATCAACAAAGTGCTGCCCTACAGAAAATCCCCACTAATCTATGGCACTAAGAAATGATCAATTCAGACACAAACAGGGGAATTTGTTGCAACAAAAGCTTGAAAAGAGCAGTCATCACCATAAACTTGGAGTTGAATATGAACCATCTTGTTTAAATGAGACTGATTTCATTCTGCTCTAAGGAGGCAATGCAATGATAATAGTGAGCAAAATGAATCCTCTAATCCCTCTTTTCACACCCCCCAACCCCCCTCCTCCCCCTTTTCACCTCTTCTCCTCCCACCATCCCTACATGCTTCCCTCCAGCATGTTGGATGAGCTGGTTGGCGCTGGTAATTGCCAGGGGATGAGTGACATGCAAAATGGCTGAGATGCCAAAGCCGGATAACCATCTCTTTTGTGTGTCATTGCAATCATTGCGATTGAGAAACGATGCTGCACGAGGGCCAAAGATCCGGGAGGTTTTGGAAGAGCACAAAGGGAGGTGGAAAATAAATCAGTGATAAGGCAATAGATGGTGATGTGGGCAGTCAACAGCGAGCTGCCATTCAATCTGCTACTGTTCAATTTCCATTATGGGCGTGATGGATATCTACGAGATCTCTGTGAGACTGAGGTTGCCTATACATAAGAGAGAAGCTGATTGGTTTACAATTTTTTTTTTTTTTTTTAAATCAAGAACCGCAACATTGATGATATATTTGTTCACTAGAATAGCTCAACGAAGACATGACATCATGTCCTGACTTCTCCAGCATAGCTACTGACAGTGAGAATATTTCAGCAATCTAAACCTCAGAGTAAATGTCAGTTCCTCCGAATCAAAACTTTATAGAGCTTGTTCATCATATGAGACATGACAGTGGTATCAGGGGACTAGAAAGCATTGCAACCTCAAACCATGTTGTGTTTTCAGTCATAGGTGCAGTTCACTTTTCTTGACTGGGGGAAAACACCTCTCATTGTCTAGCTCCTACATTATCTCTATCCCCGTCCTCGTGCGCATGTACAACCCACTGCTCTTGCATTAACATACCACACATTCCCAGTGAGCTGTCAGAAGGCATTCTGGGAACTGCAGGAGATATCAAACTGAACTACATGTGGCCGTTTCAGGGCAAACGTCACACTTATCATCGCAAAATAACTCAATCAAAAGCTCAGAAGACACTTTTCATTCGCCGTCACTGCGTTAGCCTCTTCACAATGAGGGACTCCCCCCCCCGACCCACTTACCCCCCCCCCCCCCTCCCTCACGCTGAATCACTCTGTATCTTTACTGAAACCATATGTTCTGAGCTCCCACAGCCAGACTTTCCTTATCAACACCACAGTGAGCTGCGTGGTGACAAAAAGCCTCGGCTCCCACTGAGGGAAGGGGAGCAGGCTCGGCTGGACCCTGGACGGAGAGCATGGGAGGGATTAGCAGAGGATTGGCGCTGGTGGAGAGGACTGATGTTTCTTTTCTCCTTTTGTTGTTTTTCCGAGTGTCCATGTTCTCCATTATCAATCTAAGCTACTGAGCCCCGATGCCACAATGTCCCCCAAGATGGAGATTCAGTGGATTTGGGATGGTCTCACATGTGAACACAACATATACAATGGGGTACAGAGCAGCGTGTTTTGGCATCAAGGCTTGTTTACTCAGTATGTGCCCATATGTGGTGACTAGTAATGAGGACAGTCAAATGCATCTATCCAAGCAGTGTTTATTAACAAACTGCAAATACACAATTCGCAGTTTACCCTGAATCCAAATAAAAATCCCAAAGGCTTATCATGACGAGGGAAAATATGGACTAAATCTCGACACATTTGACTGCAGCCTTGGCTAAACAAAGATCGCTTTATTCAAAGACACAGGTGATAACAGAATTTCCCTCCCGCTTGACTGTATCACTCCACTCTGGCTACACACCGTATGGCTTAAATCAAAGAGATGGCAACTGATGTGATGATGGGGAGGAGCATAGTGGAGGGCACAGGCACTGACAGCTTTCAGATGTCCACAGGAAAGGGAACCCAGACTTCTCTGATAAATCTGTGGGTCTGTGTCTTTATCATTATGCCGGAACTGGGTTCGAGGGAGGTCAAAGCTGTCTCTCTGCTGTCTGGTCTGTCTTGTAACAGAAGATAAGCAATGACTGACTCTAGTGTAACCGAGAAAGGAAGCAGTGCAGCAGAGATTGGCCCCTGAATGTTAAAAAGCTGCTTTTTCTTTTTTTTTTTAAACACGAGTGGAATTTAAATTCATTCAGTAAACTAATCCGGGGTTCGACGGAAGCTGAATTATGTGGGCATGCATCAGTGACTCGAGGGCTGTAAGATCATTGGGTATCTTCGTGACACTGGAATACTCTGAACGGTCTGTACAGAATTACCTCGAGAACTTTGAGGAAGTTCCTAAACATGTGACAAAACAAGAGAAAGAGGGAACCATCGCCATGTTTGACAAATGCTTGCCAGATGTTGAAATTGGAGAATTCACAGAATCATTAGCATGTTCATAAAACAGCCTTTTATCAGCAAGAAAAATGAAGACAATCTGGGCGAGCCTTTCTTTTTTTTTTTTTTTTTTTGAGTCAACAGGGTGGAAAAGTGAGTAAGAGGGTAGTCTGAATCCCTAACCAAAGGGTGATGCTTTGTAGCTGACACTGACCTTTGACCTTGTTGTGGAGCACACAACAGCAAGTAAAAAAAAAAAGCATAATAATGAAGTTACACTATTTCTGTCGCATTAAATGCTGCCAATTTGGAAATTTGGAGTCAACCACATAATGATTTAGTCTCAGCTGGAAGCAGAAACCACCTGCACAGTACATGTACCAGATATGACAAGTCAAGGATGAGGGGAGGAGAAGGACAACAGAAAAATGACAAGGACACAAATTGAATAGTCTCCTGCAGGTGGGAGCCATCTATGCTGGCACTGTGTTGGTGGCTGAAAGGAGTGTGTAAAATTACCAGGATGTTCATTCATCAAAGGCAACGGATGTACAACGAGTGAATAAGTAACTGTGCTGAAATGTTTTCTTATCTCAGTCTGGAAAAAGAAGGTGTGGTGTTGCTGAATTCTCATGAATATCTATTTATTTGCAAAGCCGGTGTGAATTGAGCTCTTCTTTGATTGTTTTGAACCTGAGCTTTAACACACAATGAGGAGGTGTGAATGATGCCCCCCCCCAGCCTTCATGCCCATGTGGAAAACCTCACGCATGAATCGTAACAAGTCTGCCTAGGAATAGACCATGAGTCTGCCTAGGAATATTTTTGACACTGTCTCAATTATTTCATTGTTGATATTTGGCTAAGGTGCAGCAGGTTAGACACAGGTAAATCCATGCTTCCATCATTACCAGCAGGCAGGCTGCCCTCTCAGAAGCAAAGCTGTCAGCAAGCCTGTGAAGAAAGCCACGTTGTGCAGCAGCAGCTGTAAACCAGAGCTGCGAGATGTGTCTAACTCCTGCAGCATGTTTAAATGTTTAAATATAACAACAACACAAGAGAGAACAATCAACTCCCAGAGAGGCTGAGCTCTTGAGGAGAGCGTCAACCCGAACACCATATGAATTTCTAGCGAGTTGTCTTCATAACCAGCCGGTAGACTTACAGCAGGTAAACATATTAAAGTGAAATCCTTCTTGCAACATGTGCCGGCTGATGTGCTGGATATATGCCGAACTAAAGAGTGTAAAATATCTTTTCATAAAATGTCACCCTCTGCAACTTATGAGGCTTGTATGTTTGACAATAGGAAATCCTTCCTTAAATTGAAGGATTCCTGACTGTAGTTTGGTGTGATGTTGTGCCCGAGTAGGAGATAGAGGAGCATAAACACAAGCCTCAGTGAAAGGTAATGTCAAACTTACCGACTGAAGGAAAAGCAACGTCCGAACATAATCCCTCTCGGTGTTTAATATTTCATTTAAAACACAGAGCCTGAGCCGCTGCTGTCGGTCCGAGTCCTTGGCGGCGTGGATACCGTTCTCCTGATGCCCGTCTTCCTCTTCCATGCTGGTAATTCAACCCTCACAAAGGTTGCTCTCTACAGAAGTACTGTGCTTTCCCTAAGTATCCACACTTTGCTGAGTTGTTGCTTCAGTCCATTTTGGAGCATCAAGTTTTCCAAAAAAAAACCTCCCGGGGATGTGATGCGCAATGCACCACGCACAGGAAATAAAGCTCACCAAAAGTGCCAAACAACAGGCGGAGAGCCCGGCTGTGTGGTCGCAACACAGCTGAGCGCAGGGAGATCGGCTAAGACCAGAGACACGACAGAGAGGAGGAGGGACCCAGAGCCAGACTTACTCAAGGGCCACAGTTCACCTCTGCTCTGACAGCTCACTATCCACACAGTGAAATGTGCAAATCAGCACAGAGGATTAAAATTACCACATATTGTAAATTAAGTGCTATTTTAACCAAACAGAAACAAGTACAAACAAAAAATACTGAGACAAAAACAAATTGGCCCACAAGGTCATCATGAACTGTTGTGTTTCACAGTCACATATTGTCTCCCTCTCTATAGATTTCAATTACATACATCTATTAATGATTATGAAATTGGCATATTTATAGCCCAATTTAGAATAAACCTATCTTAATAAAACTATATTTCCTTAACTCCACCACATGCTGCTAAATAAAAACAAAAACACACAAAGACGCATTCCTCCTTCTTAAGTTAGATAAAAACAACAGGCCTCTGTATGCTGGCGATTAAAGACATAAACAGAGTACACAGTAAGTATTTAAATGACTGGTCACTGCCTACAGTGCTATTAAAACATTTATAAACGAACTTAAAATGTGTCAAGTAGCTAGCTAAATGTTTACCTGTTTTAACCACATCCATGTAAGAGCTACCTGAGAGGAAAGCGCCCTCTGCTGGACTCACATAAAGCTGCAACTCTCAGCTGCAGAGTGCAGATGGAGGTCAGGTACTGTCAACGTCTACCAATTAACAAAACCATCTCCGGTACATGTAAGGTCTAAAGAGCACTTCACTTAAACATATTGTAGCACAGAGTCGTCTCGTGCCTATTTCGACTTCGGTTTGTCCGTATTTAACGCGGGCTAATTTGGGTCTCGTGCGAACTTGACGTCAATCGCAACATATGATGTAGCCTACCTGTCGGATCTTGACTCGAGCTCAGCTTTCAATCTCAGTTAATTGTACTATTTATAGAACATGCAGCTGTGTTTTGCTTATATTGGAAGTTGTGGTAGACAAACAAACTGTATTCGCAGTCAAAATACGTTAATGTTTCATCGGCCTCAATGTGGAAGTGAGTTACACCCAGTTTCACAGGTGTCGCCCGAGGCTGTGCGCCGTTTTATCATGTCCGGTCTGTCTCATTTAATCTGTCTGTGATGCAAATACTCATAACAGTATAACTGAACTGTCTGTGTTTTATTCTAATATTATTTTGGCTCCAACTAACAAGGGTTCATTAAAATCTAGAGCCTGAGTTGCTTCTGAAGAGAAAAAGTTATCAATTAAATATTAAAAAGTAAAAGTGGAAGTTCATTTTATTCTTCATAAACATCCTGTGAACAAAAAGTCAAATATTAGGAATGGGAGAAATTAAAATGTCAATAATAGTTTTAATTGATGCATGTTACATTCAATACCCATTGTGAGCCTCCCACACATAATTGCATACATACATAACTTTTCTCGCCATCTCAGATGAGGAATGCAACAGACAACTTGTAAATGCCTTACACTATCATATATTTACATATCATCCTCCGCTTCTGTACATGGCAAATCCTTAAATATGATCAAACATCAAAGGAGTAACATAGGATACACTGTATGACTGATTGTATGTTGTTTCTTTGAAGCATATTTAATGTACTTTTTCCTTCCAAAAAAAGGCATGTGCATAAAGCACCGTCATAAAAAGTGAGTCACACGATTAGACATGATAGGTTAAAAACTCCACAACGTCTCTTCTTCATTCATATTTCACAAGATAAAACTCTTCCTTCAGCAGGGTTTTCTTTCAAAATGCACAAAAGTACAAAAAGACATGTAAGGTAACCAAAGGGAATAGAAAATAAACATAAAATGTGCTCAGTGCATTAAGACTTTCCAATATAACAAAAGAAACTAGAGGTGTTTGCCCTGTTCCATCTCTGTGATAAATAAATTCACATTGTTACAGGCAGACAGTGAGAGGGCTTGAATCAGAAACCAATGTACAGTGAATAAACAAAAAGTGAAACAAATTGTGAAAGTTGCTAAAACTGTAGTGAAGGCAAAACTGCACATTTCTGTTATCCAAACTGAATATAACTGACAAGTTAAATATTCTCTTTCTGGGTTTAGAATAAAAAAAAAAATACACATTTACTCAGCCAAAATGCAAGTTAGCTACATTGAGTATTTTGGCCTTTGAAATCATCACCATAGATTTGTTTGGAGGAGCAAGACACTTAAACTGTGCTATGGTTCTGTTTGGTATTGGCAGACTCGAAACCTACAATGCCTTTGTGGTCATTTCATATTAGCCCTGCAAACCTCAAGTGCAAACTCCAGGAACTCTGTAAATGCTCTCATGATCAGTGAACGCCAATGTTACAAAGCCCTAAGAGTGAACGAGTTCTAGGGTTACGTCTTGACAGACAAAATAGAAAATTTCTAAATGGTTTTATCTCAAGATTCTTATTTGTTTAAAGTGACAGAATTCATCTTTAAATGCAACGTACAGGGTTGTCAGGGGTCACTGTGACTCCTTGTAGAGTCAATAATTTGACTGGCTGAACGAGCATACATGTGGCCGCATACACACGCACGCGCACACACACACACACACACACAGTGTAGTAGCTGTTTGTTGTGAGATGGGATGACAGCTCAGGTGTCAAAAATGACATCCACATATAGTAATACAACACAGGAGTCCTATAAATCATCTGAAAAATCAAAAAATATAAACAGCACTATCTGTGTGCTCAGTCAGCTGCTGCGATGGCCAAATGCGTGTGTGCACTAGGAAGACTTCAGCAGGTGTTTTAGGTGTAGATGACAATTTGTTGTAGAGTTAAGATTATGGGTTAATGCTGTCAATCATTTCTTTGTTTTCTTGGAGCCACCTGCCTTAAAGCAGCAGTGATGTATATTACAAAAACATTTTTATGATGCTTACATGTTTTATCTCCTTGGCAAAAATCCAACCGTGAATCTGTTTGATTAAAACAAAAACAGATATGCAGATCTGGATTTTGGACACAACTTTGTATTACCAAACCATCATGAAATTCACTCATAATCACAGGGTTTAAAAGGACAAACTGTTTATAATTTCAAAAAGGCCAACAGTGTAACTATTGTATTGCAGTTAAAGACAAGCAGAAACTCTTTTGCCACAAAGCGTGAACCTACATGAGGAGATACAGTCACTGTTGAACTTCAGCCATTCAAATCTTCAGTGAGCGGCTGCGACATAGAAATTTAGCTTCTTCCACCTTGGCATGGTTTTTGACACTTTGCTCTCGGAGTCAAAGGCAGACAGTGTTGATATATGTATTCATATAAATAACAAAATAGTACAGTATAAATATAAAGATTCTGTGTGTGTGTGTGTGTTTGTGTGTGTGTGTGTATGCACGCACAGTTGTAAATGGTGTATGAGAGTATAGCATAAGAGTGTGTGTGTGTGTGTGTGTGTGTTGTTGTGTGCGCTTGTGAGCCAGTGTTAGGACAGAACCAGAGGGTTAGAGGTGAGGCTTTCCCTCCCCCACCTCGTGGAAGAGCGAGGTGTAAAACTCAGGCTCCAGTTGCTTGTTGCGGTAACGCTGGACAATCTCAGTTATTTTCTGCTTCCGCCTCACGTGAGGCGGGTTGTACGAGTCACTTTCCAGGCGCTTCCGTCGGCACACGTTGATGACTGTTTGACGCACGAGAAACCCTGCGAGGAGGATGCAAACACAGGAGCTCATCAGGCCACAGTAGTCAAAAGTGAGTGAGTTTCAAGAAATGGCTAAATCCTACTGCCACTGATAATACTGTATCAATAGATTTCGATATTGATAAGATAATACTGTGGCAACAGGATTGAGAAGTGAGCTTGTGACTGGAGGGTTGCCAGTTCAATCCTCAGACCAGCAGGATAAATCTGGGTGGGGAAAGTGAAGAAGCAGTACCTGCCCCTCCCTCATTACCACCACAGAGGTACCCTTGAGCAAGGCTCTTAACCCCAACTGTTACAGTGGAGCTGCTCAGTGGCCAACAGATCAGACTGGTTGTACTGGGCAGCTTCCAGGTATGAATGTGTAACTGTGTGAATGTGATCAGGGTGTTCTTGAAATGAAATGAAAATGAAAAACTCCTCTGAATGAGTAAAGGTTAAAAAAAGACATATAAATGTTTAGCACAGCACCCTCTAACAAGATAAAGGTAGTGAGAGTGAAAATTAGAGAAGGAAGGAGATTCAAACATTAACTACTTTGACAGATGAGAAGTTCTAGGAAACCATAGCAACCGTCTAACATAGCTTCCTATTATGCCATCTGCTGACTAAGAATTGCCATTGAAAAGCAGACTGATGATGTTTTTCAAGGTAAAGTTACATATGAGCATAGGATCAGCAAAAACCTAACTAGCTAAATTATCCAGTGAGATAAATTAATTATTTCTTTCATGTTTCTTGTGTGTTTTTAACTCAAATGCCAACCATGAAATATTTATACTTCAGCAAGCTCATCAATGACGCCAACAGATTTCCTGTGGAAACCCTGTGATACATTAAGGCTTATTGCCTCACTTCTTTCTGATGAAGCAAAAAGGAAATATGTGGTAAGGAGAGATAAACAAAGACAGAGAGAGCCATATGAGCTATTACCAAGCGCTCTGCGGCTGACCACCATGCCGTCCACCAGGGGAATCACCATGCCAAATTTGCCCACAGCTCCGTGCAGCCGGATCCTGAAGAGACCCGTCTTCAGAGGGTGAATGAAGATCAGAGGAACGTCCTTCTCTAGTAACCCTGACCTGCAGCGGGAACAATAGAGACAGTGTAAATGTGCCATGGTATGTTTGTATGTAATACTAAAAAGAAGTTCAAGTGTTTATATTTTTCTCAGAAAAAATGCGGCCAAAGGACTTAATACTAGGGGAAGTAGTTGTACATATTTCACCGTCATGATGCAAAACTTCACACTTTGGGTAAATTAAAAGGTAAATACAGAAAGCTGCATGTCACTGCTTGTTATTCTATATTTGAATTTCTGCAGTGTCAGCAGCTGTTTATCACCACACAAGAGATGTCATTTTGCACTAAACCACAATAACATTTATTGATACTGACCTCATTTATAATTGACATTAAGATGTATCTTGACAGATCAGAGTGCAGTTACATAGCACTTGACCATATAAAATATAAAGGAGTAAATGCACAAGATGCAAGATGTGTTTTGGTTGGATCGGGGAGTTGGTCAGGCAGAGCTCTTCATAAGCTCCAGCTGCCGGATTAGAAATGTTCTGATCAGTCATGAATAAGACATTGTTTTAAACAGTAATAGCTATTCCCCTAGCTGGCTGGCATACTCCATATGCTTGTGGAAAGCCCTGGTCAGGGACGCCTTGTGATCCCATTAATGTTTAGTGTAAATACCAGTTGGTTTTCACTTCACATGAAACAATTATATAGGCAGAGAAAATGTGTCTATGAATGCTGCTCTTCTCCTCTGCTACATTTTCAGCATTTCAATTGTCTAAAATCGGCTCTTCCTTTGCTTTGAAAAGAAGTAGAACATTTAGCAATCTTCACACATGCAACCCACGCATTACCTTTCAAGCCACCTGGGCACTCAGAAAATGAACAGTTGCAGCTCATGAAATGAGCGGATGTCACACATTATAAATGGCTCTCAAAGGTTGTTGTTTAATTGTTATTTTGGTTTAACCCATTTAAAATAAGTCTGAGGGTTGTGGTCTATGGCCTCTATGTCAATCTGCACGATGAAGCTACTGGCTAAGATGTTACAACAATGACCAACATCCAGCACCAGTCGAACGTTTGGACACACCTTCTCATTCACTTGAACGAGAAAGTTCTGTACAAGTACTGTAGAATTGAAGCACCTTTCACAAAAACTGAATGTTCCTATAAGCCATTTCAGTCCTTGCAGACCATTGTCACAACTTTGCCACAGTTCCTTTTCTCTGCCTGCTTTTGCACACGCTGCATGTTGTACTTCCTGTTTTGCACTGTGTGTTAAGTCTTGCACAGTTTGTTATCCTACATGCCAAAGCACGTGGTGTTTTTGAAGTTGTTTATTTGCACTACATGTTCTTTTGTTTTTCATTTCTGCAACTGACCAAAACCGACTTGTGAACCATATGTTCCATACCAGCAGCAAACTGTTTTGAGTGTCAACTTCTCTAGTACCTGCAGGAAGTGCTGTTGCTCATGCTCGCTTCCAAACCTGTACTGGTTTCCGCCAAGAGGTCAGACAACGGGAAGTTCTCTAAAAACACAAACAATGACATTCTGGTCACTCATTTAATAAACCTTTTTACACCTACTTTTTAAGGCTACAGGGGTTGAGTATTTGATACTAAGATTTTGTGAGGAGTAATTTGTTGAATGAACAAGAGAAAATGCAAGAAAATTAAACAAAATATAATCTATGTAGAGAGATAATATATTTTCCTCACTGCAAGTGGTCTTAAACTACATAAAACTAGTTGATACAGTACCGGAGAGGATATGAGGCAGTATAAAGAGTATGCTTACCAATATCATCAAAGCGCTCCACCCAGACTACAAACACTTTGGTCTCAGGACCCAGTGCTGGGAAAGACTTTCCAGTCGATGACCTCTTGGTCTTCACCAAAGGACTCAGCTACAGAAATAGCACAATATACAGTGAGTTTAAGCAAACACTAAAAAAAACAAAATTACAAATCATAATCATCCGCTGTCAGGAGTTCAGATAAACTCACATAAGCCAGACTTTACCTTTTTGGCAGACTCCAGGTTTTCTGAATGGTTGGGGAACAGCTCCAGTGTGAGATTGGGTTGTTTGAGTGAAGCAGGCACGGGGTCTGTATTAGTGTCTGCTTCCACTGTGGAGTCACTGTGCACTGACGACTCCTCTGTGAAATAACAAAGACCATATGGCAACTTTATAAACACTGAATCCCTCCCTGCATTTTCATGATATACAATATTCATCAATTCGAGGCAGTGAATACTGACCGGAATTTTCTGTCAAAGACGGAACAACGAAGGCAATCTCTGTCAGAGCATCGGCATAGTACAAAACTTTCTTCTCCCCATTGAACACTGAACCTCCCGTGTCCTCAGGAGTAGTTGCTTCCTCTACAGAAACAAATAATCAAATATTCAATATAATTACCATGAATATTTAACATGTAAATAAACTAGAGTTGATGTGATGATGAGCATTCGTCTTCTTCAAATCTAATGCAGTAGATAGATTCGTAGCTCACCAGTCTGTTGTATATCGTTGTCAGAGCAGGAGTTGAGGGACCAGCTGGTATCTAGGTGCCCCGTCCATCCTGGGTGACGTCCTACGTCCACAGGCCAGCCCAAGGACAGCAGGAACTCCAAAAAGTGGGGCTGGACGCTGGATGATGACTCCACATTCCTCAGGATCTGATTACCACAAGCACAAGAACAGATCCGTTCATAATCAGAGATTCTTATACACATATTGTGACAGAAAAAAAAGAAAAGATCAACACATGTGCGTTTCCAAGATAAATGCGAGCCATTTTTCACTCCAGTTATGCAAATGCCCAAGTCATCAATCATTTTACTGTATACATAGAATCTTTGGTGTCTTGCTGCAATCAATCAGCCTGAGTTTACTCACCTCATGGCTGCTTTTCTGTCCAGCCCTCACATAGAAAATAAAGACAGTGTCAAATGGTCGGCAGGGAAGCAGGTCCAGGTAGCTGATGTCATCAAAAAACCCTGGCAAGGACGACTCCAGGCCAATCAGATGAGGAGGTAGACGGCTGTTGTTGGGCTCCTATAAATAATAAATTAATATAAATACATTCTAATTAACTGTATTAATAATAACAGTAATATAAAAAGTTAGGTTAAATTTAAGCTATAATTTGATTTAGTATGTAATATTTGATATGCAGAAAATGTTTTTGGCAGCTTCAATCCACAAAATCTTCTACTGGCCATGAAAAACAAATTATGTCAGACAAATTATGTTTACCAACCTTGAGCGCCTCCAGAGACAGAAAACCAAAGTGGGAGAGGAAGAGGCGGGCTGTCTGGAACTCCTGGGAGGGTGGAGGGGGTTTACAGTCTGTCTGTGGGTCAGGGAAAGACTTGGACTTCCAGATTTCCTCGCTGTGCCGCTCCAAGGCGTTCTCATACTCTATCTGCTTCGTCATTAGTATACGAAGCTTGTCATGTTGAACTTCCAGCTGAAAAAAAAAGGGAGAAATTATATTTTTAAGAAGATTATAAGACAAACTGTGGTTGATGAATGGCACTCGCAGCCCGACAGTCCCAGTATTGAGGTGTCACCTCCCAAAGTTGATGTATTAAGGGGATGTGAGGACTAGTTACCAATTTATTAGCTAAACCTGAACACTCTCACCCAATCCAATACAACAGCCCTTTAACAATCCAGTCTTTGTGAGGCTTTTAATGCTTACTTTGTTAATACTATGTCACAGATTCAATGCTGTTGCTATTTTTACCACAGTTATTGATGGTTTTGGGTTGCATTAAAAGCCGCAATTTATTGCAAAGTTATTGGATTGGATTGTGAAACCCCACAAAACTGTTATTGTATTTGTCACCAAACCAGAAGATTTGACCCTTTTCTCCAACAGACACCCAAGTGGCATTTCATCTCTGCAAAACTCACGTGTCGGAAATTACTGTGTGTATTTGTAGCTCTCGAATCATCCTGCCAGCCCATACAACACACCTGAGTTTGTGTAATAACAAATAATAAGAGTTATTCATTTACTGCGTGGCTCTATTTCAGCCACAACGACGTATAATCTTGTTTTAGCTTATGCCTGCGTTAGAATGATTTAGTCTGAATGTAATTAGCCATGATGTGGATACAAGATCAATAACAGGACTCACCTCTTTACTGACAATGTCGTCCAGGTCAGGAATACTGACATCAGCTTTGACAAGGGGGATCTTGTCCACTTCTTCAGGGAAGGGCCTCTGCTTGACGTTGTACTTGATCCCCACGTCGTTGTTGGGTGTTGGACGGCCCTCAGGAACAAATACCTGCTGTGGGAGGAGAGAAGCAGACAGATGTGGAGTTGTGTTATCAGTTAAGTTTTACAAAATCACAACTCAAGCGTGTGGCGTTAAAACATTTCTGAGGTGATTTTGGTTTAGTGCCTAAAAAGATAATAATAATCTACAGTGTGATCTCACCCTCTGATTGGCCCGAGCTCCTCTGGGTTGGTGGAAGAGCTGCATGGTCCAGGCATGTCTTCCAGCCGTTCCTCTGATTAAAACTGTCACTGATGGACTGGGGTCTGTGAGGACAGAGATGGTCTCATTTATGGAGAAACTGAATGGCCTATTGGTTATTGATTTTAATTTACCAATGCTTGGTTCTTAGCAGGTAATACAGTCTCTAATTGTACATTAAAAATTAACCAGGTAACACCTTAATTTCCCTCTTGATATCCCAATAAACCTGTATTATATCAAAGGACAGATGATGAGCTACTCACTCTGCTCATTGCCAAGAGGTTGCTCCAGCATGGCGAGGATAACTGAGTTGTCCAGGACAAAGTAGCGGAAGTTGCTGGCTCCTGTGGCACTGAGTCTGGCATATCGAATCAGGGTGTCTTCATTCAGCAGGCTGCAGGTGGAGGCGGGTCCGCTGGGAGAAGGGAAGGCCCCCAACACCTGCATGATACTGGGGAACACCACGGCAGCACATGCCAGAACAAAAACATTAAGAAACTGGGTCAAAGAGTACAGCACGTTTTACTCTCTAATAGTCGCCTGTGTGCTGTGTGGAGGTTCAGCAGGAGAACTGGGGAAACTAGGTCACTGTAGCAGAAAAACAGGATACATACATAATTTAGATTTAAAGTCTAACCAAAGTTACAAAACTACTTCCGTAGTTGAAAATAATGTAAAAAGTGATTTTAAAATGTATTGTTTGAACTACTTTATTGTTGAAAGGAAGAAAATAACATTTTTGGAGATGTACAGAAACGGCCCTTTGGCCTGCACGCCTCTGGAGGGTGCTGCTCTCTAGTAACAGTCGCTAACAAGTCAACAGACAGACAGTTTAATGTTAGTGTGGTGATCTCACAGTACTGTTTTTCTTTTCAACTTTCAAAGTCTGGTGAGATGGCATTCAGTATTTATGCACCTAAAGAATAGAAGAGTTTGACTGCTGAACTTTCTCCAACACTGCGTCCTTTTGAAACCAAACTAAACCTTTCTTTTCACTCAAGCACTTTCTTAAGTGAACACACTGTATCTCCACAGTATGTTTGTTTATATGTGTGTACATAAACGTGTATGTATGCATAGATGTTTCTGTTTATTTGCTTTTGTATGAAATGGTTCTGTACAAATAAATTTGAACTGAATTTAATTCCAGTTAGGTTTTGCCCTGACAAAAGCTGTTTGGTTTTGCTGCTGGATGTCACTCTGCCACCATGTAACAGATGGTGGAACGGTGATGGTTACTGTTTGTATTACAAACTTTTTTGATTGGCTATATGCAAAGGAGCTCCCCTTCTACATACACAGATACATACCCAACAGCATGCTTTGTATAAACAGAGACAGGAGTCTGTGTATATAAAATGTTCCTATTTGTTACAGTTTTTTTCCTTAAAGGTGGCCCAAGACAAAGCAAAAGAGCACTTTGAATAATACAGTATATGCTTTGTCTGTGCCTGCAGTTTACTATGTTACATATTAACTATATCAACTAACTGCAATAACTGGATTATACTGCATAAACTTTTAAGAGTCTCACCAGGACAAAGTCGCCTCAGCAGCGTCCTTCACCCTCATTGAAGCTGGGTTGTGCTCCTTCTCCCCTTTATGTCGGACTTCCTGTTCCTGTCGGGACTTGCTGCCAGAGATTCCCAGCTCCACGATCTCCAACACCTCTACCAAACAATCCTGATACAAAAAAGAACAGGGGACAGAATCTCAGAACAGTTGTAAGTTTAATTTTACCAAACAAAATACTGATCCCCTCTAACCTAACAGCATATCTGAGAAATTTAAATTTAGACTTTAAACCTACCTTCTCATCCAGCATGTCAGGGTGCTCTGTGAGCCACACACACAGAAACTGGAAGGCAGCTACAATCATGGAGTGAAGGTCTCTGGATTGAAGAGGAGCTGGACGGCTACACTGGTACACAATGTACCCACATATAGAGCTGACAGCACGTTTGCGATCTGCAGAGTCTACCCCGACCTTTACCTGGTTAAGATATATTCAAAAAATACAACATATAAGTGACATTATAAAATTCTTAATGTCATGCAGTTGAAATGTATTTTTGAAGGCTTTGGTCCACAGGTGAACAGCTGTTTTACTTTCCTTTTTTTCAATTATTTGTGGTTTAATGTAAAAGTTTTAAAAGTTCAATGACTGGCAGATGAGAGGACAAACAATACTCTCACCATGGCCAGGCCAGCTGGGAACGATTCCAGATTACACTGCATTTCAGTAGCGATCGAACATTGTAGCGTTACCTTGGCGAGCCCCGCCAGTAGCTCCAGGGCAGCCAGTGAGATGCTCATGTCTTGCCTCCACTGGGAGTTGAGCCTCTGAGTGACCAGGTGGATGCTGCGCACCAGCAAGCCTGCCGCCGTATCTGGAAGAGCTAGACCATATAACACCCCGAAATACCAAACACCGCAAAGAATAGAGCAAAGCAGAATAAAGGCATCAAATCTGCTGAAGATATTTCTTGGTACTAAAAACATGCATTAGGATAGAGTTTGAAACCAGCACAGCACACAATATTGAGCAAAATTTGCATACATTGAAGAATAGATAAGGCTGAGCGACATCCTTTTCCCATAATTTTGACTTGTATATATTATAATTGTCCAAAACTGACTAAATAGGTAATTCTGATAAAAACCTTAACAGTTTTAAAAAACAACTTCACACTTAACACACAGTAACATGAGCTTTACTATTATTAATATCTCATGGCTTTTCCATGATATAACGATCAATTGCTATGAACTTATAACCCTGGAGGATTAAACATTTCTCAGAATATAAACCACAGCTTCATGTGGAGTGGACATTGATGGAACAATGCAGTCACAGTTTCTAAGTTTAACCTACAATTTAAAAGCTTGAGACTGTTTTTTTTTTTTGCCAAGTTTGTGTCAAAGAAAAATGCAAAGTCGCCTGTTTGGACAGTTCTGCTTTGTTCCAAAGGAAAAGTATTAACCAGTGGAAACAGCAGAGGCTGAGGTAAAGAATGGCTGGACTAGACCATGACATCAGTAGTGTTTTTCTGTACTGTCCTGGTCCTGATTTATTTCTTCCCCTTCCAAGTCTGTCCCATAACTTTTATTTTTAATTTTGTCTCATCCTGAGTAATTATTTCTAATGCTGATTACTTATTTCATATTTTCTACCTAAAGAACTAGAGGAAGTCTCAACACACAAAGTAATGCTTTAAAATGTTTAAGTCATAATGTTGAGGCTTCTGCATTGAGCCTCTAAGATGCACATATGGCTCCGATTGGAGAAATCAGGCATATGATTGTCTGAATTAAAAAAAAAGATCCAAATCATGCTGAAATGGCTGCAGCATATTGAACAACAGTTTCCCGCCTGCTTTTCCTGTCCAGCTCAGAGTCTGACAACACAATGTAACAGAGCAACCATCTCGTCTCACAGGAACCATGCATCCCCCCCCCCTCCCTCCCCCCCATTTCCTGCTGAACAAAGTCGCCTATAAGCACCACAATGTTCAGTGAAGATTTAAACTTATGGGCAAATGAGAGCAGTCATCATCAATTTATTTAAGTTTTTTAGATCAAAAAATCCTTCTCACATTGCAAAACATTATTTCAGTTAAACATCGCTCAGCCCTGACGAGGAAAAGAGAAACAGCACAGCATCACAGCAAATAACTCTGTCACCTACAAAGACATTTTACCCAACGCTTCTTAACTCTGCATACAACTTTAACCACGTTAGCTAT
Source organism: Thunnus maccoyii (assembly GCF_910596095.1). Classification (NCBI taxonomy): domain Eukaryota; kingdom Metazoa; phylum Chordata; class Actinopteri; order Scombriformes; family Scombridae; genus Thunnus; species Thunnus maccoyii. Next base: position 7,686,769 of record NC_056536.1, on the reverse strand, counting down.
AAAGAGCAAATGAGTTAATTGGCCAAAGCCAGCAGTATTGTGTTGATTCATCAAGCACGAAGATATTAGTTTATGTCAAGCAGCTGGGTGTCTTACCGTAGTCTCGAAGCAGGGCTTGGGCAGGACGCTCAGAGTCCGGACTGGTGGCCTCCATGCTGCCTCCACTGCTGAAACTAATGCCGCTGTTTGTACGGCTGTGACTCTGACTCCTCACTGTCATGTGGCTCCCATCTATACTCCCCTATCACCACAAAACACAATCTTGATATCCAGTCCATCATACTGCCTCTAGCATCATAAAATGTTTGTTTTTTTTTTATCAGTAGAAGAAAGCAGTGATCTGAGCCTTACTGTTTCGGTCTGTGCACCTATGGACTCCAACAGAGCAGAGTCTTGAACGATATTTAGCATTGCACCTGTGAGGGGGGGAAAGATCAACAAAAAAAATTATATAAAGGACAATAAAAATACTTCAATACAACATACATTGTTTTAGTTCAAAAATACTGCACAAGTAATAGAAGGAGGCAAAATAAATGGATAAAGAGGATATGATGAAGCCTGTAGATACCCAGGATGAGCTGTGTGTTGGTGGGGTCGGTCTCAGTCTGCAGGGCACCGATCAGGACGTTGACGAGACGTAGCCTCAGGGACAGGAAAGACACGGGCTGGTCATGAGGCCACCCATCCTCCTCATTGAACTTCCCCTCCAACAGAACCTAAAGTACAACATCAGCATGGTTATGAACTTATTTGTTTTTAAAGACAAGTGACTTTAATGTTATAACAGAAAGACCAAAACTCTAATTTCTTAAATGTCAAAAAGACGATTTAGTTCACACCGAAAACCCAGAAACCTTCTAAATCCTGAATTTATGTGGCACGTTAGGAATAAATAAAATGTACTAATACTAAAGCTGTTACCTCTGATTTAATGTTGCCAAAGTGATGCGGCAATGGCAGCATGGCGAGCAGGATGTTGATGGAGGCTCTTCTCAGGTCGGTGGGGTTTACATACATCTTGAATTTGGACAGCTCCCTGATAGAGTAAAGCAAATCTCATTGACTCCACGAAACTTAAGGCAATATCCTCAAAATTGACCTCTGAAGAGAAATAAAAGCTGTAAGTTATATGAGAACTAATCTACAACTTGTGTAAGCTACTAGCAGTCTCACCTGTCTGGTACAATAGTCTCCAGGGCAGCTATGAAGTAGGGCACCACCACATTGATGCCCTTCAGGTCAGTACAGAAGAGAGAGGAAGAGTTGAGAATGATAGAAGCCAAGACTGGTCTACAGATGAAATCGGAGATCTGGAGACCCTGAATCAGGACCATGTAAAACCTGCAGAGACAGAGAAATAGTTGTATATTAGCTTTGCTCCTTATGGTTTTGTACAGTTTTGAATCTTCATAGTTGATGAAACTAAAACTGCACACCCACAATAAGGTGAATGTTACTGTTACCGTCAATTAGAACTTGGCATCTAAAAAAAAACACTTGACAACATTACCTGGAAAGATAAACAGGCAGAATCTCTTCTCCAGTTTTCTTGCTACAGAAAATGCGGCAGAGAGTCCCGCAGGCCTCCGCTCGTCCTGCCTCGTAGCTCTCTGGGAACTCGTTGGCATCAAACATGGGGTTCGACACCATGGAGTCGGTGGACATTTGGGAGCCCTTCCTTCTCAGCTCCAAACCTACTTGAGTGGCTATGGCTGTAGAGAGTGGAAAGAGACAGAGAATGAAAGGACCCTGAATTGTAATGCGGTCATTAGTATTCATGCATGTATGAGAAACAGGCAAACATACGACATGTACCTACAATATGCGCACTACAACAAAAAGTAAACATAGTAAAAAATTTGAAAAAACAAAAGCACCATAAAGCAGACATTTAATTGCTGTCACAACAAGATAGAACAAAGACTTTAATGACTGCAAACACACACTCACATCATTTAAAAAGCATTCAATAAAAAGGAATTCTGACACAAAGAGTTTGCCATAGAAGTTCTACCTATCACTGGCAAAAAGCATGACCAGGTGTAGTGTGCTGGTAATAAAAAATGGGTCATTTTCTGCTGCAAAGAACAAAAAGCAAAATCCCTGTGTCAGCTCCCTCACGGCTGCAATTATATGACTGTCACTCAAGGTACAGAACATTCACTTCATGCATTGAGGCACCAAACCAATAAAATCAAAACTCAAGTGAACTGACAATACAAAAGGAAATTACAAGAAACAAAACATTAATGCTGAACTTGAGGGGGTCTGGAACTAAATAATAAGGATTAGTGTAACCCAAAGGAAAAGAAAATGAGAACTTAAAGCGGGGTGGCGTTGTCACAAACTGGCAACATTATGGTCGAGACAAGTGGTCAGTTGGTGAAACCCATTCCATCACCTTTGGAGGACGCTGAGAGAACGCTGGTGAACTTTTGAATGACAAGGAGTGGGAACAGAAAACAATGGCAATAATGGCGATGACCATGAGGAACTCAACTAAAAAGCAGGAAGATTGGTCAAGAAACGCAAATCAAGTGAGGAAAAAAAGCTGCCGTTCCTACTTACAAGATTTATAAGAAAGGAGAATTTGGATAAAAGAGGCTGCAAGATAACAGAAATAGTGGAGAGACACAAAATCAAAGCAGATCCAATATTTTTGGATCAATTCATATCAGGCATGAATTGTGTTTTTTTTTTTTTTTGTTCTCATTAGATGACCTTTGACCCACTACAACGCTTTAACATTAATCAGACATGGTAGACACGTGCAGGACACTACACCAAAAAGAGAAAAATAAATGGAGAGCCAATGATGAGCCAAATTTCTTTTCAAATACTAAGTACTGTATGTGCTGTCTTGACTCATTTAGTGATGATTTTATACCAATAAAATGAGTGTATGAAGTCCTTAGCATATGGTTATAGTCTATATGCAGTTTCATCCAGGTTTAAATAGTTGTTGGTAGATGTAAATGGATTAGAATCAGATGAAAATCTCATACCAGGCCACTTCTAACCAAGCCCTCCACACACAGAAAGGCCAAAGAAGTTTCAGAGAAAATGGTGAAAAAAGGAAAGGATATCCCAACAACATACAGTCAAAAAATAACACAGACACCAAAAACACAGATAACTCCACAAAAACGCATACTAATGAACAGCAACAAAACACCCACCTGCCCATGCATGCATAAATGGAAATGCTATTAGCCATCGTCTCGCTTCTTACCGGTCATGCTGGGGTCTCGGCTGAGGCCGCTGTGGAGCTTACAGTGGACCAGAGCGGCATCAAAAAGCCACTGGCCAAACAGGTTGAGTATACTGTTGACCTTTGGCCGTGCTGGGGCCGGCAGAGGCCGAGACTCCCAACTGCTCTGGTTGGGGCTAGACAACAGGGTCGGGGAGGAGGAAGTTTGCTGCTGCTGCTGTTGCTGCTGGGATGCTTTGGTTGGTTGACTACCGCTGCCCTGCGGGGTGGAGACAGATAGAGGCAGATGTCTGATTAACCAGCTGACAACATGACTAATCTGACTAAGAGATCACACATGTTCAAAATACAGAGTGCTGAGAAATGATCATGATTGCTTCACATTTCTTCACAGACACAAAACAAATGGCAGGATATGTGATACACACACTGAGTTGGACAAGTGAATTGTATTTTTCCATTGAAAAAAAAAAAGAGAAAAAAAGCCCAAATAATGTCATACAACAAGAAAAACATCTATCATGGACCTAGCTTCAAAATGTATTGTTTGTTATGGTTCTATGTAACACTTGGACTTACAGTTGAACTCTTGCTTGTGGTTTTGGTGACCACTGCATGCCGTTGCTTGCGGCTGTGAGGGGGCGTGGTGTTGGTGATGGAAGGGGGCGGGGACATGCTCATTCTGTTGACTGGGGTGGGCGGGGCACTGTCAGCTCTGGGACGTGATATGCCTGTTGGGAGAAAGATAAGATGAGCTAAGTACTACAGTCAGTGTTTTTCCCTGATAGAAGGGGGGGGACAGACTTCTGATTGGCCTCAGCAAACAAGAAAAACAATCTGTATCGCCCCAGTGGACAGAAGTTGCTTTGGGTAAATACAATCATTCAAAGTCATTTCCAAATTTGTAATGTTATGAGAGAGAGAAGATGAAATGGCTTTAGAGTCTGATTATAGACAATATTCATTTGTAGACATGCAAGACAATGGTTAGAAGCAAATCACCAATGATTGACATCCATCCATCTTGATTGACTTTAAACGCCCGCAGGAGAACCATTGTTGATGATCTTATGGTTTAGTCTGAATGTAAGTCTGGGACATCTCATTGTGTTATTGCAAGACTAACCCCCCCAGTCATTAATATCATCACCACCAGTAAACAGACCACTTCATCATATGCCCATCTTATCATACAATGTGTCAGCTGACGTCTGTACCATGAGAGAGCAGCACTGGAGAAAATGTGAACACCCTCTCCCGTACATCTCTCTTTTCAACAGAGACACCTACAGTGTAAAGAGAAAAATACACACTGACATGTTTCTATTCAAATGTTGGAACAGGTATTACTGACTGACATCCTACATTTTGATTTTACTCAAGAGTAGCGCCTGAATAACAACTGGAAAAGAATAAAACCGTTAAAAAAAAAGTGAATGTTTGGCATTGCTGTGAATCCTTCAAATGACTTCATCAGCATTCTTGCATACATCACCTTTTTCATCACTAATCAAATACTCTACATTTCTGCTGATCTCTTTTTCCTGCCCCAGCAGTCATTGGCATCCACTGATTTTAATACAGTACCAAAACTAACCTAAAATTTGCATGAGATCTAACACAATTAACATTTGCCTGCACTTATTTTTGTCAAATTTGCATAACTGTTACATGTAAAGTAGGGCAGGCTTTGCAACAATCGTGTAACTTTGCCATGAGTGAACACCAATGATTGCCTAGAAGATAGCAATAACAATTTGAAACACCTAGCAGTAATGTTGATATGATTTGTAGTTTATTTTCTAAAATGTGCCAAAACCTATCCTGCTATTTTTTACCATTTTACTCTGAAATGTATCACTTTGTTGGAACATTTACAAGAAGTCACTTCCTCTTAAATGTCCCATGACTGAGCTTTTCATGACAACTCAGCATCCTCTTACCCAAGAAGGCATCCACTAGGCAGCTGACGCCCCTCATGGCCCTGAAGAAGATCTGGGGCAGCTGTTTTAAACAAGGATGCAGCACCACTTCATGAGGGATACCGCTGGAGTTGAGAAACTGTTCCTGAAACTTTGGAGTGGTGCTCACAATCGCAGGGTTGCTCAGGTCTACTGGGTTGCTAGAAACAAACAAAATTGACAGCTTTAGAAAAAAAGCATACAGATGACGCTATAGCTTAACTGAAGCTTAAAGAGGAACGGTCATGATTCTGCCATGGCTTTGATAGAATGGAAACACTTCTCTGATATTTAATATTATGAGAGCTGAGTTGATAACAGATCTGTAATGTCTGATGGGTCTACAGGACCAGCCACCTTATTAGTTTTAGTAGGAAAAATTCAGGAAAAAGAGTGCAAAGCAAAAGGAAATATTTGATGGAAAGTGGGTGACATGAGGTACTTTTTTAGTTCCACTCCACTGTAACTTCTCTGTCCCTTATAACACATAAACAAAGGAACCATCTATTTCAGTTAGGGTTAGTTTAATGGGGAAAGAACATCTCTTTTTCAGTTTAGTGCAATAATATTGAGGGTTTATGCACCTGAGCATGTGGAGAAAGCGATACCACGTCTGGGCCACACAGTCATTGTCCATCTCTAAAGGTATCAGGGTGGCATCCTCATCAGGAACTTTAAAAGGTGGGAAGGATGGTCCGTGGGTAAAGCGCAAAAGTCTGGATTGAATAAGATGGACAAGAATACAGAGATTATCACACACAGATGTGACTACATGCCTTCAAAGACCTTAACCAAAAAACAGAAAAATCACTTAATATTTGTCCTGTAGTCATTATTATAATATCTTCGCCACTTCAGAGGCTACTACAGTTTATTTCAAAAGTAGGTTTGCCTCAATCTTCTGTAGACAAACAAGTTAAACAAGTTAGACAAGCTAAGTGACCATCATTACTCTTATCAAACAAAATTCATTTCAGTCACAAACTATATGTACTTTTTTAGCACTAAATCCAAAGCCACATGAAGTTGAGCTGATGCCTTTCTAACCTGGAAGTCAGGGCGCAGGCCACTCGGCTCCACTGCTCTACAACGGGAGGGTGATGTCTCCAGTTGGCCAGCATCTCTCTAGCCGTCTTCCAGTATGGTGGCGTAGGAAAGCAGCGGGCACATGCCAGCAGCCACACCTCAAACAGCACTGCCATCAGTTTCTCTGCCAGCTTCTCTGCCACCCCAACTAGAAAAAAGAAGGAATGTTAGGAGATTATTGCTGTTCGTAATTATTAATAATAACTAAGTAAATACATCATGAGGGGCAGGGATTACCTCCAACTGTGGGCGGGGCAAGTAATGTGTCATTGATGCGAAGCAGGAAGAGCAGCAGCACCTCCCAGGTTTCCCTCACCATGGAAACAGACTCTCGTGCCAGTTTCTGGACTGCAGTCAGAACTTGCTGGCAGAGCCTAATGTGGTTCAGACTGTGCTGGTCAGGCCTAGAGGGAGAGACAGGAGTGTTTGAAATGAGAAGATAGGGAATGATAGGGATGGGGAAAGAATGAGAAAGAAAGGCATTTTAAGTGACATCAATAGTCAGAGATCTAAGTAGCAGATACAATGTAAAAACAAACATATATAATATGCACTGAGTGATACATCAATAATCTAAAAACAAAGGCTAATGAGAGATAAAGGCTTATCTGTGAACATTTCTGACATACCTTGGTACAAAGACATTGTAGAGATGTTTGAGGATGGTCTGGACGTACATATTGGGCTCCTTGACCACAGGCTGAGGCATCGAGTCCCTGGGCGACACCAGGGCCATCATCCAATCTGTGTAGACATCTACACACAGCTTGACAGTGTCCCCCTCTAAGGGGAGGGTAAGGCCATAACACAGCACCTCCATGGTCCACTTCACCTGGGGGCCGAATCATTCTCATTAAGTCATGTGAATTTTTTTAAAAGTTATTGATTTAGCTTGTAGCATTTAGCTATGAAGCATACTGCTGTCGAGGAGTCCTGTATCCTACATCACATGGTAAGAATAATAACTCTCAACACATATTTTAAACACTGTCATATTCAGCGAGTGCTGCCATTCTTTTGATGTATAACGGGGGGGGGACAAAGGTTTGAAGGACCAGTCGAATTTAGTGGCATCTAGTGGAACGGACTTGGCAGAAATTGAATATAATATTCATGAGTATGTTTTAATTAGTGTATTATCCCATGGAAATAAAAAACGCATTTTTGTTACCTTAGAATGAGCCCTTTATATCTATATAGAGAGCAGGTCCTCTTCCACGGAACCCGCCATGTTTCTACAGTAACCCAGAACAGACGAACCCAACACTGGCTCTAGAGAGGGACTTTCCCGAGTTTCATGGCCACCATAGGTTCTCCTACACGCTTGCAAGGGGAGGGGGGAGGGAGGGCTTTTCAGTTTGTTGTAATCTGCAACCTCACTGCTAGATGCCTCTAAATCCTACACACTGGTCATTTAAGACAGTATACTCAAGGCAATAACAACAAAGCTCTACACACCATAATTTACTTGTACTTTGTTACTTGCTACATCAAAAACAGATGATTATTAAAAAAACAAGTGATGAATGAGAACAGATCATCATTCAACAGCAGATAAGACTGGAGATGTCCCAGACACATGTTCTTGCCTGTGAATCAAGTCCTTAAATAGTGAGTATCTGCTGACCCAATACCAAGTCAAATCTGACATTTACTTTGTATTTCCGACATAAGACAGCTGCCAACAGTGAAACCACATTAAAATTAGTAAAGTAATTTAAATGCTTGACAGCTAAATAATAACCTGAGAATTAGTGTGGATCAGTAGTGACAGAGAGGTTTATCCGAGCTTTATCCTTATCATGAAGTGAAGTTCAAACCAGCAGCAGCATTTCAGATGCTCGGTGCACCTGATAAATATTGCTGAAATATTTTTATCCCGACACAGCTCCTCTCACATCACTTGCTGATGCATGCTGTCATCTCATTAATTGAAACTACTGGCTTGCTGTGAGCTCTGCGGTTCACTTGCTCACAACGGTGTGTGTTGACAGTATGTTTAGCAGATGTTCCAGTGTTTTATCAGAGTGCAAGGGAGACTTTTTTTCAACTGCTGGTACAGAGCAAAGATTGAAGCAGACTCAGTCCTGATCCTATAAACAACTCAGGACATCCCTATTTAACACACTGAAATTGTTTATCAGTGAATATATAGCGTGCGCTGCAGAGGCTTAAAGGCATGAAATAGCCATCTAGAAAGTATTTTCCTTGTGGTTTGCTTAATCCACACACAACGTGTAGAGAAAATAATATCACATACAGACACCATGTTCATTTTTGTTAACATGGTTTGAGTGAAGGGAAGGGGGAGCTGTACAAAAAGTACTTATAATGTCTGTTGTGCTCCAGGTATTAGACTCCTGCAGATATGGGAGAGGCCAACTCTGTAGCACTCTATCAGTTAGGCCTTTATATGCGAGAGTGGCTACACCAAAAATACTCACATATTACAAGACATATTACGGCCTGTATGGGTTTTGCCTATTAGCACTTAATTGGACTTTGAGAGCATGAGGAAAAAAAGGACTCTTATCTCATGACATAGAAGTTAAAACGTCTATGCCATAATTTTAAGGGCAGGACCAGGAAAACTGGACAGAATTACGGAAATTATGATCTAAGCCAAATACAAGGGGTCCTTGAAGAAATCCTGCTCCACAGTGCACGCAAACTCAGACTGGTCTGAAGATTCAGCATGACAATGACATAATGCTCAAAACTGCCAAAGCTTTAAGACAGTTGTCCAGTGGCCTAGCTGAAATATGATTTATGGAAAAGCTTATGTGCCGATCTACAATGAAGAAGAGAAGAAACTGCTCATTTCTAGCTGTAAAGCCAGTAACAGCATACTGAAGAAGACTTATAGAAGCAGTGATAGTTGTGCTTCAATAAAGTACTAAAAGACATGATCTGAAAATGTTTTTCAATTTGATATTTTAAATTTTTTTTTAACATTTGCAAATATTCCTTGAATATTTGTCTCAGTGTCACAATAACAGATATCTTTATGCACAAATGCATTCCCTCCAAATTTAGTGGGCAGGGGCCATCAGCCACTGTTTCCTCATGTTGGTGCAGCTTATATATGACACTGGAGATAACACCAGTGATGTAGGAGGCTGTTCATTTAAGTTGATTACTGCATCATATCATATCCAGTGATGCAAACTCATCAGGGGTGGAAAATGTGACAGAGACGCGAACTCCCTGGAGGTATGCCCCACCCCCTCCCCCCAGGAATAAAATTTTTAATATCAGTTTTAAAATGTAGATCTACAGTCGATTTTAGCGTGAGGATATAGGGAAAAACCTGGGTCTATTAGCACTGGAACTTCATGCCATAGTCCAACACCAAAACAACAACTGCACACTAAAGGCAAAAGCTAAAATGCATTGACCTTAAATTGAAAAGAAATTTCACTGAGAATTGGAGAACTGAAATTTAAAACCAGAATAAGCTTCAATGTTATTAAACACTAAACAGAGAGATTGTACTAGCCAAATACCTGACCACTCCTGAAACCAAACAAAGAAAAAGGTGCTTATTATTGGCAGCAAAATATGTAACAGCGTGCCACAGCCTCAGAGACAGGGGATAGACTAAAATATTGTACTATGGTACTTCAAGGACTTATAGATGTGGTGTTTCAAATGTAGTGATTTGATTTTATCTGCCTCTGATGATTAATATTATACTGTATTAGGCTTGGGCAACTGGACAAATATATCAGCAATGGGTGATTGTCTGAGTCCATCGCCGGTTGTTTTTTTTTGGCCAATTTTTAGCGCGAAATAATTTACTATACTGTTGTACAAGTAGCATAGCTCCTTAAGAGATAGCTCAGTGCGTAGTGAGTGTGCTGAGAGAGTGAGAGAGAGAGAGAGACAGAGAAAGAGCGTGAGTGTGATGGTGAACTGGTGACCGGAGCAGTTACAGCAGCGGTGTAGCTGTGAACGTAGCGGTGCAGTGTGTGTACAGTTTAGGCTATTTGTTAATGATTAATGCAACAACTCCTCAAGACCCAAGCCAAATTCCCGTGTCTGCTTGTCACATGCTGATTTAAGTGAAGGGGGTTAGTGACAATGGGTTAAGCTGAAATTATACCTTCTGCATTGTGACCGTGCAGACTTGTCTGCACCAGTCTGCGCAGTCACCACACTGTCTTCCTGTAGACGCCAATCTACTGCGCATGTGTGGAATGCATCCTCAAGAAAGTAGTATAAAACAGAGCTACTACACGTCCGTGGTGTCCGCAGCTGTCCGCAGCTGTCCGTGTACGCATCTGGCGGGGAGTATATCTGTGGCTTTAGCCTTAACCTGACCGGGCTCATTTAAGACCAGCTATTCTCATTTTAGTGACAATCTCAGCCGCTCCTAATCAGAGAGCAGAGAAATGTGTGGCTGTTCAGTTTCTCCCAAGTTTTGCTCAGCCCCCTCAAACCCCCCAATCTATACAAATCACACAAATGTGATTTTTGCCGAAAGACGACAAGTTTGCATCCCTGCGTATCATAGAGAAAAATAGTCTGAATTCCATCACCATGGTCAAAGTAAGTGGCATGTCCACAATAAAGATTCTTGTCCCATTCAAAAACAGTACGTTAGTATCTTAACCTGATTTGAAATGATCATTTTTAGTAACCCTAACCCTGTTGTATATTTTAATTAACTAGCATGGCTAAATGCAAAAATATGTTGACATTGGTTGTTTTTATTCACATACTTTTTTCAAATCAAATGGTTAGCAATTTGTCAAAAAAATTTAATACAGCATAGAGCAGTGCCACTGAACAGCGCACTATACACTGACACTAAGTTCTTGTGACTGGTGTTGTCTCAAATATATTTTATAATGGATCAGTGGAGCCAACCACCTTCATATGTGAGCAGATTTTGAAGGTGAAAGCCTTGGTGATGGAGCTGGCACCTTGGCAGACTACCAAAGTATTAAGCATTGTGAGTGTAACACACTTCCTCACCTCCTTGTCTGTCTTGAGGATGTTCTCTGTGGCGACAGGGCTTACAGCTGTGCCCAGAGGCTTGACCACAGCATTTGCCACCTCTGTCCCAACGCTGGTGGGATAGGTGTGCAAAACACTGAGGTGGCCCTGGTCACTCTGCACCACCAACTGCAGTGAGCGCCACTCGGAGTACATGCTGCTGATGTCTACTGCACTCTACTCACACCTCCTGCCTCCACCTGCAGACACACACATCCACATGTCAACTTAATATGACAAATAAGAAAAACAATCAAAATGCTACTAAGCTATAATATCAAGCACCAACCCAGTTGTGTCCCCTTGTGAGAACATTTCTGCCCAGTCTGGTAACAGAGCCACACCTCCTACAAAGACGACGTTCTTATGGGCTATGCTAAGTCAAACTTTAACTTATTTATGTGGTTTACTGTCATCTTACGCAGTGAATTTCAGGTGAAGGAGAAAGTAGGATTAAAACGCATCATTAGCAACACCAAAAGACTAAATTAACGCTAACATTATCTTAACCTACTGTCATTTGGTGCACTGAATGCATGGCGAAATAAAGAATATGTCATAAAAACTTCGAACGAGTGTGAAGTCATGTTAACTGATGTCTAGTTTGACAGTAAACAATGACCAGATTTGAATATGTTGTTACTAACATTGCGACCTCTCCTACCAGAGAACACAAAGTAACACGGGTAACGTCAGTAGACAATAAATACTAACTGGTTTATGTGCTCCTTAAGCTTAAACGAAGTCAGGAAATGAAGCACATCGACCATTTACACAATTTAACAAGCCGAAGAATCCCAACCAGGAAACGGTTCTGCAATAGTTAGCTTGCTAACGCTAGCTAGCACTGACATCAAAACATCTTCCTCATCTTGCTGATGACATTAGGTGAAGTTAGCTGCTGGCTGGCTTCTCTGCTGTCCAAATGTCTCTGGATAAGACAAGAAGGTGTCCTCAAAGAAAAAACTATGGTTATGTGAGCTAACTTATCAGTTATCTCAAACTACGTTGCTAGCTAGCTTAGCTGCTGCTCGCTGCGCTAGCCCGTTCGTTGACATTAGCTAAGCTGGCTGTCATTTGTGTTAGCTACCTAACTTTGCAAAGACGCTAACGTTTGCTCGCTGGCTAAGTAACCAGAGAGGGTTTTCCATTTACCTGGACCAACTGGAAATGTTGTCATAACAGACCTCTGAAACTCGCAGTTTGTGCTTTCTGTGTATCCTGGGCTACACCATAACATCCTCCATCTTCGCAATGTCAAGGCTCGGATATTACAGCTTGACGAGCTAACGGGAACAGGGTCTGTAGATTGATGCCCCCAACTGTCTGCTACAGCAACTGCACCAACCCTGATACCGCCTTCAGGTGCTGCAGGTCAGATACAATTTACGGCATGATAGCTGTGTTTTGTTTAGCTGTACAAGTCTGCAAAATATGCTTTGATTTGTAACTTATGTTTCCATATTTGGGAGATGTGATATATGTCCCTGTTCGTCTGATAAAGGTCCTAGAAGTAACCGATTTAAATAGGATGAAATAGTGTAATGTGGGAAACTCAAATGCTTTTTCTGCCAATGCTAATGATTAGGACTAATTTAAATCACTTGACTCCACACATGTGATGCCATACATTGGGGCAGGTCAATCTGAATTCCAGGCAAAGGTCAGTGACAAAGGATTTAGAGTAATTTAATGTTTAAGTTTATGAATGAAGCCATGTTGCCAATTGTTATCAGATTGTGTTGATGATAAATTCATGCCCCAAAATATGCTATAATATGGAAATTAAAAAATGTGTTTCATAATTTTTTATTTCAGTCAATTATTTCATTGTCTCACTTCAGAAAATGTGGTTTGAAATGAAGGACAGTCGGTTTTTACTAATGTGGGACAGTCATATATGTTGTTAAATTGGTGAAATATGCATTTAAGCACATTAAATGTGCAATACCAATAGTTATTCAGGCATTTTGCAAATTATGTTATTACAAATATTAATACATAATACATACATAATACATATACTATCTGTAACAGCAAAAACATTGTAATTACTGAAATGACCAAATCTGGACATGCACTCTGGCCTTGAGTGTTACTGACTGGAGAAGTTTTCATTGTATGAATTAAGGTGATTTCAGACCCCCAATGAGTGTCCCAGACTTCAGCCTGAACTGTCCCACATTAGGAAATGCACATAAGCTGGGACAATTTGGCAAAAGGAACACTTTTATATTTGCCATTTCTTCTCTGAGTATGATATCTGTATTCTCTTGTCTGATATGATTAGAAAACACCTTGGGGAATTCAGAATAGTATCGTATAGTATTGGCTGTAGATATAATGTATTGGCTTCAGTATATTGTTGAAGTGCCAATTGCAGAAATTGTCCCACATTACTCTAATTCACCCTAAAATAAAACAAGAGATCAAATGGAGTTTAAATTGGGTTAGGTAAGACATATATTATGTAGAATAAATTAGCAAAAGATTTGACCCTAGGTCCTCTATGACATAATGTCTATTCAAACCTGCAACTTTGCCTGACTTCATTCTCATGCTGTAGTCTTGAAAGACTAAAACTGATGAAACAAACACTACACAAGATTAGGGTAACCTGATCCAGTTTGGATAAATTAGGAGCTAGAAGTAGCTCCCAAACTGGTATTATGTGTAAATGGTCTTCTGTAGGAATCAGAGCCAGAAGCCTTCAATCCAATATTGTATCATTTCTTTCAGACATATTTCTGTGGTCTCTTATCAGGAGGTTTAACATGATGATCACATTTAGGCGGCCATCTGTTATTCCAAACTTTACTTCACTGGGCAGCTTTAAACTGGTGGAGATGTTGACACTGTTGTAAAATCTAAGACAAATCCAAAAAGCTGAAACATCAGTAGTCTTAAAAGGAAGGCCATGACGAAAACAATTCAACTTTTGTAGGCCTGTTAATGGGCCTTTTTCACAAAAGACATATTGACACAGGGGCACCGTATGAGGGGAAAAGTTAGGATGATTCTAAGGGCCTGTGACTGACAGGGGCCCTAAAAGTTATTAAAACATTGGGTCAGTTTTTTTCAATATCAAAGTATTAACCTATCAACATTAAGAGAATATTTTATTTATAATGTACTAATAAAACTAATGGTTTGTTTTCCTTTTCTCACCCAATTTTTCATAAAGAAAGGTGGGTGTCGTCAATGAGTGGTGGAAATGAACCTGTTAGCTTATTCTTTAGTAAAATAGGCTACGTTTGCTCCCCAACATTAGTTAATTAATATCTTCACAGAAAATTCTGAGTGTTAACATTTTGCTCTGCTTTTAGCTGACATTGAATCAATGCAAGCAAACCTTTAGCAATCTATTCATACTAAATCAGTTGTCCCTGCCCCTGCCTGGTGCCATGCAGCTTCAGGCTCAACAGCCCTGTCTCCCCATCACCATACCCCCACCAATGAAACAGCCCTACTTCCAACTGAAGAAGGAGATCAGCAGCATTGTGTTAAATGACATGTCAGTTGGTATAATTGCAGAGGGTCTGTGGGAATTTCTTTTTTTATTATTATGAAAGAAAAGAAAAATGATTAAATCTTTTTCAATGATAAGAATTCAAACACTGTAATTGTTATTTTCACATAATGAAAATAAAGAAACACAGCCTATAGTCTGTATTGGGTGTTGGACAGTTTGAAGCACTGAGTGACTCAGTCTGTATTAAAGTGACTGCCAATGTTAAAATAATACCTTCAAGTCATTTTGCCAAGGTACAGTATGTCTACATGGCTTTGATGCAGACTGAAATATGATTGGTTACTGACATCTAGTGGTGGTGATACCCAACTGCAGGTAATTTGGGTCAATATTCTGCAGGATTCAGCGCTGTTTAATGTTTTCTGTGCCGCATGCAGTTAATTTGAATCAACATAATGGTAGTGACTGAAATTTTGGTTATGGTGTTATTACAAATGGTATTATATTATAGGATATATTTAAGTTATATTTATTTTAAATTATTCATTAATGTTAAGAGAATTTTCCATTCAAGAATGTTACCATTGAGGTTACATTTAGACTGTAAAAGATGGCATTTAGCACACTTATCAAATAATGAGTTCTACTGTATGCAGACTGTTGCATGCATGCATGCATGTCTAATTGTTCCTCACTTACTTTTGCCAATTTTAAGTGCTTAAGTGCTTAAACACAAAACATGTAGCCTATATTTTCTGGTATTTAGCATGACATGAATCCACAAATCTTTTAACACCTAATCCTTAAAATTACATCATTAAACCAATCAGTCAATTTATACATTGGAGTTCCCCCCACTAGTGGTTCAACTATCGGCTCTGCCTCTATTGTATAGTAAAAGTTGTAAAACCCTAATCAAATAGCATAAGAGCCGCATAAACAACATTGCATTGCTATGCAGTGATAAGCTGTATAGTGATTAGTGAATAGTGATTATTTATTTTTTTACTGAACCTGAATAATGAAAATAATGTGAATTTAAACTGCTGATATTATGAGTAGAGCTGATGATTAGGCCTTAGGGAATATCTTTCAGGCTGTTTGTTAAGGATTGTTGTGGGATTGGGTGATATGACAATAAATACCATGAGACAATAAAGATTTGTCTACCTCCAGAGATTTCACTTTACTGTTTAGGTAACTATCCCATCAACATATCTGGTTGTATAAGGACATTCCAGTAAAATGCTGCAAATGAATGAATAGGACTGAATCACGGCAATGTTGGATTTACAAGGCTTGATCAGTGAGATGGTGTACCTTGACTTGTCAGGTATTTAGTTCCTTGGATTATCCACACACATACATACTCATCTGGGAAACTGGGTCAGACCTATAGGTTGAAATTACTGAAATAGAAATTCTGTATTAAATATCTTTAAGTCAACATTTAACCAGAAAAGACTAATTAATCGACTATGTCTATGAAAATGGTACCAATACACCAGCTAACAGCTGAAAATGTGCTCATTTATCTACAGGGAGAAGCCTTGATACAGAGTTTCTGATTCAGTGTACTACACTTTCAAATGTAAAAATAAAATCCACTGGTACGTGATGAATTGTAAAACCTTTGTAGAAAAGTTTTAATTAGTCCAGTACTTCCAGTACCTATCAGCCTCCATTGCACTGTTTATTTATGATTAGCAAATGTTGGCATGCTAACATGCTAAATTAAGATCATGAACATGGTAAACATTAGGCTATATCTACTAAACATCAGCATGCTAGCACTGTCGCTGTGAGAATGTTGGCATGCTGACATAGCTGAAAGCACCACTATTCCTAGGTACAGCCTGACAGAACTGTTAGCGCTGCCTACGCTCACCAGATGAAAGTAGAACCTTTTTAAGGTACAGTTAATTATCATAAAGTGATTTATAGGTATTCATAGTGCACTTCCATAAAGTTGATGATAGACAAGAAAAGACTTGTCAAAAGCAACGTTTAATCCCTGGTCTAGGCCAAGCTCCAAAAATACTGGATCCTATACTTCCCATAATGCAACTTGATAACATCTTTCAGTAGACCCTCTCTGCCTGGTAAATGACCAATTCAAATTCAATGCCCCCAGCTTGTAACAAAGGCCTCCAGTAAAAAAAACTGTAGTTTTCAACCCCAAGCTGACCCAAGTGATGTCACTTGAGTATTTTTCTCACACTAGAAAAAGCTGATGCAGAGCCACAGAAGACTTAATGCAACTGCTTTCACTCCCGATGAGTGACGTAAAATTAGTGGAGTACCCCCTTAAAAAAATCTATTCATCAGAATATTTAGCCCTAATCTTAGTTGTTGATGTTAGTTTGTCATATAGCAAAAAAAAAAAAAAAGTATTAACAAAATTATTAAAGAACTTTATTGCAAGCTCATGTTAAAATTCAATAGTGGTCACCAAACATGACATAATACATTTGCTCTGAGAGGATAACAGTAAAAGACCAGCTGTAAGCCTGTGAGGATCCTTTCAATAGAGGGCAGCAAAGACCAGCTTATAAAAAGGTAACAGTCTTAAAATGCAAACAGCATGTCTGTATACTGTACGCTATTAATTCTCATACTTACATGACTCTAGATTAATAAATATAAACAATGGATCTACCAATACAAGACCTCTTTCAGCTACACACAATGTAACATATGCAGCACCTCCGTTGGTCTGTTTGTAATTTCTTGAACGTTTAAAGCAATCCCTGAATCTCCTGTTATTAAAGGGCCACACGATAACCTTCCCTCCTTGTGCACACAAGTATCCAATGTTATCAAATGTGCTGATAAGGAAGTAATGTAGGTGTAAGACATACTTATTCATTATAAATGTAAATCAGATGTTCTCTTTTCTTTAGCAGGATTTGAAAAAATGCTGGTTTGGGCATGAGGCCCACATATGGTGCAAAGCGGTCTGCAAAACAAGCCACATAAAACATCCAACAACCTCAACATGCCCTGCTCTGTATCAAAACAGACCTAAAAAATATCTTTACCTTACGCTTGCATCTTTAAACTGAAGCATTATACATTTACTACATGTGTAAACCAGATGAGACAATAGAAATGGAAAAGCAAATAGTCCTCTGTGTTGCAGATTGGAGCAGTCAACATGTGGCCATATTGTCCCAGACCACTCTTAAGTCTCTATGGCTTCCACATGAGTGCTCAGTAAGCCAAACCACACATCTCTCCTGGATAATATCCACAGAGGGGAGAGGCACTCAAAAGAATTATGGATGAAAGTCAGCATTCTTCTAGTCATCATCCCTCCATGTTTGGTAAGGTGCACTTGCAGTTCAGAGGCGCTATGATCGGTAGCCATAAGCTCTTGCGTCTGAAGGGCAGAAGGAGAAAACAGCTGATATGACATCAATATTTATACAGTTTGAACACTGACATCATACAACAAATGAGATTAATCTGGAGTCATAACTGTGTCCAACATAAACATGTTTCTGTTAACTCAAATTACAATAAAATAATAATTACAATAACATATTTCCTGACTTACTTCTAGTCTAGTCTTTTCCTTTAGCACCACCATGAGGTTGACATTTCTCATACTATTGCGTAGATTGCCATAAAATTTTGGTAAAAACAATTTTTAATCCCAGTGTCCAATATACTTTGACTCATGACCAAATAGCTACAAAACTAATGACTAACATGCCACACAAAGTTAGCACATCATGTTTACATCTCGCTCAAAGCCGAGCTGTGTATGAGTACAGTCTCACAGAGCCGCAAGCATGGCTGTAGACTCTTAGTCTTGTTTAAACATAAGTTTCCCTTGCTTTGAGCACTACAAAAAAAATAAATTTATCTCATTTGTGTGGACATGGAGGCATGAGAATCACAGAGACGGATACCTCAAAACCTGGACAATAAAACCAAAACTATCTGCATGGCTAGTTAGTTTCAAATGAGATTTTTTAAAATAATTTTGGGAAATTGAGCCTTTAATGGAATTGTTAAACATTTATGGAAATACTCTTATTTGCTTTCCTTCTGGGAGTTAGATGAGAAGATCGAGGAAGCAATTAGCTTAAAGAGAGGAAACAGCTTTTAACTTTGGAAAAGGCCAGGCTAGCTGTTTTTCCTCCTGCCAGTTTTTATGCTGAGCTAGGCTGATTGCCTCCTGGCTTTAGCTGTGTGCTAAATGCACAAACTTGAGAGTGGTATATACATATGTTCAGAAAGAAAGCATACAGGGATTTCAGGCATACAGTATTTCCCAAACTGTTGAACTATTGCTTTAAACAGCAACTCCACTACAAATTCACTTCATGATCTGTCACCACTGACCTGAGTCAAACTGTGCTGTGCAACACAGTCCCTCTCCCCGAGCTGTCTTGTAAATGGGTGACACACACACCCTAGCCGATGGGGGGAGGTGTGTGAGGCGCGTTGACAGAGAGTCGGGTGGCAAATAGAGGGAGGAGCGCTGGGCAGGGTCAGAGCTTTGCTGTCCTTCCCAGGTGAGCCAGTAACCCCTCAAACCGGCCATACTGCCCTTCCAGTCGACCTGCACTGAGTCACTACCCACTGTGGTCAACTGAAGGTCTGCCAGGGCTGGAGTCACTGGAAAGAGAGACCACAGAGTATCATATTTAGTTGGAGTATTAGAAAGAAGAGGATATGAATGTAGTGGAAAAATAGAGACTAGAGGAACTGCTTCAATAGAACTTGTACAGTAATTGTATTGTTTGGCTCTAGCTCAGCTAGCAGCTCCGAACTGCACTTGGAGTAGTAAAACCTGAATCCTGAATGGGACTGATAGTAATTATCTGAAATTTAAGAGACAGAAAGGACTATGCTGTGTAGGATTAGGATTAGCGTGCAGCAAACTGATCCTTCATCACTGAGTTTGACTGTTTTTTCCTCATATAGCTCACCTTCCTGAGTACACACTTTGACAGACATTGCCTTCTCCTTGCCCGAGGCGTGCCGGGCGCTAACAGTGACCAAGTAGGTGGTATCTGGTTGGAGGTTCTTGAGGAGTGTGGAGTTTTGTGTTCGGCCCACTGTGACAGCGTGGAGCTTGCCCCTGGGCAGGGCAGAGTATTCGATGTAGTAACTTGTGACCGTCTCTGGCTGAAGAGGACCCCAACTCACTCGAACACTGGTTTGCCCTGACTCAGAGACCGTTACCACAGCTGGACTCAGCAGCTCTGGTGGGAGAGTGCGGAGACAAGAAAAAACACTGAGCCAGTAAAAGACAATATGACAAAAATAACAAACTACGGCTGCAACCCATGATCATTTTCAACATTGATTAAAAAATTTTTTTATAAAATTTGAAATAATTGTTCCAAGACCCCAAGGAGAGATCTCCAAATTGATTCAAAACTCCAAAATATTCAATTTACAATTAAATACAACAGATTAAAGGAATTTGAGAAGCTGGAACAGTTAAATGTTTCTACTGCAGCAAAGGATGTCAGTAGCAAAGTAAGTGTAAAGTTATGGTTTATGACACATTGTGTATATGGGATATAACCCAACCTGGTTTTGTTGTGAAGGTGACAGAGAGAGTATTAAATGCTTGTTCATTGGACTCCGGAGTCAGTGTGACGTTATAGGTGGTGTCAGGCTTCAGGCCTGTTAGCTTGACAGTGCTGGAATCTGCAGATTGGGTGAGTCTCTGGTAATGACTCCCACCGGTGCTCGGACTGGTCCCAGTTCCACCTCCTGCACCACCTCCTGCTCCTCTTGATGGAAGCGGACCGAAGCGGATCTCATAGTAGCCTGTCAGACTGGACAGAACGGGTCGCCACTGGAGCGTGGCAGAGTTGGTGGAGACGTCTTTGACATTGATTCGCTCAGCTCGGATGATCTCTGTTGAAGGCGGGATGAAGAAGATTGAAGTAACTGTGCGGGTCTGTCAGAGTTAAGGAAGAAGTTATCATTTTGCAAAGAAAGAGACAGGATGGTGACAGGGAAGAGAACAAGACAGAGTGCTAAAAATGCCTTGGCTTCAGACAGCCACCCACATAGACAGACAGACTTGGGTTTCTGAAAACATTCATAACCCTTGCAATAAGACAACTGGAAATAGCCAGCCCAGTTAGGCCCTGCAGCAAAATAACAGACTTCACAGAGGCATTGATATTTGCAATAGGATCCATTTCTCCTTGTCTTACACAACCCTTATTTATACTATGCATCATGTCTTACAGCTGCAGTATATACTGTGTAATTGCTGAGGTGTCCCTTGTGAGTGTTATGGCAGTTACCTAATCTGGAGAAATGGGTAACCCCCCCAGTCTATATATATAAATATATATATGTATCATGTCTGGCATAGTGTTGGGGGATGCAGTAAGGGAAGTTGAATCATTAATCCATTAATAGACCGCCCTATCTCGTTACAGAGACTCTTACACACGCACACAGACATGCTCACTGTCCATGATTCCTATTTAGCTTCACTGTCTACAGGAGCATATGTGGAATTAGGGAGAAGCACAGAGACATATAACACACCTGTGTATGAGTGGCAGGCAACTAGTGTGATTGTAGCTGTTTGAATGAGGGAGTTTCTCAAAGCTACTGAAAGACATGGGTAATGCAGATGTAATGTTACTGTTATCTATAGCTCCTTTTTGAGCCTTGATTTTTAAAAGGTCAGTTTGCCTAAATCATGAAAACTATTTTCTCAGTTACTTCTAGTGGTATCCACCCTTGCATATAGTTTTGTTTTTATGTGCCGAAGTTTTGTTGCTGCTCAAAACTTGAAAAAAAAAAAAAAAAAGTGTGTCTATCCAAAGCAATGTCCTGGGACTATGTCTTGGATCAAAAGGTTTGTGGATTACCCAAAGTAACCATGTCATTACACATTGCTTTTAAGTTTTTTAAAGCTTTGAGTGACAGGAACAAAAATCAATTTAATTACTGCATTATAAAGAGGTGCCAGCAGAAAAACCCAGACACAGAAACCCAAAGGTATATTGTAATGAAACTACCCAGAAATGTATGTGATAAATACTACTGATAAATTGTGATAAATAATACTAATCCTAGAAATTACAGTTAGACCAGCATGGGGTGACCTGGAATTATGCTAAAGATAACATAATCAACTACTGGTATTTACACATCCAACATTAGCATTCATTTGGAGTCGTGTTTATGGCCACCTGGTACATATAAGTCCTTGGCCTCCACCAACACCAAAGCAAATATCTCACTTGTTAGAGGCTTGATAGAAATGCTTGAATATGTTTACCAGCTGTTTGCTAACATTGTCTGTGTGCTGATTAGCTCTGGGCACGTCGTGTATAGTGGTTTTATCCATTATTTTCACTAAAACACCAGGAAACAAGGTTGATAATAACCGTGAGATTAAACCAAAACAGTAAATTTGGTAAAATAATAATAAATTGATGAATTACATCAAATGATGCCATAAAAACACTAAGTATAAAAAATATATATTATTAATTATATATTAATTATTATAAAAGCTAGTTAACAATTAGATTTCATTATTCTGTCTTTAAATGAAAAAATAATGATTCTGTCTTAAAGGAATCTGTGGAGGAATCTGTACCAATAGCCACATCCATTTTAAAAAGGATTAAAAAGTATTAGTTTTGGTATTCTGTATTACTTATGTGTCTGACGATCACAATCCATCTCATAATTCATTTGTTTACTTCTTTAATGTAGTTTTTAATTGGAGATATCTTTAATTTTAAAGGTCCAATAAATTACATTGAGCCTCACTGGATGTCAACAAACAACTATATGCTATGTATAGATAGTGGAGTAATGGCGACCTGAGCAGTGAATGAAGTCACACTCCCTCTGTGTGTGTTGTTATCCAACCTTCTCTGTTCTTTGTTTTGGTAGCTGCACCGGCCGCACGTGCATGTTAGTGCATGTGAGTCCCTCTGTGTCTTCCACATCCATTTCAAAGATGACGGCCGTGTCACAAACTTTCTAAAATTACAGCTAAACAGTGCATTAAAATATGTTTCTGAAAACATTTGAGGCAAGACATAGGCAATGCAGTAACAGAATCTTGATCCATATATGATCAGCACTTCCTAGTTTGAAAGTTTGATCTGAGTTTTGTGAGTTGTCGGCTTTCTTTTTTTTTTCCAACTTTGTTGACTAAACAACACACGTTTGTTTTGGTCTGACATGTTGGTGCTATAGTACGACATCTAGTGGCTGATTGTCGTATACTGCAACTTAAAGACAGGTAAGCATAAAATTGAAGTCCAACCCACTGAGCAGTATCTTGACATACTAGTAAATTGAATAACAAAATTTTTAAAAAGTATTTTTAATCCATTTTAAAATGTTAGAAAAATATGAATTCATTTGATTATTAATGAACAAAAGGAACAAAAACAAAAAACAAAAAAACAGTAATTATTCTGGTAACACACTCCAGACCCCATATCTACTTTAAACCTCAAGAATCACCTATGCCATACTTACCAATGATGGCATCCCGCAGGTCCTCTGTGATGATACTCATATCATCGATGTCCACAAAGTACAGGTGGTTTTCAATCGGTGGAGTCACCACTTGCCTGAACACCTGATAGTTACCATGCCCAGTGGAGGCCACCAGCACAGCCACGCCCTCTTCCCGCAGCTCGGCCATTGGTCCAATCACATCGCCTGGTTTTACCCCATCTGTCAACCACACCAGCACTCTCGGGAGCCCCGGCCGGGCCCCACCTGCTGCTCCGGGTCTCAGCACCCGGTCCCTTGCCATTCTCAGCGCCTCTACTGTGTTGGTGTCCCCCCTGAGAGGTTTGATGCTCCTCAAAGCCCCCTGGAGACCACTTTGGGTGGTGTAGGTGTCAAAGCCAAACTCAAGGCGTGGTTGGGTCCCCACCTGCAGAAGCCCTACCCTCACCTGATCCTCTCCCAGTGAGAAGGGGAGGAGGAGTTCAGACAGGAAGGAGAGCATGTGCGAGTGCTCGTAGGATGACACGCTGCCTGAGGAATCCACTAAGAAGAGGACGTCACCCTCGCAGCAGTTCAGCACTGTGGAGAAACAATAAAGATCAATACGATTGTCCATTTGTCTTGTGATGCTGATGCTCCCTCTATGATTCCTTTTTACTCCAACAACTTTTTCCACAAATCCCCTCTCATGCTTCATGACACAAACACTTGCACACACACACACTTGGAATCTTCCTCCCTTGCTCCGTCCACTTCCTTGGAACAACACAGTCATATAGTCATTACAACATTTATTTAGGGGATATGGTCAACATAAAAGCAAGTCCAAAGCAAGAAAGAAACAAATAATTACAGTGAAGATAAGAAGAAATCAAAAGAAACAGAGGAAATACAAAATGATGCTTACGATAACTTCAGATGGATAAAAGGGATTCTGAGCCAAACTGTTTTTTTCCTACCCAATTTTCCATATTTCATGACTGAAGTAAAGTTAAAAGTGAATGCCAAGACTGAAGGCTGGGGAGGGGTGTTGGGGGGTGGAGGGGGGGGAACAGTAGCTGCTGGATATTAGTGGTAAAGGAGGAGGGAGTGGAGAAAGGAGGTGGGACAAGGGGAAATAAAAGGCGTTAAAAGGAAAGGAGTGGGGGGGTTGTACTGGCAGTTCCATGCGAGAGACGAGGAGGAATGTTGGATGGCCATATACAGAGCAGAGAGGGAAAGAAAGAGGCAGCAGCAATAGAGACAGAATCTAAAAGCAATATTTAGTTGCAGATCTTCAGATTGTGCACTCATCCAAAGAAAAACACTCACTGTTAAAATCACAAAACCAAGATTAAGGAGAGAAGAAAAATAAATGTGAGAGACACATATAGTGAGAGATAATTGCCTCTGGAACATTCTGGCTTATTAAGAATGCAATTACAGGCAAACACCTTGACACCTTTGGAAACGTGAATGTGTAACACATGAGATGAGGTTTTGATAAGACTCGGAGGTGTCGAAAGCTGAGAGGGCAGCAAGGCATGTGTACACACACAACTCAAACATGAACACACACATGAAGACATGCACACTTGCTGCCTTTTTCTCCATCAGCCTAAAGAATTCCTTACATATGCCTTGTTTGGACTTAGGGGAGAGGGGGCCTCTCTGTATCATGGCCCCCCTACCTCTACCTTTGTGCAGGTATGTCTTTATCTGAAACCCTATTTTGACGTTTGGAGATAACTGTTTCACTGTTTATCTAGAGAAAAGACAGGTTTAATGCAGTCTGCTGCTATCGTACATGCGGTAAATCTGATTTATTGGTGGACTATTAGCAGTTGAGCGATGTGATGGTGGAAAAATGAAGCGTGAAACCTCACGAGGCCCCAGTAAAACACTACGGGAGCAGAGTGGGTCTCGCAACCTGTTGAACACATGGGTACAAGATGAGTCCAACATAGGCCTGCACAATATAGGGTTTGCGTGCTGGATGCGCATTAGTGTAAAGCGCATTTGAGGACCAAACACAAGATAAGACAAACATAAACATGAGGTGTGCTGCTGAAGATTAGAGGAATTTCGATTTGTAAGCACATCATGCCCAGAAGACTTCAACAACAGAAAAAGAGACACCAAAATAAACAGTCACAACCTTAGTTTCTCTTAAATACCCATTCTTGATCCTTAATTACTGACTTAATTACTCATAATTACCATTAAATTGGGAAAAACATATCTTGTTTTTCTGTGTTTGTGACTTGTGGGGAGATCTTTATTGGACAAGGATGAAAGTATTAACAGCAAGTGCACCTATAAAAAGCCCCAATTACTGTAAGCTAAGTTGGTTCAGACCCATCAAGTCTCTATTAATGGAAATAGCAAAGTGACAGCATCTTACTCACTGTCTGACAGTCATAAAGAGGCCGACAGACTAACTGGTGTCACCACTAAGTTTGGCCTGTCAGACACTTAATGATCATGAGCTATACCACAGGTGCGTAAAGGCATCGCTGAGATAACAGCTGATGGCATTTGTTTTTCTGTGTTAGTGACACAATATTAGAATCTGTAGTTATTTATCAAAACGGGTGAGAATTGGCATGTGAATTTGTGTAAACACAGCCGAAAAACCGAAGAGGTTACAATGCCTCACTGTCAGTAAACTCTGTAAAAGTGTAAAATGAAGAAACTTCAAAAACAGCCTAAACAAACATTTTATTAAATCTCAGTGACCCTCATATGAGATTTTCATCATTAGGTATGATTGAGTGCATCATTTACAGTTGTGTGTTGATGTGGAAAGTGCAGGTCAGAGCTGTCATTCTTGGTCTTATTACTTTAATTAATTAAATATCAATACATTTTGATCTGGAGAGGGCTTTGTCCTCTCCTAGGAAACCACAGCTGCAAGGCCAAGAAATGTCATCAACAGACAATAATATGGAAATTAAGCTCTTTCTTGTGCTATATGAGGAGCCCCTAAAGCCTTCTGTTGGATGCCTGGGTGGTCCCTGCATGGGATTTCATCAACTGACAATTCAATACCTGGAGTCATGCCATTTCACTGAGAACACTGGTGTAATATCAACCCCACCCTGGTATACCCTGAGCCCAGACAGCCCCTCCACCTCCGCTAGCAGCATCAGTTCCCAGTAGCTCATATTATTTGCCTTTAAAGCTTTTAAACTGACTTTATATTGATTAAATTCTTTGGGACAAAGTTGTCTAATAACTGACTAGATATTTAAGTCCCCACAATACAATAAAGGAGAGTTTCATTCCATAATGTTTGATCATATTGTTTCAGCCATAGTTTAAAAATTGACTTCTGCCACATGTTTCTCTATCATAATGCTAAGAAAGGTAAATTTGGCTTCCACTGGATGAATTCATCTGAGGGGGCTTACCTGCTTCAGGTGGGGGGTTCTGTGTAGCCGACGGCCGCAGGAGCGAACACAACAGCATCCATGTAAACAGCACGAGGCTCTCCATCACTGTAAGCAATGTTTATACTCAGTTCCACTGACGCAAATTAAAACACAAATGTTACGGGGTCTTGAGTCGACCCTATATATCCACCACAGCCCGGAGGAGCGCGCTCCAAGTCAGTAAATCACAGTCAAAGCATAATTTATAGGAGTCACATCAAGCCCGGGTCTTTATTTTGCTTCTCGTCTTTCTTCTTTGCTGAGCATGATCTACCTCTCGGAAGCTGGAGACTCTGGAAGTTAAACTTCAACTAAACCAAACTGAAAACTTAAGCCCGTGTGCGCAAGGTCCGGACGCTCCCCGTCAATGCAAATGCGCCTCGCTCGCGCTCTGGGCACGTGTATCAAGCACGCGAGAATAAATGCAAGCTTTTCAGACTTCCAAAATAAACTCTCATCGCTTAGACTATTTTCTTTTCTTCAACAAAGCTGTAAAATGGTCTCACGTTTTCTGCGAGGGACCAACTCGGATTGAATTGAATTTACAGTTCATAGAAATATGAGATACTTACTAATGTCAACCAGCCCATCATGTGTTTCATGTATTATACTGATAAAATGACTAATAATATAAATAAACCCAGCCTTTAGTCAGGTGGAAGAAATATTTAGAACTTTTACTAAGTAAAAACAGTAAATACCACAAAACGTGAGAAGTACTGTATTATCAACAAAATGTTGTTAAAGTATCAGTAGAAATTTTTGCTTCGTTATGTTTATTACTATTATGATTATGATTATTTATGCATTAACCTGTAAGCATGATTTTATTGTTGTCTGGGTAGATTGTGGAACTCATTCTCACTGCTTTACTCACTGTTGACTCACTGTTTAATCTGACCATGCATGATAAACTGATCACATGCTTTATTACTCTGACATTACTCTGCAAAGTAACTACAGCTGTCACATAAATGCTGTTACAGTATTTTCCTCTAAAATGTATTGCAGTAAAAGTGTAAAGTAGCATAAAATAGAAAATACTCAAGAAATACTCGAGTATAAGTATAATACATTATAATTTAAGTATTAGTACCTCAAATGTTACTCAAGCACAGTTTTTAGTTAACTGCCACCAACTGTGTTCAGTAGATGTAAACAAGTTTCAGTTGTAAATGAAATCAAATGCAGGGACTTTACCATAGCAGCACATACACCCCTGACACAGAG
Source organism: Thunnus maccoyii (assembly GCF_910596095.1). Classification (NCBI taxonomy): domain Eukaryota; kingdom Metazoa; phylum Chordata; class Actinopteri; order Scombriformes; family Scombridae; genus Thunnus; species Thunnus maccoyii. The sequence continues at coordinate 7,658,914 of NC_056536.1, read as the reverse complement.
ATCACAAACATTTAATGTCTGCTTATTGGAAGAACAAAGCAATCAGAGTAATAATAATAATAATGATAATAAAAGCCCCCACTAAAATGGCAAACACAAGTGGGCCTTTAGTTTGAAAGTAAAGCTGCTTAAACTTCCCTCTGGCGACTTCTGTCAAGCTTGACACACCTCTCTGTCTTATGTACCTCACTCCTCCCTACTCCCTCCAGTCTCCCCAGTAACTCAGAATAGTAAATAGGGCTGTGTTCACCATCCAGGCGTCAACTACTTGGATCTGAGCCACATTTTGATTCAAGTCTTCAAGTTACCCTGTTGGCAAGGATATATATGAGGAACCCACTAAAAACTCACTTTGCATTTTTACAGAGAAATATTTGATAGGGGGTCATACACACCATGGGGAAGTACCAGCTGATGTGGGTTTACACTGACTGCAAGAAAAAAGAAACATATATTTTTTGCTGAAATGCTCTACATGGGAATCATTGGACTTGATAGTCTTCAGACAGTGCAAGTAATATTTATACCTTTAGACTTTATAACTTATCTTGGTGTAGGCAAACATGAGTTTCAGCTCTCCAAGAGATTAAGAAATCTCTGGTTCACCCGAGACAGACCGCAAATACTTGCAGCATTTAAACCACTGGGAGTGCATCTTTGAAATTATACAGCACATAGTTCTAGGTCGACAGCTTTGCATGTAGGCTATTCTCTGAGGTCAACCACTCAGCCTTTTAAAATAAAGTAAGATTTACATGTGGAAAGTGAAGTGAGTGGACAGTTTAGCACCAGGCTGCATGGATTTGTATTGCACCTACTTTATGATTCACTGTTATTGTGTGTGTTTGGGTGTGTGTGTGTGTGCGTGAGTGTGTGTGTGCGTGAGTGTGTGTGTGCGTGTGTGTGTCAGACAGACAAAGAAGAAACAAATGAGTAGGAGGGAAATAAATGGATGGAAGAGGATGTAGGAATTCAAGTGGGACCAAACAAAGGTCTAGATTCCTCTGTGACACATCATGTCCAAATACTTCTATTGTTCCAATGCGACATTTACGATAAACACACCCTCCCAATACACACACCTAGTAACTAACCACTCCCAACGCAGTGCAGTCAGTGATTGGGAAGCATTATGATAGCGCTGTCTAACCTATAGTTCCTTGTAATCAACAATATAGAAAACTATGAAAAATGAGATATGAGACAAGCACGAGCACTTAATTATGCTTTATGCATTTTACATGCATTTACAGTAACTACTTTGGCAGTCATGAAAATTTAAGTCTGTCTGATCACTGAAAATTTAAGTTTTATGCTCTGTTGCTAAAATTGAACTCTAAATGTCTGGGAAGCCTGCTGCATCATGATCCCTTTACACTGCTGCTACTGCACAACAGACATGCAACATTAATTTCTCTGCGGTTTTTGTGCGCCTCCCCTCCGGGGCTGAGCATGTTCTCACATGCACATTTGCGGCCCCCGCAGCCCATGGTCAACGACACTGTGCTGTTAAGATATTACTACAGATGGGAGTTCTCTTCTTGTGCTGTGTTTTATACTAGCTGTAAATCAGTTAGATATACACAGTTTACCCCCACCTGGAACAACTTGGCACTGGGTGTGCATGTGTGTGTGTATGTGAGCAGTAAATAGCTGAACATGCATATGCACAGAGCATGCTGTGAGTGTGTATTCTTAGCATGAGCCTGTGCTCATACGTGAACACGTCTGTACGTATTTCATCATGTCAAGCACTGCATGAGTTGTGCAATGACAGATTACATGCAGCTGACTGACCTGTGTCAAGTACACAAACCGCAGTCGCGTTTGTCATTGCGCTGAAATCCATAGACATTGCCAGCTGTTTCCACCCAACACAGCTTCATGTCAGCACACTGTCTCTTCTGTCTCAATCAGTATGTCTGATTATGCAACCTGAACAGTGATTTGTTTCTGCTCATTTTCACATACCATCAAAGTCCTGGTGGGATGACAACTGAAAGCATTTTAAGAGGGAAAAAGTGCAACAGCACGGTAAACTTGACCTTGTAACTCTTGGGGAAGACAGAGGAGGGACTGAAATGGGAGGAGAGGTGAAAACAGCGAGATGTCATCACAGCAAGGGAAGAGTTTACGAAATTTTGTTCATCACAATATTTAGGGTGTGATAACATGGAACTTGAGAAAAACAACCCATCCTGTGGGAGGGTTGAAGCCTGCAACACTCTTCAAGCAGCCTGAGTTGCTACGTCTTATATAGTCTCTTGTAACTTCGGCCCATAATAGCAGCCTAGTTGTAATTACCCATTAAAAGCTTGGCTGCAGAGGATTTGGCTACATATTGGAATGCTCCTGTCAGTGGTTGAGTGAATTCCACAGATCTATATTTGCTAGTGTTTTTCTCCTTTCTGCCAGTCTATGGTATTCGAGGTTGGTTTATAGTGAACCGTGTTTTTTTGTGCAGATTTGAGGAAGAAAGGCAGATACGTTGTCGCTCTCTGAGAAAGAGAAAACCAAACTACATCAAGATAAAGAAAAGATTGAGGAGGAGAGACTAGATAAAACACTGATTGAGGAGAAAGAGATTATAGGGAGAGAAACAAGGCTGGTACAAGTAGGAGAGGGATGGCAAAGTCAGACAAGTCCAAGGGATGTTAGATAGGAGTGAACACGGATTAAGTATTTTGCAGAATTTACTTTGGAGCTCAAACATACTGTAGAGCCAAGAACACATTGCCTCCTGTGTGGTGAATGTTGACAAGGCACATAAATAAAAGTCATTAAACCAAAAATAGAGACAGGGAAGTCTGAGGGACTTCCCATCACTGGGACTTGCAAAGGACCAGAAATGCGGCAAGTGCCCACTGCCTTCCTGAGCTGCACTGATCCCTCCAGTCCTGCGTCACTGGTACCTTCCTGACTCCACTGATCAGCATCCTGTATATGTCCATGGTGAGTCTTGTCTTTTAAGCTGTGTGCATGAAGGCATTTCCTAGGCTTTTAACTTTTGAAACCTTTTGCCTTGGCAGAAAGTGGCAGAAAGCATTTCACACAGGATCTCCAACCTGCATGGAATTCACAATGAATGCTCTTCTTTTTCAGTAGGATGCTGCCTGTGTTCCAGGAATCTGAGACTTAACTGCATCCAGGAAAATGCTCAATCTTTGCTTTGCCTAAACAAATATGACAAGTTAGATTAAACAAAAGCAACCATCCAGTTAGACGCAGGGCCGCATTTTCAAAGAAGCACCCCTGTGTCTGCTCACTGTCTAGGAGAAAACTGGGTACGGCTAGACCCATCTTGCTACTTAGAACATCTGTTTTGCAAAAATCGACAGTGAGTCTTCTCACTGGTGAGGCCAACACCCACTGCAAGTTTCCACAGTAAAATGTCACAGCCTCTGGTTCTGCCAAGTTGGGTCAGTGGAGTTTCTCTCTATAGCTGGCTTGGCTCCTCTTGAGAGGTCTGCTTAGACAATGGTCTTACTGTGTTGAGGAGTGGCAGAGGAGATGTATTTATAGATAGCAGATAAGTGTACTCTTCATTTTGGCTCAGTGTCAACACAAACCCAATGGGGGAAATTTGATAAACTTTGAAATGATTTGATTGCATCTAACGCCTGAGGGAAAGAGGCCCATGATAAATGAGCAAGCCTACTGAATCAACATTTTATGGGCAATTTTAACAGCACAATAGGGTCAGACTCTAGCTGCATGCAAGAAACTTTACTCCTAATGAGTCTAAAGTTCTCAGGAAGGGCTCCACTGGTCATTTCCAAAACTTCTAAATAAAGCAGTGGATTCATCTGTGAGGATTCTGTTTTGTTGACTATAGGTCAGCAATACAAAAAGGAAATTCCATTCACAGCCTCATCGTGCCCCCAAGTGCTTTGTTGTACTTTATGAAATGAATCTGACTTTTAGTGCTCCCCAAAAACTGAGAAATACTAAAGTCAGTTATTCAGAGACCACATGAGAAAGGTCAGTGGCGGTGACTCATCGAAGTCAAAGTTCTCCAAGCACTGACTGCCTGTGGGAAGGAAGATGGTAGGCTACAGTTGGCTGGATGTAACAAGCGTTTCTCACACATATACACACACACAGCCACAGTCACTGTGCTGAAGTGTGTTTGTGTCTGTATTCACATTACAGGGACTTTAATGAATCTTCTCTTACCCACCCCATATTCTCTAGTCCTATCCTTTATTTGCTCTCCATCCTCTCCCTCTCTGCAACTGTTTTTATTGTAGTAGGCCTATCAGCGTCCTCTCTTATTTTCAACATCTTCCTTTCAGCTGCTTCTCTAAAGTGTTTTGGCCACAGTGGATAGCAGCTGGATTCTTCATTCTCTCCTCCCTTTGTGATTCCTCGCCCTCTCACTGCGCTTCACCTCGCATACACTCCTTCCTCAGTGGTCCCAGCTGCCTTCCACCCTTAGTAACACTCCTGTACACTATCCAAACACACAAACACAAGCGCACACACACAAGCCCTCACATGCGCTGACAGAGGTGCACACGTATATATGGAATAAATGCACACACGGGCCAATTGCACACACACACAAAAGGTAGCTGAAGTCACTTTTGTGGTATGTCTGGAAGTTTAAAGAAGCAGAGATGTGTTGTACTTACAAGTGCATCTGCAGTGGAATCTGTCAGGGCAGGTTGTGTTGGGGGGAGGACCTGGCAACCTATCAAAGCTATCAGTAGGGAACACCCTCTCTCTGCTCACTCTAAAAGAGTGCACAAATAAAAAGAGAATGCTTACAAAGGTTCATATCTTGTTCAAAAGCCACAATTTCTACACCTGGTCAAATCTTGCTTTTGCTATTTGTGTTGCAGACATATCAGGCCAGGAATAACGAGAGGTTGAAACACTGTGGTGCAAACCTTTACTCAAACACCTCACCAGGTGTGATGCACATCCCTCTGGTCCTTTAATGACAGAAAGATGACAACCTTGCTGTGCTGTTCGGCCCATCCTGCCTGTTAACACAAGCACCTGTCATCCTCATCCGCTGCCTCCCCACTTAAGTCCTCGCCTTTCACTTCCAGGCGTGTTCTGCACACATTCGAAGTTTCAGCCTTTCTCTTGTTACCTGTTCCCTACTTCCTGCTCTTTCTTTATGTAGATGCACGCCCTCCAAAGTGTCCCAAAGGTCATACGGTCCACTCTGTCTTGGTTTCACTCAGCTCCCCTCCTGTTGAGTGTCAATGTGACAGAAAGGAGAAGAAGCCTGACATTGTCTGTTAGTGATATGGTATGGGGGAGATGAGGGGGGAGGTATTGTGTTTGAACTTGTCTGGCTTGAGCTCTGTCTGTCTGCCTGTCTGTTTTTCAATGAGTAATCCATTGTAAGACTGAGCACACACACACACACACACACACACACACACACACACACACACACACACACATACACACACAAGGTCGGATTGTATGACATAGCTCAAGTACAAGAGAAAAGAGTTTTTTAGCCCAGGGGAGATTGAAAGGTGACGGGGGAGACGTGTAGGCTGACGGTCGGGTTAAAGAGTTTGGCTTCTCCTTATGGAGAAATTGCTGAAGCTTCTGTGGATGACACAGTACAATATTGGTTATGAGGCAGTAAAGTAAACCTAAAATTGTCAAAGATTAACACAAGTTGTTTAACAATCTCCACTCCCAAGTGTATTTTATTAGTCATAGTATTCCAATTGCAGACGCAATTTCAAGTCTGTTGGTCGGTTCACCATTTTGGTTCAGACAGAAATATCTAAACAACTACTGGATGAATATCCGAGAAATAATATCCAGACATTCAAGGTCCCCAGAGGATGGATCTAACTGACTTTGGTAACCCCCTGACTTTTCCTCTAGCACTACTGTGAGGTTGACATTTTGGGGTTTTAGTAAGATATCTGAACAACTATTCAGTGGATTGCTATGAAATTTGGTAAAGACATTCATGGTCCCCAGAGGATGAATCCTAATGACTTTAGTGATACCCTGACTTTCCTTCTAGTGCCACCAGCAGGTCTAAGTTTCATCTCAACATCTACAAGATGGATTGGCACATTCATGGTTTCAAGACGATATATCCTATCCTACTTAATGACCTTATGATCCCTTGTGTTTTCTACAGATGCCACCATGAGGCTGACATTTATGGTTCTGAGGGAAAGCTTCAACAACTGTTGAATGGATTGCCATAAAATTAGGTGCAGGATGAGTTATGATAAATGTAACTTTTCATCTAGTGCCATTACCAAGCCTAAACCTTAATATGACCTAATTCTTGTGAATAAACATCGGCTGTACTTGGTGTTTAGTGCTAATTGGTGTGGTGGCCAAACTCCTACTCCCTGCTAGAATCACCAAACTGGATAGATAATGCTCATCTGTTTCTCTTATTTACTAAAATGTTTGGACATGTAGGAGATGCATGTTTTTTTTCATATTACATCAGCAGTGTGTATTTATACAATGAACTGAAAGAGTGAAATGTTAGAAATATTTTGTGGTGGTGCATTTGAAAACCACAACAAATCAAAATGTCACAGAGACGGAAGAAGTAAATCACGTGAGCAATTTAAGGATTTGAAAATGTTTTGTTTTTCAGATCCATCATCTATTTCTTATGGCTAGATGATGACAAGGGGGTTCCAAGTATGAACTGAAAAAATATGATCCACTATGTGTAGAATTGCACGTGATCAGACCAGCTTTGAAATTATCCTGATGGCATATCTATTAATTAGTTGAGATCTTTTTAAATTTCCTTTGGAGCCACCAAATGCAGAATTTTCTTGAACACATCTCTTTACATGGTGGCTTTAAACTTAAAATTATATTTGCAGGACAAGGGATTTATTCATTTGAAAACATAAACATATTTAATATCAAAAGTTTGATATTTGTACATAGAATTCATTATACAATGTTGAAGCACAAGCAATACTGAGTTATGTAAAATACTGGGTAACAGTTTAAAACTAGTCTTATAATGTCACCAGAACTATAAAAACTAAAGCCAACACACTGGTAACAGAAGAAATGTGAGCACCGCGTGCCAGGGGCATTGAGTTCAGGCGTACAAATACATGTCCTGAATTTTATGCAAAGTACAGCAGGAGTTTACCTCTAATTATCTTTTCTGTCACTGCTTTCCAACATTCAAGGTCTTCAAAGTCAGACTTGGGGCTTTTATTTTTCCCTGATCACAAGTCAAGGCAAGATGAAAAGGTCAAGTCTGTCAAAGAAGAGCTCATACGGGTCCTATTCAACATTTTTCTCTCACACTGCCTCTTATCTGTATATCATTAATTGTACTTGTTGTGTTTAATGTATAAATCATCATTTTTACCATACAAGAGGGAGATTCCACATCAAAACACACTATTGTTTATGATTTGTGATTTATCTGGGGCTTTGACTTGTTTACGACACACTAGAGATTGTTCAGTAAGCAGTATAAACAGGATGCCTTTCAGAGACAGACAAATACAGCACACATAAGTTTGGTGATTCCCCCACGACAAGGCCAGGATATTATTTTCCCAAATTACCCTCAACCTGGTGGAAGTTTAATCCACCTCACTCGCACACTTTTCCGGAGTTTGCCCTTTCCTCTTGTCATTGCACAGAATTCAGACTGGAAAACATGAAGGGGGATGAGAGCAGTGCCAAGTATATACAGTAACTGGGAGCTGATGAAGCAGATGGGAAGGGAGTGGGAGAGGAGCAGTCAAACAGATTGAAAACACCCAAGAGAAAGTCAAAGATCAACAGTACAGAGATCAGAGCGTGTTTATATGAGAAAGTGGTGTGTACTGTTTCAGAAAATAAAGCGATTTAGCAAAACAGAGATAAAATGATAGCCACATACTGACTGAAGCAAAGCAGCTCTTCCTTTAGGGCTGAAATGCATCAAATCAAACTATGTTAAAAATGAGCATAAGAAAGCTCCACTCTTGTATGATTATATTCTCATACTCAGCATTTATGTTACATTTATTTTAATTCTACCATATTTCATTTTACTGTACAATTTTACTATACCATGCATATTGTCCTACACTATACTATACTAAACTATACATATACTATGCTATACTATGCCATGCTAACTTTGCTGTAATAACTACAGTACCATACTACATATACTATATTATGCATACTATACTATACTATACTATTCTGTGCTCAGTTGAGAACTGGTACTTTAACATTGGCAGGTATAAAGGTATTCCTGAAGAGCAACTTTTATGTGTTTTTTGTGATCTTGGTGTTGTCGAGGATGAATTTAATTTTGTATTTCATTGCCCTTTGTACAATGACTTGAGTAATTATTTGTTTGAAAAGATCCAATTGAAAAATCCTGATTTGTTTTGGTTGTCTGAAGGTGATATGTTGAATTGACTTTTTAATGTGGAGATTTTTGTTTTGGCAAGATTTATAGGAGATGCTCGTTAGCTAAGACTGAGAACAGTGTATCCATCATAATAGGACGTTTCTCCCAACTGAATGCTTTGAAATGTTTCCTTTTTGAATCTGTTGTCATGTGGCCATCCTGGTTATTATTGTTTAGTGTCTTGTAAGCCTATATAGGCTGGGCATCAGAAAGGTGCAGGACACTTAAATCAATCAATCAATCATTCAATCAATCAAACTATACTATACTATACTATACTATACTATACTCTGCTCTACTCTGCTCCACTATACTATACTATACTATACTATACTATACTATACTATACTATACTATACTATACTACATTGTACTCTGCAATACATACCATACTATGCTTTACTATACACTGTAATAACTATACTAAACTATACTACACATACTTTATTTTACCTTACTATACTATACTACATAGTAGGGTATGCTGCTGTATATCTCATAGCTCATAACTCTTTGCACATAAACAAGATCAACACAGAATCCAATTAAATACCAGTGATTCCATATTCACTGGTCCTCTATTGTAAGCATCTCTTGCTCTTCTATCTTTATTCTTGTGACATTGACAACATTAACATCCATTTATTAACCACACACCATAGACCAATGGCATTTTGTGTTGCATCCACTGGCAACATCTAATCAAATTGTTCCAATGTGCTTCCTCAGACTGTGTCCTTGAGTGAAGCTGTTTCCTTGAGTGGTTGGCAGGCAGCCGTCCTCATTCTGATGTATCTGAGCTTCTGAGAGAAAAGCAGTTTGCTGATGGCAGACAGACAGACAGTCACAGATGGACTCTGGAACAACTAGTCAGAACAAATTGAACTATGCGTGAACAGAAGGAAGAATACATTATTGTTTTACTACTTAATTAGTCAGGGAATTAAGCCACATAACCATGGAAGATTGTAAATCCCTAATGTCTATTGGCAGGTTGAAGCTGTTCTCTGCTAGACACCAGTGAAATGCAATACAGCTCCTCTCTTTGTTTTCTGTGTTGTGATTTAATTTTAATGTGGCACGGAAAATGAATGTCGCCATGAAAAACAATTAATTAAAGAATTGAAATGCAACACACATCCTCTCTTTGTTTTCTGTGTTGTGATTTGATGTTAATGTGGTGTGGAAAATTCATGTCACCATGAAAAACAATTCAGTAAATACAAAACATTGTCTTTTTAAACATGTGTTTTTCCATTTAATTATGTCACTAAATGCATACATAAAAAATAAAAATAAAAACATCATTTTTTTTATTTAGGCGTTTCACATCTTCCATACTTTTCATATTGAATTGGATTTCAAAAGGAGTAATCACGGCATCATCCAGCTAATTGAAGTGATCGTTATAATCAGGGTTGTGGAGACAACTGTGCAAAAAGGATAAAACTCAATGTTACACTCACACCTACTGGCCAGTAGTTGTACTAGCTCAGATTTAGGAAGTTGTGTCACTCAGGGGATTTCACTGGCTTTTTCCTCCCTTCATTTCATTGAAGAAGTGCCAATCAATGGTTCGTTAAACCTCAGACACATAATTGCTCATTCCTGGGTTAAATACGTAATTGTATTTCATTCATAAACATTTTCTCTAACAAAAACTCCATAACGTTACAGTCGTGATTAGAGCCCTGCTTTGTGCTACATACGTGGAAATTACGTCACTCAAAAGTTGCAAACAAATGATTAGTTCAAGTACAGTCGTAAATTTCACGTTAATATCTGAACAACCGCGTAAACGACTCAAATATAGTTTTATCGGGACATGGAAAGTAGAATTTCAGACTTGTTTGGTGGTGGGAACTGCGATACATACGACAGGTTTCCAAAGTAATAATGATAAATCATCTCATCAAACGTGTTTTCATGTGTCTTTTCCTTTTCGTTTTATGAATCCAGCACAACGCATCTCTGTGCCGGTTGACATCTAACATTAAAACATCCATAATACAAGCTTTGGTTGCATTAGTTTTTTGTGGAAATATTTACCATCAAAGGCGTTTGAATTTGTGAATGTCGTATAGGCAACATTTGTAATTATCAGATGTCAGAGCTCAGGAGGAACACTTGAAGGCAGCAAAAGTTCAGTGTACAGAGAGTTCAGTCCACATCTTTGGCCATGGAGAAAAAACACAGCAGTACGGACACCAACTTTGCCCCAGGTACCACATATAATATATATATTAATTTCCCTAATACATTAGTAGAGTACGTTATTAAACTGACGACGTTATGAAAAGTTACGACTGCACCGTTAGCTAGTTAACGGCTGAGACAGCACGCCATTAAAACAACCAACAGCAGCTAACACTGTTGTATAAATTATACTTGTTTTTAGTTTGAATTATAGCTTAAAGGAACGTTAAACATCATTTGGGTCACATTTTATCAGCTGTAAGTTGAATTCAGGTCAGTTCATCAGAGAGAGGGTGAGAAACACAAAGTTAGTATCAGAGCAACCCAGTTCCTTGTAGCTGTTATCTTTGCAAGACCAGAATGAAACGCCAAACTACACTCAAAAAACGGACAGTCTAATGTGTGTTTCCCAAAGGTAACATTAACATACTTTGTGGGACATGACACATGACAGTACATCAATAATTGCGGTCTTCTGGTAAATTCGGCATGTAGGCAAATCCACCAAACAGCATTTAAAACAAAAACACAATGTTTTTACACATGATTAATGTGTCTTTATTAAGTTACGTCTTTATGTGTCACGTGTATAGTTTCTTACATAAGGCACCTGAAACTGCTTTAGGTTAATAATTAACCTTTCTCCATGTATAACCTTAGATCCAGGGGGGGCAGGAACAACACAAGATGTCCCATGTGACCAAAACCCAGAGGAAATTATCAGCAGACAGCTGAGCGAACAAGGCCGGTTTGCTTATGCTGCACTGTGTGGAGTCTCTTTGGGCCAGTTGTTTACTGGACCTGAAAACAGGTAACAGAGTCATGAGAGATAATGTCATCTTGACATTCTGTGTGTGTGTGTGTGTGTGTGTGTGTGTGTGTCCTTTTCAGAAATATCAATGTAATCATTGTGTTGAAGAGTGCCTGCTTCAATTGTTTTTCTGGTGAGCTAAAAACCTGCCATACACCCTCTGCTAATTCCACATAACATAATACCTGAGGGACTGGTGACGACTGGGAAGTTATGATTATGTCTTCGGTGTGAATTAATTATCACACCTACAATATTTCAATAGATACACAGTAAAAAGGGGATACTGGTTCTGAATGCACCATTTTATTTTTGTTAAGAGCTTATATTTTATACACCCAACAAGCACTTTATTAGGAACACCTGTGCAATGTAATACAATCCAAAACAACAGCTCTACCATAAATTCTTCTTTTACAAAGCTAATGTACCATATATTAACATATATGACGGGGGCAAAATATTACAAATATTCAATATAATGCACTCCAGTACACCACCACCACCCACTACGACCTTAATAATAAACATAAAGTAGAATTATCACCTCTCTGACAATGTCAACAAAAACCGAAAATGTGTAGCCTTTTTGAAAGAGGAAATGACACATTCTGCTCTTCCTCTTTTCATTTTAGAATAACCATTTGGATTAATAACATTTTATTAACTAAACTGTAAATAGTGGTGTTTTAACTAAACTGTTATTTGACTTGAAGAGATGAGGAGTTGTGTGTTTCTCAGTATGTTCAGGGACCAGTACCTGCAGGGCTTGGTCCGCTGGCTGGACCTGGATGAGTCAGTGATGCCTGTCATGGGGGCTTTCCTGTCAGGCCTGGGCTTTGAGGGCTCCGACACCTTCCTCTCCATCCTACAGGCGGAACCACTGCTGGCTGAAGGGGCCACCCCCATCATGCAGGTGTTTGTCTCTAACAGACCATGAGATGAAGTTAAACTTCATCTTGTGGGAAGTTATAGAATAGAAAGACAACAGTAATTAAATTATACGGCTCTTGTTTTGTGTCTGGATTTCTACAAACACACCCTTTCTAACCAGCTCATGCTTCGTATTACAGGATCTGGTGTCTTTTTCTGTCAAAGACGGTAAGAATCTTTTAGTGACTACAATGTTGAGAGTTTGTGTACATTGACATAAACCTGCTACTTTAAAACTGTCATGTTCTGTCATGTGTACTCAGGCCAATATGATGCCAGAGCGAGGGTTCTCATCCGTCATGTCAGCTGTCTGCTTCGAGTCTCTCAACAGCAGTTAGAGGAGTTTGAGGAAACGCTGGGAGAGAGGCTGAGGGAAGGAGGAGAGGAGAGCGAGTAAGTTATGAACAGATGGTGGTAGAGAAGGATGGATGTTAGTTTTATTTATATGGAGCCTTTTACACTATTAAGCAATTTGTTTTGCTTTGTTTTAAAATGCTAAATCATATGTTCTGTCTTTTTTGCTGAATCCTGTGTGTCAAACAATTAAAAAAAACACAAACCCTGTGCATGGCAGTCACACTCATATAAAAAATGAAAGCATGACAGTTTTGTGGCATAAACAACCAGATTATTGTTTTCAAGATGTCACATTAGATGCACAACAAGAGTCATTTCACATTTTATTCTTGGAGCCAATGAATATTTCAAATATTGCAGCTCACTCTGTTGATCTGTCTGACTCTGCTTCCATTAGAGAGGAGTCCTCTCGGCGGCGGAGGAGAGAAAGGGGGCGAAAGTTACGCCGCTACCTCCTCATTGGACTAGCCACCGTGGGCGGAGGAACAGTGATTGGTGATTACTCCTGTCTCAAGTGCTTTTGAAAACTTTAAATGGACATTTGAACCATCTAGGAAGTTATGTGGACACATAGGCTTCAAATGATAAGCTAATCAACTAATAATTAAATCACCATAGAGTGTTAAGACCGGATAATGCTAAAGATTGCATCTTGCACCATTTAATCACACACTTTAAAGAGTTGTATTGTTCTTTGCGTATGTATAACTTTTCTCATCTTCATGTCTTTGCCAGGTGTGACAGGTGGGCTCGCAGCCCCCTTGGTGGCAGCAGGGGCTGGTGCCGTGCTGGGGGCTGGAGGGGCTGCGGCTCTAGGCTCAGCTACTGGTATTGCAATCATGGCCTCCCTGTTTGGAGCTGCAGGGGCTGGACTGACTGGTGAGAGTGATGGGTGACAGATCTGTGTGGAAAGAAATCAACATTTGTAGAATTTTGATTGAATTTGATAAATACACAATGTTTTTGTAATTTCCATATCCATTTAATGGCTTTTCTCACTTTTTTTCAAGATTATTCTACTCTTTTCTACCTTTCTTTCACTTTCATACTTTGTCTCTCCAGGTTATAAGATGAATAAGTGCGTTGGGGCGATAGAGGAATTTGAATTCCTACCACTGAACTCTGGGAAGCATCTTCACCTGACCATAGCAGTGACAGGTTGGCTCTGCAGTGGTAAATACAGTAAGTATTAATCTTAGTAATAGCAGTGATAATAATATAATAGTGTGAGGAAATCAGACAAAAGACGTGTATTTTTACCTTCTACAGCAGCTGCCCTTTCCATGACAGTTTAGCCTTCATTGTTCAGCTTTACTGAACACTGAATGAATCACAGTCCTGTTCAGTTTTTTTTCACCAGGTGGAGGAGGAGAGGAGGGTCAGTGCCAAGGCATCCCACCCCCACCAGCACATCATCTGATCACAACATTTTCTAGCTTTTTGAGCAGTTTATGAGCAGTGTTTGCCACAGATTTGTCAAAGACAGTTGGACAGTTGTGCATAAACTGATTTTCTAAATATTAATGAGACCACGACCCCTGAAATAGTGGTATGTATGAAGTCCGCTGTTAGAAAAAAGAAACTGAGATGAGACAAGAATTAAGTCATAATATTATGAGTAAAAAAATCGTAATATTTAAAATATATAAGTTATAGTAGGTTGAATAGGTTGCTCAGAGTGTAAAATCTCATACTGCATATTTTTTCTAAGTCTATTAAGACTTTGTGCTAGTAACATTACAATTTTGTTCTCAAAATCTCAATCTCTCCCCTTTATGTTGCCTTCATACTCAGTAATGGAAAAGAGCAACACTGTTCAAGGAAAAATGATCCAGGCAATGCTTTTTAAAAGACACTTCAGGTGGAAAAGAAATTTTGGGACATATTACAGGACAGTGCATCATAATGACAACATCACCTAAACAAAGGGAATAAAAATCCACCAAATATAACCAGTCCAACAAATATGCTTTGATCTTTTTTATTCAGTATCTTCACTCACCTAAGTCTAAGTGTTGTGATTGCTCATACGTGTGCAATAAATAAAAACAACATAAGTGTATTCTAACACTCAGCAAAGGTCTGGACATAATGTTCTAAAACTATACTGAGTCCACCGGAGATAATGCAAACACACCACTTAAGTTTTGCTTTTACATAAAACGCTCTCTTCCCCCACTAAAACATACACTCAGTTAAGGCTTAGTACCCTCTTCATATACAATGGCCAAAAAGCACTTAATTTACAAGTGCCGCTTAGTCGTTTCCTCAACTACCCTGGACTACCTTTCATAACAACACAACTGCTGTCTTCCAGGTTCGTTCCAGGCCCCGTGGTGCAGTCTGGGCGAGTGCGGGGAACAATACTGCCTGGTGTGGGAGTCACGTTTCCTCAGGGATCTTGGCTCAGCCATGGCCTCTCTGCTGGATGGTCTAGTCAGCATGGTTGCCCAGGAAGCCCTCAAGTACACAGTCCTCTCAGGTAGGAGGATGGTCAAGCAGGAAGCACTTAGTCTACTGAAAGGATCTGTTTTTCATACAAGCTTGTGTTTGTGCTTGTGGTAACATATTTTCTGTTCTGGACTTGTGTTTTGTGAAAAGTCGGTGCTATTGTTGAGTAAAACCTCTGGAACTAAAACTCATGCTGGTGATTGCCTGTGAAGATAGTACATGTACTGTACATTACAGTACTATTTAACAAATACCTTATCCAGCCATTGTTCTTTTGTTTTATCGCCCCTTGCTCGATACTGCATTAATGTATTTCACACCATCACACTGTCCAGGCATCGTGACGGCTCTGACGTGGCCTGCCTCTTTGCTGGCAGCAGCCAGCGTCATTGACCATCCCTGGTGTGTTTGTCTAAACCGCTCAGCTGAGGTGGGAAAACACCTGGCACAGGTTTTGAGAAGCAGACAGCAGGTAGCGTGCTACTTCTTACATCTGTTAATATACACTTTAATGTAATAATGTATTGATTTCTATGAGATAAAATGGGGGTTTTCTCAGTGAACACTGGGACAATGAACTTCTACTTCAAAGTGGTATTTAATTTACTCTTTCTTTGTGTATTTGAAGGGGAAGCGACCTGTCAGTCTCATAGGTTTCAGTCTTGGGGCCAGAGTGATCTACTTCTGTCTACAGGAGCTTGCCAATGACCAAGGTATGAACAATTTTAGTCATTTCTGTGGATTAAACATATTTTGATTCAGCAATCTTTCAAAATGCTCAGTATGCAGCATCCCTGGGTGGCTGTGGATGAAGGAATAATTGTTATGTATAAATAATTATGACTTCTCTAATGGTCAGGAGTGGTGACACTGTAATAATCCTCACATTTTCTACAAATTCCTTGGTGAAGCAGAGTAGAGTTTTTATGACAGTTGCTCTAAATAAGCATTTAAACGCGGTTGTACCTTGTGTTATCAAATCTTAACATTATTCAGTTTGTAATTGTCTAGAAGTTTTTACATCTTACATTTGAAAATTTGATTGAAAAATAGTTTTATTTGTGTTGTTGTGATTCCTCAGGTGGTGAAGGAGTAGTGGAGGACGTGGTCCTCTTGGGGGCCCCTGTAGACGGCTCTGAGAAGGCCTGGGAGAGAATAACCAGGGTAGTGTCGGGAAAAATAGTAAATGGGTACTGCAGGTAATCTATGTTTACATTTTACAGTTATACATGGTTTTGATTTACTTTTTGTTTAGTCACTGAATGGGGTCTAGTGTTTTGGCTGTAGTGGATTTTGAAACTACTGTCTTGACAGCAGGATTTGTGATTAGTTTTGCATGAATAAATGACTTTCTGAACCATCCACCTATCAGAGGGGACTGGCTCCTGGGGTTCTTGTACCGAAGCTCAGCTGCACAACTGTCTGTTGCTGGACTACAGCCAATCAACGACCAGGATGGGCGCATAATCAACGTGGATCTCTCGTCCGTGGTGAGTCAGAGTTTATGTTTAAATTAGGGCCACTAAAGTCAGTGTCAGTAGTTACCTACAGTACCAATCAAAAGTTTGGACACAGTTTCTCATTCAAGGGAATGGGACTTTTTTGGTCACTTGGGAGGAGCAGAATAGGCTGTAAACACATCGCTTAAAAAGTTGTTATGGTAAACATGCTAGCAAACACAGGTGTATTTACACATCCAGCATACATAGAGCAGCATTAGCATTAATTTGGAGTCGTGTGTCGGGCCACCTGGACGAATGTAAATCCACCAATCATTCTCTGTGTAGCTCTGTTTTGGACTCCACCAAATCCTGCGGGAAATACTGTATCGGACTTTTTAGCTGCTACAGAAATACTCTACTATAATATGTTTACTAGCTAATTGCTAACTTTCTGTCTGCTGTTTGGGCAAGTAGCATAAAGGTTTAGCCGTTTCTTTACTCTCAACACCTGTCTGTTGCTTCTAAAAACAAGGTTAATGAGAGTGGTGATAGTGAACCAAAACTGTAAAGTCACAGGCTGTAAAAACCAAAACAATGAGCTGAAATACACTAAAACGCACCGTAGAGCTGAGAGGAACTGCAGAGTCAGGTGATAATTCTGTGTTTTTGTCACTATGAAGGACACCTTTCACACTACAAAGAGTCATTTTACCTGTTACTAAAATAAAAATATTGATTAGTGCAACTTTAAACAAACAGCTTGCTGGGGATTTATTGGAAGAAATTGGTATTTTAGTAATTAATACAAATGAGTTAATTTGAATTGAAAATTAATACAAACGTTGATAATAACTGTGATAAAAAATGTTACAGTGAGATGTAATTTGTATGATGCAATATTATTAAATACAGAATCTTAGTACTTATCATGGTAGCTGTTTTGTTGAACCAGTTAAACAACCTACTGAACATTTTTAAAAAAACGTCAAAAACTGTACTTGACATATTTGAAGCACCATACAGTACATACCTGGTTATGTTATGTGGGGAATAGGAAAACTCTTTGTACAAAAAAATAGTAAAAGAACACATTTTTACAGAGTAATAAACCTTTCTTTTAAAAAATTGAGAATTATACACCGTAATTTACAAAGAGATATGTATCCTTTTTTAAGTTAAGGACATTAAAACCATGTTTCTGCTTCTCAGGTGAAAGGTCACTTGGACTACATGCGTCAGATGGACACCATTTTGGTTGCAGTAGGAGTCCCCACCAAAGAAGTCCCAGGAGCCTCCTTTGCTCTTCCTCACTCTGTAACAGTTACAAAGGAGACAGTAGACGTCCCTGACCAAACCCCCAATGAGCAACAGGTGAATGAGACACAAAACCCAGCTGAGGAGGCGGACACTTGTACAGCAGAAGGTGGAGAAAAGAAAGAGGTGGCAGAGACAGCAGAGATGGGAGATGGTTGGGATATCCCTGATATTTCAGATCTGCTGGATTCGCTGAATGATCCAGAGTCAGAGAGTCAAATCGGAGCCAGGAACAATTTACCAGTTACTTCTGAGGAGAATGCCACTAATCATGAAAAGCAACCTACTTTTATTGCCCAGTGTGATGGCGTAGAGGAGGCTGATCCAGATAACGAACACATATCATGGAGCTGGGAAGATACACACTGGACTGCAGAGCACACACACCAACAAAGGAGGCCAAACTTGTAAAAAAGCATGTTACAGGACCAGCTGCTTCCCTGTTAACTCTTTGTCATCTCAAGTATTTTTTTCAGCATTCAAGTGAAAGTCCCTTAAGTGAATTGCTCTGTTTAACCACTAAACAGTGTTTTTAGACAAATTGTTAATTTCATAACAATTTAGTTTTGTGAATGAAGTCGATTTTTTTTTTTTTACAAACTGTAAATAGTGTCATAATTTATTTTCTGAACTCGCTGTGACATCAAATAACTGTAAATATTACTGGTGTTTTGCAGGTTTTAGAGGATGCTGTAAAATAGGTAATATATCTCCGTTCATTTCGTCCTTCTAATTTCCATCCATTTGCTTGGTTGCTATGGATATTATCACAGTAATTTGATTTCCATAAGGCTGGGGGTAATTCAGTGAAGGTGTCAGTCTTCTTCAAGGCCTTTTTTCTTTTCTCTTTTCCATGCATACCAATGTGAAGCGCTGCCTTTTATAGAGTTTACATGTTAAGTTTACTTGAGCCATATAATGGCACTGATAACTGGAATTAGTCTGACTATTGGTAATGCGCCTATATCATTTTTCCAACCACATTTCATAATCTGAAACAAACACACAATTCAACATAGAACATACTGAATTTGAATCTGAATGTGTCTTTTCAAAGACATTTTTCTGTTACCATAAACAATTGACTTTAATTTTTGAACACTGTTATTATTTGACTGATTGTATTTCTCTTAGGGCTGCACCTCTTAACTCACAGCGAGTAAACCTTTGTTTTCAGTCAGAATCACTCTTCTACCTTAAATCCTGACATAATTACAACATACTAGCCGACTGCTCCATCCAGCAGATCAATCCAGCGTGTCCACCTGATTGGGCAGGAGCAGAGGCAACTCGATCCCAGCATGCTCTGCATCCAGCAGGTTGACAGCATCTGTGGCGGTGGCGGGGGGGTGGGTAGGGTCGGAGGCCAGGAGAGAGGGGGGGCTGCTGGCGATGTTCATCTCTCCTGAGTTGCGGAGAGAGAGGGAGAGCGCCGGTGAGGGTCGTCTGGGCGACCGTGAGGAGCAGCAGGGCAAGAGTTTTCCCAGAGCTTGCTTAAAGTCTCTCATGAACAACGGGTAGATGATGGGGTTCATTGTACTGTTGCAGTAGCCCAGCCAGGTGATGGCGTCGAAGAGAGCAGGGGGGACACACTCACACACTGCCTGAATGAAGATGGTGGAAAAATATTACAAGCATTAAGACGTCAGAAGTTCATTAAGGGTCAAATTTCAACAATGGAATATTAAGGTTTTACAAGTGGGTCCCTGTTATATAAACTATTTGTCCTTTTTGGGGAAATGTATATTTATTTGTTTTAAATTTATACTGCACATTCACCTATTTATTTATTTATCTACTTTCATCAAAAAACAGGTGTTAATTTACGGTACAACCCATAAATAAATATGTAATTAATGGATAAATAAATGAATACAAAAACATATTATCTTTATCTATTTATTACCCATTCATATATTCATCAACATTTCTATTTATTTTTCATAGTGCACATCTATTCATATATTTACTTCCTAGGTCCCTTTTCAGGACAGTTGGAAAATAAACAAACACAAAAAATAAATACAGGAATACAGGCAATATATATGCTTTTATCTATTGCCCGTTCATTAATTTATGTATTCCTCTCTTAATTACTTATTTACCTTCCCTGTGCCTTCAGGGCTCCTATATATCTAAAGTACAGTAGCTGCTGAGCTGTGAAATAATAAAAGAGAAGACAGACTTACTTTCTCACTAATCATATAAGCTGTCAATCACTTGTTTCCTTTTAGAATATCTACTTTTCCCTGAATAGGGAAGCGTGACTGGTAAAAACTGAGCTGGAACATAACCTCTAAGGCTAGTGAGGGACAGTGAAGGAGGAGACAGCTGTTAGAGGAGAGCTTCCAATACTATCAAGATGAGACAGGGAGGGGGTGGGAATAGGACAGAAAGGAGGGGTGCGTTTCACACACCACATTGAGTGTGAAAAGGAAAGCGAGCGCGGACACAGTCGAGTCTCTGTGCTGCTCTCTGCTATGTTATGCAGGGGAGAAGCGAGAGGGCACAGATGGGAAATCAAAATGACTGGATCAGTGAAAGCTTGAAAAACAGAACAAGTGTCATTACCAATTTAGATTAAGCTGTTTTTTGACATTCATTTACTTTGGCTGAGGTTTTTCATTGCTTCCACTGTTGGTTCGCTGAGTAATGAGTGTGTGCACTCAGTCTAATTGAATCAAAAAGAAGAACTTAAAAAGAATATCAATTATAAATGGTACTTTGGTGTGTTCTTTTCTTGGTTTTGGAATGAGTCAGTTGTACCAAGCTGAAATGCCAGTCTATTTCCTCATTGGATAGCTTAGCAAGGCTTTGACGCCAAGACTGGCCAATACAAAAATAGATCGGTATCCAAGTGTTTTTTTTTTTTCTCTTTCTTTTGCATTTATTTCACACTGTTTCAGTGCCCACCACCCATATAAATTTGTGAGAAAATTGACAAAACAACCTCTGAATCACTGGGATAAATGAAATAGGAGAGCTGTTCCAAATAAGACACATAACAACATCAGACTTTTTAAATGGTGAGGAAAATGGTTGCAAATGTTTATGGTGAAGAAAGCACACTGGCATGAGGGTTTACTGAAGGTGAAGGCAACCTGGATGAGGCTGTTCACCCCTTCCAGCTCATCTACCATGTATCTCAATTATAAACAAAGTTACAAGTGTTAAAAGTATATCTCTGGTAGTGTCTGGTACCTTTACTGACCTGAGCCATGTTGGTGATGAAAAAGGGTAGCCAAGCGCTGAAGAAGAGTCCCAGGAGGACTCCCAGTGTCAGACTGGCCTTCAGTGCCCTCCGACCCTGCCTGTGAGCCAGACGACGCTCACTGTTCACTGACGGCTGTGGACAACAGTAGAGTGAGAGAGAAAATCCCAGAATTATAGATAGAATATCAATCTCCCTCACCTGCATTTGTATTTTTGGAAAAGCTTCTCCGGGTACATCAATGTGGCCTCTTTGACAAGCTAGTTAATGGACAGGTTCAAAGTTTTTTCTAGTCGGTCTTAAAACAGATCAGGTGGCCATGTAAACACTGGAAGAGGTTTTCCTCGCTGTAATCATTCCTCCTGTTCATACTGGCTATTAAAAGATCCCCTTCAAATGTGCTTTCAATGTAAGTGATGGGGGCCAAAATCCACAGTGTGTCCACACAGTCATTTGTGCAAAAAAGCATTTAAAAGTTGATCTGAATCTTATATGAGGCTTCAGCAGTCTGAGTTAGTCATATCAAGTTGATATCTGCCACATTTAGTCTTTTTAGCATCAAATTCCCTTTTTGTGTTTCCTCAGACAGTGTTTCCCTGTAGAGCTGTGGTGGAAGTCTATAAACAAAAAAAGGGACTTTGGCACTAAAAAGACTGTAACGTTGAAATATATCTACTTGATTTGACTCATTTGAATGGCTGAAGCTTCATATTAGCTTCAGATAAACTTTTAAATACATTATTCCACAGGAGGACTGTGGATTCCCCCCCATCACTTACATTGTAAGTGCATCATGAAGAGATCTTCTAATGGTCATTATGAACAGGAGGAATGATTACAGCAAGAAAAACCTGTTTCACTGTTCATTTGGGCTCCTGACTGTTGTTTTAAGACAGACTTGAAGAATTGTGAACCCATCTTTTAATAGTCAATTTTGACTTCCTTTATGGATTCGCGTATAATTTCAAGCTAGTTTAAAAAAAAAATCAAGTTAATGAATTAAAGTATAAGAGTTAGATGAGAAGATCAATACCACTGTCGCTAAATGTCAAATTGGGGCTAGCAGGTGATTAGCTTAGCTTAGCACAAAGTCTGCAAGCAGGGGGAAACTGCTAACTTGGCTGTATCCAAAGGTTAAAAAAATCCACTTACAAGCACCTCTAATTATATCTGGTTTGTTTAATCCATACAACCAGTGTAAAAACAAAAAAGTTTGGTTGAAACAATTTCTTGGCTGTAAAACCAAACTCTTAGTTTTTACATTTCTTAAACAAATGAGATATAACATGTTAATTAGAGGTGCTAGTAGGCAGATTTTTCTTACCTTTGGACAGAGCCAGGCTAGCTGTTTCCCCTGCTTCCAGTCTTAATGCTAAGCTAGGCTAATTGTTGCCAACTGGCTCCAGCTCCATATTTAGTGTACAAACATCAGAGCGCTATTATCTGATTTAACTCTCAGCAAATGAGTGTATTCCCCCAAAATGTCAAACTATTCCTTTAGAAATTTTATTAAATACAAGTATTTTCATTCCTTTTCTTTTTCATTTCTCAAGAATATTTATAGTAAAAAAAATATTAACCCCTATTACACTTGTTAGGCTAAATGTAGTTTCAATGAAGAGTTGGAACGAGGTACTACATGTTACCTGTTAATACATGATGCTATGAGACAGAATAAGATGATTTTAAAGCTACTTAGGGGGGAAATTTTAAAAACTGTATGTTAATTCACCAAACATATGTGTGTGTGGGGGTTTTACTGCAGGAAAATGTGGCTATGAGGCTGTGATCCTTGCAGACAGGGGAAGCACATCTGACACTATACTTTTCTCACCATGATTTCTGGGCAGGTTTTACACCTCTTCCCTTTTACTGGGTCAAATGACAAACTGGGTTAAAATGACTAAAGAACAAAACATCTCCAGCTTTACATCATGTGCTGTGGTGTTATATCTACATGGAGACTGCATCTCTTCATTATTCTTCATGATTCTTTTTATAGCCTGATGATGATGAATACAGTTTTAAATTCATATGAGCACACATTTGTGCAGCATTCCCTCTATTGGTCCTTACCAATAGAGGGAATGCTCTACCTTTGTTCTGTAAATTTTCCTTTGCTCTCTATGGGTTCATGTTCAGTGACATCTGATGCATTATAATATCAGCCTTTAATATCATCACAAGCTCTTTGCCATATTGACATGTCAACATGTCTTTATTAGTAAAAAGCCTCAGTGGAAAAGCTGTAAGCCTCCACTCTGGTCATGTTCATTGCTAAACTCAAAGGTGGGTCAAGAATCTGTATGTCTGTATGCAATTGTGCATCTTTCTAATTGCAGAAAACAGCTATCTGCTTTTCTTTTTTTTTCCTGGTAAAAAATATTATAATTTTACAGGAATTTACTCTTAAATGTAAATCTGGCTGCCTTAAATTCTTTCTAACAGCATATTTTAAGATGTTCATGTTTGTTCATATGGTGGCCTTTAATACTAACCATAACCATCTCAATGTGCATAATCGCTGCACTTTGATGATGATGCTGATGAATTTAGGAGTACATTTCAACAGTATAAATGGAAAGGTATGAGATGTAGGTATGAGCAGTATTATGTCAAAATTTTAAAATGTCAAGAAAAAGTCAAGCATGACAATTCTTACAATAAATTAATAACTGTAATTTGGTTATTATCTTTGTGCTTCCTTTTCCACTCACATAATCAATCTTTTTAACTCCTACTCTCGTGAATGGCTGCTCCACTTAAGGGGCAGTCCACTATTTTAGAATCACTGATGATTTTTATCAGACATTTCATTTAGTAATTGTCCACTAGTTTATTCAATGTCTTGGGTAGGAGACCTGTATGACTGGCACTCATACACTTGCTTTACTGTCTGGTCTCTCTGTCTTACCGGTACATTTTGTGACACAGGAGGCTCCTGATGACTGCAGTCATCTCCGTCCTGGTGAGCTTGCCCTGCTGCACCCCCAGGTGAAGGAGGCCGGGAAGGTTCCCCGAGAGAAGGATGAGGGTGTGGTGGGTGGCTCAGTGCTGCGACCCTCTTCGCCTGCCTACGTGCTGCCAGAAGAATCCGACAGTAGGTGAAGCAAATGGCACTGGAGGGCAAAAAGAATGTGAGTACAGATGCCACAAGAGCAAAGGGCAGGGTGACCCGCAGACGGCACTGGAAGGAAAGGCCTCCAGATGGTGAATGCTGAAAGTAGGATGCTGGGTACAGTGTGTCAGAGTAGGAGCTGATGTTAGAACTGCTGACCCCAGGGACCGATGAGTGTCCACTACCATGACCTAAGCTGTGCCATTTCATCTCAATGGGCAGGAAGGAAGCCAGTGCTGCCAACCCCCAAGCAGCTCCTACCAGGAGCAACGCCCGAGGGAGGGTCATCCTCTGCTTGTAGCGTAGTGGTGAGATGATGAAGAGGTAACGGTCCAGGCTGATCACACATAGGTTGAGAATGGATGCGCTACAGCACATGACGTCAAAGCAAAGCCAGACCGGGCAAAAGGCTGGCCACAGCACCCAGGCACCACACAGCACATTGAGCATGGCTGGGGGCATGACCACCAGTGCCACCATTAGATCAGACAGGAACAGTGACACCAAGAAACAGTTTGAGGTGCAACGCAAAGAGCGATGGGCGAACACCAAAGCGATAAGCAACATGTTGCCACACACTGTCATGAGGATGATGACAGTCAGCATGAAGGACAGCAACCATGGGCCGCTGCCAGTAATGTTCCAAGCACTGGTGGTAGGAGAGCTGCTATTGTAGCTTCCTACGGAGCCAGACAAGTGAGCGTCAGCCATTGTGTTGGCTGGCAACAATCAATGTACCAGCCCCTGATGCTCCTCTTCAGGCACCACTCAATGATACAGACCTTAACCAGTTTGTCTGTGCAGCCAAAGTTCTCACTTCAGGGACACGCCACCGAGGTCTTGTGCTGACGAGCCATCCAACCCTCTCCCTGTCAAGGCTGAGTGGACTGTGCTCCACTGGTAAATATCTCCATCTCTCTTTGGCAGGAATTCGTCCTGGTGCTCTGTGCTTACTCCCACTGTCACCAGTACATTCATCAAAATTACCAACAGTTCCACTCATCTCTCCATCCTGGCTTGCATGTCCCTGCCTCATCCACAGCTAAGAGCCAGACTGAGCCATTCAATGCCTGCCAGAGGGTTTCGAAGCAGCATGTCACAATGATGACAGTCACTGGAGGAGGGCACACAGAGAGATAAGCTTCGACTAGGCATATGAGAGCAGTGTCGGTGACAGGAACTACTGAAGTTGAACACAACAAGGACCAATTCTCAGAATTATACGTCACCTCACAGAAGTGGAGAAGCGCAGCTTTCACAAGTCCTTTGCCGTGCTGGAGCTCTGCTGCTTTTTACAAGTCCTTTTATTCAGGGAAACAGCAAAATAGAGCAGAAACCAACACAAAATCATGCAGCTGTCATTTGTAAGCAAGGCTCTGTTTATGAGTGGTGTACAGGTATCATGGTCCTTGTAACGCTGCCTTTGTATCCCCCGCTCCTGTTAATCCCTGTGTCGGCCACTCCAGCGCGCCTCCCAGCCACAGCTTCTGAGAAGGAGCGTGTCAAAGCATTGAGCTGTTAATGCATAACCATGCACAATCACAGCCAAGAAATGCTAATTCTACATCATAGAACTGGTGTGGGTGGTCTTTTTCCATGTTTGGTCATGGAGTTTTTAAACTACTGAGATAAAACTTTTATTACATTTTTAGAATAAATAATCATAAAGACTTCATGTAATTGCTTCATCCTCAAAGTTAGATCTACAGCACCAGTCAAAAATTTGGACAAAGCGTCCAAACTTTTGACTGGTGCTGTATTTGAAAAAGAGTTTTCTCTGAAATTGTACAATTGACTTGAATTTAGATCTCATGGTATATGTATAATTAAAGACCTAATATTTATTATAGGAGTCATATTTCATGTTTTTTGCAGCCAAGTCCAGTATCAATAAAATGAATACACCATCTTGGATTTTTTCATGCTTTAATTATTTTCACGATTGAATCATACTAGAATTAATTAAGCTTTAATTACATCAGATCCGTGGAAATATTATTTTATTCTTCCCGATTCAATAAACTTGCATTTTTTATTTTTATTTCTGACACGTTGTTTTTGACAGATGTATTTATCCTCAAATCAGTTGTCACACCTGTGATTTCTGAAACAATTGGCGGCACCAGTTGACTTAGGTGTGTCGTTGTGAAGGGCGTATTAAAGGAGCACTTCACCAACTTTACACACAAAGTCCAGTTTACTCGTCATGGGTAGAACTACATTTCTCAGCCTGTGAAACCAGTTGAATAATATCATCTGTTGCTTTCTGTGACAATTTTCTAAAGATTAAAAAAACAAAAAACCCTGATGATGTCAGGTACTGTAGGAAATGTAGGATGTGTGTTTTGGGAGCTTGACCACATAGGGATTAAACATCGGGATGGCTCTACCTCTGCTGATTTGATTTTAACCTTTTTTTTTTTTTTAATCCCTTTTGAGTCCAACAACTTTATGGAAGTGCAATACCAAAATGCTGTAATACACCTTTTTGCAATCAATTATTTTGTATTTTGTAATTGTACTTAATTTACATCAATTGTGGACATTTGGAGATCAATCTTTTTTTTCTGTTATCAGTGTTAAAAAAAAGTCATTGCATCCAATGTTTTAAAACAATAAAACATGACAACTGGTTGAATAGTTTACTACAGGTACAATTTGAATGGACAGTGTAGGTGCCATAAATGGTTAATTAATAGTAGATCAAGGTTAACTTCATGAAATATTTTTCAGTGACTCATACATTTACCATTAGTGTTTAAAGTTACTCACTCTGCATTATTCTCAGTCCAAATAACAAGAAAGCATGATGATAATACTTCCCAATGGGAGCACTTGAATACTAAATGACAAAAACAAAAGCTTTTGTGGGTAAAATCCTGTACACTCCAGCATTTCAATAGCCTTGTCAAATACCAAACATAATATGCAAAGCTCTTACTTTTCATGCCCCCTCAGAACTGACTAATCTCATCCATCACTACTACGCCCGTCATCTGCCACATCAGATCGGCTGCTGCCAAACCTCTGACCCCCTTTCACCCACACTAAGCCCACCACCTTATGGGACAGCGCTTGCGTTGCAGCCCCCACTTTCCTCCCCAACACGTTTCAGAAAAATCACTCCCACTCACATTCAGAAATAAACTGAAAACCCACCTTCTCAAAGCCGCATCAACACTTGACTCCTATTACCACCATTACATCTGGAGTGTTCATTGTGTGAAGTATAATATGAGGTTGTTGTTTTTTTACTACACAGTAAAATTTTTTTACATGGTTTTCATCCCTTAAAAGGCATCTGAGGAAAAAAATAAACATTTGAAATCAGCATAATTTTTTTGTTGTTATGATGATTTTATTAAATAAACACAGACTGTCCTGATTAGGCACATACAAATCATACAGAGTCATACAAGGGAAGGATCGTCCAACAAAGAGACAAAAAATCTAACTGCAGAGCAGTGCAAATAGTGACTCTCCTACAGACAAAACAAAACAAAAATATCCCAAAAATTAAAAAGACAGTCCCTCGATGACTTGTAGTTATTGTTCCTGTTGAAGAAAATGAAAATCAGTTACATAAATCTTGATTTACATGGACAGTGACACAGGATTGTTGCTGTGAGTTAGAAATAGGGAATGATTTCAGTTTGTTTCACAGACTAACCTTTACGCCTCTGTGCAGCATATAATGTGACCTCAGGTCATTCTGACAGTTGGCATAAGCCATGCCAAGTCCCGCTCCTGAGCCGAATGAAATCGGCCATGTGTGCCCTACAAACCAAACAGGTACATTATTTCTTCTCGTGCACAACATCACAATGTGGTTAACAACAAAACAGAGATGTTGCTGAAGTTCTCTACATACTCTAGTCTATTTTACATTTTTTACATTACTGGATTTTACTATTCACAAGCTCCTTTGTGTGCATTTTGGGTGGATGAGTGTTGTTTGTGGTCTTCTCACAACAAAAGCAACAAACAGACCAGATTCAAATTTTGCATAGAATAATGTGTTGAGTTGGAAAATACAGCTGCTGTTGCATAAAAGAAAACGCTTTTTAGCTGCTAGCAGTAGCTGACAACTACTTGTACATGCTGGGATGGAGCATCACTCTTAGCTATGCTCCTCCTGTCAAGGATCTGTTAAAGGTTCAAGATGCAGTACAGAATCAAATCCAATGAAACTACTTACGTTTGAAGAACAGAACAGAAAACACGATTCCTAACCCGAGCCCAGTGCCTGAAAAAAAAAAAGAGTAAACATTTAGAAATACATAGATGACAATGTACAGCTGTTGCTTTATTTCCATTTATTCAAAGTTTGCGTATCATGTTGGTAATTGTGTCATTCTTTCTCTGAATCATATAATATGCACTTATATTGTGTATTATATGTTTTTCATGTTATACATGACTGGGACATAACCAGAGAACAAGCCTTTTTTGTTGCTTAGGAATGCAATACTTTCTAATACACACGACATTAAACTTTCACACTTGAACTTGTACTCTCATTCATACAATAGGATGGTGGGAAGCACAGTATCCCCAAGCCCCACCCCAATATTTTTCTCTGAAACTGGTAAATAAGGAGATGTTATTTCCTTTAACTGTTCCAAAGATCATCTGTAGTCTTAATAATACACCGACTCCCTTAAATGAAAATGTGCCAGTCACCTCTCTCCAATAGCTGATACACTCAACAACATCACACCAAACTCCATTCAAACATCTGGCAATTTTATGATCGTTAGTTTATCGGGAGTATATACATGACTATGGATTTTTTTTGCGATATAACAGGATCCACAGTTCTTAATACCAGTGATTCATCAAGTAATATCGAATTAATAATTAATAAATGAACTCAACTTTCCGCAGCTCCCTGCCGCCGTCATTTCTATCTAGTGTTATCAGCCGAGACAATTAAAGGCTTAACGTTACATGGCTTTAAAATTATGTTCATCGGTATTTTTAATGTATGCCGAATTCAAGGGTGGACATGCTGTCTCCAAAAAAGTCTTACTTAGTGTCCTAGTAAAGATGAACGTATCGATAAATTAAAAAAAAATCTATATTAACATTTTCTGAGTGGTGTTTCCCCTTCGCTTCTTTCCAACAGAGAAATCTAAGCTAAACGCGGCGTTAATTTTGAGTATCATTCAGGCAAATGTATTAGTGTTTCCCTTTATTGATGCAACTGTACAATGAACCCTAATTTTACTAAATAAAAAGATCAAGTCATGGATGTCTGACTGGTCACTGAGTTGTCCTTTACGACACCCTTTATGGCTAGCTAGTTAGCCTCTCGTCCAGTCAATGACAGCTGTGGACGACAGTAAAAACTCCTGCTTTTTGTTGCTATTGTTCTTGGACATTACAATGCCGTTACACAGAGAGGACTTTGGGATATTTACCGAATTTAATGGCACCGTCTGCCAGGCATCGATCCCACTTTTTCCCCAGCTCCTTCTCAGACATGCTGAACATTAGCTTGAGGCAAAGCTAGAAGTGTCAAATCCAGCCCTGCTGATGCCTTCACGGTCTGTCGGAAATGCTATGCAGTGTCGTCTTGAACGCAGAGGAAGAACAAAATGACAGAGAGCGGGAGGTTTGTTGAAGTCCAAGGTTTAAAAATGGTACTTTGTAACGGGAGGATATGGATAAAATAATTTATATCCGAAATAAGCGCTGAACTAAGTGAAAGGCCGTATGTGCCTCGTCACTTGAACGCCGCATTATGACTATCATTCTTGCAAACCTCGCGATGCGTTCAGTCCAACGCGGCTCAATGTCGCCATCGTGCGTTTAGAAATAGAAGAGCCCAGTCTGTTATTCATCCTCCTACATACAGTATGTTATCTCAGAAACAAACATTCACAGACGCACAACTATTTATTGCAAATTTATTTTAAAGTTTCTGAATGAAATTTCGTTTGACACGAATCAGTACACTGTCATGAAGTCATTACAGCATGTTCACCCTAGTAACACTGATTTCCTGAGATGACAATGTACAATTTCAGTGCCCAAACATTTGATATCCGTTACACAAAAAGTTGGCATATTTTGAAATTGTTACCATAAAATAAAGATGTGCCATCAACTGGGACACGTGATTACTCTGCACACAAATCTGAAACTAGAAAACTGGTGTCGAACACACAGAATCAAAATACTAAACATGGAAATTGTGTCATATATGAATTCTATGAACAGACAAACGTATCAAATTCATATAATGATAGATAATCACATACAAATGATCCATCACCACTACTCAGCAGGCAAACTGTGTGAAACAGCCAAAAGTCATCTTGTTGGCAAAGGGATTATCAAACACAGCCTCTTAAAATGATGCGACCTACGAGCGAGCTGCTTAATAGACTTCAAGTGAACTCATAGCAGGGGTGGTTATGAGCATTTTAAATATATTGTGAGCGTGCGTGAACAGCAAAGGGGCACCAAAGAGGTAGAAACTGTGTCCTTGAAGACTAAATGTATCTTTGGCCAAAAACAAACAAACAAAAAAAACAACCTTTTACTGCTTTTACTGCCTTTTACTCCAATACATGTGTTTTACATTTATCTGGAATTCACTCCAACACGACTGCAGTGACAACACACATACTGTACATATGAAAATATACAACAGCTACCATCCATATATACCTGCTGGTAAATGCTTCTTTGAGCCAGTTAGATTATTGAGTTTAAGTGGCCTTCACTACAAAAAAATATGTTGTGGTTTGACTGAATTCCAGCTTATGTAAAAAAAAAAAAAAAAAAAAAAATAACGTAGTGAACCTAGGTGAAGACACCATCAACCCTGTCTACTGTTCTTTAAGGACTTTTTGTTACCCCAACCACAGTTTACACTGAGGCTGCTGATCACTTGTTAGACCCTGGCTGGGGGGTCTGTTCTTGTGCTGCTGCTGCTGCTGCTACTGCTACTGCTGGCTGGTTGGTTTCCTCTCTCGCCGCCTTCACGGAGCTTTTGCTGATGCTCAGGAGGTCTCGCAGCTCCTTGTTCTCAATCTGAACAGGATAGCAGATTGAATTTTTATATTATTTTATATTTTCTCACTTACTGTACCTTTAGTGGTATCTAGTCATGCACAGTTGTGATTTAAGTAGAAAAATTTAACCAAAGAAATAATTACTTTTTTGTGGGGTTTTTTCAATGCTGCAAGATCCACAAATGAAATTAATTTCATTGTGATTGTATTAGATGGCAACAGACCTGAGCAAATAAAACCAAAACTATCTGTATTCCTAGATGTTTGTTTTGCAACACACCTATTATTCAGTTACAGTACATCTCCTTCTCTACATACATTGCCACATATATAAACCATATCTACAAAGAGAGTATCAAAGAGCAAAGATGATTTTCAGTAATAGCTACCCAGAAATAACTAGAATTTGAACCAGACAGTATGTTCTTGCTCACCTCCAGTTGAGCGAGCCTCTCTCGAACAGAACAGTAGTGCTGATCATCCACCTGCACTGCTCTTCTCATCACCTGGCCCATCTCGCATATCCGCTCTACCTGGCTCTGCACTTCCTAGATAAAAATAAGACCACAAAATTCCCCAAAATCCCAAAATGAATGGATTTTTAGCTCTACGTCTATCACTGTGAAATCCTATTGTACACATGACTGAGAATTTTAAAACATTAAGAAAAAGCCACTGTACTTTTGCGTGGTCCTCGTGGAGGCTGAGCACAGGTTTGGTGTCCAGCTCTTTCTTCGCCATCATCAGCTGGAGCATCTGTTTGCGGTACCGACCCATAATCAACTCTAGCGCGTACTGATGCTCTTCAAGAGACAACCATAGTTCTGTAAAGACAGTCATGAAGACACCTCAGCGGATTGGCACATATATAAAACACTAGCAACATAAACAACAGAATAGTGTTAATAGAGGTTGTTTTGTTTTTTTAAACCTTTATTCTCCCGCTGTAGTTCCTTGATTTGAGTGTTTTCCTGAGTCAGAAGGACATGAGGCTTGTATTTGGTCAGCTCCTGAATCTCTGAAGTGTCTTCTGTGTGCTGAGAGAAGAGAGAAGTAAAAGGCAGCTGAAATAAATTATAAAGTATAGAGTCTATGACAATATGCATTTAACACCCTACATCAAAGAATAATGAGGCTACAACAATGAGTGTGATGGTACAAAGCCATTGTTTAAGTTGATTTTTTATTTTATTTTAAGAGACAACATTATGTCATTATGAAAAGGTTAAGTACAAGAACATTATTCGGCTACAGAGGAATATTTCCATGACATGTTACTGAAAAATAAGTTAATTTAACATTGTTGTTATTACCTCAAACGTACCAATTTTACTGATTTTTTCATACATACACATTTTGAAAGTGATAAGTATCTTCGGGTAAACTGGAAACTGAACTGACCCAGCAGGTAGCACTTTGATTTCAATATCATCTCTGCTTTTGGTTCAAATGTGCTGTGCTTTGATGGGATGAGACGAGACATTATCACTGAGCTGGTTTGATGTGTTGTTGACATGTCTGTCCTTACCTTGTCTGGAAGGGCATTTCCCACCTCTTTCATGCCCTGCACCCTCTGGCTGAGGGCCCCGGACTGCTCTATCAGCCCCTCGGCGGCCGTGTCGTGCTCTTTCAGCCTCTCCAGAAGGGTCCGAGCATCGCCCAACACTTTTTCTAAAGTGCAGGCCATTTACTGGAAAACTGACAACTGTATGTAACGTCAACAAACTACTTCACACCAAAATTACCTCGCGGGCTACGTAGGCTTAGTTAGCCGCAGCAGCTACAATGCATTTACAGCAACGAGTGCAAACTATTAAGGTTACGGGTATCTGGAAGTACTTGTCAGTAGACAGAGTGAGTGCAGTAGGTACAAATAAAAAATGAACTACTCTGTGTTGTTGTCAAGTCAGCCGTTTCCGTGTGAGGCACAACGACAACGTCACGTCCTCATTTCTTCTTCTTCTTTGGTTTAGCTGGCGGACTACACACCAACGTTAAAGATGAATGCCGCCACCTACTGTATCTGAGTGTATAACATCATGACTTTAAACAAAAACTAACAAACAGACGAAAAAAGACTTTATCAAGAAGTTATTTTCTGGATATTAAACCTGTTTCGTTTAAATATTTAAATAAAGCTCTTTGAACCTGTAAATGTTTCTCCCCTGTCTCTATGTTGCCCTTTGTTGTTAGTTATCAATAAGTGCGTTTACATGCACACTAATATCCTGGTTATGATCAGGTTTTTGGAGTATCCTGGTTATGTATGTAAACAGCTTATCCCGGTTTCAGAAACATGGATAAGACCTTTTCCTGATTTTGATAAACCTAGATATACTTCCTGGAGTACCCCGATAGAAACCAGAATACTGTAGCACGTAAACGCCTCATCCAGGTTTCTGAACCATCTCATAGTGGCTAAGATGATGAAAAATCAAGACACACCTGCAGGCAGACCATCAGAAACCTGGATACTGTTATGATCATGTATACAGGGATATGAATAACCAGGTTCTTCATGTTCCATATCCCGAATATAATTAAAAACAGGATAAGACTCAAAACCAGGATACTAATGCACATGTAAACACACTCAGTCTGTAAAAACAAAATATGTATTTCCATGGCTGTTGTTGTGGATGAATTAGTAATCTACTTCTGTCCCAGTCCAAATTAACTTAAACTGCCATGTTTAGCAAATCAAATTAAATTAGTCTGATAGATGTTTTTGTACTGATAGAACCTGGTGGAACCTAATTTTCGCTTTATGATTTTCATAGTATTTAAAGAAAACTATCTGGATGTTGTATAGCATAAGCAAAACTAGTGAATGTCCAGAAAGTACGAGTCCACAGTGAATATATGACATTGAGGCTGGCAGCTGGGACTAAAGTGTCAGTTATTTGGAGGGTAGAGTGGTCTCGACCAGCATGTTGGATTCTGATGTAGGCTGGTCATGTCAGAGTTATGGCTTCTGTGGGAGTCAGGGTTGAGGTTGTTGGTTACAAGGGCGTGTGCAATACTATACCAGCTGCGAACAGCTGCAAGAAGTGAAATAAGTCTACATCTGGCTCTAGAAATGTACAACAATGTTTTGCATATAGTCTACAGTTGTGAACACAGGCTTTGGAATAAAACTTACATTGTAAAATCAATATTTGTGGAGGAGCCAGTCCATCTATCTATCTGGAATGGTGTCTGCTGTTTTATCCTCTTTGCTTGACATGCTACTCTGACTGATTACACTGATTACTGACTACAGTTATATGATTAGGTGATTTAAGTGATTTACCTTTTCTACTGTTTGCTTAATTTCAATGTTCATTTGTGCGTATGTTTTGTGTTTAGTCCTCTAAAGAAAGACAAAAAACAACACAGAAATGGATGTGACAGAACACAAGACAAGTGAGACAAGCATTCAGGTAATTCACTTAATTTAATAATTTTCAAAAATCAGTTTATTTTTGTTCCACATAATCCATGTAAGAACAGACAGACAGAAACATGCTTTATTAACATGCTTTATTTCCATACAGGAGCCTTGTATTTATCTTTATCTTCTGTGTCAGTTGCTCAACACGCTGTTTAAAAGTCAGACTGCTATCAAGCCAAATTCCCAAGTATTTATAAGTTCAGACAAGTTAATTTCAATATTTTAATAATTTCATATGAGGAACTGATTTATTTTAATTTAGTTGTAGTCACTTTGACTGGATTCAGTTCAATTCAGTTCAGCTCTGTTATGACCTGGTTTAAGTTGCCACAACAAAAGAGAGTGATGGATGTGTGTGTGTGTGTGTGTGGGGGGGGGGGGGGGGGGGGGGGGGGTGTTGTAAGGTGCAAAACCAGGCATAAAAATAAATTTAAAGCAACATAATAACATAATAAACCAAATGAACAGCTATTTTTTAAATATCTGAATGATACAGAAACCCTGAAACTCTAAAATGAAACACAAATATTACACAAGCTCCATTAAGCTCATTACGATGTCTTAATAACTGCTTGTTAAATTATATCTAAAATACAACAACATAGCATCAAAGTGACTATTTGCATGAATGACTGTGCTGATTGGGGTTAACAAGGTTTGGGGCTGGTAGGAGAATTGCATTCAACATTATTGTTCCCTCTGAGTTCAGTGTTTCCCGTCTGTAGACATTTAAATGTCTTCATTCTTTCTGCTATTTTCTGCCAAATGCTCTAATCTTTTATTGAGAATTCACTGTTAAAAATATGTCATTTAGCCTATATAAATTTTGTCTAACTTCTCATTTTTTATTTTGTTCTCTGTTTGTCTTGTGTTTGTGCTGTTTAGTTGCTCTTTGTCCCAACTGTGTTCTCGTGTAATCGTTCTAAACTGAGTCAGGCTCCACTGTTAAAATAAAATGAAATTATTGATATATTTTCTTTTCAAAATGATTGAATACTAAATGTGTCTAATTTTAGATTTCATCTTACTTTTTGTGTTGAGTTATAATGAGTTCACCTGTATTGAACTCTTTGTAACAGAGGTACAGATCTTTAGGAGGGTCTAACCCTCCCAAACCCATTTGACAATGTTTCACCCAAATATATGTTTCCTGTTCTTCATTTAGTGATGTTGTTTAACAGTCTTATCAGAGGGAAATAGCGTCTACTGCTCATCAGTTAACATACTGAGATATGACCAAATTAAAAATAAGTTATCAATAATGATTATAGGATTTTTCTCTCTGTTTTTACTAATGATCTATAAACAACAATAAAGAAAATTCAAATGGAACATTGTCTACAGACCCTCTTAAAGATCTTTCCTTCTCACACAAAATCAAACATACAAGGAATTTGAAGTTATTAACAAGTTACAAAATGATTTAATCAAATTAAATTACTTTTACACTTTAACAGCTACTACTAATCCATCTATGACCTGTTTTATCACTCCTGACCGATAGAATTGCTGCTACTGTTATTATCAATACTCTTAATACTTTCTACATGACTTTTTAATGTCTTTATTAGATTCTTTTTTTAGATTATTGATACATTTTAAAGTTTCCCTTTCAAAAGGTATTTCAGTACTGCTGTTGCTATTGCAGCTACCAAAGTTATAAAATCTGATACAAATATTACAATAATATTATTATATTAAACTACTGCTGCTCATTAATGAATTAAATGTTCCATTTAAACTTGTTGCGTTATAACAACTTAACCTGTGTTGAACCCTTTGTTACAGAAGGAAAGATCTTAAAGAGGGTCTAACCCTCCCTAACCCTAACCCTCTGACAATGTTCCATCCAAATATATGTTTCTTCATATTGCAATGTCATGACCTAACAAGACACTTGTTAAATAAGCTATCAAACACCGGCCTATTTTCTGGCAAAATTTTAAATTGCTCATCATTCAATATATTCAATCATAAACAAAAAAGTAGTTATTATTTAGAATTAGTATGAATGAACATTTTTCTACTTCTTTTGTCATTAAATGCTGAGCTGTGCACAGTAAAAAGATTTGAATGGAACACCGTCTACAGACCCTCTTAAAGATCTTTCCTTCTTTTACAAAGTTATTATGACCAGTTCACCACAACAGAGAAAACAATATGGACAAAACTTAGTTATTACAAACACTTTAAGTGCTACTACTGCACTAGTCCATCTATTAGTTGTCAGTAATGTTATCACTTCTGATTCTGAGGAGCCAACAAGACGTCCATCACAGCTACTAATACTGTTTACAGTCTCTTACTACTACAGAGAAAACAGCTGAAATGTCTCTAATACTACTGATACAGCTGCTGCTACTGATAACATCACCACTCTCATACTTTTCATGACTTTTTGAAATCATTTTTTAAAATTGTAGAAATGCTACTCATCAGTGAAATAAATGTTTATATTTTTAAGCTGTATCAACCTAAATTCATTTGAGGATTTCATCAGACTTTGCACAAGTTCCTCTGGAACCACAAAAGGCTTATACAACTTTTTTAAACATATGCAGTAGTATTCCCCAATACCTGTAAAGATGCTCTATGTGTAAATTTCAATTTCCTCTTTCAACTGTAATTCTGGGTAAAATTATCTAGTATAATATATCTATATAATAATAGTAATAATAATAATTATATATTAATATAATAATATGTAATTATCTATATAATAAACAGCAACATTATCAGATAATGTTTTTCACTTCTAAAGTCATTAAATACTGACCTGTGCACAACAGCAACAAAAGACTTGAATGAAACATTGTCTACAGATCCTCTTAAAGAGTTTTCCTTCTTTTCACCACAAGACAGAAAAAATATGGACAAAACTATAAAGCATGTTTGACTTATCATTACTTCTTTTGTTTTTCAAAGAATGTGTAGAAGCTATCAGAGACTTAAGACTTAATACTTATCTACATGCTAAAAAAAATGAAATAGTTAAAAAGAAAAATCTGTATGTATACTAAAAACAAATGAAATCATTAAAAAATCATCTATATAAGACAAAGAAATGTATGTAAACTGTGAACATACTGAGGTTATTATTTCTAAAATGTTTTTGTAGAATTTGTGGAGTTTTTTTGTTTTTTTTTTAAACTTTAGAGGTAAGTGAAAGTTTGAAGAAAATGAAAGAGTTAAAACTTATTTACATACTAAACATGTATAAAACAATTCAAATCTAAATACTAAAAAGGCATAAAAGAATTAAAAGAATTAAAACTTTTTTTTGTTTTCGTTTTTTTTTTTTTTGTTTTTAGGAATCGTAGAAGGAAGTGAAAGTAGAGTTGGTGTGTGTGTTTATGCACTAAAAGAAATGAAATATTTCAAATTTATCTACATACTAAAAAAAAGGTATGTCAACAAATATACTGTCATACTAAGAGTGAATGAACTTGTATAGTGTATATAGTGAGGTTATTATTTTGTGTGTTTTTTTATTTTTTACTTTTAAAGGTTAGATTAACTAAAAGTTTGAAGGAAAGAGTTGGAACATGTCTGTGTGTAAAGACTTACCATCACATCACCATCACCATTTCAAACAAATCGTAGAACATATCAGTCAAAGAGTTAAACAGACTAGCAAAACTTATCTACATGCTGAAAAGGAATGAAAGAGTTAAAACTTATCCACATACTGAAAATGTAAAAAAGAGTTAAACCATATCTACATACTAAACATGTATGAAAGAGTTAAAACTTATCTACATACTAAAATTGTATAAAAGAGTTAAAACTTATCTAAGGGTAATATTTTTTTTTAAAAGGGAGAAAGAGGGAATAAAAGGTTTGCACAACGTGTGCAGTGTGTGTGTGTGTGTGTGTGTGTGTGTGTGTGTTACATCTCTGGGTCGTACGGAGAGGAAGTCATCCATGCCATGACCATCTCTGCCACTGCATTAAAAGCAGAGGGTGGGAGTCCACCGGGCTGGGGTCCGTAAGGGCCGGGCCAGAGGGGCGTGGCCGTGACATCATCATGCTGAATGTCATCTACGGGCTCCTGGAGGACTCTGGGCTGGATCTCCTGCTGCCTTCCTCCTGCCGTCCTTCCCTGAACCTTTTAAGCACACAGAGAGGAGGAATCAGTTCAGACTAGTTCAGCTACACCCTTTAGACTGATGCAGTTTTGCTGTTGAACCAGATGGATCATGGATCAGGATAGAATGGTTTGGACCACCGGGGGCACGTTCGGACTGCTCACCTCCAGCTGGACACCCTCCAGGCTAGCCTGTGGGGCAGAGGTGGAGGGCTGGGGGCTGGGGCTCCTCTCTGACAGGACAGCAGCATTCTCACGGAGTCTTCTCTGCGGAGGCTCCTCCAGGGCTCTGGAGGTGCTCTCCTGCTCCCTCCGTCTCTTCCTGCTCGCACCAGCCTGTTAGTTACACAGATAGACAGAGTTGACTCAAACTGGATGATTAGACTATTAATAATTAAAGGAATACTACAGGCCTATATATCATGGCAGAGACTTCATGTAACAAGTAGGCTTACTCAGTACGTTACATGTAATTAAGTGATTACAAATAATTGTCATTCAAACGTATTGGATTCATATTTTCGAGTAAATATCTGAAATCAGCTACATTAAGTGAGACTAACTTTTGCTGAACAACGGCTACTGTGGCTACAAGTGGTAATTACAGGGTAATGGGGAATGATAAACATACAGTAGAATAAGTAGAGAATACTCATGAATGAGCAGACTCAGTAGTTAGTTATGCAGCAACATTTATCTAAAGGTTGTCCAAGTGAAAAAATAATATATTTGAGTGTATTTAAAATGTATTGAAATGTTGTATGTTTCAAGAACATTTACATAAATGAGTACTTATTCTAAATAGATTGAAAGTATATGAATATTATGCTATCATGAAATACTACAAAGTATATTTCTACCTCACTTAAGTTAAATTGAAATATACTGTACTTGTAATAAATTTTTAGTAAAATTTGAGTACAAAATTAGTTGTTCCATTTTAAATACACTATTTACTAGTCTGGACACAAGTACACTTTAGTGTGCCGTAGCATGCTAACATTTAGTTTACTTTAGTGTATGATTTTATCATTAGGGTGCTGACATTAGCTGGCAGTGATGGCAGGCACCACATTTCTTTATGCAATCTTTTGTTGTAAAATGATAATAAATAAATCTTGAATCTTGATCTTGATCTCTTCAAAGTAAATATCACCCAACAATGTTTTATATCCAGCTAAGAAATGTTTTTGATCCACAAGATGAAAATGGAAAATCCCCCAAAATAGAATATGAATTAACAACCACAGAGACACTTGAGGATGAGATACAATTTCTTGTCCTTTGTCTGTCCTTTGATTTAAGGTAGAGAGGGATAAACTTTTGCTTACATTTGTTTTCCAGACTGTGCTTTAAACAAATAAATTTAAACAATATAGCAAGTAGCTTATATTTCATATTAAATTTGATTAGGCATCAGCATCATGACTTCAGTCTGATCTGACTCAGAATAACTGAGTATAGAAGAAATAAAAAGTCATTAAGGCGATACTTCACAGGATTTGAAATTTGTCTCTTAGCAACAGTAGGAGCCACTGTGGCACATCCCATAATAATCTAATTAACAGATTAGTGCCACCTGCTTGACATTTAAGAGCTTCAAGGTTTCCTTCTGTGTTTTATAGTAGATCTGAATCACAAGACTTCCTCTGCTAACATCATAAACATGAAAAAACACTTTCATGGGCTAAAACATGAACCACTGAGGAAAAATAGCAGAGCTGCTGTTTCACACAGCAAATGTCACATATTTCATGAATGTGTCTGTTGTTAAAGGCACTTAGTACGAACTCAATTGTAACAATTTTTAAAGAGGGTTCAGTTATGTAGTCATGAGTGATCTGGTGCTTGTTGTTTTATGAAACTTTTATGGTATCGTTTGTGTTTTGTGCTGCTCTGTATGTACTTTCTTGTTGAGTTTTGTGCTTTAACTTATGTATTTGTATTGTCGAGTCTTGCACAGTTCCATATATATTTTAATGTTGAGTTTTATGTATTTTAAAGGCCCATCTAGGGATAGGCATTGCAAATTAGCTTAGGATATAAATGCTGTGGTATATGGCATTAGTTCATGCTACATACTTGTGCCTATACAAATAAACGTTAAATGAACAAAACTGATCTTGAGGCCAGATGTGTGAGGATCTTACCACCCCAACTAAACTATTTCCTGCTGGACCTGCTAGAGCCCAATCTACAAGCCCCCACTGACTGCAGTCATAAAGGAAATCAGACTTGTAACACTCCAGCACATTCGGAGATATCAGACAACCACTCCCACTGGTCTCTGAAGCAGCAGCGACACATCAAACTTACTGATGACTTAAAGCATAGACCGAGGTGGAACCAAACGCATCGTCAGCGGTACAATACGTCATCGTCCAGGCGGCGCATGAAGACCTGCAGGAGGACAAACAATCAGTGGGTCAGCTGCTTGTAGTGCAAACAACTGCTGCTGCCAGGAGAAGGAGAGGGGACAATACGATACCTCGAGCAGAACCGGGCTCTAGGTTGGTTGGTTGGTACATTTACTCAAGTACTGTACCTAAGTACAAAATTTGAGGTACTTGTACTTTACTTGAGTATTTCCATTTGATGAAACGTTACACTTCCACTCAACTACATTTCAGAGGGAAATATTGTACTTTCTACTCCACTACATTTATTTGACAGCTTTAGTTACTTTTCAGATGAAGATTTGACACAATGGATAATATAACAAGCTTTTAAAATACAACACATTGTTAAAGATGAAACCAGTGGTTTCCGTTTTTGGCTTTTGACGTCTTACAAAAAGCAGTGTGTAGTCGGGGTCACATTTCATTTCAGATGTCTATGAGTTGTTAACAGCTCCACCAAATAGTGATTTTTCCCTCTAAACTTCTCACATGGTTTCATTTCAATAAATGTTCAAATGATCCAATATTTCACCAAAAATCAATGATTAGAGAAAAAGTCGGGAACCACTGGACTAAACTAGCTAACTGTATATAAAGTAGTTGAAACCAGCTACACCTTCAGCAGCTACAACAGTAACATGCTGCTCTAACACTTATGCTTCAGTGTTAATAATCTAATGATGTCATATATAATAATATATCAGTCAGAGGGACCAAACCACTACTTTTACTACAATACTTTAACTACATCAAGCTGATACTACATATGTACTTTTACTTAGGTAGGATTTTTCATGCAGGACTTTTACTTGTAAAGGAGTATTTTTACATTGCTGTATTGGTACTGTTACTTAAGTAAAGGATCTGAATACTTCTTCCACCACTAGATGTCATCAAAAAGACAGTTTCAGTGTCTACATGGTTTCATGCTTGTCTCAATGTTATCAACATGACACCCCGTGTGACTGAATGTTGATTTCCCTCAATCCTACATTACACAATATCTAGCCTGCATATATTCACTGATGTTATGGACAATAACACTTATAGTCACTGTTTTAAAGTATTACACAAAAAACTAAAGAAACATTCAAAATTATATTTCAAATGAGCACAAGCTCCTGAAAAATCTAACAGGATACACACTTTTACAGTCTGTTTTACCTTGTTGGTGTTGGTGCTCGTCTGGCTCCTGCTGGGCTCTCTCCTCCAGTAGATGTGATCATGGAGGTGAGTTGGCACATCACACATCTGTAACCATTAATGTACAGTTTAGGATGGGACTCTACTTAACACAACTGAACTGAACTGAACATTGAATAAATTAGTTCATCTCTTGAACCTGCTGAGCACACTCATGCTTCCCTTAAAGGATAGAGGTTTTACAGTTTTTCACTAGAAGAGGTTTTCCTCGCTGTAATCATTCCTCCTGTTCATATTGGCTATTAAAAGATCCCCTTCAAATGTGCTTTTAGTGTAAGTGATGGGGGCCAAAATCCACAGTGTGTCCACACAGACATTTTGTGCAGAGATGCATTTAAAAGTTGATGTGAAGCTTATATGAGGCTTCAACAGTCTGAGTTAGTCATATCAAGTGGATATCTGCCACATTTACAGTCTTTTTAGCATCAAATTCCCTCCTTGTGTTTCCTCGGACAGAGTTTCCCACTAAAAAGACTGTAATATTGAAAGATATCTACTTGATTTGACTCATTTGGACGGCTGAAGCTTCATACAAGCTTCAGATAAACTTTACACATACATTACAATACATTTTTGCAC
Organism: Thunnus maccoyii; assembly: GCF_910596095.1. Taxonomy (NCBI): domain Eukaryota; kingdom Metazoa; phylum Chordata; class Actinopteri; order Scombriformes; family Scombridae; genus Thunnus; species Thunnus maccoyii. Next base: position 7,615,960 of record NC_056536.1, on the reverse strand, counting down.
AGGAGGACTGTGGATTTTGTCCCCCATCACTTACATTGTAAGTGCATTATGAAGTGATCTTTTAACAGCCAATATGAACAGGAGGAATGATTATGGCAAGAGACACCTGTTTCAGTGTTTATTTGGGCACCTAATTGTTGTTTTAAGACAGATTTGAACATTTGCGAACTCGTCCTTGAAATAAACAAGCTATTTTCTACTCTGCATGCACATATGCATAACAGCTTTTCTGTTTTTGCTGCGATAGCACAGAAAGTAGACATTACTACAAAAAAATATCAATCACTCATGAATTGTTTAATTGAGTAATGAATGAGGGCTATATCTTGATAAAATATCTGGTTCAAAGTAGAAACTTTGGCATCTTTAAACCAACAATTTGCAAATTGCTGTTACACTGAGTTGTTCAGTGTTTCAGCAGTTTACTGAAGGTGGTTAAATGCATCACTGTGTAATAAGCAATATTTTATTTTTGTGAAGAAGTTTGAACAGTTACTGCAATCTGTATCAGTTTGCTTGCAAATCAGCAGTCAGTTCAGGATTTTGCAGTTAACGTTACTTCTGCCTTCACATTTCAGCAATGTATACACTGAAGATTTTACTTTAACATTGTATTTATGTTTTACTGAACAAACTTCCCACTGTATGAAAGTCAGTTGCTTTTGTCGTAACTTATATTCGACGCCTCAAGGCTTCAATACAGCAGAGGCGTCGAATAAAACGGCCTGAAAAAAGTCTTTGAATGATTTTAAACTCCCTAAACTCTCACATTTTCCATGATGAAACAGTAATAGGGTTGAGTTGAGGTCAGTGCGGGTCCGTATTTCGCTGGTCACTTGTACAATTTTTCAGAAATCGTCGAGTGAAGTTTCTCCTTCAGTGTCTGAAAGTGAAATGGTGACTTTGGAACGAGTGTCTCGAATATAGACGCTCCATAGCAACCAGCATCCTACGTCAGCACCAACATCAAACTGGTTTAACTGGCAATTTACAGTATTGTTTTTTTATTGACATTTTGAAATTATAGAAAATAAAATATTTTTAAATGAATTCCTTCAACACGGATTAAACAACGTTTTATAGAGGCGCAGTGCATACACTACTTTTTAGTCGGCATCCATTTCATCAGTTATACAGCAACATTTTGGCAATTTTGGTTTATTTTATGTCAATTTAAGCTTCAGACGAATTAGAGCAGAGTCAATAAACGTGGTCAATATTGTTATTGAAGGCCCAGCAACAAATATCTAGTCTGTCACTAGTTGAAAGGCATGTGAAAATCCAAAAAACTTCTTAAAATGTAATTAGCCTAAAAGTTAGCTGTAGCGGTTGTTAAATAGGACTCTGTTGTGTTTGTTAACCATATTTAAATATTTTCCTGTCAGTTGCCAGGTGCACCTCACTGAGGAGTGATCAGATGAAGACCTAGACGGAGCAAGAGACGAGAGAGGAAAAAGGACAAACAGCATAGGTAACACATACAGTTGTAACACCATGGATAAAAATCAGAAAAGCTGCAATCTGGAGAGTACCAGCCCAGGTAAAGTAACACTTACAAGGGGAGTCGGGCTCGCACTTTAGGCTGTACGAACCTGAGTTGACCCAGTTTGACAATCTAATAATTTTACACGTATCATATTGTGAAACTATTGTTAAACTAGTGCATATGCATGATCAGTGAATGGAGAATACATAAATGTGAATGTTTTACTGTTCTGCAACTTGGGCTTGCATTGGCGCTGCATTAGAAGGATTAAATAGACATAACATCTAAATATTTTATTTGTGGAGCCGCACTAAAAAAGTGCAAATAACATTGTGCAATCACTGAAAATTTTATAATCCAATAGAATCTCCAATATGAATATGAATTAAAGGACCAGTGTGTAAGATTTAATGAGATCAACTAGCAGAAATATTGGCAGAAAAGGAATATAATATTCATAAGTATGTTTTAATTAGTGTATAATCACCTGGAACTGTGAATTGTGTTTTTGTTACCTTAGACTGAGCGCTTTATATCTACTTTATATCCTGCCCACCTGCCTCACGCACCCAGCCCCTAGTCCACTTTTTAGCATTTTTCAAAATGATGCAGTGGCTGCAGTTAGGATCAGACCTTGGGGTGAAGTTAATTAACAGAAAACTGCAAAAACAAAATATGTATTTCCATGGCTGTTGTTGTGGATGAATTAGTAATCTACTTCTGTCCCAGTATAAATTAACTTAAGTTGCCTTGTTTAGCAAATCAAATTAAATTAGTCTGATAGATGTTTTTGTACTGATTGAACCTGGTGGAACCTAATTTTCACTTTATGATTTTCATAGTGTTTAAAGAAAACTATCTGGATGTTGTATAGCATAAGCAAAACAAGAAGAAGAAGAAGAAGAAGAAGAAGAAGAAGCCATGCCCCCGAGAGCCTTGCAGGTTCTCAACGTCCTGTCAAGCTCCCTGCGGGGCCCCAGCTGTGCCCCACTTTTGAAAGTGTGGATGGTGCCCTTAACAGGCCAGAACTCTTCAATGCTAAATTGGATTGCAACCAAATTTAGGAATGTTGTACATAAATTCACAAGTGCACAAGTGTGTAACATTTGATGTAATTCTGCCCACAGTAAAGTAACATTATAACATATTTCTGCAATTCTAATGTCTTTAATAAAATGAAACTTGGTACACAAGTTCTTCATTAGAATCTGCATGATATACTGAATCATGGCACCAATAGCCCCACCCTGTGGTCATGAGTAAAATATCTCTTAAATGCCATATCTCTTAAATGTAAAATACCAGGGTAACCAAAATCTGCAAAGTTGTGCAGACGGGGATGCTGAACAAGTGTGTTCTATTTTCAGCAATGCTTTGCAAGTTATTTCAGCTGTCAGCATTCACACGCATTTTCCGCAGGAAATGCATTTCTGGTATTGCTCAATGATGTTAAGCAAATATTTCAAATGCTGACAGAAAAGAGTGATAGGATGTAAGCAGTGGGGGCTATTGTGCTTGAGAATGTCCTACACAGATGACAATGATGATGGCATTATTAACAGTGGTGTAGTAATGTCAAGGAAAATCTACAAAAGTGCAATACATACCATGTCATGATAGCTGTAATATACTGGCAGCACATCAACAAATATGTTGGCAGCATCTTTGACATACATGTGATCAATTAAATTCCCCTTGTCAGTTGTATTTTGTACATACTGGGTGTAATTATGTTCAGCAAAAAAGCTGAGCAGTGTACCGTTCTCCAGCGTGTTTTCATTGCAGTCTCCCATGATGATTTTCTTGCCAGGACATTGGTCAATGACGTCAGTTGTTTTTGACAAAAAATGGTAACAGGATAAATTGCGGGTCTCTAAAGAGCTGCAGCAGTCAAGTAAATACTGTTCACTTGAAATATCAAACATTCAATATTGTAGCACTTTTTAGGCCACATTAGAACATCTTTTGTTAGTGAATGGTATATTCCTATTCCACCATGAGAGTCTTTATTGAGGTGTTGTAACTGTGGATGTGTGTTGTCATAACTATTCCCACAAGAAAGATGTGTGAACTAGAAGCTTGTGAGACAAGGTTGCTGCAATGGATCATCAACCCCTAACCATGTTTCTATAAGTCAAATGCAATCAGCATCATTCATGTGAGCATTAGCTTGAACATCTGGAAAGTGACCCTGAGTGACACTTCAGAAGATGACAATGAAATACTGATTCTGATTTTTGAGGGTAAGAAATCTCATAGTGAATTTGGAAAACTAGGTAAGAGGTGAGATACTTATACTTCCAGCTGAACATTATATGTACTTGAGTTTTTCATGTAATTTGCTGAACTTGTAGTAACCTAAATCAAAATTTCCAGACCCCTATGTATTTTGTGGTAAAGAATGGCAGCTTTTCTGTCATGTCAGTGCTGTCTTTTGTCTTTGCCTTGTTTAAAACACTGTTCTCCATTTTGCTTCATGAGTGGTTCTTTCTCTAAATTGTAGTTCCTTGGGTGAGTGAAGGTGGTCCGCCCTGATGGATTACAGATCCTGGATGAAGCAGCTCAAAGCCTCAAGGTCAGCAGTTACTGTAACAACCACATCCTATATTAGCTGCTGCAACCAAAGCTGTAGCAGATGTGTGCAAGCTAAGGTATACTGGCACAGTTGCAATGAAGTTTTCTTATTGTGTTTGTGCAGTTTTTCCTAGAATGAATGTGTTGTAAGCTAAAATTCCAAAATGTAGTTTAAGATGCTGGGATTCTTCTGCACATGGGGAATCAGAGTCAGGTTTATTGCTGAGTAGGTTTGCCCATATAAGGAATTTGCTTTGATGTTGTGGTGCATTACAATCAAAACGTACAAGACAGAGTACCAATACAAAGTAAGAAGAGAATACAAGTAATCATAAATAATATAAAACAGATTTATGATAAAAATATATAAACATATTCTAAATTGAGAAGAGCTATGAGAGTTTAACATGAATGGAATTCATTGTTTAACAATGGAATATATATATATATATATATATTCACCAGGAATGTGCAAATATTCATTGTGTACAAATATATGCAATGTGCAAATAATAATAAACATAGAATTGTGTTAATGTAAGGTGCCATGTTATATGTGGCTGGTATTATATTCTAGTGGGAAACCAAGTTATCCTCAGTTATTGTTGTACTCGTGCCCTCTCTCTATTATTTCCATCTGCACCATCCTGCCGTCTTCACCCAAAGTCTTTGGCTTTGTGGCCAAACATCCTGCAGCAGACACGTACCACTGTTATCTGTTCCAGAGCAACAAGTTTGAGACTATTCCCAGTACAGCATTCACAAAAACATATTCACACAGTTGAATGGTGACAGTTCCTTAAAGGAACAATTTAGTGGTTTATTCAGGTTTCCAAAGTCTCTTCAAAAAAGGAGTAGAGCACCAGAGGGGGACGAGGCCTGATCAAATCAAATGTTTGTAATGTCCAGTAGTGCATTTTCACTGTTTCTGTCTCCTCTTTCTTGTTCTTCTTTGGAATAAAATGCTGCAGAGGGAGAATACTGAACTGAAAAGGAGGCTTGCAGGACAATTTCACCAACAATAACTCTGTACATTGTTAATTAAACCCAGTCCCTTTGTTTTGTGGATTTTCAAATAAGTGCTCTCCCTCAGGAAAATCTTCAAGCAGATTGGTGGAACACAGAAAAAAAAAGGACTGGAGGGATAAAATGAAGAGTGAAGTGACTGCTTAATGTTGAATCCACTGCAGGTGTGTTTCCTGCATCCACAACAGTAGAGGGCAGCAGCCGTTCACCCACTCAACAAGGCAGCTGCGTTAAAATGCTGCCTTCTCGTACTCGGGAAAATTGAGTATCATTTTTTCTTGCCGATATGAGGAACCAAAGAAAGTTTTAAATACACAAAGGAAGGTGGGATTTGATATGGCTGCTGAATTACTGTGTTACTTGAGTAAATTGTAGGGACTGTCTCGTAAGAACTAATAATCCTTTCAAGGTCAAATACTGGTAGAAGAATTGTTTGTAATGGTACAACAGCTGGATAATAAATATAACTTGCCAAAGTTAGCCAAAGTTCCCGACATACTGCGCTTTGTTGTTTGACTCTAGAAATATGACGTAATGAAGCTACTAGATGCTATAAATATACCTGGATGCGCCAAGGAGTCGTTTTTGATTATTGGATATTGGATAGCGAAGGTACACAGGGCACGTGAACGCAACACAATGTGAACGTTAACTCTGGTGTGACAGAAGACTGAGTATGTCCGCTGGTGTAAACATGTTTTTGTGATGGCAGCTTTGACACTTTCAGTTTGAAAGGTAAGCAAAGTTGGCTTAAGTAACATTAGAGACGGTTACAGTCTGTGGTAGTTAACGGGTAACTCTTAGAACACCTCTGTTAGCTCGTCAGCTAGCTCACGGACAGCTGATTTAACGTTATTACGTTAAGTTACTGGCTTTATTAGCAACCACAAGGCCAGTCTCTGTAAATCAGAGCTGCCATTTTGCTCCTGAGTCAGTTTGCTCACATATCACATATTTTGTTCTCATCAACCTGCAGGCGGGCAGTAGTCGGTGGGGAACTCCGGCTTGACCGTCTACAGACGCCATGGGGAACCGGTGGTCTCGCAGCGGCAGTACCCTGTCGCTCCTGCCGGAGAGGCACAGCTCTGGGCGGCGGGGAGAGGATAAAGATTCCGATAATGACTCTTTGGATGGGCTCGGCAGACGGGAGGACATAGCCGAGTTCCCATACGTGGAGTTCACCGGCAGAGACAGCATAACATGCCCAACATGTCAAGGCACTGGACGCATACCCTCAGGTGAGAAGAAACCGCTCAAAAGCAATGAGGACGTCAAAGTTTAGCGCTAAAACTTAACCAACAGTAGCGTTAAAAGACACTTTTACCTGACTTACAGTAAGAGATATGCAATTCTGGATACGTTAATTACACTTATTTACAGAGGGCGTGTAGACTTACAAATTTAAGGCCTAAAATTCACTTTCAGACCTGTTGAAAAAAGTGACGTGATGTGCAGCTTGTCTGCAGAGCTCCATGCACTCACCGGTTGATTATGTGCAAGTAGCTAATACAGTGAATAGCACACAGCTCTACTGCCGTTTGCATTTTATGTTTACTGTAATGATCTTTCATTCAAACTAATTCTGTCTCAAAACAACAGTCAGGAGCCCAAATAAACATTGAAATAAGTTTTCCTTGCTGTAGTCATCCCTTCTGTTCATACTGACCATTAGAAGACCCCTTCATAATGCACTTACAATGTAGGCCTAAGTGATGGAGGCCAGTTTCCACAGTCCTCCTTCTGTGCAATAATGTATTTAAAAGTTTATCCAAAACTAATGTGAAGCTTCAACCGTCCCAATGAGTCAAGTCAAGTAGATATCTTTCAACGTTAGTCTTTTTAGTGCCAGAATCCCTCTTTTTGTTACTATACTTCCACCTCAGCTCAACAGGGAAACACTGTCTGAGGAAACACAAAGAGGGAATTTGATGCTAAAAAGACTAAATGTGTCAGATATCCACTTGATATGACTAACTCAGACTGCTGAAGCCTCATATAAGCTTCAGATAAACTTTAAATGCATTTTTGCACAAAATGACTGTGTGGACACATTGTAGATTTTGGCCCCCATCACTTACATTGAAAGCACATTTGAAGGGGATCTTTTAACAGTCAGTATGAACAGGAGGAATGATTACAGTGAGGAAAACCTCTTTCAGTGTTCATATGGGCACCTGAGTGATGTCGTAAAACTGACTTGAAATGTAACATGATGAATAGATGCTATGATAAGTTGAACAAACCTTCTCTTACAGATATAGTATTCTATGTGTGTTACAGGCTTTGCCGTGTGTCCAAAAATCTATTTTAAGGGGAAACACTAATCAACATGTTACACAACCTGTTATCTCTTTCCTGACAGATCAAGTGAATGAACTGGTTGCATTGATCCCATACAGTGACCAAAGGCTGCAGCCCCAAAGAACGTAAGTAACCATTTACAACATATACTGTGATATGTATCAGGCTTCCTCTGTTTTCAAGCCATTTACAAACTTAATTAAAAGGGTTTTTTTTGTAAACGTTGAACCTACATGTTCTTTATTCTAGGAAACTATATGTTGTCCTGTCAGTTGTGCTGTGCCTCCTGGCTTCTTCGCTCGTGGCCTTCTTCCTCTTCCCTCGCTCAGTGATCGTGGTGGATGATGGGATACGCTCGGTGACTGTGCGCTTTGACCACTCCAACATGAAGGTCCTAATGAACATGACGGTAGGTTTTCTTTCGCACTCAGTGCAAACAACAAATTCCACTGACTTACAGTTTGATATGTATGGTGTAAGAAAACCTAATTTTAGCTGTTCCCTTTGTGTCATTTCCTAACACCAGAATGTCATTTTGAGCAAATAGGGCGGACGTACTGTCACAAAAACATGTTGCATAATATTTATTTTAATTTCATCATGCACCATTCAGACTTATTTACTTTCTTTTTCTCAGAGCACACTAAACTTCAGCAATCCGAACTTCTTCTCGGTGCTGGTGCAGAGTGTCAGCTGCCAGGTTCTCTACATGAAGATGGTGATTGGGACTCAACAGCTGGACAATGCCACAACCATCCTACCACTCAGTGAGAGTCAGGTACAGTGATGGAAGAAGTATTCAGATCCTTTACTTCTGTAAAATTACCAATACAGCAATATAAAAATACTCCATTTCAAGTAAAAGTCCTGCATGAAAGTATAAGTACATAAATATTATGAGTTTGATGTAGTTAAAGTATTTCAGTAAAAGTAGTGGTTTGGTCCCTCTGGTACTTAAGTACAGTACTTGAATTAATGTACTTAGTTGCTTTCTACCACTGGTCAGGTACAGGAACACAGTGAATATTGTGTATTTGTGTACGTAATGAACAGTATCACTGGGTTCTCCAGATACAGTCGAACTTCCTGGTACAGAGTGCAGTATGCAAACAAAGGTGTCAACACTGTTAAGCACACTGTCGGTGTGTCAGCTACAGGATGTGGTCTCTGTTATAACCAATTGAAGACACTGATGTAAAAACAGTAACAAACTGTCACTGACTAAAACTGGAACTGTACACATGACCTCATGCCCTTGTCTCACCGGTCATCTCTATGTTAGTCATATGGTTATTCCCTTTTCAGCTCAAGATAACACAGGAGAGCTCTGTTGTGTAAATTATCAATCTTCTGCAGGTAAACTACACCGTCAGCGTGGAGATCGGCAGCAACGCTCCCTACGTCTAGTAAGTGCCTCTGTTTAAACTGTAAACAGCTGATAATCAGTGTAATGTAGAAACACAGAATCTTCCAACTGTCTACAGAGTTTGGCATGAAGAGAAAATGAGTCAAAAGTCTTCCAGTGTAACCATCTAAAAGTTTTCTGCTTTGTGTCTTTTTCAGTGCTTTCTGCACCATGCCCAGCATTAAGGTCCACAACATTGTGGTTTTTATGCAGTAAGTATCTCTTTACTTTTTTAAAATCATTTTGTTCTTTTCGTCTTGTTACTCCTGTTGTTTTCTTTACTTTTATCATCATAATCTTTGTTAATCAGCCCACAGCCAAGATGTCATCTTGTTAACACCAAGAGACAATGTTATCACACAAACCACTTCCTTAAGGTTATTGCTCGTGTGAAATTATGATCACTTCTTACTATTTTTTTTAACAACCCTGTTGGTTGTTACTGAATATTACAGTAGAGAGGTTTGGGGGGAAAGGCCCCCTTCAGATCATTTCTCATCATTTTTACCCGTGGTCTTCATCTCTGTATCGTCCTGTGTGTTTTCAGAACTGCGGTGAAAACCTCTTACATGGTGCGAACATCCCAGAACAGCCTGGAAGCCTATCGCTACATAGACTGCGGTTCCAACACCACATACCACCAGAAAACCCATTAGCACTGGCACCTCTCCCCAAGCCGCTCCCCAGCCACATCCTTCAGCCCCCCCCCCCCTCTGCTGTGAGTGCACCAGTCCTGGAGGGGATGGATCTTTTTCTCTGGAGGAGGCGGGAGATGTCAGCACACACTCTCAAAGATGGATTTTGCTCTTCCTCGCAGACAAAACCACCACCAGCAGCAGCAAAATACCAAATGGTGCTTTTTTTTTTTCTAAGCTTGCACAGAACAGTAACAGTATGTTGCTGTCATATTGTGCCATTGAATTAAGCTGTTACCTAAAAAAACACAAGTGTGTGTGAAGGGAAGGGAATTGGATATTTCTTGCCACATGGAATGAGGGCAGCTTAGTAACATACTACTTTCCTACGATTGCCTGAGCTAACTCGTCATGTCTAAAACAGAACTATTTCAATCTTGCTGACATCATGAGTCACATGCTCTCTTGGCAAATAGAATGAGTCATCGGAAAAGTGGGAGTCATTGGCAAAGGGCTCTCTAAGGCTTTGTTTCAGTAGCAGGGCAAATGTCAGAGAAAGCTCTTGTCTTAAAGGGATCACGGCTGGCATTCCCAGCTGATTAATGAAGTTCCAGCGATGGCGAGCTTCAATTAACGCTACAGAGCTCTGTCTGTGTCTGCTGCATTCTTCAGCACAGCTGGAATGTCTTGAGACACTGTAACAATGTGTAGACTGGAAGCTGCTGACTTTTTGTTAACAATAAGGGAGAAGAGACGGAGCTGGCCTGCTGTTTCCAATTTGTGTTTAATGCAACCGCAGGAGGGATCATTTAGGGATTGTGTTGATGTATCTCGAAAAATGGTACACATCGATGAATTTATTGCTTTTGCTGTGTTATTTAACTATTTCTGAAGTTGAGACTGGTTTAAACAATTTAACATATGGTGGATGTTTTAAATGAGTGAAGAAGTTATTTTTGAGTACCTCTCAGCAAGTCTAAACACACTGATTTTTTATATTCAGGATGTGGGTCCATATTTGTCCAGATTTGCTTTAAGGCATCAGCAAAGCTTGTGTGTTGATGTGAGAGTATTCTGGTTAGTATGTTTTTAATCATTTACACTCCTAGTTAAGTTACTGAAAAGGGCTTTAATATATTATCCCACATATGTACCTCATATAATATGTTCTGTTGAGCATCTGTGTTACAAAATCTTCTCCACCATGGCCTTAACAGTCCAGATGTGCTAACAGCATTTTAACATCCCATCTGATGGAAGAATCTAGACTGTAATCGATCTGTCAGACTGGGTAGAACACAATAGATTTACACTGTTAATTCCTTTGCCTTATCCAAATTTGTTAACTCATCTCCTCAGTAGCTTATCAAACCTGAAACACCTCTGCAGAGTATTTCAGACATCTGCTCTGTATAGATTTATAAGGTTGACTTCCAACACAGAAACACAGTAACTGAAAGCAATAGTGATTTGACATTTTTTTAAAGGGATGGTTCTTTTGATGGTTTCTAAATTTTTGTTTCATAAAATGAACGATTTTACCAGATTTTTTTTTTTTTTTTTTAAAGTGTAGCATATATTTTTGTGCTTGATTCTAGTTCTCAAAAAGGCAATTTTGAATAAATAAAATGAATAATGAACACCAGTATTTGTTTCAGTTGTTTTTTTTTTTTTGTTTTTTCAACTCAAAATAATAAACCCAAAAGCATTTTAGGTACCACATCATTTCAGTTTAATTCTATTCTTCATTTTTGCATACAAAATAGCATAATATCCTTTTCAAAACAAATGTTTCCTTTTTATGTCTCATACGCGTTCCTATAGCTGCATGTGAAAATATATTACTACATAATATAGAGATCAACAAGAAAACAGACCACAATATATTATCGCTGTAATACAAGTAGTGTTTTTCTAGGTTTTACCAAACAAGGCAACACACTAAATAAATGCGTAGTAAAAATACAAGAAGCAATAAGTACAAAAATATAGCTGGATAAAAAGCTTATTAATACAAGAGTGCTTCGTCTTTGGTTAAGTACGTCTGTCTTTGAGCCACTGCTTTGCTTGTGTGTGTCTCTTGTTAACTTGATACATCGATACGTGACAGTTCTACACTGATGTGTGCATGTGAATAATAATGTGGTCACAAAGTGTGACTCAGTGAACGAACACCAAACATTTCACGGCAATGGTGCGCTTTAACACTGTACGCCCTTCCTCGTCTAGCTTTTTCCCCGTTTCACTTACGTTTCTTTAAGAGCGGACGTAACGATACTCTACCTGACATATTTACCTGATTACCCTCAACACACCAAAACCTTCAAAACACACGCACACACACACGCCTCTCCCTCTCACACACACACAGCGGTTAAAGTTAAAAACCTCACATTCGTTTTTACTTTCATTAGAGAGTTATTTCTCTCGCTCGCTCTGATTATTAAAGTGTGAACGGAAAAAAAAAAACAACCCATGATTGTCAATTGTGATTAAATGTGTTGTATGTTACACTGGTAAAGGTGCTGCAGAGTGGCTGTAAATATGCTGTACATACATCTGAATACCTGAACACCTCTACATATAGAAACTAAATTACATCATCAGGGCTTTGGTCACTTTTTAACAAAGAAAAATAAGGCATTTTGTAACAACACAAAATATAAACACCTGCTGTTTTTTTTTTGTTTTTTTGTTTTTTTAAGGCAGTTATTATGTGTGAAATGTTGAACCTGTAGGGCTTTGCTGCCCTGAAACAGTGCAAGGAAAGATCCTCTTTGTAAGCGCTCCACACAGCCTGCTCTGTGTGTCCGTAAGGCTCCTTTCAGTATTTCTATCATTGTTCAACTGGACACCAGTCTGACCAAGAGGATGAAAAGCTGCATTTAACCATCATTTAACCAGGAGCCTGTATCATGAAGCAAGTTCGGCTTAGTGTTGCTTTCTTTGAGCTACATGGCTTCAATGAGCCTCACATCGGTGACCCTGGATTACTGGTGTCACGAAGCTGCTTAGCAACTCTGGATTTTCCTATCCACCTACCTGCAAGGAAAGTAGGTATTACCAGAAAAAAATCATGTTCAATGAGGTAAAAGATCAATTCTTATCATACGACCAGAAAAAAATGAGAGGCTGCTGAAAGAAAAGGAACCAAATAGATAAATCCCTGATAACGTCTATCTGACTGAAACATTCCACTTATAATTTACTGTGCTAATTAACAGCATGAGATATTAATATGAAACTGAAGCTGTTAGTCTGTTAGTGTGTAGTTTTAAACTCGGAATGGACACAAAAATGTTTCCTCTATTTCTGATATAATTATTGTGGCAGATAAAGTGATTCTACTGATCTATAAAAATGTCTCTACTGCTCTTTCATACTTGTCACTTGTAAAGTCGGTACTTTTTGTCCATGTCTGGATCTTATACAAATGTTTACTCAATTTTCCCAGTGGGCGTATTGTTGATGGCTTTTGATTTGATCGTCTGAACTGAATCTGCTCCAAAGCACGTTAGCTTTACAGCATAGGTTACCATGGTGATCTACCTCGGTTTAAAGTGAACCAGCTTCATGATACAGGTCCATGGCAGATGTAGAAGATGGATTGTTGAATTTTCTCCTGAAGCCTCCTCATCCTTGGAGGAGTTGTAACATTTTATGTCATGGCTTTGTCTGTACACTGTGTTTTATTTAGTCTTTTTCATCCAACAATACTTAAATATAAAACTGAAATGTACTGTAATATTTTCAACCAAACATTTAGGAAAAGGGGGACTGCTGGAGCAGTAATTCCTAACAAGTAAATTATAAAATTTGTGTTGTTGCCCAAAGTCAGAAAAACAAGCACCAGCACACACAGGTGCATTCATGTACAGTAAATGCCTTGTCACTATATGCTGCATGCCACTGCTTGTATGCTCTGAGTTTGGTTTCCTGTCTTTGTCCCCATCTATCGGCGTTGTGACAACATGACCTTGTTGATAAAGTTGACGATGGCAGAGGCAGGTTGTTCGGGGTCCAGCTCGGCAAACAGGTGGCAAACGTTTTCTGCCAAGCTGCCCGGCTTCTTGGCCACGAAACCAAACACCCTAAAGAGAGGCGAGAAAGCAGATGTGAGGAAAAAGGAAGACACAAGAAGATGTAGGTTACTGAGATTACACCAATAGTGAATTTGTCTTGTCAGTAAGGCAATACCATACTGTCACTTTGTCACTACGATGATGGAATTAGTATTATGTATCATGGGGTCATGTAGGACTTGATTTTCATTATTAAATGTAAATAAAATGTTTGCTGGAAGGATTTTGCCAAGCCTCACACGCAAACTGACGCCATGCAGAGGCTCTAATTTCTCTAGCGCGCCTACACAGCCTCTTGGAAATACACACATACATACACACTCGCTTTCTCTCAGTCACCAAACACAGAGCACTTACTTAACAGTGGTGTTGTCTGTGTTAGTCCACCTAAAGCAGAGAGAGAGAGAGAGAGAGAGAGAGAGACCAGACTCAGACATACACATGCAGGCAGAGCTGCCAAACAAGCTGATGCAGCTGCAGCCTCAGCCACAGCTGGCATGCTCACAAACATTCACACGCACTAACAAATGAGCGATACATATCCATGCGAGGGCTCACAGCAACCAATGCATTAACTGATCATGGGTGCGATGAATGAATGGATGGTTGCAGTGGCGTGTCTATGATTTCTGCTGATTTTAGGTTAGTTGTACTGCTACACAGCTATAAAACCCAAACAAGATGCTTCTTTTCTCTTAATCACCTACCTCCTGTCCTTAGGGTCGATGCTGCTGAAGGTTACGCTGTTCACTGGGTAATGTCTCCTGAAGAAAACCCTAGAAGAAGAAAGATACAGTACAGATAGAGCAAGATGTAAGAGGCCTGTTGTCTGTGAGGCCTTTAGTTGCAGCAGCAGTGTTGTCCATCATCAATAATAAACTAGTGGGTGTTGAATGGTAAAACAATCAATGACTGAAAGAAAGAATTAGAATATTAATTGGTGGGATGTCTCTTACCTGCGCTGGCTGTCGGTCAGCGTGATGCCCTGCGATGTCACCTTGAACTGAACCACAGTGGCGGCGGGGCGCGGGTTACGACCCAGGGTAGCGTCTGTTGCCTTGGCGATGGCCTGGGGGCCGGTCAGAGACTCAGTTTCCACAGAGTTCAGGTAGAGGACATTACAGGCTGAAGGAAGAGGGAAGAAAATGATAAATGAATTGTCAGAGAGCTGTCCTGGCTGGCATCTTCAATCCACCGTCAATCCTGGTATTTTATGTAAAAAAGTCAAGTGTAGATGAAGTTATGTCTATTACAGGTTTAAATTGCAGTTTTCTTTCCATCTTTTCTTTTTATGATATTGATATTTGTAGTAATAGTGGTCGAGGTGATTGATACATTTACTGTATACTGTATGAGCAGTGTGTGCTTAATATCCTTTCATTTGATCTGTTTTGTAATTGTCAGATGTCCTTCAACTGATACTGCAACAGAGTCAGTATAAGAAATTACAGCTATACCTGAGACTGTAGAGAGTAATAATGGGCCTAATAATAATTACCTCCAACTGTGTAAAGTATATACTGTACATAATAATGTAACATGAGTGGAGATAGAAGGAAGGATGGTGAACTCACCTGCTCCTTGTTTCAGCAGGTCAGCAGCCGTGCTGATGTTGCTCACTGGTTGAACTTCCTGCACCTCTCCTATCAGATCTGACAACATGGACATCTGACTCAGTTATATCAGATAAAAGTGCATCTCCTGCCACTTTGAGGTTTTTACTGTAAGGTTTGTGTTTAAAGAAACATTTCATGCCTTGTTTGAGATGTCAAAAATGCATTTAAGGATATTATAACATTAACTTATCTTAGCTGTCGTGCAAAAAACTACCAGTGTTTAGGAGTACCAACCTTTTTCTGTGATCTTCAGAGCGCAAGGCAAAGAGATGGGTGTGATGGAGTGTTGGTAGACTAATGCAGACAGACTCCCTGTGGATACAGATAAACATCGAGTGGCTGATTAAATCACAGTCAACTGCATTCCCTATAGGCAACATGATTTATGTAAAAAATATCCTCCCTCCTTAAGTTGTCCCATTAGTACTAATGGACCTGGAAAGTCAGGGAAGGGCAACTTACCAAAGTAAGGCTCATTCTGACATCCTTTAATCTTAACTCCGCGAGGGCCTGTTTCTATGAGGAAATGTCTGACCAGCTGTTCCAGAGGGTCGCTCACTGTAACAGCAGTGATTTACTGTTAAGTTTGATACATCATTGTCAACCAAGGACAAAGCAACTTCTGAGTAAGTCAAATGTCATAAAATAGCCTGAATGGCTAAATTCTGCTGCTGAACATTAGGAAAAAAATATGAAAATGAGATATCTAAATAATGTAAACAATCATTTGTACCTTTGCTGCTGTGGTTGTTGACATTGGGAGGAGGTGTAGCCACCTTCAGTGCCAGACCGTAGGCCCCCTGGAAAGAGTTACTGTCCCTGATCAGGAAGGTTCCTGGCTCTCTTTCCTTCAGAGCTGCAATTGCTATAGTCAAACACAATCAATGTTAGGAATGCTTCATTTTATAAACTGTAATTCCAGGAAAAAACAAGATATTTCATTAAAGTTACTGAAAAGTACATCAAAGGAAATAAAGAGCTTTACCCTTTCAGACCTACCTTGCTCTCTGGAGATGCCAGGCTTGTACCAGAACTTTGAACTGTCCTGGACAAACTTCACACTGACCCTATTTTCAGCCTCCACCGATGACACTACATCATTTTGGCCTGCAGGGGGCGCAATTTCCCCCACTGTGGGAGAGAATGTGACATGGTGCTGATGCTGGGTGGTGCTGGTGGTGGAGGTAGGAGGCACATGGCCCATGGCTGGCCTCAGAGTCCCCACCCCATCGTTGGCTGAATCTTGCTGGGCGGGTGGGTGACGCTTCTCCGGCAAAGGCGGCTGTGGATGAGGAAGGGGTATGGAGATGGTGGAGTAGTTGGAAAAGGAGGACTGGTGGAGCTGCGGGGTGTGTGCCGTGTAGCAGTGCTTCTTGTTAGTGTCCAGAGCAGGAGCGTGTCCCTCCATGCCTGGGTAGTGGTGATGTGGGGGTCCCTGTTGCTGGATGTGGTTCGGATGGTGAGGATCTGACCCGCCCAACATCAACCTCCTGCCCAAGGTGGCAAAGCCGGGAACAGGGGCATCAGAGATGGGGGAGCCCTCCATGCTGCTGGATGTGGGCTGAGGGGATGACGATGAAGCTGTGGCAGGAGATGCAAGGGCAGCTGTGGAGTTGGGGGTGGGTTTTGGGACTTCTGGGTGAGAAGATCCGTTGACCTGCGCTGCGGTCGGTCCTACAGAGCCGATGGCCTGGCTCTGGCTCTGAGGCTGGGACACTGCTTGTGTCACACTGGAAGGCAGAGCAGCAGCCTCTGAAGGATGGGGAGTCTGCATAGTGAGAGGGCAGGGTTGGGGGTGTGTATCTGGCACAGAAGAAGTATGGACGGGGGATGAAGGGGCCTGGCAGTGTCCCTGGTTTGATGTGGTTGGTGTCACAGAGTCAAAAGAAGAAGTGTTCTGCGTTGACAAAGGTGAGGGTGCATCTGAGCTACAGTGCTGCTGTTGGGGCGTGGCAGGGGACGGGTCTGTTGGTGCAGTGCAGTGGTTGTGGGGTTCTGTTTGAACAGGTGTGGTTGTGTGTGGCTGTGTGTTTTTGGCGGCCTGCGGCAGGGATGACGGGTCTGTGTTGCTTCTTTGGCTTTCCTGGACGATATTATCTGCACGGTAGTGTCCATCCTGGGGCTGGGATGCCTCATAGTCACTGCTGATGATGTCTGTGGTCCGGATCTCATACTCTCTCCCTCCTGGACTGGGACTTAAACAGACAGACATGAATATTACTGTCACAGGCCTGCTTGTGATCTAGTGAACTAACTACCCCCTGTATGTTTATGGTCATCAAGTGACAAACACCTAGTCGGTAGCATTGCCCTTGGCTTGGATGTTTTAAGCACAGACTAGCTCTTAAAAGACCATAATTTATTTACAATTCAACTGAAACGTTCTTGCTGACACTACTCTCTCACCTAGTAAAAGAATAAAAGTGGAATACCTTTCCTGTGTACGTAGAGGGCTGCTGGTGTGCACGGGAGTGGGTGGTCCAGACATGTCAGATGGCGTAGAGCATGCGCCATGGCCCTCTCTGTGGACCCTCTTAAAGGAACCATGGGTAATGTGATCCCTCCAGCCCATACTTTCACCAGAGCTACGAAGGCCATCTGAGAAAGGAAGGGAACAATGCACAACATTTACAAAAAGTAACCTCAGTTAATTTGATCTCATAGTTACTAAAAATTTAGATTCTTGATTTGAACATATTAAGCCTGTAAAACCCAAGAAAAGGTGATTGTGAGAAATGTGAGTAATGCGTAAGGCATCCGTCTATTTATGCACAAATGTTTGCTGCATGCTGTTGTTGATTACGGATAATTCAGCTCCTCCCAATTCTCGCTGCTGAAAGAAAACACATTTCTGAGTGTTTCTGTTTTAACATGACTCACCAGTGTGTGAGTCAGAGCTGTATGACTGCTGAGAGTCAGGGTGGTGATGGTGGTGGTTATGGTTATGCTCGGCAGGTCCATTGCTATGACTGCAGGGCCCCGTCATGGAGGAAGCAGGGGGCAGTGGGGATGTGGACTCAGACTGGTAGCCCGAGGCGTAGCCCCTGCTTTCAGACGGCGAGGGCTGGTAAGGTGAGCAGGGGCACACCTGGCGAGGCGTTTGGTAACCGCTGCTGCTGCTGCTGTATTTTAGGTCCAAGTGGGAATGAGCATGGGACCTCGACGCCTCTGGATAAGCTGGATGACCTGATGGCAAGGGGTCGAAGGTGAAGGCTGGGAGATCATGACCGTGTGGGCCGTAGGAGGCTACAGTGGCCCTTCTGTGCCAATATTCAGCCTCTCTCTCCCTCTCCCACTGCAGCTCAGCCTCCCTGTCTCGCTCCCAGTGGAGGGACAATTCTCTGCCTCGCCTCAGTCCAGGATCCCTCTCCCAGTGAAGCTCTGACCCTCCTCTGGGTATCTCTGGCTCCCTGGCTCTCCTAAGCCCCAGCTCCCTCTGTTGAAGCTCTGCCTCTCTGTCCCAGTGGAAGCTGTCGCCTCGGTCCAGCCTCAGGCTGTGATAGGCTGCTGAGTCTTCCCTCCTGATGCTGCAGTCCCGACAAGGGCAGCCAGCGGGCGGCATACCATCCATTAGCATTATGTCATGGTATGTTGGGCTGGTGGACGGTTTGGGGTGGTGTGGGTGGGGATGGTGGTGGCTGTGAGGTGGAGGAGGGTGGTGGTAGGGGCCGTAGTCGTCCTCTCGACAGCAGAGGCGACCTGATGCAGACAGAGAGTGGTGGTGGGGGTGGTTGTGAGAGTGAGGGGTAAGGTCTGGCGATGGGTAGGGGCAGAGATGGCGAGATGAGGGAGCCTCTGAGCAGGAGCGGTGCATGTGGTGTTGCGGGCCACTCTGGCGGTCCCACACCAGATCTGGAGGTGGAAGGGACTGGTGGGGGTTGTAGTGCTGGCACAGATCCATATGTGATGGAGGAGCAGCTGAGTTGGGGCTGGCAGAAGGGGTTGCCCCGTGGTGCCCATTGGTGCCGGGAGCCCGATCGAGGCAGTAACCATTAGGCATGAGGAGGGTGCGGTCACAGCCAGGCTCAGCACAGCGTTGGGACCGATAACCATCCCGGCAGGAACATGACCGACTGAGCCTCAGTGTCCCAGTTCGCTCTGAGGGCAAGGAATCGCCATCATCCAAGATGGCAGTCTCCCGCTCTCCATCCCGGTTTCCCTCTATGCCTCCGAGAAGGCGTTCAAGCTCCTCTCGTTCCTGTCTGGTTGGAGGTGGCGGACGAACGGGCTCCTCCTGGCGGTCAGAATGGTGTGATGATTGGTTTAAAAGGCTGGAATGGGCTGAGAGGGCGGAGTCAGAATGGTGAGAGATGACATGATCAGGCCTATCTTCTGCAAGGCCTGGCCCGGGGCTGCTGCCATTGGTTGAGGTGAGAGAACCTGAGCCGGGACCCCGGCGTTTCTTTATCTGAGCATAGAGACTGCCATCTAGAGGACCTCTGGTGTGGGCAATATCTAAGACAAAAGAACAAAGATAATCCGTTTTCAAACTGACAGTACACATTAGCTATGTATAGTGGGAATTAAAAGCCTTTTTAATTTTATTTAACAGCTACTGTGCTTGGTTTTTGACTGCAGCTGGTTCAAAATGCTGCAGCGCAACTCTTCACTGGTACCAAAAACCACATCACTCCTGTATTGGCCTCTCTTCTCTGGTTCCCAGTCAAATGCAGCATTGATTTTAAGATTCTCTTATTTGTTTTTAAAGCACTGCATGGACTGACACCTGCTTATCTTTCTGACCTCCTCACCCCCTACTCTACCACCAGACACCTCAGATCTGCTGACCAAGCACTGCTCGTCATTCCACGCTCTCAGTTAAAATCCAGAGGTGATCAGGCATTTTCCATTGTTGGCCCTAAACTGTGGAACACTTTGCCTCTCATTATTAGATCCTCCCCCTCAATTGATATTTTTACAACCTGTCTTAAGACCCACCTCTTTTCTTCAGCGTTATAATAGTCATCATGAAGACATGAATGGTCACACACTAAATTACTTTATTTATTCTCTATCTATTCTCTATTAATTATTTGTTCTCTGTGCAATGCTATTGTATTTTTAGGATTTAAATCCAATTTTGATTTATTTTATTCTACACTTTTATTAATTTTCCCTTTGATCCTCATAGCTTTGTCCGTGTTTTCATTTGATTGTATTACTCAGTCTCTGTAAAGCACTGTGGTCAATTTTTGTTGCTCTATAAATAAATGGACTTGACTTGGTTTTCAGTTCCACAACAATTGCACTCAAAATTGAGCTAAGATGGGATATAAAGAGAACAGCTGGTGTGTTACCCTCAAGGCTGTCTTGGTATCGCTGGTTAAAGTTCTCATAGGAATCCCAGCGAACCACTGGGTCAGCAGTGTTGTAGTCTACTGTGACAGCTGGGTCGTTCTTCTGGTACTCGCGGCCTGAGGAAAGAAAAACACATTTAATTTCCATTCATTTGCATTTGTTTCCTTCCTTAACCCAAAGCATTTTTGATTACAAGCTTTTAGATTCCAGTTCAGCATTTGCATCAATTTCTATTCTACCCCTTTGGCAAAGATAAACTGAAATTTCAAACTATAACAGATATGAAGAGGACTTCGAAGTAATGAACCGACCTTTGATCTTCTCAGGTCCGGAGGAAAAGACAAACTCTACTGTAGCGTCAGATGGAAAACGCTCATCTGGGGAGAAGAAAAGAAAAAAATGTTCAACAAAACAAAAGCGGGAATGTTACACATCAATATGTTTAAGTTCTCAAAGATCATGGTGAATCGCTGTCTCTTTCTCTTAAGCCGTGTTTTGACTACAGGAACTTTCCCCTAAGAACCTTTTGAGGAACTCAGTTCCTCCACCTGTGTTTCCACCAAAGGGACCAGGGTCTAAATTAAGTTCCAGGGAGTTTGTTTTATCCCCCCAAAAAGTCCCTGCTCAGGGGGTAGCACTTTCCAAAAGTACGGGAACTTTGGGGGTGGGGTTTGCAGGGATGACTGTTGCTGATTCATTCGTAAAAAGAAGAAGTACTTTAGTATCGATTTAGGACCAGTATAGGACAAATTGGGGGTGGGGGGGAGGGGGGCATTTCTCTTTGCTTGTTAACGTTAAAAGTGAAGTAAGGCATTGTTGTTGGCTTCCTGATTCATTCTAAAAAGAGCAAGAGAAAAAAAGAGAGATAACACCAGTGAGCTGAGAGCATGAGTGAGCGTACGAGAGAGAGAGACAGCATGGCGGTGGTCGAGCAAGCTGGAGAGTGAATGAAGAGAGGGAGCAGCGGTGGCGAGAACAAAGCCATGAATGAGAGAAATAAAATATTATTTTCTGATTGTTAGCGGTTACATTTTAAAGCAAAAATAAAACCAACGCTCTTAGTTTCTGATTCATTTTCCTTCTCTGCATTTCTTCCTTTCATTCATTCATTACATCCATCTCATGCAGCACTTAATACAAAGAACAGTGCGAATCTGTGTTGTTGTTTCCTCATCATGTGTTAATACTGCTTGTCTAAATGCTGCCATCATTTTTAAACTCCTCATGGGTCTGATTTGCATGATCTACCCGGTTCCTCAGATGCGGTGGAAATGCGAACAGGACTGTACAACAGGGACTTTAAAGTTCCAAGTTTAGTCCCTGAGATTAGTTCCTCTAGGTCCAAAGCACCTGGAACTTTTGGTGGAAATGGGGCTTTATACATTACATCCTCCAAATGTAAATGTAATCTCCTCATGAGACCTAGATTTATGAAAGTGTACAAGTGCTTCAGTGATGCGGGGGACACCCAGAAAGGAATCAAACAGTGTTTCAGCTCTAAACATACTAATATATTCCACAGATGTGTTTGAGTTACATGAACCCACAATGGTGTGCTTATGTACATTTATTATGCTTCATTTAGTGTAATGGATTGACCATCACGCTTTTACATGCATGCCTCTCAGCTACATGTAGTCTGTCATTTCAGAGAAAGTGAAACCAAGGAGGAAATGAAGTAATGATCATGTTCACTATGGACTCATGCAATAGACACCAGTGCTCACCTCCTTTACGCTCACAGGGATAGTTAGAGAAACCCTCTCCCTCCCTACAGTGCAACTCATTCTCACTCTACTCGCCTCCAGAGAGCTGTTATTATTTCTAGGATGGGGATTAAGCTACTACTATTTAGGGATTTATTCAATCACGGTATTATGAGGCCAGACCACTGTGAATACATTTCCACAATGCAAGTCAATTACTTGAACGTGGTGATTATCCTAGCAGTATAAACAAATTGTGCCTAAATGACAATTTAAGACTCTCCAAGGAAGGAAAATCAGGCAAAATTCACACTGGTCTTTAGGAAGCTATATTATTTGTTCTTGTACATCTAAAGTGAAACTATGTAACTTCTGAAACAAGAAACAACACATTCTTAAAAGTTGAACTTCTAAAAATAAAAAGCTTCCTTTCTCACTTCTGCACACTGAGGGATTTTGCAGCTAAAGACTTACTTAGTCTGGTATGACCAGTTAGCCTATTGTGGCTAATATCAGCTAACTTTGGATAGATGTTTCTGTGTAACTGACATTACTGGGTCAGTTTGGTGACTTCAAGACTCCTCTTTACTTGTGCTACTGTTACTCTGTTTTAGGATTCATCATAATTGTTACTTCAGGTCACAGTGGTTCAACAAATGTTACATGGTCATACTTTAAATATGCACTAACTGGTTGTTTGGAGCAGAAGCTAGTTGTAAACACGATAATGACATTTTATGACCTTATAAACTTGTTAGCCAACAGTTGTCTATTTATTAAGACATCCAGCAGATAACCTTAGTATTCATTTGGAGTTGTTTCACCTGAAACAACCTAATGAATAAGCACAACATTCGCTCTTGTTTTAGCTCTGTTTTGGTCTCTACCAACTCCACTGTAACTTTGTCTTTCTAACATTTGGTGCTGTGCAAGTAGTGTTCAGTGGGTTTGTCAAAGATTTTCTCAGAAAATAGCTGCCTGATGAGAGCGGTGAGAGTGAACCAAAACAGTAAAGTTGTGGGCCATAAAACCAAAACAATGAGTTTAAAGATGCTGTACCTTAAAGAGAAACTGTAAATTGGGGTGATAATTAAAAAGATGAATTACAGCTCATTTAAAAGGATGCAGATGCAATTGTAGTCATTGTCCATGGCCCATGCCACACAGAATAACTGCTCTACTGCAGGACTTCCAGAGGATGATTTTATCTAATATTGTAGTACCAATGCCAAATAGGTACAGGGTTAAAAGAGCTGTGACTTGCTTTGTCTTGAGTAAAAGTATCCTTCAGCCCTATAGTCAATCCCCTGTGATTTCTAATCTTTGACCAGTCGCTTCCTTTTCTACCACCTACATAAACGTACCAGTACAAGCTTCATCCAGCTCCCCTTTGCCAAACCAGAGCTGAGATCCGTGGATGGTGCAGGTGTGGAACTGCAGCCTGAACACCGTGTCTCTGTCAGCACTCTGGGCTTGCCTGTGGTAGCATTTTACCTGCAGAGGGCAGCAGAGGGGGGGAGTAGAAGCACAGATCAAACTACATGCTGGATAATGTGGGTTAGGAACAGTAAATTTAGGGTTTTGTGTTCCAACACCCACACTGCACAAAACAGACAAATTATGATTCCCTGTGGTTGATAAAGATGTGTGGTAACAAAGTGACAAATACTTATTCAGATTTGATCATTTATATTTTAGAAATGAGTTATGAATTTCAGTTAATTATTATTAGGTTTTCATTAAGATCTTGAGAGCAATGATAAGGACTGCCAGCTTCTCATTATTGTTCTTTTTTTGGCCTCTGAAATGTTGAAACACTTACAAAAAACTGAAAAAACCCAACTTAACTAAAGTATTTATGTGTTTGAAGAGTCACAATTACAACCCCACTCATATCTGGGGTCCTCTGCCATTTCCTTCCCATGTGAACTCACCATGATGTCACCCTTCAGCAGCAGTGCTGGTTCAATGGTCACACACAGTCGCCTTCCTCCAGTGCCTTGAAGGTCACTGTAGACAACACAGAGTACACAAACAAGCCTGTTAGATAACTAAAAGAAATCACAAGGGACACAAGCAGATAGACTTTGTGACCAAACAGGGACAAAGTGAAACAGATTGATTCACTTGTTTGTTTGCTGCCACAGACGACTGATCTTTTCATGATCACAACTTGTGACTGTATAATCATGATGATTTTGTTTAAATGATTGATTTAAGCATTATTTTGATTATGTTTAAATTTGAAAAAACCTAAATTCAAGGTGCTGGGTCACATATTTTGGTATTATTGAGGTGATGATGGCTACACTCCCATTTATTAACATAGAAAGGCATAAACATGTTAAAACAATAAAGCTGCAAGATAAGAGTTAAAAGCTGGATTGAAAAACATGATTTCTTTTGGGTAATTCTCTTCACTCTTGTCTCTTTAATAACACTGTGATGATGTTGAAACCTCAGCTCATGAAAGAAAACACCCTTAAGCCAACAAATACGCTCTGGCTTATCTGTGCAATCATTTGGCCATATGACAGCAAGAGAGACTCACTATATGCCTGAAGTGTAGACCAACTGCATGGACTGGTAGATCTTCAGGAAAGGGTAGTAACCTGAGGAGAGAGAGACGAGGGAGAAATTTAGACATAGCGAGCATTATCAACATGAAGACAGAGGAATGTGCTGACTGCCACCCCTCCTTCTGGACTTGATCATTAGATTAAAAATAAACACATGAGTGTGTGTGTGGGTGGAGGGTGAATGTGACCGTCTATGAGTTGTGCAGTGGGTAAAACTGCTGTGATTCAGGAGGAAAGCATGTTAGAGCATCACATCAACACAAATATCACATCACACACAGTGTACAGACGCAGTCTTTGGCCCAGACTTCTGTACAAGTTTCCCTCCCACTAAAGACGCAAGTGAGGGACAACTTAAGGAATCATGTTTTTCATGAATGAGGATAGACTGTATTTGCACATTGTGACATTTTGTGGTGTAATGCCCAATAATATTATAATATTGATAATAAAAGTACAGTTACTACAGCCACCGCTATAAGTTTTTTTAAATTGATGCTTCCCCTTAAAATAAACTTTTTGACAGACATCCACATGTTATTTTTACTGTGTACACATCCGTCTGGCCACAGTTTGTACGTGGACTTATAACTATTTATTTATAAATATTTAGTTTGTAAATTAATTATTTAATAATTCAGGTTATGATGAGAATGCCTCATGATTTGTAGAAACCATTTAGGATCCTAAATGTTTTAGATAAAGCGGACATTCTTTAAATATTTTTCAGCATCACATAAGATTAAAGGAAATTATGCTGACAGATGATTAAAATATATGAAGGACAACAGACTCTGCCGGATAAAAGAGGGAAATATTACTAATCCACTATTTTTCAATGAGATGTTGATGCAGAAACTAATGAAATCGAAAACTTGGGTGTGATATCAAACCTATGTTGGTTCTGTTATTTCTCTCAGTATTAAACTACAGTGTCCAATCACTTACAGATTTCTAGTAAAGGTGTCTGTCTGTCTGATAAAAGACTTCAGCAAAGGCTGGTCAGGAGTATCCTTGTAGGGTTGATGGGCCTCATGCAAGAACATTTTCATATTCTTATCCTAAAAATCCTAAAGACTTTTATCTGTGAGCTTTATTTCTGTACTGTGACAGAAATAAAGAGGGAATGCTTTGGCATGAAGTTAGATGCTAAAAAAATGAATGTCTTTCTAAAACAAATTGGTCCGTGATGGCAGACAGTCATATGACAGTCACAGAGATATTAGAGGAGACAATATTACAGGTGATGTTACACTGTCAGCTGCAATAGAAGATGATACTGGACAGAGACATGCAGAGAGACACAGAAGCAGCTGTCGGAGTGAGTTTCATAACAACTACTGAAATGTAGAAGTTGCTGTGCCAAAATATGATCATAAAAGTTATAAAATCTAAAAAATCTCGCAGGATATGATAATGTAAAAATGTTTGTTTTAGTTATATATTTTATTTTTGTTAATTTCAGTATCATATTTAAACTCCAAATTTATTCAAATGAGGCCGTTATAATCGTAAGTAAGAGAAGTGTTTCTCCCCTGTGAAGACATGCAGAGATGATCTATTCATGACTTGTACGACAGGTCTGGACCACTCGTAAATTTCATACGTACCCAAGAGAAAATTCTCAGTATGAGAAAATTGATGAATGCCACAAATGTTCTTAAATCACTCATACATGCCTCTTAAGAACACATCTGTTCGTACAACTGCTTCTTGCATGAGGCCCAGTGAGAGCATTGGAACATCCTTCATAATGGTGGATCAGATCAAGGATCAATCAGATAAGGGAATTGAGATGTACCCATGGAGACGCACACATTAGCAACAGGCCGATAAATGTGATGAGCCTAAAAACAAGTAACACACACACACCTCCTTCACCCTGGAAGTTGGGGAGTGACGGGATGAGAACTTGGTGGAGGAAAAGTGGGCTGCTGTTCATCTTGATCGCCCCAGACAGAAGGCCCCCAAAGTAATAGATATACCTGAGAGAGAGAGAGAGAGAAGGGAGAACGAAAGTGGGAAAGATGCTTATGATATGAGTGTGATAAAAATGGCGAATAAGAATAACAGATGGAGACTGAGATCATGTACAAACATCTTTAAAAGAGAGAAGAAAAATGCAAACAGCCCTGGAACAGACGATGCTGTTGCCAGATAGCCAGCAACAATGGTTTCTTCAAAAAAGGACAGAGAGGGACGGATGAAGAAAGCAAAAATTATCTTGTTTACCTAAAATATCTTCCCGTCAGGTGACTTAATATTTCATGTGTTTGTCACAGCTTAAGTTGATTTAGGACAATTCTCAAATCTTTTTCTTTACACTAGTTTTATGTCGTTAATCACAGTATAAGATTACTGTAAATAAGTGAGTCTGAATTTTCTGAAAGTATATTTCTGTTAAATAGAAGAGCAATCAAAAGAAATTGTTCGATATTTTGGGGAATGAGAAAACTTGCTTTCTTTCCAAGAGTTAGATGAGACGATTGACACCACACTCATGCTTGTACACTAAATATGAAGCTTGGT
This sequence comes from Thunnus maccoyii, assembly GCF_910596095.1. Lineage (NCBI taxonomy): Eukaryota > Metazoa > Chordata > Actinopteri > Scombriformes > Scombridae > Thunnus > Thunnus maccoyii. Next base: position 7,588,723 of record NC_056536.1, on the reverse strand, counting down.
CAAGCAGGCAATTAGCTTAGCTTAGCATGAAGACTGGAAGCAGGGGGGAAGCAGCTAGCTTGGCTCTGTCCAGTTTAAAAAATATGTCTACTAGTACCTATTTTTACTGATTAACACATTATATCTCATTTGTTTAATCCCTACACAAACACAAGTGTGAAAAAGTCAAGTTGTGGTTTTACAGGGAGTTACATTATTGGCTGGGTCAGTGACTTCCTTCTGAGTCACTGTGAGATTGGAGTGGAAATTTGTAACTGTTTGTGTACGGACATAACAAACTAGATATAACGTGTTAATTAGTCAAATTTAAAAGTAATGATAGGTTTTTTTTAAAAATTGACAGAGCTGAGCTAACCGTTTCCCCTGCTTCTAGTCTTTATGCTAAGCTAAGATAATCATCTCCTGATGTAACTTGATTTTAGCATATGAGACTGGCATCTATCTTTTCGACTAATTCTCGGCAAATAAGTGTTTATCCTAAAATGTTGAAATATTTCTTTAACTATTATCTTTGACATTTTAAATGTATTGTTGCGTAACATTCTCTTTTCTATTTCAACTGGACATTTTTTGCAATGAACAAAAAGATGATGACATGCAGTTAAACTAGCCCACTGCATTTCATCTTATGGCTTTTTCTTAACTAATGGAATTTGTTGTAATTGTTTTAAATTATTTTATTGCTTATGTTTGGGATTTTATTCACTGTTAATTCTTTGTTTTCTGTTATTTCACTTTATCATCATCATTTTATCATTACTTTAATTTTATTGATTGTATTCAAGGACCAGCATCTTTGCATTTATTGAGACTGTTCCATAAGCCTTTTTTCAAAGCAGAGATCTTGACTAGCAGGAACTGCGGCGATATTATATTGGATATTCTATCCCCGTAAACCATGTTTACCATGTGACAGTGAGCCAGCATACACAATACCAAGACCTTGAAACTGAAGCAGCTAAATGGGATTCAGCAAATTTATTATTTACACCTGTGCTTTTCCTACTTTGACATGACAAATTTCTTACCTGAGGTTAAACATTAATCAAATCCAGTTGTTTTACAAATGAAGCGCTTCAAGCTAAAAGCTGTTTTCTCTTTCTTCTCCCTTTAACAGGATGCAGGAAGGATGCATTTATGTGGGATACCCTCACCCAGCCCTTCATCCCTTTACCCCCTCCCAGTTGCCCCTCAGATCATCGGGTGGCCTCTACCTGTTTTGGGACGGCTGGAGGGAAGAGGACACCTTATCTTCACAGAACTTCCTCATGGCGAGAGTACTGAGAGCCTGGTCCGCCCTGCACATAAATGCATGCAAACACACAGACACACACATGCTTTCAGCCATCAATTCCCATCATGGGACTTGCACCAGACTCTCTAGATCCCAGAAAGTACATGGAGAGGATACAGCTGGCACTGGCCACAGGATAGACCAGTTTCCACTGTTCCTGTGCAAAATCCACAGGGCTTAATTTATCAAATGACTTATCAACAAAGTCTGAATGGAAATCATTGTGCAGCATATACTTGAACTAGCACACATCAGCCACTAGACATACTGCTGTAATATTTGGCATGCACATTGAAGTATTTGCAGTAAAATCCAATATGTTTCTGCACGTCCATTCATTAACCTTTAATGTCTTCCATGTGCAGATATTCTGATGAAAAGGAAAATGTCAAACTGTGGCTTTGGACGCTTCATACACACACACACACACACATACACACACACACACACACTCACCCTGCAGAGATCTTGCTGTAGTGCATGTAGGCTGCAATGATCACGCCTGTTTTACCTTTGTTGCCCTGTAGGAGGGAGACAGAACAACAGCAAAGTGGTGTAAGACCATGAAGTCGTAATGTGCTGATTTCATCCCCAGGCACTGTGGTTTGTATGGAGACAGCTGATTTTCACAGTTTTCAAGACCTGACAGTTTTGACTGCGGGGGGGGGGGGGGATTTTTGATAGAGAGACAGGAAGATAGACAGAAAGCGAGAGAGCAAGAGAGATGGAGACTAGGCAGGGACATAGAGGGATGTGGACAGGCAGTGTGAGTTCAAATTAAAAAGCTCCCTGTGGTTTTTTTTTTTTTCTCACACCGGGTGCTCCGCACTTCCTGACACATTCCAAAGACATTCCAGCTTCAAATTCCTAATGTGACCCCTCCAGATACCAGTAAACAGGCTGCAACTCCACACAGTGAGCACAAATTAAAGCTTGTTTAGCAGAGTGCGTCTCTAAATGGAAGATTCTTCATTGACATAAACTTGTTTATTCCCGTCTCTGGCGTGATCTGCAGCTGGGAAAGAGTTGCCTGTAGCTGGAATGTCCTGGAAAGTCAGCAGACCACAGAAGTAGTCTGGTTTTAGTATTTAAATTCTCCTGACCAAAACCAATAAATAAAACATCCAGACAAGCCGTGGGAGCTCGGTCGCCCTCAGTGTTAGCTGGTCACTGTTTGGCAGCTGGGAAAAGTTAATTTTGAGTTGACATAAATGATCACTAAATGATGCATTACAGTGTGGATGTTTATTTTTATAAAACGTTTATTGAATTATATGGTGAACTCTGAAACTTTATTAAAGTTATGTTTTACCTGTAATAATTAGGCAAATTTATTGCATTTTAAATGGCGTTCAATGTGCCTTGAGCTCTCCATTAGCTTTGGCTGAGAAACTGGTCGCTGACACACTTCTCCTGCATTAATATTGTACAAGCAAGAGGAAGTTTTTATAAGTTGTGAATATAAGCTGTCAATGAAAAAAAATGTTGGGTAACCTGCTTGTGAAAAATCCCTTTGACCAGTGTTTATCATTTTTCTTTATATAATAATTAATAATATGGTGGGTTGGTAATCCAACCAACTGCATTCATGCTAATTCATTAATAAATGCTTATTAATGCTGCTTTACAGCAATAGGAATATCAGTGGTAATGTTATTGATTAACAGGTCTGTTTCAAGAGTAATGACATGAATCATGTTTTTAAACTGCTCACAATATTCTCTAAAAACTTGCAATACTACATCATTTTGCCGTTTTGCTACATCCTCCAAAATGTGCTCATTACTATATTCTGATACATCTGCTCGTTTTAGAGCCTGGGAAACAGACGGGCTTCCGTCTGAAAAACCCCGGCGGCCCCCTGAACTCTGACCTTGCAGTGCAGGACCACCACGTGCTGGGGGTCAGAGGTCAGCCATGTCTCCATGGCCTTACATATGGCACAGATCTTATCCAGCGGTGGGGCGTGGAGGTCGGGCCAGCCAAAGTCATGAACCTGTTGGTGGACAGAGACAGAGGAAAGGATCATGTGATTTCAGGAGATTTAATTAAAGGCTGCAAACTGAATTCTCAACACCAAGTTACGAGAATTACGAGAAGAAGTTATACCTTTGGATTTAATCGGGTGATATCGTGGCGCCTTTCGGAGAGATTCAAGAGCTGGAACAGAAAAGAAGTTTAATATCACTGCATCTCATCCACCCATACAGTGTATCCAGCCGGTTATCATTTCAGATATTTTGTCATGGGTGTGACAAAAAACAAAACAAATAGACCGCTAATATTCAGGTTTCTAATTGTATTTTGTGGCTTCAAATTTTCTGTGACTATATTGTTGTCTATTGTGCAAGAAGCATCTGGAGCTGAAGTCAACCAAATACTCTGAGGAGGGAGGCAAGATCACAGCTGCACGAAATACCACAAACAAACTATGTGACTTCTTGTGAAAGCCACTATAATTATTGTACTGTACTGTACTACTGTATATTTGTTCCCTCACCAGGAATTTGTCTTGATGTTTGGACTTGAGCATGGCTGCCACCTCCTTCAGGTTGATCCGGTATCGCTGCTCTTCCAGCTTTGGGGGGAAGAAGACAGAGATGATCCTCTCTGTGATGTAAGTCAGGTCAAAGTCGTAATGGCGCTCCATCACTCTCTCCATCACACGGTCCACACTGAAGCTCCTGGAGGAACAGAACAGGGGTCGGGTGGTCATGCAGAGGAGACACACAGAGAGAGAGAGAGAGAGAGAGAGAGAGGTGGACATGGGTCAAGATGTGAGCGTTACTACAGGTTGTTTGTGGCAGCTCGACATGAATGTGCTCCTTCAAACAGTTCAATGAAACCCCTGGCTGGACGGACAAAGAGAAAGAGAGGAAGGAAAAAAGGAAAAGAGAGAAACTGGATACTGAGTGTGACATGTGGGTCAGATCAAAAGCCAACTTGCTCCATCACATGGTTGACAGTAAACCTTGCGGTAAGAATGAAGGAGAGATGGTGATTAGTCTGAGGAACAAGTGAAAGAAGGCAGAGACAAAGAGGACACTGATTAGAGTGTAGAGCAGTGCTGACGTGGAAACCCACAGACATTATTTGTATTGAATGAGTCCTACAGAAAATTACTCTTTGGAAGAAAGCAGCTTCAATAACATCTTTTGTTGTACATAAAATGAATGGGATGACTTTTACCTTGGTAGGGTGTTTCTCTGTTTGGTATAGGTCAGAGACTTGGTGGACCCCTGTGGAAAAAACAAAATGCAGTTAATAATAATTAATAATTAATAATCAGTCAGCTGGCCAGTCAGGCTATCCATCGGTCCAACGCAGCTTTCCTCCGACACCGCCGTCAGGTCACAGTGAAATGGAAGTCAGAGCATCTGACAAGGCCTCCACCCACACCTGCCTCACCTGCTTTGATCAGGAAGAGGATGATGAGGATGAAAACATACTCTTTTGAAAATGTAAACAAAGTCTCTGACCCATGATATCTCTCTGCTAGCTACTACTGCTCACTAGCTAACAGTAGAGTGTTGGTTTACATGTTGGGCAGGGTTAACGAGTTCAAGATGAGTCGTCAGAATATTTTACATATAAATATTTTACAGGATAAGAGAGGGGGCCCCAAAATGATTTTTGACATACAGTATTTTTGTCCGACCAGGGGATCCCAAGCTCTTTCTTTTAAACCCCGTCCACTCAATGTTTCCTTTCATGCGTGTTTCTAGTTAGTTTCTGTTGTGCAAATGAAAACTGCGAGTTAAAACTGCAAAAGAGGCAAGTTGAGCTTGTCCTTAACATGACATTTTGGTTTCGGAATAAATTCTGCATTAGTATTGGAGCGATCTTGTTAGTTATGCAAGTGGCGTTTGTATTTAGTGCTAATTAGCAAATGTTAGCTGAGATGGCAACCACGGATGTATCATAAAAACTGGATACCAGACACAAATTCACTCAAATGAAACAAACAAAAATGCTTCATCACTTGTCTTGTTTGTTTGTTGCCCCTTGTGCCCCCAAGCACCTTCACGTGAACCCTTTCCATTTGTGACGCTACGATATTTTCGTGCCGTCGTCAGGCTAAAATAACAACATAGATATCTCATGATTTAGTAGGCAGTCATTAAATCTGCAGCATGCATTCAAGCTCCTGAGGGGACAAATCCTTGACAAACTTGTCTTAAGGGATTGTTCCTTATTTTCACAGTGACTCATATTGTATCTGGCATTGTTCTCACTTTGGTTTGTTTAGTATACGCTAAATCAAATTCAATGAAGCCGCAAATAGTTCAACCCTGACAGTTTGGGAAATTTCCAAGACAGATAACATGACACTATGGGGGGAAATACAGAGGAAAAAGGAAGCTGCAGGGATAAGGTATAAGGGTGAGCATGAGGAAGCCCGGCAGAGAAGACGGAGGTTAAAGTGTGCTCACCAGGTGTTGGATGTGTCGAGAAGGAGCGGTCCCTCTACGCTGCTGGATGCAAAGAAAGAGGGGTGAAAACATAAAGGAAAAAGGGAAGACGGAAGATAGGAGAGGGGGATTTTAAAGAAAGGAGGCAGGCGGGGGGGGGGAGAAAGAAGGATGAGGAACAAAAAGAATGATTGATAAGAGGAAGTAGGGTAAAGGGAAGAGGTTGAAAAGAGGTGAGAGAGAGGAAGAAGGATAAAGGAGAAAAGGAGGAGAGAAGAGGAGGAGGATACAGAGGAAGGAAAGGAGAGTTAATTAAACAAACAGACTCTCTGATGGATAAACATCACTACTTCCTACAGCAACATCAACATTTTTTTTTCTTCAGGACTGGAATCCTGCAGTGCTCCAGGAATGAACCGAGCTCAAACTGGGCTGAGGGCTCGACTTCCCAAAAGGAATTCAGCAGGAGGAAACCATACGGTGGTTTTGGAAAGCCATACCTTGTAACTAAGGATAGACAAAGAGGGAGAAACTAGTCTTTTGAGGAAAAGATATGAGTAAACGAAGGAGACTTACCAGATCATTGGAGGGAGCTGGGATGCACGCCGAGGTCACCTGGAACACACAAAGACAGCCACATCTGAATACAGGACGGAATCACACTTGCACAAACACATTTAAAAAAAGAAAAAAAAAAAAAAAAGAAACATCCTTTTTGCTTCAGGACAAAGGGCAGGGTCACCGCTCGGAGATGATTAAGAGCAAATGCTTCCTCAGACAGTAAGATAAAGACCAAAAAATCCACAAATAAAAAAACTATTTGTGAGCTTTAGAGGTGTTCATTGGTCTGCTCTTTCTTTTTATCTATGAATAGAGAAGGCTAGCTATATCCCCTTACTTCCAGTCTTTATACTAAGCAAAGCTAACCGTCTCCTGGCTGTCACTTCATATCTAATAAACAAGTATGAGTGTATCTATGATGTCATTTAATGCTTGGCAAGAAAGCAAGTCAGCAAATTTCCCAAAATGCACTCATACTACAAGGCCAAAATATCCACAAAATCTGACAAATAGAGTACTGTAGCTAATCATTTTTATCCTTTAAACAATTAGAGGACAATGAAACAGGTTTTTCTCTTCATAATGCACTAAAAATGTGAGTGACGGGAAACAAAATCCTCCTTCTGTGCAAACAGGTATTTAAAGTTTACATGCATAGAGAGAACGACATTTTTTAAGAGCTCCATTAATGACGGATTGAACACAAACAGTGTCCGCCAAACTACTTCGATGCACTCAAGTGCCAAATAAATACAACTACAGCTGACGTTTGAGAGCATGTTAACAAAATGTAAAGTATGCGCAGATGTGAAGCCAAACACACAGCTGGAGGAGCGCTGAGACAGAAACATATACATACTGAGAATGACACATCCGATTCCCATGTCTGTTATGGGCCTACAGGTCATTGAACTGTGACCAAAGGAAGCAGGAGCTGAACAGCAGCCCTAATGAAGGAGGCTAAGGGCCACAGTCATGCTTACGTAACTCACGCAACACTCGGACACACGCACACACACACACACACACAAATACAAAGCAGTGTTCCCGCAACATAGCCCTTTTTGGGACTGTTTATTTGGATACAGGAAAAGGGCAAGGGCTTGTGTATATCTCATTGTGCACAAAAAGGAAGTTACACAGGCCCTGAACCTGGGGGTGTGTCACCGCAGTGTGTGTGTGTGTTGTTGTAGAGGTTGCGTTGATCTTTCTTTCCTTCTTTCTTGAGCATCAAGCTTAGTCACTTATTGTTGCTCATACGTAACTAAAGACATCAACAGGAAGACGGAGGTACAGATAACGAGCTAAATCGAGACAGGTCTTGTGTGGCTGGAGTCAAAGGTTGAGAATCGGTTATCAGATGACTAACTGGACACTATTCCTGTATGACTCAGACTGAGAATTCATGTTTTTTTTCCATCTCTGCAGGAAAATTAATCTCAAATCTGTGTTGTGGTTTTTTTTTTATCCGCAACCTAATTCATGACCAGATAGGTTTGGGCTGGGTCAGGCTCTGATTTCTATTAATTCTCTCTGACTGGATCAGAGTAAGTCTAAAAGTCCCTGTTTAAAAAGACAGTGAGTTTGACTGCAGCGACATAAGAAACTCATCTGCCGTGATAAAAACATGTCTTTCAATTGGGTTCATGCTCCTTAAATGTTGCATGACCTGATTACGAGGCCCTTGCAGAACTTTACATCCTGTATCCTACTTCTGTCATTCTGCTTAACGACTCAGTTTTGAACAACCATGGCATGAATTACCTCCTTCCTGTTCATCAAAAACCTCTTTCCCTCTCTTTAATCTTTGACTCCTCCATTCCGAGGAAAGATATGTCTTTTTCTCTTCTACTGTCGTCTGTGTCATTCTGGGAAGAGCCAGCATAACTGCCAGCCTTTCCATCTTTCAGGCATTTAGTCGAAATCTTTGTGCAGAGCAGCTTGTAACAGTG